>NC_134398.1:160329251-160956403 GCF_050003625.1 Haematobia irritans | reverse complement strand
TGGTAAAAACGGATATTGCAAAAAGTGCTTGGGAGTATCAATACATGGCCTGGAAAAAAGTGAAGGCCATTGTGGCCAAATGGAAAAAAGATATGGTTCCAGATTTGTATGTGAAAGACAGATCTTTTAGTGCTCTATCCGATGGTAAAAACGGATATTCCGATGGTAAAAACTGCACTACTCCTCAAGATAAATGTGACACCATGGACAAATGGATAGATGTGGTTCCAGATTTATATGAGAAGAATAAATCTTTTTGTCCCCGTCCGATGGTAAAAACGGATATTGCAAAATGTGTGTGGGAGTCTCAATATATGGTTTAGAAAAAAGTGGACGCATTGCTACTCTAGAGAGATGTGATCACTGTGAACAAATAGAAACAGATGGGGATCCAGATTTATTTGTCCGAGATAGATCTTAGTGCTTTATCCGATGGCAAACATGGATTTTGCGAAATGTGTGGCCTACAAAAGTGTGTGGGAGTTGCTACTTGAGAGAAATGGCAATAGATGTGCATCCAGATTTGGATTCAGATCTTTTTGAAGAAAAATGTTAACAATAATCTCTACTTTAGGTACAACTCTACGATTTTTCTAAATATATAGATGGTAGAACTTTAAGAGCAGATTATAACATTCTTGCTACGGAAGTAACCTGTTCTAAAGTGTAAGTAAATAATCGTAAAACCGATCCCAAAGAACCGATTACTTTCGATCTCACTAGAAAAGTAATGCTAATTTTTCTTTTTACAAAACCGCTTACGAAAAACTACTCGATATAGAGGTACTAAATAACCGATTGCATCTTGTAATTAAGAATTTTGCCCTATAAAGACAATTTTTTTGTAGATATCTCTACTATAAGCGGTTTTATTCACAAACTATTCTGTTTTTTTTTCAAAAAGGATAAATTCTTCTTACAACCTATTCAGTCCATTGTGATACCACATTGGTGAACTTCTCTCTTATCACTGAGTGCTGCCCGATTCCATGTTAAGCTCAATGACAAGGGACCTCCTTTTTATAGCCGAGTTCGAACGGCGTTCCACATTGCAGTGAAACCACTTTGAAACCCTCAGAAATTTCTCCAGTATTACTGAGGTGGGATAATCCACCGACTGAAAAACTTTTTGGTGTTCGGTCGAAGCAGAAATCGAACCCACGACCTTGTGTATGCCAGGCGGGCATGCTAACCATTGCACCACGGTTGCTCCCAGAGGTATCTTCTGCGCTAGCCAATGACAGATTATTTATTTCACCACCAGGGAAAATATAAATAAATTGTCTTCGTGATCAATTGAACTGATTTGTCCCACTATTCACAATATGAAAAGGCTTGAAGGGCTCTATCCATATATGATAATATTTTTAAGAATCTTCGGTCAGCTTTGGAGTAAAGTAGATTTCTATATAAATTTTTTGCAAGGATGCCTCCAGTGGCTATTTCGACAATCCCGCCATGATCTATACACTATATGAAATGGCTTGAAGATCTCTATCAATATGTGATATACTTTTAAGAAGCTTGATTTAGTTTTGAAGAAAAGTAAAATTCTTTAAAAATTTCTGTGGGCGCCAACAGTGAGTGGTTTAAGTCCATATGCATTTGAGATCATATTTCGTAGTGTAAATCCATATATGAAAATATGTGTGAAAAAATCAGTCGAAACAGTTCGCACTCTCTTAAAACTTTGTTTCTATAACATCTCAACATATTGGGAAATGAAATAACGGACGAATTCATCTCGTTTCTAATCCATAAATCTGCCACTCACAAATAGGATGGTAGAACGCAGTTTGATCCGTCCTTTTCACTACACAAAACCCACTTATTCCTTTGGTTCATCACACTACAGATGAGAACAGAAAAAGAAGATTTGCAGTCGGTTGAAATTCTACTCTTCAGTTGTCTTAGATCAGAATAGAAATAATTGAAAATGTCGTTATATACGAAATGGGCACTCATATGTTTGGAAATAACTTTACGCGGTATGGCAAACGAACCCTTTCTACAGAAATTACTTAGAGCTAAACTTCCATTATCATAACAAGTATTGTTCCACAATGGCTTCAGTTAGTCAAAAGTTTTGTATTTACTTATCCTGTTGTAGGCGATCATATTGCTATTGTTTTATATGGGACGATGACGAAAAAAAGCAAGAAATTAATATGGTCAAATGCGGATGTTCCTATCACTACTTACTGGGAGTAGACCGTCAATACTATATATCTTATTCAGGCTTGAATATCAATACAATAAAGATGAAAACTTCATGCTTAAGTTACGGAAGTCAAAGTAAAGGGGTTCATTAAAAACAAAACGCACCTAAAAATATGCTACAATTCAAAGTCAACTATTCCTAGCATAAAATGTGTATGTTTTTGCTAAATCTATGTCTAATCCTAAAACAATTGATAATGTATAACTTTTGATAAGGATCCACATATCAAGTTTTTGGTACTTTAGTTTAGTATTTTCCTTATATTACTATAACATTTCCCAATTAACTACGCTAGACAATCTAGGACTAACATATCATTTTATTCTTGTTAAGCACTTTGTTGACATACCTCTTTTGAAAACATTTAGCCAACTGGCAACAATTTTTTTGTGATGGGCACGCTGCTTCAAACACCACGCTGACATTTGCTGTATACCATCCTGTGTATCTTTGAGGCCTTCCAAGCGCGTTTCGAATAGTTCAACATCAAAATCGTCCGAAGCCATAATTTTCCACGAATTTGCTTATATTTCACTTGTTCACTTTGCAGAATTTATTTCTGTTTTGTTGCTCTCAAGCGCAAAAGATAGCGCGGCATTTGGCAAAAAATGCAAAAGATTTACCACCTCTGCCAACCGAATAGCCACACCAGAGTAGGCAAGCGGATAAGAACTTTTTGTTTGCACACTAATTTGTGTTGTATAGAGCTCTCGGTTTCAATGCTTCACATGAATTTTCGATTCTTTGGCACTCATATTTCACTTTGCAAATCAATGTATTCCTCTTAAATTAAATTAATATTGAAATTTTCATGTAAATATACGCGCGATCAAGAATTTTCACTTCACATTTCCTTCTATCTGTTTTTCTTGTTTTTGACATTTCTCTTTGGCCGTTGTAACGATTCCGGTGCCGATGCATTGAAAAAACAACGCCGTTTGCTAAAGCAATGTCTACAGCGCAGATGAAAATAACACCATACAGTACATGCCAAAAGCATGAAAATCATGTGAATTCAATACACTTTCAAATTATTATATTTATTATATGTTGTAGTTGTTGTATAGTTGACCTTTTAGTGCAATAATTTGTAGAGTTTGTAAGGCTTGAGGTCATGTTGTAATAAAACAATATAAAATCTTAGTTTTTTATAGTGTTTTATTTTTATTTTCTTTCCAATATTTCGAACACCATCGTTGTTCGTCTTCAGTGAATTAACTTTAACAAAAGAAGAAAATTTAACACAAATTAACCAAAGTAAAAGACAAATATATATTAATATATTATTTATTTCTGTTATCTGTAGCTCTTCTTATTAAGTCTGAGATTGTATTGTTTGGGAAATCGTTCATCCTTAGTATGGTACGTATCTTCTTCTCGTTTTCTTGTTGGAATCTCACATCGCTTATATTATACACCCTCTTTATAAAATTGGTTGTTGTGTTAACGATCATTCTACGAGGTTTGAATTATTATATGTTTTAGTTTTATATTTATTATATATCAATCAAAATGCAAAGACAGCACTCTATAATGGAGATTTAAGAACGGTTCGATAATACATTATAATAGAAAATACCAAACAATTTAAAGGAACCGATTAAATGCCTACACCACACTCTGAGAATAAAACTGTTATAAACACCAAACAGCTGTAGCAGTTTATTTCATGCTAAATCAGCTAAAAATCTTCATGCTTGGAACGGCATAAATATTGCGAATTAGCCTGTAGATTGCTGAAAATGTCTGCTGATACGAATTTATGTTGAGCCTTCAATAACATTTATGTTAGGAATGGTGGCAACCCGTTATATTTATTATCCGTTTGTAAGATCCCAATAAACACAAGCATTGGAGAAATGCTTATATTCAATACGCTTTCAAACATTTTTTCAAAGAATTATATTAGAATTCAATTTGAGAAATTGTTGAGAAAATCTCGTTCTCAACAAAAAACAGACAATACCCTCAACAGTAGCGTTCAACACGTTAGCAACAATTTCTCAACATATTAGCAACAACTTTTCCAACTAAATCTCATTTTAATGCTTCAAACCAATTGGAAAAAATTTTGAAAGCAAGCAATTTCCAAGACCATTTGATTTAATGTTGAAAATGGGATTCACTATCAAGTTGATATGGCGTTACCTATGAAAAATGCTCATCCTTGTGTTTGTTGGGATCCCATAAAATATATGTATATACGTGCCTGTTCTGGCACATACGTGTATTGCTTTTGTGAGGTGTCACACTTAAGGGGTGTTCTGGACTACACTTCATACCGTCACAAACCTGAAAAATGTACATGAACATTTTTTCTGTGTGGGCCAAGTGTACAGCTATCGTATGCAAAGTCAGAAGATTTTTAACACTAATAAATAACAGATTCTGAAACTTTAATGTGTTTTTTTTACAACTTTTGGACATTTTATTAAGCAAAATCACTTGCATATTGCACGAAATACGATTTTAAATTAACATCTAAAATTAAAAAAAAATTCTTCCAACTGGTGTATATGTTTAGGGTTTGTTTTCACTTTTTATTCCATTGTATTGTAATTTTACCGACAAAATAGGTAGTTTATAGTTTCTGTCTGCAAATAAAATCCATTGCAGAAACAAATCTAATGTTTTCATTTTTAGTATCAGAAGTCCGAAAAATGCGTTCTCACGTATGAATCAGAATAACTAACTTTTCATGAGGTGTGAAGAATGTGTATAGTGTGGTGTACAGTGCGGTGAGACACAGAACATGCATGATATTCTTAGGTTAATGTTAAAGTGGAGTGGTAGACTATTCAGTCCATTGTGACTAGATCTAGCCGTGTTTGTTCGTGTGTTGAAATCACGCTAACATCCGAATGAAACAAGGTATCGGCTTGAAACTTGACACGAGTGGCTGGAGACTCATGAAAGCGCAAACTTCACTCGATCCGTTTGATATTTGGTACGTGATATTTTTTTCAACAATCATGAAAAAAACTGGTCCAAATTGGTCCTTCATTATATAGCTTAAATATAAATCGATACCCAGATGTGACTTCTGGATCCTCTCGAAGGAGCAAATTTCACACGATCCTGTTGAATTTTGGTACGTTATGTCACAATATGCTTTCTTGAGTTCTGTGATGTAGTATATGCTTTCTAAAAAATTGGTCCATATCGTTTCGTAATTATATAACCCTCATATAAACCGATTCCCAGATTTATGTTCTTGAGTCTCCGGGAGAAGCAATTTTCCTCCCGTCTGGTTGAAATTTGGTACATAACATCTAACAAACATGAAAAAATGGTCAATATTGGTTCATAATTACATACACACAAAAAAAATTTTTTTCTGATTCAATCACGAAATTAATTGATCCAATTAATTTTTAATTGAAATGTCTTCAATCACAGAAATGATAGTATCAATTAAAAAATTAATTGAAGGTCAATTAAAAAGTTAATTAATCCAATTAAAAAATTAATTGATACTATTATTTTTGTGATTGATTATTGTTTCAATTAAAAAATTTGTTGAATCAATTAAATTTTTAATTGAATATTTTTTAAAACTCAATTAAAATTTTAATTGGAAAAATTGTCGTGCAAATTTTTTGTGTGTATAGACTCCTTTGTATAAACCGATCAAGGACTAAAGTGCTTCATATATGAGTTGAATGGACTAAATTACAACTTGGATGTGAATGTTAAGATGTTTTTGGGAGCCACCGTGGTGCAATGGTTAGCATGCCCGCCTTGCATACACAAGGTCGTGGGTTCGATTCATGCTTCGACCGAACACCAAAAAATGTTTCTGCGGTGGATTATTCCACCTCAGTAATGCTGGTGACATTTCTGAGTGTTTCAAAGCTTGTCATTGAGCTTAACATGGAATCGGGCAGCACTCAGTGATAAGAGAGAAGTTCACCAATGTGGTATCACAATGGACTGAATAGTCTAAGTGAGCCTGATACATCGGGCTGTCACCTAACCTAACCTAAGATGTTTTAAGATACCTCGCCGCAGGCAACAGCAACCACAACCCAAGTAATTCGATAGTCTATAGTAGAACTTTGTACGCAATACACACTGGAGGTTACATACGATTCTGGATGGAGTTCGGCTGAAGCTGAGATTGAACCCATGACCGTTTTTGTAATAGTTCCACAATTATGACCATATTATACATATTTATTAACTAATCTTATTTGAAATTGGTACCAAGTAATCATCATTAGTTCTCATTGAATTAAAAAAAAAAAATAGTATCAAATCATTGTTTCGAAATTGCGAAATTGTGAATATCAGACTGTTGGCTGATTCTACTATCATATGTCAGTTGAAACAACTACAATGACTGCTCTTCCATCAGTAAACCATTCTTAGAGTCTACATCGAATGCACAGTAAATGAAACAATTGAAATTGTATTTGATTTTTGTTTGCTTTCTCTAGTAAACATGATGCTATGTATTTATTTTTATTTTAAATTCTGGTAATATTTTTTTTTAACTATGTCAATAGTAATTGTTGTACGTATGCAAATACAGTAGTATATTAGCAATTATGCAATTATTATGCTTTATAATTTATCCATGTAATATATTAGTTTGCAATCAATAGTACATAATTAAATTATTATCAAACTTTAATTGGATATGTATTATTTAAGCATTAGGTAAATGTTACTGGTAGAAAAAAATTAAATACACAACACAATGTAGAAATAAATCTATTATAGATTATTATTCAGAGAAAAAAATATTCAACCAAAAAAAACCTTAAATATATGTATATATGCTAAAAGAATTAATATTATTATTATTGTATATTTAACACCAACCATCTACAAATACTATGTTATAAGAATATTGTTAAGGTTATGTAAATCTAATTACAGATATAAATAAATAGTTAATTTTTTATTATAAATAGTTAAAGAAAAATATTCAAATTATTTACAATTTTGTGCATGTAATAAATTTGTTGTATGTATATACAACATAAAACAATAAATAATATATAGGTTTTGCAAATAGAAGGAAAAAGGAACTCGAAAAAAAAAAAATAAATAATAAATGCTTAGATGTGCAGTGAAAATTAATTAAAATTTAATATGAACATTGTCTAGGACCGGAAAGGAAAAGGAAATATTTGGTAACACTCATATAAAAACATTATTTTCAACAAACCCCATCAGCAGATTGTTTTCCTATTCAATAGTTTTTTGCTGGCAAAAAAACTAGCAATTTATAAACCCCTATTACCGCACATTCAGTTGCACTCAAAAGAAAAGCTAAGTAACAATAGAAACAAATTTGGTTGTTTCAGTAGCTTTTGTATATGGAAAAAGAGAAAAATGTCTCGTTTGCTAAAACAGCAAAGGAACTGCTGCTGCCTCGTCTAAAAAAGTGTTGCCTATTTCATAAATAAAATATGCTGATTTACGTCAAATTTTTATCAATTCTAGAATTCTACATTCATAAAATTAAAACAATATTTTATGAATATAGAATTTGCCCAAAAATCTGAATATTCTTAACTATGCTTTGGGGAAAAATTGATAACCTAAAAATTTTATAATTTGTTGTTCGTTAGACCCTGAAGTACAAAAATATAACAGCATACATCGACTGGAGTTTTTTCTATGAGTGTATAAAAATGCTCTTTTCGGTAGACTTTTTTCTATGAGTAAAGCAGCTTCTGAAAACGTAGACTACTTTGTTTGTTTCAGAGGATTTTTTTTATTGTTTTTTCATATTTTTCAGCCCATATTTGGATATCGATTTTTTCGATTTTCTAAATATTATGTAGTTTTTAGCCCCAATTTGTGTTAGATAAATATTCTCTGCTGCCAGAGAGAATTTAAAACCAATTTTACTGTATTGGTTTTTCAAGAAGTAATAGCTACAAATCTAAATTTCCTGGCTTCGCTTCTCTTTCCATAGATACTACTCTACTAGAAAAACCATCAATATCGCCTTGTATTTGTTATTCCACATGGTATCATTACAATACCATTAAAAATTTGTTTCATGATTTTGGAAGTCGTTATTCAAATGGTATCACTTTCTGTTTGAGATACCATTTGGTGAAGTGGAAAAATATATTCCTGGAACATTTAAATCTATATATTTCATTCTGTTAATATAGTCATATGCATGTTAGGAACTTAAATTCCGAAAAATTCAACTTATTGTTAACTGATTGTTAAAGCCCAAAGGAGCTACGTGAAAATGGTCGTTAATTATGAAAAGGATCGATTATCAATCACTCTACTCAGTAAAAAACTAAATTGAGTAATAAATAATTAATATGCCAATAAAAGTTTGATTGACAAAAAAAATCATTTGTAATTAAAAAACAAGTAAGGAAGGTCTAAAGTCAGGCGGGGCCGACTATATTATACCCTGCACCACTTTGTAGATCTAAATATTCGATACCATATTATATCCGTCAAATGTGTTGGGGCTATATATAAAGCTTTATCCCAAATACATACATTTAAATATCACTCGATCTGGACAGAATTTGATAGACTCTACAAAATCTATAGACTCAAAATTTAAGTCTAATGGACTAGGGTGGAACACAATGTTAGTAAAAAAAAATATGGGAAACATTGAAATCTGAAGCAATTTTAAGGAAACTTCGCAAAAGTTTATTTATGATTTATTGCTCGATATATATGTATTAGAAGTTTAGGAAAATTAGAGTAATTTTTACAACTTTTCGACTAAGCAGTGGCGATTTTACAAGGAAAATGTTGGTAGTTTGACAATTTTTGTCCAAATCAGAAAAACATATATATGGGAGCTATATCTAAATCTGAACCGATTTTAACCTAATTTGGCACGCATAGCAACAATGCTAATTCTACTCCCTGTGCAAAATTTCAACTAAATCGGAGCAAAAAATTGGCCTCTGTGGTCATATGAGTGTAAATCGGGCGAAAGCTATACGTGGGAGCTATATCTAAATCAGAACCGATTTCAACCAAATTTGGCACGCATAGCTATAATGCTAATTCTACTCCCTGTGCAAAATTTCAACTAAATCGGGGCAAAAAATTGGCCCCTGTGGCCAAATGAGTGTAAATCGGGCGAAAGCTATATTTTAGATATAGCCGAACCGATTTGGATGATATTTTGCAAGTTTTTCGAGACTCATAAAATATTCGGATGTACGGAATTTGAAGAAGATCGGTTGATATACACGCCAATTATGACCAGATCGGTGAAAAATATATATGGCAGCTATATCTAAATCTGAACCGAAAATCAATAGGGATCGTCTTTGAGCCGAAACAGGACCCTATACCAAATTTTAGGACAATCGGACTAAAACTGCGAGCTGTACTTTGCACACAAAAATACATCAACAGACAGACAGACAGACGGACATCGCTAAATCGACTCAGAATTTAATTCTAAGACGATCGGTATACTAAACGATGGGTCTCAGACTTTTCTTTCTTGGCGTTACATACAAATGCACAAACTTATTATACCCTGTACTACAGTAGTGGTGAAGGGTATAAATATTTGATACGATAAATATTCATGTAAATTAAAAATTTAATTGAGTTAGGTGATCGATTTTTGTAATTGATTAAAAACCAAATTGGATGCATAATATCATGAAAAAATATGCGTGATTTTTTTCTGTGTATCCATATAACGGCCTTTTTTTTGAAAACACCAAAAAAATATTTTTTGTGTTCAATCACGAAATTAATTAATTAATTTTAATTAATTAATGATTACCTAAATTATAATTAATTTAATTAATTATTAATTTAAATGTCTTCAATCACATTAATCCAATTAATTGATCCAATTAAAAAATTAAGTTTTGTGATTGATTTTTGTTTCAATTAAAAAATTGTTAAATAAATTAAATTTTTAATTGAATATTTTGTTAAAACTCAATTAAGTCTTTAATTGGAAAAATTTTCATGAATTTTTTTCTGTGTAAGTAGAAGACTAGAGGTATGCACATGAGTAATAGTTTACTCACGCACACTCACGACGAAAAAAACGTACTCAGGCACGATATTGTGTGATAGGACTCACGCACACTCACGAAAAGAAAATTTGTACTCACGCACATTCACGCACGAAAATGTCGCAACTTACTAAAAATACCGTGACTCACGAAAAATATCGTGACTCACGAGAAATGTCGTGATTCACGAATAATTTTATGGCTAATTTACCTTAGCGACGTGTCTGAAAACATGAGCATTATTAAAATCGACAGCTTTATTAAATTCTTAACATCTCAGGTGTCACTAAAATTGTAAATGAATTTAACTCTTAAGCGTTTTATGTTGGTGAGCGGGAACGCCGTTGCCATGAGCGTGACTCACGCGTGAGTCGTGAGTCACGACAATTTCGTGTCACGTGCACACCTCTATAGAGGACATATTGAAAAATCTTAAGGCAAATTGTTAATGAATATGGTCAAAATCTTTACCAAATATATTGATGGCTTTTCTTAGCGCAAGGGTCCAACACGTTCATATTCAATTAAATTATAGACTTTATAATTATGAAAGCAATATTAAATTTCATTAAATTATTCTTTTAGTTTTTTAAACTAATTACTATAGACATTATTATACATACATAGAATAGATATGTAATAAAACTACACATTTATAACTAATTGCATTTTTAATACATACAGCAAAAAAGTTAAATATTCATATATATCCAAAAAAATATATATTTATACATATATTTTGACTTTAAAGTTATTTAATGTCATTTATAAACAATTTATTTTCTGGATTTATTTTGATCTTATATATATATTTTTTTATAAATATATATATGCAATGTTTTTATAGTATTCACTGGGATTGTCTGTCTATGTAATTTTTGTTTTTGGTTTTGTTAATCCATTATTGATATTAACAAACAAAAATATATAATGTATATAATATAAATAACTAAACTAATCTACAAATTAGATATTTGATAACTCAAAAAATAACAATATAAGCATTGTTTTGTTACTTTCATTTACATTTACATCTCTCTTATATATGAAGTGATTTCTTTTTAAAAAATCACACATTTATTTCTATGCAGTTTCTTTTGATGCTGTTCAAGCGTACGAATTTTCTCATCATACCATTTGAGAAAACGTTGATGATATGTATCACGCTCATATTGATAGCGTGAAACGTGGTATGCCTTGTGATAGGTTGTTATTGGCAATATCTCCTGATGTTCACGGCTAATATTCGCCGTCATTTCCATACACTATTTACAGTTAGCCGTTGTTGGATTGTATGTGAATTCATTTGATTTCACACGTAACTTTTGTTTATAATGATATTCTTTTAAATAGGATTTTAGGCGTGCTGGTAATTCGAGTTCATTAATACCATCGTATGTTGTATGGGAGACAATAGTTGCACGACATAATTGCTGTAGTGAGAAACAATTCTTACGATGCAATGGTATGGTTAACATTGGTTCAAAGAACATAACGCAAGCGGGATCTTTGTAATGTTCCAAGAGACCGGTGACCGTGGGTGCTGTATATACGCATGGATCATGGCAATCAAAGCTGTAACATAGAAGAGAGGAGAGAACTTATTAGTTTTAAAAGATAATAGATAATAAAATAATAAAAAAGAAATTTTGTTAGTAGACACACAAAAAAATCAAAACATTTTCAAGTTTTGTAATCATAACAGTAAAAATCTTTGCTAAACAAGCAGTTTTTGTCTGCTGAAAAAGGAAAAGCAGAAACAAACATTAAAAACAGCAGACATTTTTTTCTGCTGATATAGCAATCATATTCGCTAAAAATTCTTGAAAAACATCACTGAATAAAAAATATCACACTATAATAGTAGGAATAGCTTTTGCCCTGAACAAAAAACCTTTGTCAGTTTTTATTTGAAGTAAAATCAGGCTTTTTTAGACCAGTAGT
The DNA here is from genome assembly GCF_050003625.1 of Haematobia irritans. Classification (NCBI taxonomy): domain Eukaryota; kingdom Metazoa; phylum Arthropoda; class Insecta; order Diptera; family Muscidae; genus Haematobia; species Haematobia irritans. Next base: position 160,944,247 of record NC_134398.1, on the reverse strand, counting down.
GGGATTCTGTATTTCTTCATGATAATCGCATCGTTTACTTTGTCTACGAAAAAACGTGTTTGCACTAACGATCGTTTCATTCTGTAACTAATCTGTAGCAACTGTTGTTTAAGCTGCTTGGCAACCCTGCTACGAAAACGGTGGAATGACAAAAACAGTTTGCAAAATTGTAAATTTAAAAGAAATAAACAAAGCCGGAAGAAAAAAATGGGCGATATTTGGGGTTCCAAAAATTTTCATATACACTCATATATAAAATTCTGTTAAAATCAGCAGTCGATGTCTGCTGTTATATTTTTGTACTTCAGGGTCTAACGAATAACAAATTATAACTTTTTTAGGTTATAAATTTCCCCAAAGCATATTTAAGAACCACAAGTAGTTTTTGGTATATTTTTGCACTGTAATATACTTAAAAGCTCCTAAATACGATCAGCAAACATTTTGCCTCAATTTGATAAATATTCCGATTTTTGGGCAAATTCTATAGATATTCATAAAATATTGTTTTGTGTTACGATAGTCAATAAGTTAACATTTTTATTTGTTTCAGCCTAACTAAAACATGTTTTAATGTAATCGAGCTTAAAAAATAGCAGACAATATTTGCTATTTCAGCAAACAGTGACAGCTTTCCCTTTTTCAGCAGACTTTTTGCTGTTTTAGCAGACTTTTCTGCTGTTTCTACTAACAAAGTCTGCTGAAATATAGCAGGCAGTGTTTGCTATTAACATCAGTCTTTTTTTCTATGAGTGTAACCTAAGATTTAACTTAAAATGGAAAAAATCATTAACACCAATAAACAAGTTAGTCATTGCAGCAGTTTTTGTCTATTTTAATGTTTTTAATTTTTTCAGCAGTTGAGTTTGCTGAACCAGTTAGATTACTATTTTAGTTAGTTTACTATTTTAACAAAAATGTATGTTTTTCTCTTTTAAACAGCAAAATATCTGCGGAAAATGGGAAAGCATTCGTTGCTTGCTGAAAATAAAACATTTTTTAATATTTTTTTAACTCCATTATCGAAAAACATTTTTCAGTTTAGTTGAAGCAAACAAAAAAGCTAATCTTGGAGCTATCATAGAGGAATAAGAGCAATATATTAAAACTACGTCTTGTATTTGTTCAAAAATCTAGATTTTTCTGAAGTTAAGACATAAAAGTAAAAAAAAAAGAAAAATGTTTGCTGTTAGCATTAAGGAGGTTCTAAGACTATGAGAGATCTGGGAGTGTTTATGAATTTTAGAGAGATCAAAATCCTTTCGTTAACATTTCAATTCATGGCTAGACCATGAATTACAAAAAATATAACAGTAGACAACGATTGTTGTTTTTTGCAGTCTTTTTACAATGATTTTATAAATTAATTCCGGATTTCCTAAGAAACGAAGTGGTTTACGTTTTTCTTTCAGTGTGCTAACAAATTTTAAAATAGATTTTATTGTTGTTTTATTGTTGATAGAAACCAAAAAAAATCTATGAAATAACAACTCACCTAAAACGATGACCACTTTGTTCAATTCTTGCATGCAATGATCGACCATATTTCCTGAATGTCACCGAAAATAGAAACTCTTCCTGAGCTGAATCGCGTAACAAAAATGTACCTTCGGGTTTGTCTTCTAGTAAACGTTCTGCCTCATAACGATCCATTTTACCCCAATAGAAACTAGAGCTTGTGATGCGTTCCAAATCGGGCACCAAATAATGTACAAAATCCACTTGTGAATGAACAATAGGATTAACAGTTACCTCTACAGATAATTGTGAAGGTGCCGATGATGGGGAGGATGTTGATGATAGTAATGAAGCATGGGAAACTTTTGGTATTGTAATATCATTGTTGCGATTATGACTTATTGATATAATGCTGTTGTTGTTATTATTGTTACTATTGGACTGAATTTCAATTAGGCTATTGGGATTATGTGATTGCTGGTGGTGACTGGTGGAGGTTATTGTGGTATTGGTGGTTGTAGCACCAGATGAATTTACAATCGCACATTGGACCACAACAACTTGTGGTTGGGTGGTTGTTAGCGGGATTATAACATCATTACTGCTTGTTGTTGTTGTTGCGGTGCTTGCGGCTCCATTAGGCGAACTCCAAATAGTAGTTCTTCCTGCATTTGAGGGAGACGAAATTGCATTTGATGATGGGTTCGAGACTACAAACGATGGCCTCGATGATGTTGCTGCTAGCGGGGAGGAATGCATAGAGTTACGTTGCATTTGTAATGCATTTACTAAACGATTACTTGTTGTTGGTACATTGGGTACGGAATGTCGTTCTAGCGTACGATTATTATATTTTTGTTCTTTACGCTCACGCTCCAATAGTTGTTGTTGTTGCTGCTGTTGTTGTTGCTTCTGCGCCTTGTTCGACGATCTTGATAGTGAAGGATCCAATATCCGTCGAAATGCATCACGACAACTACATTTACGACATCGGCGTTTCATCGCCGAACTTGAAGCACCGCCATTCGCTGCTAAGGATTTCGATTTACGACGACAGCAAACATTTACCTCGACTTCGGGCTCTAGAAAATGGTAAGAAAATTGGGAAATAGTTAGCAATGGACTCATTTCAGTGGTTTCAAAAAAAGATGGAGATCTTTTTAGGAATCAGAGTGATTTTCTACGAAATTTGTCTTGCAATAGCAAAGCTTAAGTTGATCTTACAGAAATTGCATTCATATTTACTTTTGTCAGTATATGTTTTGTCTCAATTTTTTATCAAAGATGTTGTCCATTGCAGGCAGACTTACACTTAAAAGATTAAGTCAGTAATAAAATCAGAATTCCAGCAGTATTGGCCTGCTGAAAACACAAACAATACTACAACATTGATCTTACTGATGCTAATTGGACTAATGAACCAATACAACCATTGCCGTATCTAGACAACTTTAGCCAGCTATAGCCCCTTTATCTATACTACAGTAACAATATAAAATAGAAAATCGTACGTAGGTTTTCAAATTCTAGGAGGGGGTTAATATTTTTCTGGAGGGGGCTATGCCATCTCCACCAGAGGCCTTTCCACGATTATAATTACATCAACGCACAATTGTTTACCCATCAAATTTAATTTCTGAATTTAAAGGTGAATATCCATTTTTGCAACTTACTGAAATCTAGATTTTTGTTCTTGGGTTTTACCTGACCGATGTCTATATTTGAAATCTTTTCTGGAGAAACTCTATTGCAATTGAAATCGATAATTGGCGATGAAGATATGTATATACCTATACTGATATACATCAACTGAAAATTAAGAAGAAATCTTAAATATGGATTAAAGGTTAATAGGGTCCATCAAAAAATTCAAAAAAAAGTGGTGTTGCTCTTGTCAAATATCAATTCCATTACCTGTGTTGTAAATTAAATTCCAATTAAAGACATATTTTTCTTGTTCATCCCTTTTCTATGAATTCAATATCCGTGATGAGGTTGGATTTTCCTAAGTATGATTAGTCCATACTCAAGTTGATGACTGTGTTCTGTGAAAACATACAAGGCTATTTTCCCAAGTAGAATTCATAGAAGTCATAGTTAGAATTAGCTGTGGCTAAAAATCTTAGCAAAATTGGGAATCTTAGGTATATATTCAAAAGATTACACTCAAAGAAATTTCTTTGAATAGAAAGTGCGCATCAATTGAGCTAAATCATCTGCTTTCAATTAAACTATTTTGATAAAGTAACCGCGAAAATTCCAACGCGAAATGCTAACGTATTATCGGCTCTATGAGAGGAAGCCTTCAGTGTTTGCTAAAATAACTAATAAAACTCTGCTGTAGGCTTCAAAATTGCTTCATAATGAGAGAGAGAGAGAGAGAAATTGTTACATATAAATGTTTCCAATTATATGACTATCATTTTTGCTATTTTACTATCATGCTAGTCGAAATTTTCTTATATATGTAATTATCACTATTCTTTTTAAGCAAAACATCAATACTGAATACCTATTCTATGGTCTATATATGGCCAAAAATGGATTTTGGGGAATCCAAAATTTCCATTAACTAATGCAGTATTCACATTACACGTCCAAAATCCACTTTAATTAGATTTCAATTGTTTTATAAAAAGTAGTTTAAAATATCGAAAATCGTGGAGTTTGTACGTGTATAAATCGAAATTATGGCAATACCTAACGGGCTGAACAGACAGACATGATTTGTACCATCACGCTATTCTTTTCAAACAACGGCATCCCTAACGTATGCTGTCTTCAAATTATTCAGAGTCAACTCCGTGATACTGATGTTTTATATAAAAGTGTAAACGCAATCGTAGCGAATATGCCTGTACGTGTGTAAAAAAACATTAGCAGTGATAGCCAAATCATTTTTCCGCTATGAATGAACAATGAAAAACTTCTTATCTTTAATTAGCTTGGTTTGGTTTTTGACGAACACATTGATCTCTACTTTTGTTATAAAATCGCCAAACGTAAAGGCTACCAATTGGTCTTTGGTTCACACAAATACATATGCGAAACAAGGTTTTTTGAGCCACTATCACATAGTGAGAGAGAGCGAGAGTGGGGGAGAGGTAGAACTTAGAGATTTTAGAAATATTCAAAGAACAGTTAGAATTTTTTATTGCATTCCAATTTAGACACCCTCACAAATACTTCATGTATTGCACTCACCTTCAGTTAATGATAGCATCTGGGCTGTACTAGTCGTCGTTGGCTGAATTTGGTCTTCTAACACTTCACAGTATTCAACAATATCACCAATATTTTGATCGACAATTTCATTGTTAAATTGTAGAGTATCTAAACGTCCCAGCCGTTCTCTTAGGGCATCCATTGACGATGACGACGCGGCCATTGTTGTACAATTTGCACTATTATTAGCTGCACTAGGATTTAAATAATTATTATTTGTTGTAGGAACAGTCATTGACAATGTAGAACTGCCAGCAGTTCTTGTTGTGGTTGGAGGTGTTGTCGCTATTGTAGTTGATCCATTCGTCATAATGCTATTGCTATGACCATTACTGTTCAATGTAACATTTAAAATTTGTGCACCAACAGTACTACTACTACTACTGACAGATGATGTTGTTGTATTAGCTGCCATCAATTCCGATGAATTTAGATTACAATCAGCTGTTAAGGCTTCCAGGGAAACATCCTGTCGTTGGTGGTGGTGGTTATGCGCCTCTGGCGATGTAGATGTCGTACTTGATATATCATTTCCGTTTTCCATTTTGGCCAATTGAATTTTAATGATTATCTGACGGCCGCACGATAAATTATTGACCGATGTTAGACTGTTACTCGATGAGGACTGCGGTGACAAAATGCCAGGAGCTAAGTTTGTAGTTGATGTGTTGGGTATACAGGTAATAGTAGCACCACTACTACTACCTATAATACCAGTTGCCTGTGACTGAATGCCCGAAGGACTCTCTTGGATTTGTAAATTTATGGTTGGACCAAGAAAATTACTGTTGATGTTGTTATTACAACCACCGCTACTACTATTACTACTGTTCGTAGATGCCACAACACCAGGTATAGGTATTCTCTGAGTAGTTGTTGTGGCCAATGTAAGTGGTTGATGTTGTTGGCTTGTATTTATTGTTGTTGTTGGTGTTTGATTGCTTAATTCTGTTTGTGCCATAGGTTGTTGGCCAGCTGTTGTTGCAATATTGTTTGCAGCTGTTTTACTAAAACGGTGACCCATCTGAATTGAATGTTTGCGTGTATGCGCTAAGGTGTTTTGTAACAGCACCCACAGAAAGAGAGAAATAGAGTGAGAGAGAGTGCGCTCAAAGATAACAATGAACGCGTATATTATTGTTTATTTTTCCCATTAATCTTGAGATGATTTGTAACGCCTGCGTTGATTTTCAATTCAATTGGAAAAATATCTCATCATTTGTGTTCACAACAATAAGGTGGTCTTTCTATTGTTACATTCCCCGATCTCTCCACATTCAAAATCCGTATCCTCCTTTCTCCAAAGTATTAGAAAATGTAATCTGCAATTAAAAGAAAACAAACAAGATTTTTGCATTAATTAGAATGTCGGCATTTTTTCTAAGAAATTAAATTCGAAATCGCAATTATTTCATTATGAATACAAACAAATTGGTATGTAGATACTACGTCTGTGAATAGTTGTAAAAGAGGAATGGGCAGATTTTAAAAATGACGATATTGTTAAATGTATGACGAACTTGTGTTTTTATATTAGCGCTAAGATGGCACAACTATTAAAAATAAAGAAACTGTTATGAAAAAATGGTAAAGGACATCAAACTACCAGATGCAATTTGCACTAAAAAAAAAAGAATCTGTCTTTACTTAAATTATTTTGGTATTGATACGGAGCCAAGAAGCGACACTGATATACCTATTTAACGCACCGTTCATTCTGGACGACCTTCTGGGGATTTTATATAAAACTCAGGGGCAATGTAGATTGAACCAGCGTTGCCAATGTTTTGTATAGTGAGACCTCTGAAAGGTGGACACCAACGGTCGCCTAAATTTTGTCCACCTTCAAGAGGTGTCCAGGTTTGAGAGGTTAATTTTAATGTGTTAATATAGCAAACGTGCCTAGACAATTGTCCATGTTTGGGAGGTGTCCGGTTTTCAGAGTGTCCAAGTTTGTGAGGTTTGACTGTATAAAACTGTTAGCCACAACTTAAAATTCGATATTCAAACTCAATGTACGCCATTTTTCCAGAAAAGGTGAGTACTAAGTTCGAGTTTAGCCGCTAAAAACAATAATAAACCAGTAAAATAGTATAAAATTTTACCCCTTTGATGCAAATTTTAATATAACTTGAATAGCACAAAGCAACTTGTTATAAAGTTTATGTTGTTTAAAATGGATTTCTAAAGAAAAGTAATAGTGAAAAAATTGCGATTTTAGCGATTAAGTTCGAGTTTAGCCTCTAAAATCAAAACTAAATCTTTTAATTAAGGAAATGTAAAAAAATGGCCAATTTAGCGCGATAATACCAACTTAATACTGGCCTAACCCTTAACCCCTTTGTCTACCGATGTACACTTAGGAGGACATTCGAAAACGACACCAAACTATATTTCCCCACTAGCTTTTGATTTATTTCTCGATGTTATTTTAAAGTAGAGGCTTTAATGGAAATAAGCTATAAATATTTTCAATATTGGTGAGCGCTAAAATGCATTTTTATAAACTTCTTTAACTTTAGTAAATGGGCATCCATACATAAACTATAGCTGATATTTTTTCGGGTTCTGTTTTGCATTTGTTCCACATATCGAAACCAAAACTATGATTATATCACATTTTTAAATAAAATTGCTTCTATTACTTAAATGATTACATCAATCACGACGCCAATTAATAAAGTAATCGATCTAATTAAAAATGTAAATGGTTCAATTAAATAATGCGACTGATTTTTGTTTTGATTAAAAATGTAATTGAATTATTTCATTCAACAAATTCTGTGTATATTTGCCTGTAGAATTGTTGCCAATTTCTAGCAAAATTTTTTGACACACCCAGAGAAGGAATATGATCACTTCAAACATGCTTGTGGCAACCATGTTATTTTCTCGGAAATTGTTTATATGCTTTCGCCAAAATTCAAAAATAACTTTTTACTCTTGAAACTTATTCAGGGTGATCATATTCCTTCCCTACGTGCACTTGGGGATATTTTTTCATGGATGGAAACGAAATTTTTTTCTAGTGTATACCAACGATGTTGGGAAAAATAAAAAAAAGATATTGCATCTCACACAACCAGAGTAACCATTAAGGAAAATAATTCCTAGAAATAACGGAGGAGTACAAAATTCTTTGTTGAATTCAGGGAATTTATATAACAACTCTGTGAAGTTCGTTCCAGTACCAACAACCAACATCTCGGTCTCAAAGTTGTTGTGCCTGTTATTTTTCTAGAAATGAAATAAACGAATTTTCACTGGAAAAATGTTCTCTCTTTTCGTTTGTACGTTTGCCGTGGTCCATCTGTCAAATTCACTTGAATTTGCTTCTTTTTTGTACTTAGGATGTTATATACAATTCGTAGAAAGCTTGGGAACAATTTTCTTGGTTTGTGTTCATGCGTATGCTATACACTTTCAGTGAGGTTATATATCTCCGTATGGTACGAGAATACAATAAAAATGGAAAGTAATCCAATAGAAAAAATTCCATAATATTCATACAAAGTCATACAAACGTATAAGATTTTAAATCTATGGGTATAAAAATAATATATGGGCTTTTTGTATTCTTTGAAATCGAATTTGATATTCTTTGGTACAGTATATATGTTGTTGATTTATTTATACTTTTGTTATTGGAGAAATTCAAGTATGAACAACAATTCCGAAGAAGCACTTGACTGTTGCAAAAACAAAATGTGTACATGAAGAATTAAAAGAAAATATAATGAATTAGAAGATTTCTACAAATGGATGTAGTGCAAAATTATCGGAAGTCCCGAATTTGTACCTGTTTTTAGTGGAAGCACTTTACTAGGAATTTGTCATGTTATTAATGCATTTATAAGAAGATGTTGTTACTGGGAAAACATTCAGTATTCATTAAAATGTTAATGCGTTTCGAAATTGGTATTTTCAACTTTTCGTTGTAACTGGAAGTAAATAAAAACTCATTGTTGAACCTTTGCAATTATGAAGAGCTATCACAATATTCTTAACGAAATTTTTAATATTTAGGAATACACAATAATTTGCATAGTTGAAAGTTTATATATTACATATAAATAGAACATTAGCGTAGCTAGACAATTTTCCTAGCAAAAAAATAATACACTGAAATTTTTCTGAGGGGTCTAAGCCCCCTCTCCAGAGGCCTTCCTACGCTTAGGAAATAGAATATATTAGATAATGAATTAATGAATGCATACATTTTTTAATTGAAAATTAATTTTGTTTTAAACTATATTGTTTATTGATACTATCAATTTCGATAGGAGAAATTCAATTAAAAAATTAAATATAAATTTTAGAAAATTAAAATGTATACAATAATTAAGGACAAAATTCTATATAAAAAGAAAATTTTATAAAACCGTTTCCTTGGACTAGAGTTCAAAAATAAACTAACGGCTATTTCTTGTAAAATATGCGAGCTTTTTTACATTTTGCCCGGAATATGACCTTTTTAGCAACAGTTCGAAAAGGTTTCGAATTTCGATGTGAAAATAGTGCCTCGCACAATGGAAATTTGAGGGCATTATCAGTAGAGTGCTGCGATTGCCCTTAAAAGCTACCAGAGAAGCAGTATGATTGCTCATACATGTTTCAAAAGCAAAATGTTATTTTTGATTAGTGACCATGTATCTTGTTTATCGCAATCACATTTTCATTTCTCGGAAATCATGTAATAGTGCCTCGCACAATGGAAATTTGAGGGCATTTTCAGTAGAGTGCTGCGATTGCCCTTAAAAACTACCAGAGAAGCAGTATGATTGCTCATACATGTTTCAAGAGCAAAATGTTATTTTTGATTAGTGACTATGTATCTTGTTTATCGCAATCACATTTTTATTTCTCGGAAATCGTGCATCTGATTTTGGCAAGCATGTTATGTTTGGCGAGAAACATGTTACATAGCAACTATCCAAAAATAACATTTTGCTCTTGAAAAATATTTGAGGTGATCATATTCCTCCTCTATGTGCACTATAAGATTTATTTTGAGTTTTTTTAATTTACGAGTAAACAATTCTTTGATTGATGTAGTTCCTTTTTTGTAATTGGTTTTTGAGAGAGTCGTATGAAATATATGACCCTAGAATATCAACCATACACTGAAAAAAGGTAGCATTAATGATTTTGGTATTGATTCCGAGCCAAGGAACCGAATATTTGAAGTAAATCGAATGACAAAAAGACTTCATTGAAAATATTTTCTACTGGCAATTCTCAATGAATTTTTGCTACATTAATTGATCATAGTATTCTATTGTGAATTGTAAAAGCATTAACCAAACAAATCCAAATTAGTTGTAATTTTTGAAGTTTTCCCTCGAATTTCCTTCTCCCCAATAAATGTAAATCTATGAAATAAATTTGAGTTAAATACTCATTCAAACAATACTCTTTGAAAGGGTACTGATGTCAAACGATCTTCAACCGTTTATATTATGAAATATTTCAAACATTACTCTTTTAAAGTGTATTCATGTCAAACCATTTTCAAACGTTTATATTATAGATTTGTTTTTATTTAGGTTTTTTATTCGATCCACCCTAATATACCCATATATGTATAACGTAAACGTAAAGCTGCTGGCAAAGGAATTCATTTGGACGAAGTTAACCATTCCATTGATAATATCCAAATGTATTATAGCCCGCAACACTTCAATTCATATAGCCATCACACTATCTTTAACCTTCTATACGCAGAAATAACGAAACAATGCGAACAGAAATTGGTTTGGAAATATTGAATTGGATCCTTTTATTTAAGATCCCAAGAAATGTGATAAATAAAGGAGCAGAGCAATGAGATGAAAACGAATTGTTGTATAGCCACGGTGTATGCACAAGCGAGAAACAATTTCGAAGAATGTACTCAACAGCAACAACAATAAAGAAAACCTTTGGCAAAAGGTTTCTTTAGTTCGGGAAAAAGATGGTATTCAAAATTCCTGGAAATTTGTGTGTTTAAGCTGAATGTGTGGTAGCAAAGAAGAATTCTTTCTTCTTCGATACAAAGGATAATCAAGGAGTAGTTGTGGAAGGAGAGGTAAGTTAATGTGAGTGTATGTGTTGAGTTGAGTTTCTTTGGGTGAATGTTAGGCACACAATACAACAATGACTGACGGACCATAGTTAGCAGCATTGGCGGCCTCTGGCATGATGTTGATATTTTGATGAATTTATGAGAAACTCGTTTTGTTAGCATTTCAAATCATTTTCACTAACGATGACAATGGCAACAAGAAAGAGAATAACACCAACAACAACAACTGTAATACCTAACACTATAGTGTTCTTTTCCATCCCACCTTGTGTATCCTCTTAACCATGAATAGGCGAACTGAAAAGTATGCTGCATGTGTCAGCCAGTCTATCATTTTTACCATGAAATATTCTCGTTCAGTGTTTTGATATTAGACAAAGAAAGTGTGAGAGAGAAAGGAAGATCAAGAGCCTAAAACGTCAATATCCAAAGTGAGAGCGAGAGAGCGTTTGAATCGATGAAAGAATAGTCATACGAAGTTCAAATATGCATCTTCTAATACACGGAAAAAATTATTTTCGCTCATACGAAATTTTAGAAAAACTAATCTCTCTCTCCTATGAAGCAAAAGTAATCTTCTTTAGAGGTTAATAAAATCTAATAAAGAGAAACTACTTCCTTATGTCTGCCTGAATTTCATGTTTATTTGACCACCAGACCAGAAAACCCTTTATATAAGAAAATTTTATTTGTCAAACATTCCGAACAAAGTATTGTTGTAGTTTTTTTTTGTTGTGTGTATGTTGTAGTGTTGTTGGTTCGATTACGAAGAAGTGAAACATTGTGTGTGGGATGGGGGAATTATATTTTTAACGATTAAGTGATGATGCCGTTGGTTTATTCTTTGATATTTCATTACCATTCATCTCTCCACTCGAATTATAGAGAAGTTTATGTACTCATATTTTTAACATGAATTTTATCAAATTAATCATCATATACTTTTAAAAGGTAACCTTATTGAATTCCACGAAAAACCAATCAGAGTGAAATTCATATTCACATTTTCCAATTACTCACTGTTTGTGAAATTCTATGAATTTTGTGATTTTGTTTCTCTTTGACCATAAAATATTAAAATGGAATTCCATTAAAATTGTATCAATTATCAAGGTCTGATAATAGCTTTACACAGTCAATATTTGCATGCAATTCTAATAATACAATTACGCATATGTGTGTATGTATGTTTGCATGTATACACAGAGAAAATAAAAAAATCCATTTAAAATCGAAATGAAAAATTATCTAAATGAGAAAAATATACATACATAGTTCCATGGAATGTATGGAAGGATACTCCTACATACAAAGAAAATTTCATTGATATAACGAAATATTTCGTCTAATACAACAAAAATTGTGTTAATACTATGAAACGTTTAGTCATTTTCTAGAAAATTCATTATATTTACGAATTAGTAAGTTGGTTCAATTTGAACGACTATTTTTGTTAATTTAACTCAATTTTTCTGCCAGTGTATAACCAGCGTTTGATTAGATTAGTATTCTTAAAATCCATAAAAATATGTTCGCACATTCAAATAAAAAATATTGGACTAAACGGTAGTAAATTGTGTGATTATTTTAGATATGTTTCATTTAAAAATTGGGCTGCTCGTTGTAGGAATTCGCGTATACTGAAAAATATTGACTCAATGCCCATGATTGTGACCTAAATTTGAGGTAGCATTTTGCATAATATGTAGGACAAATTTCTATATTAAATGAACCGTTTATACCATTTGTTTTATAAAAATATTCATTTAAGTTAGAATGCTCGTCAATGATTTGTGTATGCTTCCGTCAAAGCTTGGACCACTTGTTTTAGAAATTCTCATATACTGCAAAGAAAAATATGAACCTAATACAAATGATAAATTTTAGGTAAAAAGAAAAATATGAACCTAATACAAATGATAAATTTTAGGTAAAATGTTTCACAACATGAAGGTCAAATTTCTAAAAAAATATAAATAAAAATAATATTAAATAAAATAAGGATATCTTTATTGAATGGATCATTTATACAATTTGTTTAAAAAAAATATTTTAATTTAGAATGCTTGTCAATGAAATTTAGAGCTTGTTTAAAAATTGTATTTCTTTGAAGTAAATGTTTGCTTCGTGTAAAGAAAACAATTTTTAATTTAAATATTAACAGAGTTTTAGAATTTGTATATTAAAGTTATTTTGATGACATGATATTTGTATTTATTTTCTTTAAATCAGTCACGTTTTGGCTAAAAGAAAACAAACCTAGTGTACGGTTTGACATTTTTCCAAATTTAATTTTATGCACTCACAGCGCAATTTATACTGATGCGGTATGCAAACAGCTCTAAAACACGTTTGAATGAATTTATCTCTGCCATAACTGTGATCAAATTAATGTTATCATTGAAATGTAGATTAAATTCAGTTTATTACGCCATTTAATTAGAAGAACACTTTTAGAAATCGTTCATACACAAATTGTTTTGTTTTCTTCTCCCAATACACTTGTATGGGTCTAGTCCATAAATGAATTTTTAAATAGGTTTATTTACCAAATGTTGCACACGCAGAAGGGTATGTACATAAAATTTAATACTTGTTTATTTTTTGAAATTATGTACATACAATATATAATGAGAAATTCCATTTAATTGCATATATTGAAAAATAAAAAAAAAACACTATACAGACTACCTATCATGAAGAAACAAAATTGAAGAGTTTGTTGACAAAAGTATATTGACGATAAAACATAAAAAGCGTTCACAAATAGATGTTTTTAATTTTAAAGACGTATAATTTCTTCTTTGATAGCACATGAAAAAAAACTGAAAAAAAACTAATAAATTATTTTTTTTTCCTAGAATCAAGTACGCAAAATTAAAGAGAATGCTTTCTTAACGGTATCCTTACTTCAATTCTCCGCTTCTTTGGCTCGGTTTCAATACCAAAATGATTTGTGCAAGGACACAATCTTTGGAACCAAAGACGACTATAAACTTTCTACAACTGTTCTTTATTTTAAGGAACGATGTCCTCAATATTTTAATGCACATATGCAAAAAATCTTTTATTAACAATTTATCGAAGGAATTTATATGGTAAAAATAGGCTTGAAGTTTTTTATGTCCTTAAATTTGGATTGTATATCTTTTGTATTAGAACAATTTTGCACCCAGAGAAGAAATATGATCACCTCAAACATGTTTTAAGAGCAAAATGTTATTTTTGAATGGTGACCATGTAACATGGTTTTCGCAACCATGTTATTTTCTCGGAAATCATGTATCTGATTTCGGCAAGCAAGTTATATTTGACGATAAAATAACATTTTAGTGACAAACATGTTACATGGTCACCATACAAAAATAACATTTTGCTCTTGAAACATGTATGAGGTGATCATATTCCTTCTCTGCGTGTGTGCGTTGAATCATTAAAAATTAATGTTTAAATGATATTCTATATATTATTTACCAGGCTGAGCTCTAACATAAATGTGACAAATAATCAAAATCCAAAAACATACAATGTTGTGATGAGTTAAAAAAGGTTAGGTTATAGTGGCAGCCCGATTTATTTTCAGGCTCACTTAGACTATTCAGTCCATTGTGAAGAGAATAACCGTTATTTTAGTGAGAATAACAAACATATAAAATGAGATATCTCTCAATGTGATAATAAAATTGAGATGATCAACTCAATTTGACTTGTGTTAACATGAGACATAAATACATAATAATATTTAATGAGAAGCTTAACATAAAATAAAAAGTGATGTTAAAAAAGTGATCATTGTGGCCTTAATTAGCACTGCTAAATCCTTAAAAAATTAAGTATGTAACTCGCAACTTGTTTTATACCTTTAATATTAAAAAAACAACTTTAAATTATTTTAGAAATGTTAAAAACTTTTGATCCATCGAAACTTTTTTTATACGTTTCATATTCAGAAGAATTTAACATTAACTTAAGAATTTTGGCGTTAATTCCAAACCAAATACGAATCTTTTTTTTAATTTCAAATAATTAAAATAATGCGTTAATAAATTAACAAATTTGAATAAATGTTGGCACAATGTCTCATTTTAAATCACCTCATAAAAGTAAAAAACACTGGCAATAAATTAGGGTTCGTGTATGAAATGAAATAGTCAATACGTTTGATGTAGGGTATCACATAGTGAGCCCCTTCCAACTTTAACTTTCTCATTTGTTTTTGGAATTAAAACATCTTTGAAAATTTTTAAATTCACGCTTTTTTGTTTAAAGGTTTTAGGAACATTGTGTCTAATATTGCAGAGACCATTTTTGGATATTCTGGTGCCATTCATAATCAAAGTTTTGTTTTTTTTTTCTTTTAAATACGATTTTTTTTTGTAGCTCACAAATATTGATGACCCATCAATAACGGTAATACGCCGATAGTAATCGGCTTAGCTGCTATCTCCTTGTAAAAAAAAACAACCACACATTTTCCATTCAATGAATTTTTTAGGGGTATTGATTACGCATAAATTATAAGGAATTACTATAGGAAATGAATCCCCCATTGGAGTTGTGGGAAATTATAATCACTTTAACGGTTATTGGTTATTGTTTCATGCATTAATTTTTTTAGTTTTTGTTTTCTTTTCCACTATTTTTGATCGTTTCAAGCCGGAAAAGGTTGGGTTTCACTTCTTTTGTCTCATTACGCGCTTCCCTTGATTCGATTGAAAAAGTAATGTTAAGCCAACAACAATAATACAAACACACACACACTTATTGTTATCTCTATTATGCGTACGTATTTTTTCGTATTCTGATGATCATCAACGAATGGTTGGGGGGAATAAGTTTTACGATTTGTGTGACTATAAACGGAAAATTTTAATGAATATTTTCTTCTAGGAAACGAGTATTTGCATTTGTTTTTTTTTTTCGTTCATAAAACCAAAACGTGCATTAAATTATTAATATTGTTGTAAAATTGTGTTTACTCATAGATAGTGATGGTGTGCTGGCGGCGAGAGCGGAAGTAAGAAACCAAATAAGTTTTATATAGGCTTGCTTACGACGACATAAATGACACGCACACACTCACACAATATAAAATTTTTTAACTATTTTGGGCACACACAGACTAGCCCCAAACCATTTAAGTCATATCCAATAACAACAACAGCGTTCATGGTAAACCACAGCAGTTAGCTATCTCATCATAAAAATTAACAAAACCACAGCAACAAAAACTCTGTATAAGGGGAATGCAATACATTTTCATGCCTCTTTTCACATTTCACAAAAGATTTTTTGTTTTCAAAACCGTAATTATTTAACTTTAATTCATTATTTTCATACAAAATCAAGTTAATGGCCATGGAAGTTTTTTGCTTTGTTAGCAAATTTAAATCTCGTTTTTGTTTAGTTTGCAATAACACAATTATCCAAAATCACTACACACACAAACGCACCTCTTTTTCAATTAATTTAACATCAATGTTGATAGCGTTGACTACAAGTTATAGCCAGCAAGTATTCCTCATCATAGATATAGTAAATAATTCAAATTACTTTTCTTTTTTTGTTGTATTACAGCCACTCAGTGTTGAATGTGAAAATTAAATTGAAAAAATAAAACAAACTCAAAAAATAAAGCGATCGAAAGAAAAAAATTTTTATACGTAAACGTTACGTTTGTGCCGACAACGTATCTCAATCTCGACCGGTTTGTTTGGTTTGTACAGCGCGACTGAAATAGAAATGAAGTGAATGAAAATTTATTGCCAACAATTTCAGTTGGCTCTCTCCCGCACACATGCAAACACAATTGCTGTCGACAACCGATGAGAGAACGACGAACCCAAATTAACAGGGGGGCATTTTGTATGATATTTCTGTCCTTGCAGGCCTTTATATTAGGCCAGTTATATTTTAGTAAAATAAATTTCAATAACAGCTTTCTATCCAAAACAAATGTAAGCATAGTGAATGTGGAATTATTAATTTTCAATGCATAAAAATATTAAATGGTAATGATTGTTATTTTTCTTAATTTTTTAATATACACTGAGAAAAATATTGACCTAATATAAGAGATTATTCAACTTAGTTTACACAATATTAAATAAAAATTTATTTAAAATAAAAGAATTTTAATTAAAAGAGAGTTCATAACCTTTTCATTAAATTTAGGGCAAGCAACTTCGAAATCAGCGTTCTTGCGTTAAAGTATACTGAAAAAAATATTTACGTGATATTAAAGATTACACAACCTAAATTTTAGGATGCGAAATTTACAAAATATTAAGGACAAATTTCTTTCAAATAATGGAATTTTAATTAAAATAAAGTTTATAGTCTTTGCTTCAAAAATTTTTTTCATTAAATTTAGAACACAAATTTTGTAAATTTGCATCCCTACGTTAAAGTCGCATTTCTTTAAACTAAGACTAATTTTCCTTAAAGTAAAGAAACACATTTTGATTTAAAGAAATTGGCCTTAAATTAACTGAAATATTGAAACTTTAGATTTAAGATAAAAACGCTTCAAATATAGGCTAAGACTTATTTTGAGGATTTTGCGTCTTTGGTTTGAAGTTTTTTTTTTGGAATTAAGAAAACATTTTTTACTTTGAAGTATCCGTTATAATTTGGATTTTTGAAGTGGCATTTGTTTGTACCTTTGTTTGAGTACCTTTATTAATAAACCGCGAAAAGAGAATGAAAATTTGATAAATGAGATCTGTATCCTAATGTTAATTTTAGTGGTCCTAGCTTTAAAGCCAGATAGGTCGATAAAAAATTTCTTTATTTGAAAGAAGCCGCGTCTTTGGCTCAGAATCAATACCAAAATCCTTAAGGGAAGGCCAAAATCTTTGGATCCAAGTAAACGTTTTTTGAGTGGAGGGTAAATTTTCTTTAACCAATTTCGGTCGCTATCCAATTTTTCGAACATCTTAAATCACCTTTTTCGAAAATATATGAAAAATTTAAAATTTTATGTAGTATCATCTTTCATACTGAAACATGTATATTTTTGATACTGTTAAATTTAATAAAAAAACAAGTATATACAGCAGCAAGTTCGGCCGGGCCGAATATTAAATACCCACCACCATGAATCAAATATTAGGGTTTCCTTTGAAATTTCATTTATCCCGAAAATAAATTTAAAGATTTTACCGATGAAGACTATATCAGATTCTGGATTTATAAGAACAATTTTTGTTTGAGTTTTAGAGGAATCATTAACATCTCTTGTAGGTGTGCAAGAAAATTATAAAATAACGTCTTGATTTGAAATCTTAAATCTGTAGATTTTCACCCGAGAAGTAAAATCTGGAAATTTTACATTGAGTTTCAAGCAATTTTCATGATCAGTGCGCATTCTATACCCTCAAGAAGTGAAATGGGTCTATATGGAGGCATTACCAAATGGACCGCTAAAAACTTAATCCGATACACGTGTTTGTGAGCCTAAGATACCAGAATATTTACAATTTCCGGCAAATCGGATAAAAACTACGGTTTCTAGAAACCCAAGGAGTTAAATCGGGAGATCGTTCTTATGGGGGCTATACTAAAATATGGACCGATACTCACCGTTTTCGGCACACCTCTTTATGGCTCGAAAATACCTCTAGATTTCCAATTTCAGACAAATAGAATAAAAACTTAGGATTCTAGAAGCCCAAGAAGTAAAATCGGAAAATCGGTCTATATGGGGGCTATATCAAAATATGGACCGATACTCACAATTTTCGGCACAGCTCTTTATGGTCCTAAAATAAATCTAGCTTTCCAATTTTAGGCAAATTGGCAAACTACGGTTTCTTCAAGCCCAAGACCCCAAATCGGGAGGTCGGTGATATGGGGACCATATCAAAACATGGACCGATACTCACCATTTGTGGCACACCTTTTTATGGTTCTAAAGTACCTCTCGATTTCCAATTTCAGATAAATTGAATAAAAACTGCGGATTCTAGAAGCCCAAAAAGTAAAAACGGGAGATCGGTCTATATGGGGGCTATACCAAAACATTGACCGATACTCACCATTTTTGGAACACCTCTTTATGATCATAAATACCTCTAGATTTCAAATTTCAGGCAAGTTGGATAAAAACGACGGTTTCTATAAGCCCAAGACCCCAAATCGGGAGGTCAGTTTATATGGGGACTATATCAAAATCTGGACCGATATAGCCCATCTTCGAACTTGACCTGCCTGCAGACAAAAGACGAGTTTGTGCAAAATTTCAGCACGATTGCTTCGTTATTGAAGACTGTGATTACAACAGACAGATGCAAATTCGGTATATCATATCTGTATTCTCATTTTATAGAACTTTGGCTCAGAATCAATACTCAAATCCTTGGGAGAAGGGTCCAGTTTAACTCTTTTTGAGTATATATTTTCACTGTTATTTTCCATATTTTCTGATTATCACTAAATTGTTTAGGTTAGGTTAAAGTGGCATCGCGATTTATTTCAGACTCACTTTAACTATTCAGCCCAGTTAAATTAAAGGTAATGAATGGTTTTCGCAACCATGTTATTTTCTCGTAAATCATGTATCTGATTTCGGCAAGCAGGTTATATTTGACGAGAAAATAACATTTTAGTGACAAACATGTTACATGGTCACCATACAAAAATAACATTTTGATCTTGAAACATGTTTGAGGTGATCATATTCCTTCTCTGCGTGTAGTTTTTAATTTTTTTTAAACAAAAAAATTCGTAAGTTATTATGTAAAAATATGTGAAGTCAAAAGAAATTACTAGTTTTTACTATGAATTTTTCAATTAAACCAAGAGCTTTAATTTTTCTGTGTACTAGCCGTACGATTTGTTATCAATAGAAATAGTAATAACAAAAAGGCCCTACAGAAGGCTCAGTGTAATATGTTTGCTTTGAAACTATCTTTGCATCTGTGTGTATGTAAGCCATATTTCAAAAAGTATCGGTGTGTCTGCATTCAAGTTTGTAACAGTGATGGCAAACAACTCGCCGTACTATGACAGTACTAAGAAATGGCCTTTCCGAAAGTCGAATGATGCACTTATCATTTGGATGATTTTTTAAATGTTGATATAAATTCCACACTACGAATTTTCATCAAATTAATGCATATTATTTTTAAATTTATGAATTATTTTATTTGTGGTTTTGTTGAGGTAGATTTCAATTAAAAAAAAAAACAAAATTCTAGTCTTTACGAATTCCCATACATTGATAAGTACGAACAACAGTGCCATGATAACTATCGTACACCGTACACCGTTTTACATTTGATAGATATTTCATTGTCAATGAAGTGGTCGACCGTGTGAATAGTTTGCCAATGGTGGGGTGGGCTGAAACAATGACGATGTTCAAGATTATGACGATGATGTTCTTGTTGTCGTCGCCTCCGTCAAAAGCAATCATAACAACAACATAGTAAGTAACAAAAATAACAAAAGCTAAAAGCAATCAGTTAAGACAACTCAAATACACACCCCTTCCTGACGGCCTAGTTGTTAAGCTCTTTGACTAACTGACTGTCTGACTGAATACAACAACGTGAATGATGCTTGACGATGTTTGCTTGTCATTATTATTTTAGTTGTTGCTATTGTCGATATCATTAATGGCGTTGCCGTGGCTGCTTTTTAGGAAAAGCAAATACAAGCAATTGTAGTATGTATTAAAAAACTGTTGTAGCAACGTAAAAGTATTGGAGAAATAATATTCATTCATTGATAATACAAGAGTCGTACATACGTTCATACACATTTATTTTGTTGGCATTGTTTTTTTTTTTTTTTTTCATTTACATGGCTAACACCATCACCCACCCACGTTATCATAATTATCCTCTCTTTCTTATGAAAACCCCACCTATAATTCCTGGTAAACTTGAATATGTACTCGGAGAAAATTCGTTGGGGAAAGAGAGCGAGAGAGAGTGTTTGAGAATATTGTGATTATTTCTTTTGTAATAAAGGGTTGCCATATTATATTAAAGGAAACATCAATATTATTGTAAACCTCAATTCACCGATATAACGTTGTGAGCATTAAGGCTACCCCAATTTTATATTATATTCCTAAAGTTTCTAATTTACAGTAAATTCAGATATGCCATATATGTTTTACGAGCGTGGTCCTATATAAGCATTTACCATCGCCGTCTGGTAAAAAAAAACATCACAAGAGTAAATTACTGTACTACAAATAAGTCGTGAGGAATTTATGCAGAACATTGGTTAACACTGGCATTTGCTGTTAAGTATATGTCACTTTACGTGACAATATTGGCGAGATTTGCATAGACGAGATGTTCTGGATAGAACACCAGTGAAGTTCTAAATATCAAATACAAATGCTGTGCCCCGTACTATAAGAATACAGGTCTATTGGTAAAACCAACATACCTATAAACTTGGCAACACTGGCCTCAAACATGTTAACTTCTTCTCATTTAACAAAAAAAAAAGAACTAATGAAACCGCCATACAATCTGCCAAATAAAAAACGAAAACATTTCATTACGCCGTATTTGTTACGGCTGAAAATAAAACTTTTACACCACGTGTTGCTATGTCAAAAATGTTGAAGGTGTCAGGTGAATCAAATTGATGTTGTTGTACTACCAATAAATATGACTAATTTTTATCGGAGTGACAGTTAATTAGAAATAATTGTTTTAACGCAAATCTACCAAATTTCATCAGATTAGTCAAGTGAATTTCTTATAGCGGGTATCTCCCCAAATTGAAATTAATATTTCTTTTTTTTAGCAAGAATAAGTGAGGACAGTGTTTTGCATAGATTTGTATGGTGGTATGACATTGTACTGTATGAAGAGTGTAATAATTGGAATGGATATGTGAACACTTGTTTGCGTGTAGGCTATGGAATACCGCGAGTGGCTAAAATTCGGTGTATGAGTGGCTAAAATTCGTCTCTTTGCACAGAACGAAAATTTTTCCAATTAAAGTCTTAATTGAGTTTTAAAAGTATTCAATTAAAAATTTAATTAATTCAATTATCAAGTAATTTTTTAATTGGATCAATTAATTTTTAATTGACTTTCAATTAATTTTTTAATTGATATTATCACTTCTGTGATTGAAGACATTTCAAGAATCAATTGAAGACATTTCAAGAATCAATTAATAAACTATCAGACACTGTTATCCGTTGGTAAACATAAAGTTGACAATGAATTTAATGGTTAACTAGGATTGTATATTATTTAAAGTACATAGACTGAACAAATATTTACATGGTATTAAAGAGTACGCAACCTAAATTGTACACAATACTAAGGACAAATTCCTTTAAAATATTGTAATTTTAATTAAAATAAAGTTTATAATCTTTGCTTCAGAAATTTCTAATTAAATTTAGGACACACATTTTGGAAAATTTACGTCCCTCCGTGAAAGTCCTATGTCTTTGAACTACACTAATAGAAAAAGTTTCATTATATTAACGAAATGTGTCGTTAAAGGCTGCCTAATGAAACAAATTCGCTTTTACAACGAAATTTTTCGTTATTATAACGAAGTTTCTGCTAATCAACGTCATATTTCATACTATTAACGAATATTTTCATTGGATTAATGAAAATGTTTCGTTATATCAATGGAAATGTTTCTTTGGCTCAATTTTAATGAAATTTACTTTGTGTGTATTCAAATATTCCGTTTTAAAAATCGTTTTTAAATTAACAGAATTTTCGAATCCTTAGATTTAAGATAAAAACGCTTCAAATATAGGTTAATACTTGAATTTTGAATTAGGATTTTTTTAATTAGGATTTTTTTTCGTTCATTTGAAGTATATTTCATAATTTGGATTTTTAAACTGAAATTTGTTTGCAGAACTTGTAAATATGTTAGCTTAATTGATATTATACAGAAAAAAATTGCACGAAAGTTTTTCCCATTAAAATCTAAATTGAGTTTTAAAAAATATTCTATTAAAAATTTAATTGATTCAATTATTTTTTTAATTGACTGTCAAATAATTTTTAATTGACACTATCATTTCTGTGATTGAAGACATTTTAATTAAACAATTAATTGCATCAATTCATTTCGTGATTGAATCAGAAAAAAATTTTTTGTGTGTATCCAAATTGTAATTTTATTGATACCTAAAAAATGTCTTTATCTTAAAGCAGACATTTATTTAGAAATAAAATTTTGACAAAATTTTCTATAGAAATAAAATTTTCACAAAATTATATATAGAAATATAATTGTGACAAAATTATATATAAAATTTTGGCAAAATTTTCTATAGAAATAAATTTTTGACAAAAATTTTCTATAGGAATAACATATTGATAAAAATTTTCTGTAGATATAAAATTTTGACAAAATTTTCTATAATATAAAATTTTGACATAGAAATAAAATTTTGACCAAATTTTCTATAGACATTAAACTTTGACGCAATTTTCTACAGAAATAAAGGGTTAACATAGTTTTCTGTAGAAATAAAGTTTTGAATAAAATTTTCTATACAAATAAAATTTTGTATAGAAATAAAATTTTGAAAAAAAAAAAAATTTATAGAAATAAAGTTTTGACAAAATTTTCTATAGAAATAAAATTTTGACAACATTTTCTGTAGATATAAAATTGTGACAAAATTTTCTATAGAGACAAAATTTTCTATAGAAATAATTTAAAAAAAAAAAATTTATAGAAATAAAGTTTTGGCAAAATTTTCTATAGAAATAAAATTTTGACAAAATTTTCTACAAATTTTTTTCTATATAAAATTTTGTCAAAATTCAAAAATCAAACAATAAAATTGTGACAAAATTTTCGCAAGAATTAAAATTTTGACCAAATGTTCTATAGATATAAAATTTGACAAAATTTTATATAGAAATACAATTTTCTATAGAAATAAAATTTTGTCCAAATTTTCTATAGAAATAAAATTTTGTCCAAATTTTCTATAGAAATAAAATTTTGTCACAATTTTCTACAGAAATAAAATTTTAACAAAATTTTCTATAGAAATAAAATTTTGACAAAATTTTGTATAGAAATAAAATTTTGACAAAATTTTCTATAGAAATAAAATTTTGACAAAATTTTCAATAGAAATAAAATTTTGACAAAATTTCTATAGAAACAAAATTTTGACAAAATTTTCTATAGAAATAAAATTTTGACAAAATTTTCTATAGAAATAGAATTGTGACAAAATTTTCTATAGAAATAAACTTTTCACAAAATTTTCTATAGAAATAAAATTTTGACAAAATTTTCTATAGAAATAAAATTTTGACAAAATTTTCTATAGAAATAAAATTTTAACAAAATTTTCTATAGATATAAAATTTTGACAAAATTTTCTATAGAAATAAAATTTTAACAAAATTTTCTATAGAAATAAAATTTTAACAAAATTTTCTATAGAAATAAAATTTTAACAAAATTTTCTATAGAAATAAAATTTTGATAAAAAATTCTGTAGAAATAAAATTTTGACAAAAATTTCTATAGAAATAAAATTTTGACAAAAATTTCTACAGAAATAAAATTTTATAGAAATAAACTTTTCACAAAATTTTCTATAGAAATACATTTTTGACAAAAAATTTCTTAGGAATAACATTTTGATAAAAAATTATGTGTAGATATAAAATTTTGACTAAATTTTCTATAATATAAAATTTTGACAAAATTTTTCTATAGAAATAAAATTTTGACAAAACATTTTTAAAGAAATAAAGTTTTGACAAAATTTTCTATAGAAATAAAGTTTTGACAAAATTTTCTATACAAATAAAATTTTGACAACATTTTTCTATAGAAATAAAATTTTGAAAAAATTTTTTATAGAATTAAAGTTTTGACAAACATTTCTATAGAAATAAATTCGAAGTTTCACAAAATTTTATTTCAAAATTCAAAAATCAAACAATAAAATTGTGATAAAATTTTCGCAAGAATTAAAATTTTGACCAAATGTTCTATAGAAATAAAATTTTGTCCAAATTTTCTATAGAAATAAAATTTTGTCACAATTTTCTACAGAAATAAAATTTTAACAAAATTTTCTATAGAAATAAAATTTTGACAAAAATTTGTATAGAAATAAAATGTTGACAAAATTTTCTATAGAAATAAAATTTTAACAAAATTTTCTATGGAAGTAAAGTTTTGACAAAATTTTCTATAGAAATAAAATTTTGACAAAATTTTCAATAGAAATAAAATTTTGACAAAATTTTCTATAGAAATAAAAGTTTGACAAAATTTTCTATAGAAATAAAATTTTATAGATTTAAACTTTTCACAAAAATTTCTATAGAAATAAAATCTTGACAAAATTTTCTATAGGAATAACATTTTGAAAAAAAAAAATTTTCTGTAGATATAAAATTTTGACAAAATTATCTATAATATAAAATTTTGACATAGAAATAAAATTTTGACAAAATTTTTCTATAGAAATAAAATTTTGAAAAACATTTTTAAAGAAATAAAGTTTTGACAAAATTTTCTATAGAAATAAAGTTTTGACAAAATTTTCTATACAAATAAAATTTTGACAAAATTTTCTATAGAAATAAAATTTTGACAAAATTTTCTATAGAAATAAAATTTTGACAAAATTTTCTATAGAAATAAAATTTTCTATAGAAATAAAATTTTGACAAAAATTTCTATAGAAATAAATTCGAAGTTTCACAAAATTTTATTTCTATAGAAAATTTTGTCAAACTACGAAGATTCGAGAAAATTTTAAAGCAAGGATTATTCTTTAATTAAAACTTCGTTATTTTAAAGACATTTTGTCTTTAATATTGTCAAACTTTCGTATTAGGTCAATATTTTTTTCAGTATGGACGCACTGGGTTTAGGCATGTTTGAGCCACTGTGCACTTTTGCTGTGGAATACCCGTATTACTCAGCAGTGAAATATTCAGTTTTGTATTTCCAAAAAAAAAAAAGACCTTTATCAGTAAAACATGATCAGGCATAAAAAATGTTTGCTTTACCTAACTAATATCGCGGTCAAATAAGAAGAAGCGACATTTCCCCCTTACGACTATGTGCAAAGGTTCCAAAGAAAACCACAGTGTGACACCATCAGACGAAAAGATATCGTTTTTTTTTTCAATTTTATAGAATGCTAACAGTGAGTCACTGTAAAGACTTTTGCGGGAATGAAATTTCAAAGTAAATTGCTTAGTTACCTGGCCTAACATTGCAAGAGGTAGATGACTAGGCAGTCGATATTTTACCAACCCGACTCCAAACGTTAGAGTCGGATATAGCCTTCTTACTACCGATGATGATGAGAATATGATGGGACTTTACTGGCTGGCTGATTGTGGTTGATGCAGCAGTCCAAAGACAATTTCGTGCTTAAAGTTAAAATCACAACTTTGTATTGTTTGCCTGGTTGTGCTTGCGTTATTACCACCAAAAAGGTCGCTTACTTGGTCTTTAGCGGTGGTGTGGTTGGAATACCTAGCGTGAATATGCTTATTGACTCAAACCAACAATCAGCTATCTTAGCTGCTACAGCCCCTATTGTTTGGAGTCAAGTTTTTTGCCTTTTGAAGTATCTGTGAGATTTTCAAGAGTACAATGATGATGATGATGGGAGGTGGAATGTGGTATGGTGCGAAATCCATTGAAATTTCGTCACAACTCTATAAATGATTATGACACCCCTTCTTTTTCCAAGTTGTACTGTTGCTGCTGTGGGATTTGTTTTTTTCACTCTGTCTCCAGACCCATGAATGTGGATGCGAGTTTAATGGTTTGTTGGTTGGCCCTCTGTCAAATCCGTCTCTCTGGCTGACCGTCTGTCTGCCTGCTCGTTTCTTTTTCTTTTGGTCTATCTGTCTTATGGCATGACCATAATTCAACGAATAATAAATATTTCGTATTTGTTATTGTTTTATTCCACTAACCAACCAAGCGACTTAACAAGAAATGATTTTGTTACCAGTACCACGAATCACAAATATGTTAGCAAAAAACGAAAGAAAGAATCACCCGACGGACAAAAAAGACACGTTGTTAAAGCAACAACACCTTAAAGGAGAAACTCCAACGTCCGCTTTAGGTTGTACTCGAGGGATTTTGAGTGCGAAATATAAATGTATGGAGGTGAAGATGGCATTTTTGGAAACTACTGCTAGAGAGGGAGTTATGATGGAAAAATTAGAAAACATTGCAAAATTCAAATAAAGCTTAATTTGGAACTATAATTTTCAATACGACAGTAATCCGTTTATTTTGGAGCACCATTTTCTTATATAGATTCTGAATGACTATGATTTGTCGCGAGATTGTATGTTCCCCATTACCAAAAATGCGCAACTGGTGTCGAAAAACGTTGGGTGCTGAACCAAGATTCTGAGGCCTATGGCTGTTAGCAAGTGCGATAAGGACAAGGAGACGATGGGCGTGTATTTCCGGCCCATCCCCAGCGAAGCTTCGTCTTGAGATAATCGACACATTTCTGTTTTGTTTACCCTCTGAAATGTCCCAGGCACAAAAGACTATTGGAAATGTGATATCAGAATGGACTGAATAGTCTAAGTGAGCCTTGACAATAATCTAACTAAACAGTTTGTTATGTGGTTTCATCCATTGCGCTTATGTTAGGTACTTCAGCATTTGTCCAAATCAAGGAACTCTGCAACAAGGATGGGATGTTTCCAGAGTGATCAGGTGGTGAGTCGATCAGGTTTGGCAGAACAAGCGAAAATGTGACGAGTATCATGTGGCCAATAGTTGGCCCCATGTAGGGGTCAATAGTGTCTGGCGCAAGCGGGATAGGTCTATACTGTACGGAACGGTGTAATATGAAGGCCAGGCCATCCACCTCCAATTCTTGTGCGATCCTTACGTATCACATTGTATCCATCGCAATGGCGCAAGCTACCGGTGTCATTTAGCTTCGTCTCTTGGATCGCCGAGACCTTGATTCTTTTCCGATTCATAAAGTCTTCTATCTCACTAACCTTGCAGAAATGATGCACTTTCCGGAACTGGTACAAGAATATAAGAATGCTATGGCTGAGAATATTGTTGTGCGGAAAATGTCGGGAGGATCGCATAATTTTATGACCACTGCTGCTATCGTTGGTACATCACGCTGCCACGTTGTCATTATGACTATACTTCCGTAGCGATGTTAAGCCGGAGCAGTTCTAGAAGTTCATCCATTCCAATCACCGGTTACACCTCACCGAAACCGAACTATGATGAATTTGACTGAACAGTACCATGGTTCGGAGTTTCTCTCTATGCAGGCTCGGACCAACAACAAACGGAGAAGGCTCCCCGGGATGTACCTCAACCAACACAAAAAGACGAACGAAACAACACGTACACTGAAGTGGCAGCTGCTGGCCGATGGGCTAGACCCATCCGGTCAGTCCGGTTCATAGAACCCGTTGCCGTGGCATTGGGTTTACGGTGGTGCTGACTTGTGTTGGAATGTCCATGGTCTGTGGCCGAAAGGTTTTACTGTCCATGGCTACAATACATTTTTTGATAATATTTGGCCCCTTGGTAGATGAATATGAGCGATGAACAATCGTCTGCCGTGACGGGAATCCACACCATTTCCATCGGCGGGGCTTGAACTCGCATCCACATTCTTGGGTCTGGAGACAGACTGAAAAAATCAAAATCTTTGTACATTTCCAGTTGGCCTCTGTGGCAAGTAAACCCAAACATGTTGAATTGTTCACAAACTACTCAATTTGGAATGATTTCTCATCAGAGAAGACAATATTCGGCAACTATCCACTTTCGTGCAAGCGTTTGCTTGGATTTCTATTAAGGGGTTAGTCCAAGACCATTCTTCAATATGTGGAGCATCCGTTGTTGTTGCGATATGTTCGTCTCTCGAGCCAGATTCCAAATATTTTGCCCTTATACTAATGAAGTTGGTATTGATTCCGAGCCAAAGAAGCGGAGAATTTAAGTAAGGATACCTCTAAGACACAATTCTCTTTTAAATTTGTATTTTGCGTATTTGATTCTAAGACACAAATTTTAATTTATTCGTTTTTTTCTCGCTATTTCCTTCATAGGCTCAGCTTCAAGTAGACATTATGTTATGTTACAAGTAAAAAAAGTCTTTAAAATAAAATGTTGACATACATATCCAATTTTTGAAGGCTTTTTTGCTTTGTTGTAAAGTTGCAAGAAACAACAAATTTAAAATAAAGTTAATTAATTTTGAAGAATTTTTCAGAATTATTAAAGACAAGTTTACCTTATTCAAACAATATTTTCTTTCATGTAAAGATACCCACTTTTAAGTTGAATCACTTTATTGTAAGGACAAAACGACTTCGTATTTTAAGGACAATAAATACTTGGCCTCATGCCAATTTTTTTTCTGTGTAGATTTCGATCATATATGTAATACAAACAATGTAGAATAAATTATTTGAGTTTATACATTTTTTAAATTTTACCTTACATACACAGAAAAAAAAGTGTCTCGTAAATTTAAGAAGATTTTTACAATAATTTATTACAAGAATTTTCCAGAATTTTAGTTAATTTTTCGTATCTTCAACGAAAATTAACTACTCGAAAGGAAATTTTACAAATTCTAAGTAGCAATCGTTTAGTTCATGGCCTACAAAATACGATGGAAATTTCCTTAAAAAATTTCTTAACTGGTAGTTAAAAATTTGTTTGTCATGCTATAAAACTACTTGTGAAATGTAAAGTATTTTCTAAATAATAAGTGCAATTTACTATAAGATTTTTTTGTATGAGAAAATATTTTTTTACGAAAAATGAACTTGAAAGTGGATAGCAATTTCTTACTGACAAATCCTATAGTTAATAATTGTTGGTAAAAAATTACCCAATGAAATATTTTTAGTTCACATGTAATTAAATTTATAGACATTTTCGTCAAAAATGGTAGATAACATTTCATGAAAATTTTGCAAATTTTAAGTTAAACGTTTCATCGTTCATAAACTGGTGTGCCTTTACGAATATTATTCTAAGAGTAAATTGTCAGCAGATGCGATGAACCAATGCATAGTACAGAGATCTTTATCGGCATAGTGGAATGTGATTAATGTAAAGATGATGTTACTTGAGTTTTGTTGTGTATACATGAGCGTGGGGTTGTTTTTATTTTTGTTCATTTAGTGGTTTGTGTGTGTGTGTTATTCGCGGATGGTTTATTTGGCTGGATGAGGTGTTGTTTTCAATAAAGGCTCATGTGTTTTTGTTGTTGTTGGAATGTTTTGGCTTTGCTTGGTTTTGTTTGGCATGCTTCAGTTGAATAGTTGGCGTTGGCGTGGGCTGTTGCATCTTTTTAGCTGGTATGCAACAAGGGAATATAAAGACATGGAATATTTTGGATTTTTGAGACATATATTGGTGTTTGTTTATTAAACCTTTTAAATGAAAGTTATTAATATTTTATCGGTAGTTTAGAAAAAAGTTATAACGAATATTGAGGAAAATATGTTGAAATTGAAAGTGTATTGAAATTTTTATTATTCTATGTAAAAAATTAATATTCAATTCCAGATGAATTTGGAAAATTTTTCTTATATCTCATCGTATAGTTTATTCATAAATTGGTAAGTATTTTTATACCCTCCATCATAGGATGGGGGTATATTAACTTTGTCATTCCGTTTGTAACACATCGAAATATTGCTCTAAGACCCCATAAAGTATATATATTCTGGGTCGTGGTGAAATTCTGAGTCGATCTAAGCATGTCCGTCCGTCCGTCCGTCCGTCTGTTGAAATCACGCTAACTTCCGAACGAATCAAGCTATCGACTTGAAACTTGGCACAAGTAGTTGTTATCGATGTAGGTCAGATGGTATTGAAAATGGGCCATATCGGTCCACTTTTACGTATAGCCCCCATATAAAGGGACCCTCAGATTTGGCTTGTGGAGCCTCTAACAGAAGCATATTTCATCCGATCCAGCTGAAATTTGGTTCATGGTGTTGCTATATGGTCTCTAACAACCATGCAAAAATTGGTCCACATCGGTCCATAATTATATATAGCCCCCATATAAACCGATCCCCAGATTTGGCTTGCGGAGCCTAAAAGAGAAGCAAATTTCATCCGATCCGGTTGAAATTTGGTACATGGTGTTGGTATATGGTCTCTAACAACCATGCAAAAATTGCTTCACATCGGTCCATAATTATATATAGCCCCCATATACACCGATCCCCAGATTTGGCTTGCGGAGCCTAAAAGAGAAGCAAATTTCATCCGATCCTGCTGAAATTTGGTACATGGTGTTGGTATATGGTCTCTAACAACCATGCAAAAATTGGTCCACATCGGTCCATAATTATATATAGCCCCCATATAAACCGATCCCCAGATTTGGCTTGCGGAGCCTCACAGAGAAGAAAATTTCATCCGATCCGGCTGAAATTTGGTACATGATGTTGGTATATGGTCTCTAACAACCATGCAAAAATTGGTCCATATCGGTCCATAATTATATATAGCCCCCATATAAACCGATCCCCAAATTTGGCTTGTGGAGCCTCTAAGAGAAGCATATTTCATCCGATCCGGCTGAAATTTGGTACATGGTGTTGGTATATGGTCTCTAACAATCATGCAAACATTGGTCCACACCGGTCCATAATTATATATAACCCCCATATAAACCGATCCCCAGATTTGGCTTGTGGAGCCTCTAACAGAAGCATATTTCATCCGATCCGGCTGAAATTTGGTACATGATGTTGGTATATGGTCTCTAACAACCATGCAAAAATTGGTCTACGTCGGTTCATAATTATATATAGCCCCCATATAAACCGATTTCCAGATTTGGCTTGCGAAGTCTCCAAGAGAAGCAAATTTCATCCAAGCAGGTTTTAATTTGGAACATGGTGTTAGTATATGATCTTTAACAACCGTGCCAGAATTGGTCCATATCGGTCCATAATTATATATAGCCCCCATATAAAACGTTCTCCAGATTTGACCTCCGGAGCCTCTTGGAGGAGCAAAATTCATCCAATCCGGTTCAAATTAGGAACGTGGTGTTAGTATATGGTCGCTAACAACCATACCAAAATTGGTCCAATCACATAAAAATTGGTCCATATCGGTTCATAATCATGGTTGCCACTAGAGCCAAAAATAATCTACCAAAATTTTATTTCTATAGAAAATTCTGTCAAAATTTTATTT
Organism: Haematobia irritans; assembly: GCF_050003625.1. Classification (NCBI taxonomy): domain Eukaryota; kingdom Metazoa; phylum Arthropoda; class Insecta; order Diptera; family Muscidae; genus Haematobia; species Haematobia irritans. The sequence goes on along the minus strand of NC_134398.1, from coordinate 160,912,302 downwards.
CTAGAGAAAATTTTGTTAAAATTTTATTCGGTTCATAATAAAATTTTCATCATTTTCAAAATTTTATTTCTATAGAAAATTTTGTTAAAATTTTATTTCTATAGAAAATTTTATTCGGTTCATAATCATGGTTGCCACTCGAGCCACAAATAATCTACCAAGATTTTATTTCTATAGAAAATTTTGTTAAAATTTTATTTCTGTAGAAATTTTTGTCAAAATTTTCTTTCTATAGAATATTTTGTCAAAATTTTTATTTCTATAGAAAATTTTGTGAAAATTTTATTTCTATAGAAAATTTTGTTAAAATTTTATTTCTGAAGAAAATTTTGTCAAAATTGTATGTCTACTTTGTCAAACTGAATTATATACGTATTGGATCGATCTTTTTTGATTTAATATATACCACGTGTGGACTTACATACAATTTAGAAGATGGTGTTAGGAGGTTTAAGATACCTTGCCATCGGCAAGCGTTACCGCAACTTAAGTAATTCGTTTGTGGATGGCAGTGTTTAGAAGAAGATTCTACGCAATCCATGATGGAGGGTACATAAGCTTCGGCCTGGCCGAACTTACGGCCATATATACTTGTTTTAATATGACTTTCTTTTAAAAAGAATATTTTTTATGTATATTATTATTTGTTAATTAATTTTTTTGGAAAACAGTTTAATGTTTTTCTTTGTTGTAAAAACAATATTTAATTTCAGAGCAACTCCAGATGGATTCGAACAAATAAAAAAATAGAGAATTGGTAAGTTCTCTTTTAAAAATTGGCTTTATTTCAACTAGAATATTTACGTTTTTGTGACCTTTTTATCATCAAAATTACAGGTTTTTAATGCCTTATTTTAGTATTTCTTTAATCAAATTTTTTGGTAACCAATGTAATATTTTTAATGTAAAAAAAAGGTTTAATTTCAGAATAACCCCTTAAAAATTTGGACAAATTTTTGTACTCCATTGCCTGTAATTTAATAGAGAATTGGTAAGGATTCTTTAACTTTCTTTTAACAAGAATACTTGGTTTTTTATGCATATTATTATTTTTTTCATTAGATTTTTTGAAAACCTATTTAATAATTTTATTTAATAAAAAAATAAATATTTAATTTCAGAGTAACCCACATAAATTTGGACAACTGTTTATATTTCCCCTCAGCGTACAATTTAATAGAGAATTGGTAAGTTTTATATTAAAACTTTGGCTTTCTTTCAACTAGAATATTTATTTTATTATATCTTTCACATCGATAACAACACAGTTTTATGAGTTTATTTAGAATACTTCATTATTTCTCTAATTGTTTCAGGTACAAATTTTATGAGATACGTTTTCCAAAGAAAAGTTAAATTTCTTACACCATTTGATAAAATGCCCCAAATAATGTAAGTTACAAGCTAAAATGAAGAATTAAAAATTATATTTCATTACATGGTGTTCATTTTTAACAATTTTCATTATTGCTTCCATTTTTTTCCAGCAAGATATGTGAACAAATTACCTACGATGAATGAAAAAAGGATAAGTCAAAATGTCCAAACAGCGAGTTCAAATGAACTACTCTCTGTTCCACGTGGTCATAATTTTTATTCACAAAAAACATTGTATTAAGAACTTTCATCATAAGTTTTTATAATAAAGTACTTTTGCTTAAAGAAAGTTTAATTTTAATGTATAAACATTTTCATAATAGTAAAACGATTTGTTGTTCCTTTAATTATTTAATTTCTCTGTACTGTGGAAGGATTGATTTAAAAATAGTTTAGTTGTCGACATTTTAAAGAGACTGTTAACCAATTTTTATTATCGGGTTTCCCACAAAATAAGCAAGTAAACCAAAATAATACTGAATTTTTAACTTGGTATGGGTATATAAATCTTATGGTGTTGTAAAAATGAACTAAACTACAATGTTATAGATGAACTAAAATTTAAGAGATTTATAAACTAGACAAGTTGAAAAAAATCTTAAGGGCTAAATCATGGTCAATATTACTACAGTTCAGTTCATTTTGCAATGGAAAAGGGTTCACTGTTTTTTCAGTGTACAGTTTGTAATCCCACACTCTATCCACTAAGCTGTTATTGTCATCTACAGATAATTATCGCTATAGCCATCAGCGCACAAGTAACGCATACAGTTATATTTATAAAGCATATTTTGGACACCCACGAGCCGATGTAAAGAAACTTTATTTAACAGAAACATACATTTAGTTGGTCATTCCCTTAAAAATAGAAATGTTGGAAACGGAAATAATGTAATAATATATCCCAAAAATGTTTCGAAAGGAAGTACGGCATTACATACTACTATATTAAATTTTTACTTTGAAACCTCAAAATGGGTCTTATTAAAGACTGTCAGAACAGTGAATGATATAAACGAAATGGATTGTGATTTTCGAGCTAATTTTTGGTTATTGCAAAAACAAAACAAAAAAAAAATGGTTTGGTGATACAAGTTTGAACATTTTTAAGACATTCAAAAAACTCTAACAAAAGAACATCGTTTTCTAAACAATTTTTTTTCTTTGCGGGTATATAGTAGATCAAGAAGTTTATAAAATGCACTGCTCCTAACTTCTGGACCCTATTTGTCTAATTTTTACCTTAATGTTTCCTTTCACATCCAATCGTATCACATCCCGCCCCATGAAGCAGATGATAAAATCGTACCCCTACAAAATTTTTTAATCATCCAAAAACCAAGAGATGGAAAATTTATTTCCACTGAAAAACTGATGAAAATGCAATTATATGAAGATCTGTATGTCATTTGCCTGAGTCCATAATTCCTTTTAAACCTGGTTCGACGTTTTCTTTTATTTCGAATAGAGCAAAAAAAAAAAAATAATCAAAACTATATAAAACACGTACAAGTATAAATGTACTCGTATCGTATACACCACCTTTGTGAAAATCTTTAATGGCAAGAGATTTTCAATTCACGAGAAAACCTCTTGACAAGCTGCAACCCAACCAACTAACCAACATCGTTTTCCAAATAACCAACTACGACATCATCATCATCGACCATCCACCATTCATTTACACAAGAACACGCAAAATTTCATCATTTTTCATTGGAATAAAATCTCATCATATGAACAAATAATAAAAAGAACTGTGTACACAGAAATGGTGGAAACCTTCAACACGTCTCGCAATATCCAAAGAGTCAGTTGGATAGTGTGCTCGTGAGTCACAGTGGTGGAGTTGATATCTTCGATTTTAGCGAAAAACGGAATGAAAATGGGTTTTTGGAGCCAACGAAAGTTTTGACAAAAATAAAACAGATTAGAGGATTCATTTACTTATAAAGAAAATGCTTTATAATAAGGGGGAATTTGGTTTGTCCAAAATTTCGTACCGGATGACGGTGTTCTGCACATTTTTATTTGAGACATTCCAATTTTTGTCAGATTTTCCTAAATTTCAAAATCTATATCTATTTCGGATGCATAAATACGGCCGTATAGGTCCATATTTTGATATACCACCCCGTAGATTGATCTCTTGATATGGCTTCTTAAGCTTCTAGACTCAGCGATTTTTATCCGATTTTCTTGAAACTCAAAATGTAGTGGTATTTTAGGTCCACAAATATGGTGTGATCCGGTCCACCTTTTGATATAGCCCCCATATAGTCCGATTTCTCGATTTGACTTCTTGGGCTTCTAGACATCGCAATTTTATTTCGAAAGAAACATATGTCAAAATATTAATTCTATAGAAAATTTTGTCAAAATTTTAATTCTATAGAAAATTTTGTCAAAATTTTATTTCTATAGAAGATTTTGTCAAAATATTATTTCTAAAGAAGAAAATTTTATTTCCTATAGAAATTTTTTTTAAAATTTTATTTCTATAGAAAATTTTGTCAAAATATTATTTCTATAGAAAATTTTGTCAAAATTGTATTTCTGTAGAAAATTTTGTGAAAATTTTATTTCTATAGAGAATTTTGTCAAATTTTTATTTCTATAGAAAATTTTGTCAAAATTGTATTTCTATCGAAAATTTTATTAAAATTTTATTTCTAGGAAAATTTTGTCAAAATTTTATTTCTACAGAAAATTCTGTCAAAATTTTATTTCTATAGAAAATTTTGTCAAAATTTTATTTCTATGGAAAATTTTGTCAAAATTTATTTCTATGGAAAATTTTGTCAAAATGTTGTAAAAATTTTATTTCAATAGAAAATTTTGTAAAAATTTTATTTTATATAGCAAAATTTTGTCAAAATTTTATTTCTATAGCTAAATTTTGTCCAAATTTTAATTCTATAGAAAATTTTGTCAAAATAATATTTCTATAGAAAATTTTGTCAAAATTTTATTTCTATAGAAAATTTTATCAAAATTTTATTTGTATAGAAAATTTTGTCAAAATTTTATTTCTATAGAAAATTTTGTCAAAATTTTATTTCTATAGAGAATTTTGTCAAAATTTTATTTCTATAGAAAATTTTGTCAAAATTTTATTTCTATAGAAAAATTTGTCAAAATTTTTTTTCTATAGCAAAATTTTGTCAAAATTTTATGTCTCTAGAAGATTTTGTCAAAATTTTATTTCTATAGAAAATTTTGTCCAAATTTTATTTCTATAGATAATTTTGTCAAAATTTTATTTCTATAGAAAATTTTGTCAAAATTTTATTTCTATCGAAAATGTCAAAATTTTATTTCTATAGAAAATTTTGTCAAAATTTTATTTCTATAGAAAATGTCAAAATTTTATTTCTATAGAAAATTTTGTCAAACTTTTATTTCTATAGAAAATTTTGTCAAAATTGTATTTCTGTAGAAAATTTTGTGAAAATTTTATTTCTATAGAGAATTTTGTCCAAATTGTATTTCTATAGAAAATTTTATTAAAATTTTATTTCTAGGAAAATTTTGTCAAAATTTTATTTCTATAGAAAATTCTGTCAAAATTTTATTTCTATAGAAAATTTTGTCAAAATTGTATTTCTGTAGAAAATTTTGTGAAAATTTTATTTCTATAGAAAATTTTGTCCAAATTGTATTTCTATAGAAAATTTTATTAAAATTTTATTTCTAGGAAAATTTTGTCAAAATTTTATTTCTATAGAAAATTCTGTCAAAATTTTATTTCTATAGAAAATTTTGTCAAAATTGTATTTCTATAGAAAATGTCAAAATTTTATTTCTATGGAAAATTTTGTCAAAATGTTTCTATAGACAATTTTGTCAAAATTTTATTTCTATAGCAAAATTTTGTCAAAATTTTATTTCTATAGCTAAATTTAGTCCAAATTTTAATTCTGTAGAAAATTTTGTCAAAATTTTATTTCTATAAAAAATGTCAAAATTTTATTTCTATAGAAAATTTTATCAAAATTTGATTTCTATAGAAAATTTTGTCAAAATTTTATTTCTATAGAAAATTTTGTCAAAATTTTATTTCTATAGAGAATTTTGTCAAAATTTTATTTCTATAGAAAAATTTGTCAAAATTTTATTTCTATAGCAAAATTTGGTCAAAATTTTATGTCTCTAGAAGATTTTGTCAAAATTTTATTTCTATAGAAAATGTTGTCCAAATTTTATTTCTATAGATAATTTTGTCAAAATTTTACTTCTATAGAAAATTTTGTCAAAATTTTATTTCTATAGAAAATTTTGTCAAAATTCTATTTCTATAGAAAATGTCAAAATTTTATTTCTATAGAAAATTTTGTCAAAATTTTATTTCTATAGAAAATTTTGTCAAAATTTTATTTCTATAGAAAATTTTGTCAAAATTTTATTTCTGTAAGAAATGTTATCAAAATTTTATTTCGAAAGAAACATTTGTCACAATTTTATTTCTGTACCAAAATTTTGTCAAAATTTTAATTCTATAGAAAATTTTGTCAAAATAATATTTCTATCGAAAATTTTGTCAAAATTTTATTTCTATAGAAAATTTTATCAAAATTTTATTTGTATAGAAAATTTTGTCAAAATTTTATTTCTATAGAAAATTTTGTCAAAATTTTATTTCTATAGAGAATTTTGTCAAAATTTTATTTCTATAGAAAATTTTGTCAAAATTTTATTTCTATAGAAAAATTTGTCAAAATTTTTTTTCTATAGCAAAATTTTGTCAAAATTTTATGTCTCTAGAAGATTTTGTCAAAATTTTATTTCTATAGAAAATTTTGTCCAAATTTTATTTCTATAGATAATTTTGTCAAAATTTTATTTCTATAGAAAATTTTGTCAAAATTTTATTTCTATAGAAAATGTCAAAATTTTATTTCTATAGAAAATTTTGTCAAAATTTTATTTCTATAGAAAATTTTGTCAAAATTTTATTTCTATAGAAAATGTCAAAATTTTATTTCTATAGAAAATTTTGTCAAACTTTTATTTCTATAGAAAATTTTGTCAAAATTGTATTTCTGTAGAAAATTTTGTAAAATTTTATTTCTATAGAGAATTTTGTCAAAATTTTATTTCTATAGAAAATTTTGTCCAAATTGTATTTCTATAGAAAATTTTATTAAAATTTTATTTCTAGGAAAATTTTGTCAAAATTTTATTGCTATGGAAAATTCTGTCAAAATTTTATTTCTATAGAAAATTTTGTCAAAATTGTATTTCTATAGAAAATGTCAAAATCTTATTTCTATGGAAAATTTTGTCAAAATGTTTCTATAGACAATTTTGTCAAAATTTTATTTCTATAGCAAAATTTTGTCAAAATTTTATTTCTATAGCTAAATTTTGTCCAAATTTTAATTCTGTAGAAAATTTTGTCAAAATTTTATTTCTATAAAAAATGTCAAAATTTTATTTCTATAGAAAATTTTATCAAAATTTTATTTCTATAGAAAATTTTGTCAAAATTTTATTTCTATAGAAAATTTTGTCAAAATTTTATTTCTATAGAGAATTTTGTCAAAATTTTATTTCTATAGAAAAATTTGTCAAAATTTTATTTCTATAGCAAAATTTGGTGAAAATTTTATGTCTCTAGAAGACTTTGTCAAAATTTTATTTCTATAGAAAATGTTGTCCAAATTTTATTTCTATAGATAATTTTGTCAAAATTTTACTTCTATAGAAAATTTTGTCAAAATTTTATTTCTATAGAAAATTTTGTCAAAATTCTATTTCTATAGAAAATGACAAAATTTTATTTCTATAGAAAATTTTGTCAAAATTTTATTTCTGTAAGAAATGTTATCAAAATTTTATTTCGAAAGAAACATTTGTCACAATTTTATTTCTGTACCAAAATTTTGTCAAAATTTTATTTCTATAGCAAAATTTTGTCAAAATTTTATTTCTATAGCAAAATTTTGTCAAAATTTTATTTCTATAGCAAAATTTTGTCAAAATTTTATTTCTATAAAAAATTTTGTCAAAATTTTATTTCTATAAAAAATTTTGTCAAAATTTTATTTCTATAGAAAATTTTGTCAAAATTTTATGTCTATAGAAAATTTTGTCAAAATTTTATTTCTATAGAAAATTTTGTCAAAATTTTATTTCTGTAGGAAATTTTGTCAAAATTTTATTTCTATAGAAAATTTTGTCAAAATTTTATTTCTATAGAAAATTTTGTCAAAATAATATTTCTATAGAAAATTTTGTCAAAATTTTATTTCTATAGAAAATTTTGTCAAAATTTTATTTCTATAGAAAATTTTGTCAAAATTTTATTTCTATAGAACATTTTGTCAAAATTTTATTTCGATAGAAAATTTTGTTAAAATTTTATTTCGATAGAAAATTTTGTTAAAATTTTATTTCTATAAGAAATGTTGTCAAAATTTTAGTTCGAAAGAAACATTTGTCCAAATTTTATTTCTATAGAAAAGTTTGTCAAAATTGTATTTCTATAGAAGATTTTGTCAAAATTTTATTTCTATAAAAAATTTTGTCAAAATTTTATTTCTAAGGCAAAATTTTGTCAACATTTTATTACTATAGCAAAATTTTGTCAAAATTTTATGTCTATAGAAAATTTTGTCAAAATTTTATTTCTATAGAAAATTTTGTCAAAATTTTATGTCTATAGAAAATTTTGTCAAAATTTTATGTCTATAGAAAATTTTGTCAAAATTTTACTTCTATTGAAAATTTTGTCAAAATTTTATTTTATAGATAATTTTGTCAAAATTTTATTTCTATAGAAAATGTTGTCAACATTTTATTTCTATAGAAAATTTGGTCAACATTTTATTTCTATAGAAGATTTTGTCAAAATTTTATGTCTATAGAAAATTTTGTCAAAATTGTGCTTTTATAAAAAATTTTGTCAAAATTTTATTTCTAAAGCAAAATTTTGTCAACATTTTATTTCTATAGCAAAATTTTGTCAAAATTTTATTTCTATAAAAAATTTTGTAAAAATTTTACTTCTATAGCAAAATTTTATTTCTATAGCAAAATTTTGCCAAAATTTTATTTCTATAGCAAAATTTTGTTAAAATTTTATTTCTATAGCAAAATTTTGTTAAAATTTTATTTCTATAAGAAATGTTATCAAAATTTTACTTCGAAAGAAACATTTGTCAACATTTTATTTCTATAGCAAAATTTTGTCAACATTTTATTTCTGTAGTAAAGTTTAGTCAAAATTTTATTTCTATATCAAACTTTTGTCAAAATTTTATTTCTATTCCAAAATTTTATTTCTATAGATAATTTTATTTCTATAAAAAATTTGTAAAGTCCTAGTTGGAGAGGAATAATTTGCAAAATTTACCAAAACATCAAAAATTCTACCAATGTACCAAACAGTAAAAAATCTACCATTTTTAGTAGAATTCTATCAAAGACCGTTGTCATGAATCCATAAGCTAAGATAGTCTCCTTGATATTTTACAATCAATTTGGAGAGTTTTGCACCTTTTGTACGATTCGAAATTGCCATAAATTATATTTCCCCAAATCCTCATGGACATTCGTGGAAAATGTCAGTTATCGATCCCACTGTGTTATGTGTATGTGTGTGTTTTAGCAAGAAAAAGTGTGAATGTTCGTATGTATGTACCAATCAAAATACTTGATGCATTGAAAGCAAAATGGAATTTTTTTCGTGTGAATTTGTTGAATTTTTTACATGATGATGGCCGCCTGCCATTGTTGTTGGGTTGATTGTCTGTTGCCCATCCGTACGTCTGTCATGTTAATGTTAGCAAGGCTTAATTAGCAAAATATCCAAAATGCATGAGGACACGCATGTCACTATCATCATTTGCGCTGGCGCTGGCAATTGTTCGTTCGGCTTCATTGTAATGTAAATCGGAATTAACGTGAAATGCAATTAAATCATTGATGAGATATATCAAATTCCCATGAATTTCAAACAATGAGGGACTCCAAAATAGTTGGAAATTAAAATACATATTGTAGAAGTGGAAATCTGATTAAAATATGCATATTTACTATTTACTGAATGTGGGGAATGTCCTCGAACAAATTGGAAGTATATTTGAAGGTTATTTGAGGATAGATGATCGCCATCCGTTTTATACTCACCACCATAGAATGGTGATGGTGGTATAATAAGTTTGTCATTTCGTTTGTAACACATCGTAATATCGATTTCCGACTATATAAAGTATATTCTTGATCAGGGAGAAAATCTAAGACGATATGACGATGTCCGTCTGTCTGTTGTAATCACGCTACAGCATTCAATAGCGAAATTATCATGCTTTTGACTGCAGGCAAGTTGGGCTATATCGGTCCAGATTTTGATATAGTCCCCATATAAACCGACCACCCGATTTGGTATGTTGAGCATCTAGCCATCCCAATGTTAATTTCATATTCGAATGAAATTCAAAACGTAGAGGTACTTTTGGCCCATGTGCCTTGTGCTGAATATGGTGTGAATCGGTTCAAGTTTTGGTACCCCATTCTTTTACCCCATTTGCTTCAAATTTTAAATCTAAAGGTATTATAGGCACGGTTTTCACTCGTGCCAAAAATAATCTATAATGATTTGAATAAAATTTTACTAAAAATCTACCAAATCTTAATAATAATCTTAACAAAAATATTATTTTGATATTTTTGCTTAAGTTTTTGCGGTTGGTGTGAAAAAATGTCTTTTTCTCTTTGAAAGATATGTTTCATTTTTTATTTTAGAACTTTTTTTAGTATTTGCAACATTATATATTATGGTCTCTAGTATTAGAGACAATTTTTTGGGTGTAAATGTGCCGAGTTTTAAAGGTTTTAACGATTTTAGCTTGCACCAACAAGGGAATTTACTACTCCTACAAAAAAAGGAGAACTTACTAACAATGGACCTAACACGAAAATTAAAATATTTAGAGATGTCGAATTTATTAAAAATGTTGTAAAAATTTTATTTCTATAGAAAATTTTCTCAAAATTATATTTCTGTAGATAATTTTCTCAAAATGGTATTTCTACAGAGGAAGGACTGTGAAAAATTGAAACAAATAATAATAAAATTTAACTACAAACAAATAATTTTTGTTGGCAATAAAAATAAGTTAAATTTAGCTTCAGTTTAACTACGGAATTTTTTCGATGTATATTTTGAAGTAACCCGCTACGACGAATTTAACCCTTTGACTACCGATGTGAACTTAGCTATAAATATGTTCCATATGGGGAAGCACTAATATGGATTTTTATAAACTTCTTTAGCAATAAACGAAAAATACGAAATTTTGAGACCATTTTTCTAGTGTCTCTAGTATATAGACATTCATACAATAATTATAGCTGATATTTTTTGGATTCTTTATTGTATTTTTTCTCACTTTTTGATAGATATTATAGGCCAACAAACGCTTATTTTCGGAAGGCCGTTTGGTCGCAGTTCCAGGATAAAGTATTGAAAACAAACTCTAAGAGGTAATTCATTTATAGAAAAAAAAATTGACAAAATTTCCTATAGAAATACAATTTTGATAAAATTTTCTATAGAAATAAAATTTGGACAAACTTTATATAGAAATAAAATTTTGACAGAAATTTCTATAGAAATAAAATGTTGACAGAATTTTCTATAGAAATAAAATTTTGACAAAATTTTCTATAGAAATAAAATTTTGACAAAATTTTTTATAGAAATAAAATTTTGACAAAACTTTGTATTGAAATAAATTTTTTAAAGAATTTTCTACAGAAATAAAATTTTGACAAAATTTTCTATAGAAATAAAATTTTGATAAATTTTTGTGTAGAAATAGAATTTGAAAACAAAATTCTAAAGAAATTACAATGAGATTATTTTGTTTTCTAGCTTTTTGGTAAAATTTTCCCCAAATTTTGGTAGATTATTTTCGGCTCGAGTGGCAACCGTGGTTAAGATTCGGCACGGCCGATGGTAGAATTTGGTGGACTTTTTAATGTTTTGGTAGATTTTGCAAAATATTTCTCTCCAACTAAGAGGTAATTCATTAATAGAAAAAAATTGACAAAATTTTCTATAGAAATAAAATTTTCTCAAGAATTAAAATTTTGACAAAATTTTCTATAGAAATAAAATTTTGACAAAATTTTTTATAGAAATAAAATTTTGACAAAACTTTCTATAGAAATAAAACGTTGACAATTTTTTTGTAGAAATAGAATATTAAAAAATTTGTTGTAGAAATAAAACTTGGTAAAATGAGTTTTTTTTCTCCAAACTGTAGTAGATTATTTTTGGCTCGAGTGGCAACCGTGGTTAAGATTCGCCTCGGCTGAACTTAAGGCCTTATATACTTGTCGCATTTTTTAAAATAACTGTGGCACTTTTTTCGACGATTGACACGTTTTGTATCACTTTTTGAAAATTTCGTATTGCCGCCTGTAAAACGTGGCAAATGTACCACTAAATTGGAACAAAGGTAACACAGAATTTCAGCAATCCACAAAAAAACTTATGATTTGAAATTAATTCTTGAACACAAATAGTTTGTGATGTACCAACAGTAAGAAATATATTTTTGAAAACCTGATAAGCATGATTCCTTCAGATTTAAAATATAGAATAAGACATTTAGTACTCTATGATTCATCCCAATCGAGAATACATAACTTAACTTTAATTACTAGTTGTAAAAGACAAAAAGAATTGGAATAGCCTTTGACCCATATGAAATGTGGATGACAATTTTATGTAGACAATAAGCATTGCCTTTGCCTTTCCATCAACATTGTCTAAGATATGGGCACTTCACATCGCGTAATTGCATTGAAGAAAGTGCACTTTTCTTAGATTGACTTACAAACTCATAAGTTGCAGCTGTAGCCCTTTACAATGGATGTGGTGTATCTTAGAGGGGGGTATTCCCATTCAATCAAGTATGTATTTTATGTGTAAAATACATTTATGAAGTTGATGGAGATTGCGTTTTACTACTAGAAGCTAGATGCAATATATTCATCATGGATGATATGCAACAAAATAAGTGCAACAAGTATTGACCCCCCTAAGCTTATGATGTACTATATAAGCAATTGAGGCATTAGTTGAGGATTTTTATTGGAGGCATCTTCATACTATAAAACAAAAAATAATTCTAAGAGGTGTTATTTTCATCTTGAGAGAACGAACATGAAGTACACATTAATTTCGAGTTTAATTAAGGGACGCCGAAATCGAATGGTGATGGTGTGGTTGGCATGTACGTAATTCTAATTTTAGAAACATTTTAGATTAGCTCTATAGAAACTTTGGTCAAAATTTTATTTCTATAGAAAATTTGGTCAAAATTTTATTTCTATAGAAAATTTTGTCACAATTTTATTTCTATAGAAAATTTTGTCGAAATTTTATTTCAATAGAAAATATTGTCCAAATTTTATTTCTTTAGAAAATTTTGTACAAATTTTATTTCTATAGAAAATTTTGTCAAAATTTTATTTCTATAGAAAATTTTGTCAAAATGTTATTTCTATAGAAAATTTTGTCAAAATTTTATTTCCACCGGAAATTTTGTCAACATTTTATTTCTATAGAAAATTTTGTCAAAATTTTATTTCTATAGAAATTTTGTCAAAATTTTATTTCTATAGAAAATTTTGTCAAAATTTTATTTCTATAGAAAATTTTGTCAAAATTTTATTTCTATAGAAAATTTTGTTCAAAGTCTATTACTTTGTAAAATGTAAATACAATTAATGTTATATTTTTGTTTCAAAATATTGTTAAAGTTAATATTGTAAAATATTTAAATTATTACAATTTATAGATAATATCTCGCTGAAGATGATCACCGATGGTGTATCAAAATATCCGAGAACAGCAATATTTCAATAAAAAGTAATGAAAAACATTAACACCAGCATTTTTCATTAGTCCATGACCTCAAGCCAAACAAATAATCCCAAAATTGTAAAATAACAATAATCCCAAAATTGTAAAATAACTAACAAAACTAAACAAAAAACAAATTTTATTTCTTTAGAAAATTTTGTCAAAATTTTATTTCTTTAGAAAATTTTGTCCAAATTTTATTTATATAGAAAATTTTGTCAAAATTTTGTTTATATAGAAAATGTTGCCAAATTTTATTTCTATGAAAAATGTCAAAATTTTATTTCTTTTTGTTAGAATTTTTTTATTTTGTTAGAATTTTATTTCTATAGAAAATTTTGTCAAAATTGTATTTCTATAGAAAATTTTGTCCAAATTTTATTTATATTGAAAATTTTTTCAAAATGTTATTTCCATAGAAAATTTTGTCCAAATTTTATTTATATTGAAAATTTTGTCAAAATTTTATTTCTATAGAAAAATTTGTCAAAATTTTATTTCTTTAGAAAATTTTGTCCAAATTTTATTTATATAGAAAATTTTGTGAAAATTTTGTTTATATAGAAAATGTTGCCAAATTTTATTTCTATGAAAAATGTCAAAATTTTATTTCTTTTTGTTAGAATTTTTTTTATTTTGTTAGAATTTTATTTCTATAGAAAATTTTGTCAAAATTTTAGTTCTATAGAAAATTTTGTCAAAATTTTATTTCTATAGAAAATTTTGTCAAAATTTTATTTCTATAGAAAATTTTGTCAAAATTTTATTTTTATAGAAAATTTTGTCAAAATTTTATTTCTATAGAAAATTTTGTCAAAATTTTATTTCCATAGAAAATTTTGTCAAAATTTTATTTCTACAGAAATTTTTGTCAAAATTTTATTTCTACAGAAATTTTTGTCAACATTTTATTTCTATAGAAAATTTTGTCCAAATTATATTTCTATAGAAAATTTTGTCAAAATTTTATTTTTATAGAAAATTTTGTCAAAATTTTATTTCTATAGAAAATTTTGTCAAAATTTTATTTCCATAGAAAATTTTGTCACAATTTTATTTCTACAGAAATTTTTGTCAAAATTTTATTTCTATAGTAAATTTTCTCAAAATTTTATTTCTATAGAAAATTTTGTCAAAATTTTATTTCTATTGAAAATTTTGTCAAAATTTTATTTCTATAGAAATTTTTCTCCAAATTTTATTTATATAGAAAATTTTGTCAAAATTTTACTTCTATAGAAAATTTTGTCCAAATTTTACTTCTATAGAAAATTTTTTCAAAATTTTATTTCTATAGAAAATTTTGTCACAATTTTATTTCTATAGAAAATTTTGTCCAAATTTTATTTCTATAGAAAATTTTGTCAAAATTTGATTTCAATAGAAAATTTTGTCCAAATTTTATTTCTTTAGAAAATTTTGTACAAATTTTATTTCTATAGAAAATTTTGTCAAAATTTTGTTTATATAGAAAATGTTGCCAAATTTTATTGCTATGAAAAATTATTTCAAAATTTTATTTCTTTTTGTTAGAATTTATTTTATTTTGTTAGAATTTTATTTCTATAGAAAATTTTTACAAAACTTTATTTCTATAGAAAATTTTGTCAAAATTTTCTTTGATGGTTTGTGACAGCACAAGTTGTAAAGATGTTTAGCTCAATAACAAGGGACCAGCACCTTGTTATATCCCAGAAATGTCACCAGCTTTACTGAGAATGCGCCTGAGATAACAAACATGACATTCCCTGAACTGTATCTAAACTTTTCGACGGCAGAAGTGCTGGCGACCAGATCACAAAGCCGTATAAAGCCAATGTCCAATAGAATGACTTAAATATGTCGCTTTGTAATGCGCTTTACAGACTATCAGTTATTCCGGACGGAATGTCGGTGTTTGTTAAGAATCTTACAATGTGTCGGATCGATACGACTTGTCGGCGATGACTAAATAATCGGTAAATGTGTTATCGATCCCATAAACATGCAGCAGTATCGATTATGCCTTCGGACTTAACTTATAATGTGCACAATATATGGGATATGTTCGACACGAGCTCTGTCGTCCCGAATAACTGATAGTCTGTAAAGCGCATAAGAGGTGCGTCTATCAGCATCAGTATTCCTTGATCAGCATTCAGAGTTGTCAATCCATGTAATATCGAGCTCGGATGGACGTTATTGTATGAGCCTGCATATCTTGAAAAGCCACAATAATGTATTTATTGACAGATAGTGAGCTTTCAATAAAACTGACTAGTTCATGCAATGCGGCCTCAGTAGTCTTGTTCTTCGAATAAGCATGTTGTCACTTTGAGAGCAATCTTGCTAGTTCTAATATAGATATCTATCAGCCTCTACAGAGTATAAGAAGGAATGAGGATAAGCTAATTGGTCGAAAATCCTTCGCATCAGAGAGAAAGAGATGTAACCGCTTTAGGGATGAAAATGAAATTTATCTCCTTCCACTCTCTATAGTTTTCAGATGTCCTAGTTTTTGCTGTGATCTAGTGTTATACAAGACAATAAATATTGTGTAATCGATATATGTACATAGATTGCGAATTTCTAGAAAAACAAATGAAAAACGGTCGTAAAATAATATCTGATAAGCAAAGAGTTGCGTCTTTAATATCCATTAGCATTTATATGGACAATAGAGCACAAATACTTTAGGTTTTCAAATCTAATCTCTGCTATCAAAATATGGACAAGAGCTTTATAAATCCATTAACAATGTCAATGGAACCATCCCCCTGCGAATATTAAATACCAAATGCAATCAAATTAGTTTCACAACTTCATAATTATGAGTAAAATTATTCTAGGAAATAATTCACACATATGGTCGATATTTTTTTTTCATGGAAAATATGATTATTATTTGTCACGCACGTAGGGACAACGCGGTATACATATAGCGTTGTGCTAGTTTTTAAAGTGAATTAACAAAATGCTGTTGTTTTTTCGGAACTCCTTAATAGTTATTTCCGTTAATTGGGTCAGTTTCAGTGAAATTTTAAATACATGTTATGATGATGATGTGTGTGGTGGTTTCCATCACAGCAGTAATTTACCCTTTCATGGAATTCAATAAAATGAGTAAAACACAATGACTTCTTTGAACTTAGAAATATTTTACGAAATGCATTTACCGCAAAATACTATGACTAATTACCATCCGTTGCACAGTGACTCGAGTGTATATTTTATTAGAATTTATGAGAAGTGAATTTATTTATATTAGTACATTTTATAAAATTTTATAGAAATACAATTTTGACAAAATTTTCCATAGAAATAAACTGTTGACAGTTGAATTTTCTATAGAAATAAAATTTTGACAAAATTTCTAAGAAATAAAATTTCGACAAAATTTTCTATAGAAATAAAATTTTGACTAAATTTTCTATAGGAATAAAATTTTGACAAATTTTTCTATAGAAATAAAGTTTTGACAAAATTTTCTATAGAAATAAAATTTTGACAAAATTTTCTATAGAAATAAAATTTTGACAAAATTTTCTATAGAAATAAAATTTTTACAAAATTTTCTATAGAAATAAAATTTTGACAAAATTTTCTATAGAAATAAAATTTTGACAAAATTTTCTAAAGAAATAAAATTTTGAGAAAATTTTCTATAGAAATAAAATTTTGAGAAAATTTTCTATAGAAATAAAATTTTGAGAAAATTTTCTATAGAAATAAAATTTTGAGAAAATTTTCTATAGAAATAAAATTTTGACAAAATTTTCTAAAGAAATAAAATTTTAACAAAATTTTCTATAGAAATAAAATTTTAACAAAATTTTCTATAGAAATAAAATTTTGACAAAATTTTCTATAGAAATAAAATTTTGACAAAACTTTCTATAGAAATAAAATTTTGACAAAATTTTCTATAGAAATACAATTTCGACAAAACTTTCTATAGAAATAAAATTTTGACTAAATTTTCTATAGAAATAATATTTTGACTAAATTTTCTATAGAAATAAAATTTTAACAAAATTTTCTATAGAAATAAAATTTTGACAAAATTTTCTATAGAAATAAAATTTTGACAAAAATTTTCTATAGAAATAAAATTTTGACAAAATTTTCTATAGAAATAAAATTTTGACGAAATTTTCTATAGAAATAAAATTTTGACGAAATTTTCTATAGAAATAAAATTTTGACAAAATTTTCTATAGAAATAAAATTTTGACTAAATTTTCTATAGGAATAAAATTTTGACAAATTTTTCTATAGAAATAAAGTTTTG
Organism: Haematobia irritans; assembly: GCF_050003625.1. NCBI lineage: Eukaryota > Metazoa > Arthropoda > Insecta > Diptera > Muscidae > Haematobia > Haematobia irritans. The sequence goes on along the minus strand of NC_134398.1, from coordinate 160,894,774 downwards.
ACAAAATTTTCTATAGAAATAAAATTTTGACAAAATTTTCTATAGAAATAAAATTTTCTACGGAAATGAAATGTTGACAAAATTTTCTATAGAAATAAAAATTGTCAAAATTTTCTAGAGAATTAAAGTTTGAGAAAATTTTCTATAGAAATAAAATATTGACAAAATTTTCTAAAGAAATAAAATTTTAACAAAATTTTCTATAGAAATAAAATTTTGACAAAATTTTCTATAGAAATAAAATTTTGACAAAATTTTCTATAGAAATAAAATTTTGACAAAATTTTCAATAGAAATAAAATTTTGACAAAATTTTCTATAGAAATAAAATTTTGACTAAATTTTCTATAGAAATAAAATTTTGACAAAATTTTCTATAGAAATAAAATTTTGACAAAATTTTCTATAGAAATACAATTTCGACAAAATTTTCTATAGAAATAAAATTTTGACTAAATTTTCTATAGAAATAAAATTTTGACTAAATTTTCTATAGAAATAAAATTTTAACAAAATTTTTCTATAGAAATAAAATGTTGACAAAATTTTCTATAGAAATAAAATTTTGACAAAATTTTCTATAGAAATAAAATTTTGACAAAATTTTCTATAGAAATAAAATTTTGACTAAATTTTCTATAGAAATAAAATTTTAACAAAATTTTTCTATAGAAATAAAATGTTGACAAAATTTTCTATAGAAATAAAATTTTGACTAAATTTTCTATAGGAATAAAATTTTGACAAATTTTTCTATAGAAATAAAGTTTTGACAAAATTTTCTATAGAAATAAAATTTTGACAAAATTTTCTATAGAAATAAAATTTTCTACGGAAATGAAATGTTGACAAAATTTTCTAAAGAATTAAAATTTTGAGAAAATTTTCTATAGAAATAAAATTTTGACAAAATTTTCTATAGAAATAAAATTTTGACATATTTTTCTATAGAAATAAAATTTTGACAAAATTTTCTATAGAAATAAAATTTTGACAAAATTTTCTATAGAAATAAAGTGTTGACAAAATTTTCTATAGAAATAAAATTTTGACTAAATTTTCTATAGAAATAAAATTTTGACAAAATTTTCTATAGAAATAAAATTTTGACAAAAATTTCTATAGAAATAAAATTTTGACAAAAGTTTCAATAGAAATAAATTTTCACAAAATTTGCTGTAGAAATAAAATTTTGAAAAAATTTTCTATAGAAGTAAAATTTTGACAAAATTTTCGACAAAATAAAAGGTTGACAAAATTTTCTAAAGAAATAAAATTTTAACAAAATTTTCCATAGAAATAAAATGTTGACAAAATCTTCTATAGAAATAAAATTTTCTACGGAAATGAAATGTCGACAAAATTTTCTATAGAAATAAAATTTTCTAAGAAATAAAATTTCGACGAAATTTCGACAAAATTTTCCATAGAAATAAAAATTTGTCAAAATTTTCTAGAGAATTACAAATGTTTCTATAGTAATAAAATTTTTATAAAATTTTCTATAGAAGTGAAATTTTCTAAGAAAATGAAATGTTGACACAATTTTCTATAGAAATACAATTTTGACAAAATTTCCTATAGAAATAATATTTTAACAAAATTTTCTATAGAAATAATATTTTGAAAAAATTTTCAATAGAAATAAAACATTGACTAAATTTTCTGTAGACATAACATTTTGACAAAATTTTCTAGAGGAATAAAATTTTGACAAAATTTTCTATAGAAATAAAATTTTCTAAGGAATAAAATGTTGACAAAATTTTTTTAGAAAAAAAAATGTTGACAAAATTTTCTATAGAAATAAAATTTTGACAAAATTTTCTATAGAAATAAAATTTTCACAAAATTTTCAATAGAAATTTTGTCAATTTTTTGACAAAATTTTCTATAGAAATTAAATTTTGACTAAATTTTCTGTAGACATAAAATTTTGACGAAATTTTCTTTGGAATAAAATTTTGACAAATTTTTCAATAGGAATAAAATTTTGACAAAATTTTCTATAGAAGTAAAATTTTCACAAAATTTTGTCAATTTTTTGACAAAATTTTCTATAGAAATTAAATTTTGACTAAATTTTCTATAGAAATAAAATTTTGACAAAATTTTCTATAGAAATAAAATTTTGACAAAATTTTCTAAGGAAATAAAATTTTCTATAGAAATAAAATTGTCTATTGAAATAGAAATTTTGACAAAATTTTTGATAGAAAAATAATTTTGACAATATTTTTGATAGAAAAATAATTTTGACAAAATTTTTGATAGAAAAAAATTTACAAAATTTTCTATAGAAATAAAATTTTTATACAATTTTCTATTGAAATAAAATGTTCTATAGAAACAAAATTTTGACAAAGTGTTTCAGATTGTGCACAATTGATCTATTCATTGAACTTTGTGGAGTTCACTTCACTTTTGTGAATACTGTGCGCCGTTTATGATTTGACGCTCGTAATTCCATTAAAATGCAGATTTACGTTTACTGAACCCCCTGTCTATAAAGTAATGCGATGTTAGTGAACTTTTATCGTTTTACCAAGTAATTTCTTATCTCTATCTACAATGCGAAAAGTAAATATCATACACTAATTGCCTTTTAACTATAAAACAGTTACGATGCGTTTCAGGTGAAAAGCTAACAACCCATAAATCTGTTATTATTATTTTCTTTTCAAATGAAATTTACCGGTATTTCTTTTTTTATTGTATTAATGCCAAGGCCAATTTGGTGCGCGGATGCAATAATAAATATTTGCGAAATTACTTTCAAATTATATTCAGAGAATTTATTTCTTTTATTGCTCGAAATGATTGGCTCTTGTGTCACCATACGAGAATACAGAGACGTGACCATGGGGGCCTTGGCCATGGGGGCAATTATTTTCTTTAACCCTTTCACTACCGAAATAAACCTAATGTTAAAAACTTAATATTTTTTCTTCTGTTTTCACTTGTACTTGTAGAACAAAAACTGTAATTTTAAGGACCTACCTCAATTACTTCAAGAGTTATAAAGGGTGATTTGTTAAGAGCTTGATAACTTTAAAAAAAAAAAACGCATAAAATTTGCAAAATCTCATCGGTTCTTTATTTGAAACGTTAGATTGGTCCATGACATTTACTTTTTGAAGATAATTTCATTTAAATGTTGACCGCGGCTGCGTCTTAGGTGGTCCATTCGGAAAGTCCAATTTTGGGCAACTTTTTCGAGCATTTCGGCCGGAATAGCCCGAATTTCTTCGGAAATGTTGTTGTCAAAGCTGGAATAGTTGCTGGCTTATTTCTGTAGACTTTAGACTTGACGTAGCCCCACAAAAAATAGTCTAAAGGCGTCAAATCGCATGATCTTGGTGGCCAACTTACCGGTCCATTTCTTGAGATGAATTGTTCTCCGAAGTTTTCCCTCAAAATGGCCATAGAATCGCGAGCTGTGTGGCATGTAGCGCCATCTTGTTGAAACCACATGTCAACCAAGTTCAGTTCTTCCATTTTTGGCAACAAAAAGTTTGTTAGCATCGAACGATAGCGATCGCCATTCACCGTAACGTTGCGTCCAACAGCATCTTTGAAAAAATACGGTCCAATGATTCCACCAGCGTACAAACCACACCAAACAGTGCATTTTTCGGGATGCATGGGCAGTTCTTGAACGGCTTCTGGTTGCTCTTCACTCCAAATGCGGCAATTTCGCTTATTTACGTAGCCATTCAACCAGAAATGAGCCTCATCGCTGAACAAAATTTGTCGATAAAAAAGCGGATTTTCTGCCAACTTTTCTAGGGCCCATTCACTGAAAATTCGACGTTGTGGCAGATCGTAAGTCTATTCATGATGAAATGTCAAAGCATACTGAGCATCTTTCTCTTTGACACCATGTCTGAAATCCCACGTGATCTGTCAAATACTAATGCATGAAAATCCTAACCTCAAAAGAATCACCCTTTATGAGCTTGTTCTCAAAACTTGATTCTTGAATTGTGACCTACTTACCTTACAAAAATAAGCGCTATTTGGCCTATAATATCTTTCGAAGTGTACGAAAAAATACCAAAAAGAACCCGAAAAATATCAGATTTTGGTTTTGTATGAATGTCCATACAGACCAAGAGACATAGAGTAGAAAAATGGTCTCAAAATTTCATATTTTTCCTTTATTATTAAAGAAGTTAATAAAAAAAGCATTTTTGTGATCATCAATATGGAAAATATTTATAGCTTATTTAGATTAAAGCCTCTGCTTTAAAATAACATTGAGAAATAAACCGAAACTAGGTGGGGAAATAAAGTTTGGTGCCCTCCTAAGTGAGCATCGGTACCCAGCAAAAAAAGCGTCGCCAAAAAAGTAATGAAAATGTTCTTTTTGGATCCGGAAGTGGTGCAAAATTGACGCAGAAGCGATGAATTTAACATGGCCTTGTCATAGGACGGAAGTCCTCCATTTCAACAGCCGTTGCACTGAATTTGCATCACTTCTTTAGGTGTGATCCGAATTCAATGTTTTGGATGTAAATTAAAAAATTCTGTGATATTTTGTCAAATAAATAATTTTTATAATTTTTTATTATTTTTAACAAATTCACACGCTTGTCGGAAACGTTTGACCTCAAATATTTTCAAAAATTCGCAATTTTTTTTTTCAAATTTTAATGATTTGAACCATTTTATGAATTTTTACTCTGGTTTTAAGCTATTTGAAACAAAAAAAAAAAGTTAAAAATACCCATTAAAAGTATGAAAACCCCAAGTCTTCCTGGGTAGTTAAAATAAAGAACATCATTGAGGTGCATCGTCTGGAAGTGCTTTTAAAGTTGTGCTTGTGGAAGAACTTCCAAATTTTTTTTGCTGGGTTGTCAAATGGTTAAGAGCCAATAATCCACAATTTATTGAGAGCGCAAATTAAAAATCTGGGATTTTATCAAATGTTTGAGAATTTATTCTGAGGAAAAAAATTGTGATAGACTGATCAATCGAAATATTGTCTATCGATAGCCACTATACTCACAAAAAAAATAAGCCCTATATGACACTAAAGCCAATTTAATTCTATTTAAGTTCATGGAATTATTATGCCTTGAAAAATATTTCTTAACTTGAATTTTTTGGGTACGTTAGTTAAATTGTCTAAAAAGGGGAAAAATTACACACAGAGAACATATTGGTTGAAAATTGATTGTTGTAATAAAAATTCTGCATCTACAATGAAATCACAGTTGTGTCAATCAATTTACATTATTTACAACCTTAATTCGTTCCTACTGCCATTTGACGATTATTATTATAGAGTTTTGTTTGTAATACAAGTCAAATAGTTGTCTGAACTAAATGTCTCTCTTTTTAAAAAAATTGATTGAATTCGATACGCTCAACCAACCTTAAAAAACCTTCATAACTGTCATTTAGTATTCAGAACTTACAATTGATATTCACAACCGAATTCCTTTGGAAATATTTTTCAAATGTCATAAATATTGTTAAAAATTATTCAATGTTGAAGGAAAACGTGTCTTTTCAATTTAAAACAATAAAAATTACTGAAATCAGAGTATTTTCAGCCGGTTCTAAGTTTATTTGAACTCTTGGTGGATTGCCTATCAAATATTTCCATGAACAACTCGCGCAATGTGAAACTGTTCTAAGTACACCATATTCGATACGAGTCATATAAACAGTTCCTCTCTTCAATTGTTTGGGAGCGAGTTTTAGATGTGGAACTATTTTATAATGTTAAAAGGTAAAAGTTTGAACCATGTTACAAATTTAAAGCGGCTCTAATGGGAAAATTCATATCCACGTCTGTCTTTATCTATGGAACACCTAAGGAAGTGATGGTGGCGAGTATGTTCTTATTTATTTTTTAAAACTCCACACTAATTTTCTGATTTAATTTGTTGCGTTTTTAGACTGGCTATGTCATCCCATTTATCATGTGCTCAGTTCGGACGCCACTTATAAATACTTGTATACTAAGAGTTCCAAAGATTTAACTACCATTGCCTGTCAATTCTGCAATCAATGCTGGAGGGTGTACTTTCAAAGGTGTATATTTTGTAATTGTTAATGTATTGTAATTTTATGTACTTTTCTGTTATTCAAAAAATATGAATAAAATACAATATTCTGAAGGAAAAAATCATTTTCAATTCAGTTAAGGTGGGTGATATAACCATATAAAGAAAGGAGCAACGACCAATTCTATCGTCTAATACAACCAACTCTATATATAGTATTAGTTGGATTTTCCATAATTCGATTGAGTCGACCGAATTTGTCGGGTGTCACAACTGCTAACAGAAGGTTGCTGCAACTGCCAAAAGGAGGTTGGCAATAAATTCGGTTATCACAACCAATCTGTATTCTCTGTGTATACACAAATGATGCTTAAATATTTACTAAATTCGTGTCTCTCACAAAATAGTTCCGAATTTTTACATTTTACGAATTATGCGCCCATCATGAACTGCATATGGTACTAAAGACATTTTTGCAATTTTGATTTTTCCTTCACACTACGAAACTTTCTTTTACAAGTAAAAACAAGTATATACGGCCGTAAGTTCGGCCAGGCCGAAGCTTATGTACCATCCATCATGGATTGCGTAGAAACTTCTTCTAAACACTGCCATCCACAATCGAATTACTTAAGTTGCGGTAACGCTTGCCGATGGCAAGGTATCTTAAAACCTCCTAACACCATCTTCTAAATTGTATGTAAGTCCATACGTGGTATATATTAAATCAAAAAAGATCGATCCAATACGTATATAATTCAGTTTGACAAAGTAGACATAAAATTTTGACAAAATTTTCTACAGAAATAAAATGTTAACAAAATTTTCTATAGAAATAAAATTTTCACAAAATTTTCTATAGAAATAAAAATTTTGACAAAATTTTCTATAGAAAGAAAATTTTGACAAAATTTTCTCTAGAAATAAAATTTTGACAAAATTTTCTATAGAAATAAAATGTTGACAAAATTTTCTATAGAAATAAAATTTGGTAGATTATTTTTGGCTCTAGTGGCAACCATGATTATGAACCGATATGGACCAATTTTTGTGTGATTGGACCAATTTTGGTATGGTTGTTAGCGACCATATACTAACACCACGTTCCTAATTTGAACCGGATCGGATGAATTTTGCTCCTCCAAGAGGCTCCGGAGGTCAAATCTGGAGAACGTTTTATATGGGGGCTATATATAATTATGGACCGATATGGACCAATTCTGGCCCGGTTGTTAAAGATCATATACTAACACCATGTTCCAAATTACAACCGGATTGAATGAAATTTGCTTCTCTTGGAGACTTCGCAAGCCAAATCTGGGGATCTGTTTATATGGGGGCTAAATTTTTGCACGGTTGTTAGAGACCATATACCAATACCATGTACCAACTTTCAGCCGGATCGGATGCAATTTGCTTCTCTTGGAGACTTCGCAAGCCAAATCTGGGGATCTGTTTATATTGGGTCTATATATAATTATGGACCGATGTGGACCAATATTTTGCATGGTTGTTAGAGACCATATACCAACACCATGTACCAAATTTCAGATGGATCGGATGAAATTTGCTTCTCTTTGAGGCTCCGCAAGCCAAATCTGGGGATCGGTTTATATGGGGGCTATATATAATTATGGACCGATGTGGACCAATTTTTGCATGATTGTTAGAGACCATATACAAACACCATATACCCAATTTCAGCCGGATCGGATGAAATATGCTTCCGTTAGAGGCTCCACAAGCCAAATCTGAGGGTCCCTTTATATGGGGGCTATACGTAAAAGTGGACCGATATGGCCCATTTTCAATACCATCCGACCTACATCGATAACAACTACTTGCGCCAAGTTTCAAGTCGATAGCTTGTTTCGTTCGGAAGTTAGCGTGATTTCAACAGACGGACGGACGGACGGACGGACGGACATGCTTAGATCAACTCAGAATTTCACCACGACCCAGAATATATATACTTTATGGGGTCTTAGAGCAATATTTCGATGTGTTACAAACGGAATGACAGAGTTAATATACCCCCATCCTATGAAGGAGGGTATAAAAAATTATGTCTAATAAATTTTCTTGAGTTTGTCGAAAAATATTTACTTATTTTTCTGAAATCGGCGTGACATCTTCGTTTTCTAAAATTAGCCAAAATGTTACTTCCGTGTGGGGCCACTGTTTTTTGAGTGCGGTGGGTTAAGTAGGACTTCCCATGTAAAATCACCTTGTCGGGCCTTTCCAAATATTTCGTCCGTTTATCTGACATTGTTCGGCCCAACACCCTCGGTTGCAGTAGCTCATAGTACACCACACCCAATACACAGTATAAGCTTCTTCCATATCGATTTTGAGGCATCGCCAGGGTAACCATATGAATTGCGATTGCAATAGTGCATCCACTTTTCATCATCAGTAATGATGCAATGCAACACGAACTTTCCTTTGTTGCCTTTGGAGAATGTGTTCGCAAGTGAAAAGTCGCTTTTCGATGTGTCTTGGCTTCTATGTTACTGCAATTTTTTTGCTTTTGAATTATTCCCAATAGTTTCAATCGATGGGTAATGGCCTCAAAAAGTTTGGCAAGATCTTCACAATTCAACATCTTCAAAATTCTTCTACTGTTCTGGAAGTTTTTTGTCTTCCACATCAAAATTATCACTTCTGCAACTCATGAACCACCTGCCGCATGTTGAAACCGAAAGAGCACACTCCGGATAAGCATTGGAGTGTAAACGATGCGATTCAGCCGTACTTTTCTCCAAAATAAAGAAAATTCCTTTGTTCCATGATAGTGGCAATTTAAAATTCCGACCCGTGGGACTTTTCAATTTCAAATTAAAATTCACGCAGATGAAACCCCTTCCCATAAAATAAATTCTAACTACGACTTTAAAGGAACTCTTTGATATTATATGCATTTCAATTTGTTTCCAACAATTGTATTTCTTATAAATGCAAATGTTATACTAATACCCATGTTGATGGCAATTTCAATTGCAGAAATTGTTTACGTTTTTTATGTCGGGCATCGATATAGGAAGTGCAGTACAGAGAAAGTGATATTGGATTATTTTATAGTTAAAATTTGATATAATTCCCGTGAATATGAAGAAGTGAAAATGTTGCTAATATCGTCCGGGCTGCTGTTTGTATACTTTTTGCCTCGACTATTTCTCCCTAGTTCGTCAAAAACCAAGAATTCTACCAAATAGTTCGTCAAAAACCAAGAATTCTACCAAATTTTAAAAAATTTTCTCTTGAAATAAAATGTTGACAAAATATTCTATAGAAATAAAATTTTGACAAAATTTTCTATAAAAATAAAATTTTGACATAATTTTCTATAAAAATAAAATTTTGACATAATTTTCTATAGAAGTAAAATTTTCTATAGAAATAATATTTTTACAAAATGTAATAGAGAACTACAATTTTGAAAAATTCTATAGAGAAATAAAATTTTGACAAAATTTTCTATAGAAATAAAATTTTGAAAAAATTTTCTATAGAAATAAAATTTTAACATAATTTTCTATAAAAATAAAAATTTTACAAAAATTTCTAAAAAAATAAAATTTTGACAAAATTTTCTACAGAAATACAATTTTGACAGAATTTTCTATAGAAGCAAAATTTTCTATAGAAGTAAAATTTTCTATAGAAATAAAATTTTGACAAATTTTATAGAGAAATAAATTTTTGACATAATTTTCTATAGAAGTAAAAATTTCTATAGAAATAAAATTTTGACAAAATTTCCTATAGAAATAAAATTTTGACAAAATTTTCTATAGAAATAAAATTTTGACAAAATTTTCTATAGAAATAAATTTTTGACAAAATTTTATAGAGAAATAAAATTTTGACATAATTTTCTACATAAGTAAAATTTTCTATAGAAATAAAATTTTGACAACATTTTCTATAGAAATAAAATTTTAAGATAATTTTCTATAGAAATAAAATTTTAACAAATTTTTTGATGGAAATAAAATTTTTTTTAGAAATAAGTTTTTGAAAAAATTTTTTATAGAAATACAATATTGACAAAATTGTCTATAGAAATACAATTTTCACTAAAGTTTCTAAAGAAATAAAATTTTGACACAATTTTCTACAGAAATAAAATTTGGACCAACTTTTCTATAGAAATAAAATCTGACAAAAATTTTTATAGAAATAAAATTTTTTTGTTTGTTTGTTTAGTTTTGTTAGTTGACCTTTGGAATGTTAAAATTTTGGGATTATTTGTTTGGCTTGAGGTCATGGACTAATGAAAAATGCTGGTGTTAATGTTTTTCATTACTTTTTATTGAAATATTGCTATTATCGGATATTTCGATACACCATCGGTGATCACCTTCAGCGAGATATTATATTTTACAAAGTAATAGACTTTCTCCTTACAAATTTTAAAATAATTTTCTATAGAAATAAAAATTTTACAAAATTGTCTATAGAAATAAAATTTTGACAAAATTTGCTATAGAAATACAATTTTGACAAAATATTCTATAGAAATACAAGTTTGACAAAATTTTCTATAGAAATAAAATTTTGACAAAATTTTCTATAGAAATAAAATTTTGACAAAATTTTCTATAGAAATAAAATTTTGACAAAATTTTCTATAGTAATAAAATTTTGACAAAATGTTCTATAGAAATAAAATTTTGACAAAATTTTCTATAGAAATAAACTTTTGACAAAATTTTCTTGGCTAGAAAATACTTTTCACAAAGACAAAATACATAACTTAACCTTCCACAAATAACATTCATTTTAAAGGAATTTAAATGCAAATACTTTTGGTGTCGGTTAATAAAACAAAATCTTCTTTGTATATAAGAGGAAGTATTTCAGTTTAGATTTCTTTTGATGAACGATTTATGAACGAGTTTTTCCCTAGAAGCGATCAAAAGAAAAAGCATAAATTATACTTTTTTGCATTTTCCATCTACATAAGCAATTTTCCCCATCAGACATTCTAAATACAACACAAAATATACTTGTATACATATGTAGGTAGGTAGATGTTTTTAGTTTTAGTTTTTGTTTTTTTTTCGAATTTCTTCTTTTTGTGTGCAATTTTACAGAGTAGAATTCTTAGAAAACTATCTACGTCATATAATACATAAATACAATATTTGAGTATATTGTAAACAAATTTATTTTTATATGAAAATGTTTATAAATACAATTTGATTGTGTTTACGCAAAGAAATTTCGTAGAATATGCAAAAGTTTGTAGTGGGAAAATTTTATCGAAAATATGCTAAAAGACTTTTTCGTATTTTTCAAATGTACGTTTTTTTCAAATGTAGTTTTGCAATGCCACTGGTACCTAATTTTCAGATGAATTCAGAATAATATATGGACCTAATCAGCATTGTAAATATAATCCACAGTGGTGCTCCGTTATACTATGTTTTCAGTTTTGTTTTTACTTACCAATAAAACAGCTTCAGGTTCCTTGGTGATCTGCAAATGAAAAACAAAACAACTTCTTAATAAATATAAAGAGTGCTGGATCTAATTATCGGGTATGTTCTTGGTTTCACATGAAATGCTGATGGGGAATTTTTCCGCAGAGGTGGTAAGGGTTTTTTGTTTTCAAATTTCCCGACTTTACATGGAAAATTTGGGTATTTTGGCAATTTTTTGTCCAAATCGGAAAAACATATAAAGGGTTTTTTTCTAAGAGCTTGCTACTTTTAAATTTAAATAAAATAAATGTCAAATTATGAAATGGAAAAAATTCTTTGGTACACCTAAAAAAAACGTGAACTCTCTATTTCACTAAAGCCAATTTAACTTTAGTTTAGTTCATGGAATTATTATGTTTGGAGAAAGTTTCCTTTACTCTAATATTTTTTGAATACGATAGTTAAATTAACTAAAAAGCGGAAAAAGTATCCACAAATTAAGCATAAAGATTTACTTTAAATTTGTAAATTTTACTACAAATGCGTCCATCATGAACTTTGTATGTCACTAAAGACATTCTTTGAACTCCAATTTAAATATAATTTCGGGCATATGGCCGCCACCACTATTTTGCACAAACGTCATTCCGGAGGTCCAACTTTCGAGCATTTGAGGACAATGACACGTTTAATATTGGTTTCCCAAACGTCAAGCGTTGCTGGTTTATCCATGTAAACCAATGGCTTAAAGTTTTCCCAAAAAAAAAAAAAAAAATTGAGTGCCGTCAATTCACACGAACGCGGAGCCTAATTCATCGGTCCATTTCTCGAAATAATGTTGTGGTTGATATATTCTTTCAAGTCCATTGTTTCGCCCGCAATATGACAAGTGGCACCATCATGTTGGAACCACATTTAATTTACATCCATATCCAGAAGTTTTGGTAAAAAAATGCATTGATCATGATTCTGTATCGATTTCTATTCATGATAACTCATCGTACTTCCTCATTTTTAACGAAATAAGGACCGATGATTCCCACCTGCCCATAGACGGCGCCAAACAGTACATTTATCGGTTAGTAATACTTGAACGGCGTGTTGATTATCTTTGCTCCAAATAGGGCAATTTTCATTGTGGACATATGCATTCAATCACAAAGAAAAAAATTTCACGAAAATTTTTGGAATTAAAATCATAATTGAGTTTTAAAAAATATTCAATTAAAATTTTAAATGAGTCAACGAATTTTTTAATTGAAACAAAAATCAATCACAAAAATTTATAATATCAATTTATTTTTTAATTGGATCAATTAATTTTTTAATTGATACTATTATTTCTGTGATAAAGACAGTTCAAGTAAAAAATTAATTGGATCAATTAATTTCGTTATTGAATCAGATTTTTTTTGTGCCATCACTGTTTTTGAAAATAAATTTTCACGATTTGGAAACAAATCAGGGAAAAACTCTGGCTTCTGGAGCCATAGAGGTACATATTGGCCGAAAGATATATATGGGTGCTATATCTAAATCTGAACTGATTTCTTCCAAAATCAATGCGGTTCTATTCTGACTCAAAATATATTCTTATGCTAAATTTGTAGTTGATTGGACCAAAACTCCGACCTACACTTTGATTACAAAAATGTGTTCACATACAGACGGACATGACTAGAACGACTGACTCAGGGGCACAGTACCCACGCGTGTCAAAATGTTTTTTCTTCGAAAGAAATGTTTTATTTTAGAAGACAATTTCAATATTTGCAATATTATATAATATGATCTCTCCTATTAGCGGCAAGTTTTGGGTGTATTTTAAATGTTTTAACGTTTTTAGCTTGCACCAACGAGGGAAAGAGATAAGTTACTAACTACGGACTTTTATAGTATGACCTAACACGAAAACTAAAATTTTTAAAGATATAGAATTTATAGAAAACATTGTCAACATTTTATTTCTACAGAAAATTTTGTCAAAATTGTATGTTTATAGAAATTTGTGTCAAAATTTTATTTCTATAGAAATTTTTTTCAAAATTAATTTTTTAATCGACCTATAGCCGAAACTTTATTACTATAGAAAATTTTGTGAAAATTTTATTACTATAGAAATATTTATCAAAGTTTTATCTCTATAGAAAATTTTGTCAAAATTTTATTTCTATAGAAAATTTTGTCAAAACTTTATTTCTACAGAAAATTTTGTCAAAATTTTATTTCTATAGAAAATTTTGTCAAAATTTTATTTTTATTGAAAATTTTGTCAAAATTTTATTTCTATAGAATATTTTGACAAAACTTTATTTCTTTAGAAAATTTTGTCAAAATTTTATTTCTATAGAAAATTTTGTCAAAATTTTATTTCTATAGAAAATTTTGTCAAAATTTTATTTCTATAGAAAATTTTGTCAACATTTTATTTCTATAGAAAATTTTGTCAACATTTTATTTCTATAGAAAATTTTGTTGAAACTTTATTTGTACAGAAAATTTTATCAAAATTTTATCTCTATAGAAAATTTTGTCAACATTTTATTTCTATAGAAAATTTTGTCAAAACTATAGAAAATTTTGTCAAAATTTTATTTCTATAGAAAATTTTTTTCAACATTTTATTTCTATAGAAAATTTTGTAAAAAATTTATTTCTACAGAAAAGTTTGTCAACATTTTATTTCTATAGAAAATTTTGTCAAAATTAATTTTTTAATCGACCTATAGCCGAAACTATGAAAAATAATTCTTAAAGATAAATAAAAAGGTCAACGATAATCATCCAGAAATATAAAATTTTATTTCTATAGAAAATTTTGTGAAAATTTTATTACTATAGAAATATTTATCAAAATTTTATCTCTATAGAAAATTTTGTCAAAACTTTATTTCTATAGAAAATTTTGTCAAAACTTTATTTCTATAGAAAATTTTGTCAAAATTTTATTTCTATAGAAAATTTTGTCAAAATTTTATTTTTATTGAAAATTTTGTCAAAATTTTATTTCTATAGAAAATTTTGTCAAAATTTTATTTCTATAGAAAATATTGTCAAAATTTTATTCCTATAGAAAATTTTGTCAAAATTTTATTTCTATAGAAAATTTTGTCAACATTTTATTTCTATAGAAATTTTTGTCAAAACTTTATTTGTTTAGAAAATTTTGTCAAAATTTTATTACTATAGAAATATTTGTCATCATTTTATTTCTATAGAAAATGTTGTTGAAATTTTATTTGTACAGAAAATTTTATCAAAATTTTATCTCTATAGAAAATTTTGTCAAAATTTTATTTCTATAGAAAATTTTGTCAAAACTTTATTTCGTTAGAAAATTTTATCAAAATTTTATCTCTATAGAAAATTTTGTCAAAATTTTATTTCTATAGAAAATTTTTTCAACAAAATTTTGTCAAAATTTTATTTCCATAGAAAATTTTCTCAAAATATTATTTCTATAAAAAATTTTGTCAAAATTTTATTTATACAGAAAATTTTGTCAACTATTCATTTTTTATTTCGGCAAAGGCCGGCTATCATAAATCTTTTTTCGGAAGGTTCAAGTGTGGTTCACTTTGGGTTTAGTAACTGCCTGAATTTGTTCTGATAATTGGTTGATAGTGTTGCTGCAAGTAGAGGATGCTGATGGGGAATGTGGTAATTCCGAAACGTGCGTCCATCCAACCATCTTGCACTCTATAGGGCTTTGCCCAAATAAATTTTGACAAACATTATTTTCCTCTGTGGGTTAATCTACACTTGTAGTTTAGTCAATGCATGGTTTTAAGCTGAAATCAGAAACAGCAAAATTTTATTTCTATAGAAAATTTTGTCAAAATTGTATTTCTATAGACAATTTTGTTAAAATTTTATTTCTATAGAAACTTTTGTTAAAATTTTATTTCTATAGAAAATTTTGTCAACATTTTATTTCTATACAAAATTTGGTCAACATTTTATTTCTATGGAAAATTTTGTCAAAATGTTATTTCTATAGAAAATTTAAGTTTTTCTTGATTGGAGAAAAATATTTTGTAAAATCTACCAAAACATGAAGAATTCTAGCAATCTACAGTAAAAAGTCTAGCATTATTGGTACACGCAAAAAAATAATTCTTTCCTCCCAAACGAAATTTTAGACAAACAAAGTTCGTTTCTCATTTGCTTTTCCTTGAAAGGAAGTGTATTTGGAAGAAAAGTATATACTTTTTGTGATAAACGTTTATTCTTTTCCAGGATGTAAAAGCAATTTCATAAAGACTAACTCAAAAATTTTTTTTCTGGCTAATTGCATTTTCCTTCACATCTTTCTCACTTCCACGAAGTTTTTTAGTTCTTAGCACCTTTTTCTGCAACACAAACAATGTAGAATAAATTATACAATTTTATAAATTTTTTAATTTTTTTTACCTTTCGCCTGGACGGAGAATCGAATCGCGGACCATACAATTTGTAAGCCAACACACTATTCACTGAGCCATGTAGCCGTTATTGTCATCAATAGACAATTACCCATATAAGTTATATTTATATAGCATAGTTTGCGGCGCCCACGAGCCGATTAAATAAAGTTTATTTAACAGAAAAATACATTTAGTTGGGCACCGTGGAGCAGTGGTTGCTACGTCCGACTTGCATGCCAAGGGTCGTGGGTTCGATCCCTGCTTCGACCAAAGTTTTTTTTTTTACATATATTCCAGATATGGTCGGTAGATTCCGAAAAAATGTTCAACATTACATTTTACTATATTAAATTTTTACTATGAACTGTAAAATGTTTCTTATTAAAGACCTAAAGTCAGAACAGTGTTTGATATAAACGAAATGGACTGTGTTGTTGGTTCAATAATAACTTTTTTATTGAAAAAATAACAAAACAAACAAAAGAAAAACGTTTTCGGTACACGTTTTCCAAACGGTACTTTTCTTTGCGTGTAGAATTCTAACAACTCTGGCAACTGTGCTCAGGAGCCGACCCTGAACAAATTTCCAGAGATACCATGAGTCTATCTTGTCTCCTTCTGGGTGTTGCAAACATGTGGACTAACTTATAATACCTTGTTCCATAGTGTGGCCCAGGGTATAAATAGCCTATGGCCAGGGATGAGGAAATGGGGAAACCTAACAATAAATTTCATTTGAACTAAAGAAAGAGAAAGAGAATTTTAAAAGCAATAATGGGCCGAAGTCGATTATTTTCCTGAAATTTGTACATAAAGAAATTTGGTGTGTTTTACTTCAATATTAGCACATTTGTTATTCAACATTATTACAATTGCTTCGTAGTAAAGAAGGCCTGCTTATATAGAAAATCATTATAACGAATTTCGACTACAGTTTAGTAAAATTTTTCTACAATTTACATCTACATTTTTTTCCGGTTGTGTTTACTTTTGTTCAGTTCACACCTTATACCTATTAAGGCATGAGAAGATTCATGATTTTAATATATTTCTTTAGATGATAAATGAATGATATGGTCAAGCGTCCGAAAATTAACATAATCTTTTGGAGAAAGAAAAAAATGGAAACAAAAATCAAGTTATAATTATGTTAATACGAAGCCTATAGGGTCTATAACATGGGAAAAGATCGTAAAATTACACTTTTGCAATGTCGCTATTCAAAAATCAAATTTGTATACAAAAATTTTGTTGATTCCCATGATAAACAACCACCAGCCATTTAAATTGAAATTTTAAACTGAGGCGTAAATATATAAAGTCACCCCATAAAAAATCAAAAACAAGTCTACTACTTGTAGTAATAATATTATTAACACAAAAGAAAAAAAAACAAAATAAACAAATATTCGTTCAAACGAATTTAAAGTATTATGACAAAAATTCCAAGAAATCTTTTATGTTAATAATATTCATATATACTTACATACATATATGCACTGTCAATATCATCTGTCTTATAGTCTTAGAGCAGATAATACCAGTATGTATTTGTTGCCTTTTTCTTTGTTTTTTTTTTGTTTTTTCTTTTGGCAACAACAATGGCATTATGGGAACAAGGGTGGATATATTTTTTATAACACCTAAAACTAATTTAGATTGAAGGTAAGGTAATTGGTCGATTAGTTTAAGTTGATAGCCATTGGAAGTCGATTAGTCCGTTGCAGTTAAATTCAAATCGGGGACAATATTTAAATTTGGACTGGTATTAGAGGTGTGCATGTGAGTAGTATTTTACTCACGCTCACGCACACTCACGATGGAAAAATCTTACTCACGCACACTCACGCACGATATTGTTTGGTAGGACTCACGCTCACGCACACTCACGAAAAGAAAATGTGTACTAACGCAAACTCACGCACGAAAATGTCGTGACTCACGAAAATACCGTGACTCACGAACAATTTTTTGAGTAATTTACCTTAGCGACGTGTCTGAAAACATGAGCATTATTAAAATCGAGAGCGTTATTACACTCTTAACATCCCAGGTGTCACTAAAATTGTAAATGAATTTAAGTCTTAAGCGTTTTATAATATTTTCGTGACTCACGCTCACGCACGACATTTTGGTATGTTAACCACGCTCACGCACACTCACGCCGTTGCCATGAGCGAAAATTTTCGTGAGTCACGACAATTTCGTGTCACGTGCACACCTCTAACTGGTATGGACCATTTATTGTGTTGCTGTAGGAGAGTAAATACTAAGGAGAGTAATACTAGATGAACTCAGGGGCACGGCTGCCACTGGTGCCAAAAATATTCTTGTACACTGAAAAAAATATTGACCTAATATGGAAGATTATGCAACTTAAATTTTAGGAATCGAAATTTATCCAAAGTTAAGGACAAAATTCTTTAAAATAATGACATTTTAATTAAATGAAAGTTTATAATCCTTGCTTCAACAATTTTTTTCATTAAATTTAGGACACAAATCTTGAAATTTTCCGTCTCTCTTCTGAAGTTGTAGATCTTTGAAGTACGGCAAATTTTCCTTAAAATAAAAAAAAAACAACATTTTTGATTTAAAGAAATCGTCTTTTACTCAACTGACATATTGCATTTTTAAATTTAAGATAAAATCGCTGCAAATATAGGCAAAGACTTATTTTAAGGATTTGCATCTTTGGTTTTCGGAATCAATACCAAAATCCTTAAGGGAAGGTCAAAATCCTTGGATCAAAGTAAACTTTTTTTGAGTGTACCTTACTAATAATGGATTCTGATAGTGTGACCTAACACGAAAAATAAAATTTTTAAAGATATTGCATTTACAGAAAATTTTGTTAAAATTTTATTTCTATACACTCAAAAAAAAGTGAACTCACACCGAAAGAATTCTCTTTGTTAATTTTACGAAGAATTCTTCATTATCTATTCTTCGTGAATTCTTCATTAAA
This sequence comes from Haematobia irritans, assembly GCF_050003625.1. Taxonomy (NCBI): domain Eukaryota; kingdom Metazoa; phylum Arthropoda; class Insecta; order Diptera; family Muscidae; genus Haematobia; species Haematobia irritans. The sequence goes on along the minus strand of NC_134398.1, from coordinate 160,875,954 downwards.
TTTTACGAAGAACATTTTACGAATATACGAAACGTCTACGAAATATTCTACATTAATTGTCCTTCGTAAAAGTTTCGTACTTTTAACGAAACTTTCTTCAAATTTCATGATTTTTGTGAAGAAGTTTTTACGAATTTATGAATATATTACGCAACATTCTGTGTTAATATTTCTTCATAAAAAGTACGAAACATTTTCTTTAAAATAACGAAGAAGTTTCATTGAAGTGGCAAAATTTCCATTCGCGACATAAAATTGCCTCTGATAATGTGCTTGAGTGTATTTCTTTATTCTATTTTTTATGCATGTCTAAGCTACTTCTCATTTGGTTTATAGCGCGCTCTGAATAAAAGTGAAGCAATAAAACTAAAAATTATTCAAGCTTAACATGTAAAGTAGTGATGACATTTTTCACGCTTGTTACTACAACCAAATGCACTTTCGACTATAATTTTTTTTTTCTAAAAGTTCGAACATTTTTGAAAAACAAAGTACGAAAATTTTTCATAAAAAGTACGAAGATTTTTCATAAAAAGTACTAATTTTTTTCTTACAAACTACGAAAAATTTGGAAGAACTTTTCTTTGTTAAAAGTACGAAATATTTCGTACATTTAATGAAAAGTTTCTTTGGTTGTAAAACAATGACAAATTTCGTACTTTTAACGAAATTTTTCGTTCTTTGTACGAAGAAAATTCTTTCGGTGTATATTTCGCTAACGCCAATATAAGTCTTTTTAGCTCATGGAATTATTATGATTTGTTAAAGGTTTCTTGACTTTAAGAATTTTTCGCGTACGTTAATTATATTGATTTACTAAATTCGTGACTCCCACAAATTAGTTCTGAATTTCTTAAAATTTGTATATTTTACCAATAATGCACCAATCTTGAACTTCGTATAGCACTAAAGACATTTTTGCAATTTTTAACTCAAATTTTTTCCATCACACTACGAAATTTTCTTTTACAAGTGAAAAAAATTAAATATGTCTAATAAATTTTCTTGAATTTGTCAAAAAATATTTACTTATTTTTGTGAAATCGGCGTGATTACGATGTCACAGTACAGTTTAGTTAAAATTTTATAAATGAACCTAGTTTTTGTAAAATTAATCAAAAGTTTTCTTCCTCATGGGGTCACTGTTTTTGAGTGTATAAAATTTTGTTATAATTTTATTTCTATAGAAAATTTTGTCAACATTTTATTTCTATAGAAAATTTTGTCAAAATTTTATTTCTATAGAAAATTTTGTCAAAATTTTATTTCTATAGAAAATTTGGTCAATGTTTTATTTCTATAGGAAATTTTGTCAAATTTTTATTTTTATAAAAAGTTTTGTCAAAATTTTATTTCTATAGAAAATTTTGTCAAACTTTTATTTCTACAGAAAATTTTGTCAAAATTTTATTTCTATAGAAAATTTTATCCAACGTTTTATTGCTATAAAAATTTTTGTCAAAATTTTATTTCTATAGAAAATTTTGTCAAAATTTTATTTCTATAGAAAATTTAGTAAAATTTTTATTTCTTTAGAAAATTTGGTCAACATTTTATTTCTATAGAAAATTTTGTCAAAATTTTATTTCTATAGAAAATTTTGTCAAAATTTTATTTCTATAGAAAATATTAGAAAAAATTTTACTTCTATAGAAAATGTGGTCAAAATTTTATTTCTATAGAAGATTTTGTCGAAATATTATTTTATGAAAGATTTTTTTTTTTTTAATTTTATTTTATGGAAGATTTTGTCAAAATTTTATTGCTATAAAAAATTTTGTCAAAATTTTATTTCTATAGAAAATTTTGTCAAAATTTTATTTATATAGACAACTTTGTCAAAATTTTAGTTCTATAGAAAATTTTGTCAAAATTTTATTCCTATACCAAATTTGGTCAATGTTTTAGAAGATTTTAGTTTATGGAAGATTTTGTCAAAATTTTGTTATATAGAAGATTTTGTTAAAATTTTATTTCTATATAAAATTTATTTTATTTTATTTCTATTTAAAATTTAAAAAAGTGGCACAAAAATTTTGTCAAAATTTAATTTCTAGAGAAAATTTAGTAAAAATTTCTATAGAAGATTTTGTCAAAATGTTATCACTATAGAAGATTTTGTCAAAAATTTATTGTCAACATTTTATTTAGAAGTATGAACTAATCTAATTTGGCATTTAGTGGCATAAAGGTATCAACGATTGAAAAATTGGAAAACTAATTACACTGATCAAGATCGACGTAGTTCTTTAATGATGTTACAAAATGTTACAAAAGGAATTTCTATAGATTAATTCGAAGATATTGATCTAGTTACTATTACAAAAAAAAAAAATAATTTAGAAGCAAGAGAAACAAATGTCTCTTACAACAATATTGTTTGCTAAGTACCGTCACTGTGAAATTGTACGACATTGTTTTTAGCATCTGTGTTTTTCAGTGGTGATCTATAATCCCCATTGGAATAAAAAAAATCATCAACTGACATTGTCTATCCTCAAATTCTCCCCGAATACTTTGACACATTCCATCATCATCATTATCAAGGTTGGCTATTGTGTTCGACAACTAACAGCTGTCATAAGCAGCTGATTTGAGACAAAAAGCCATGTGGTAATGCCTTCACTCACTTTGACACAAGGGGTGAAAGCGACTAAAGCAAGCTATCAGTGTGTTTGCATGTGGGTTTGTCATCATCAACAGTTCTTATGTAAAGCCACAAAGAGTCCTTAGAGTGTCAATTTGCACAATCATACACATTGTATCTATAACCATGTATTTGTTTGTATCTATCTACCAGAGAAGTTACATTAGGCTTTAACCACACCACACATATTTTAATTCCCAAAACATTTTCCCATTCAATCGAATGAACTGAAATTAAAACGACGCCCTAGGCGAATGGGTTTCGTTCGATTGCAATGCTACTACAACCTGTGCACCAGATATATTCCCTATACCTCATATATATCGTACAGTATGTTGGCCATCCCATATTCAACTGTCATGGGATGTTTCGAAGTGAAGCGAGGAGAAAAACAAGATTTAACCGGAAAATGGTAATTTTAGCACTCTGGCACTGGGAATACCAAAAACAACAGCAAACCACAGGAAAGTAAAAGTTTCATGGGAATAAACAAAGTAATGAGAGAGATTTGTTTTTTTTTATTGCAAAATAATAAAATTCATTACCACATGATGAGGTTTTGAGAATATGTTGTAAAACTGCGTATTGAAGTTACAGGAAGTTTATTAATTATCGAAACATTAATATAAACGTTGATGGACTTCTGGTTCTTAAACATTGGATTCCTTTTTTATCGAAATTGTACAATCTGCAACGTTTGAATGGATAAACATATCAACATAATTTTTTCTTTGTGCGAAAGTTGATGTTTGGGAGACGCTTGATGGGGACTCTGGAGCACGGTTGGTAGAATTCTACCATAAATGGTAGATTTATACTGCTTGGTAGATTGGTAGAATTCTTTATGTTTTGTTAGATTTTGCGAAACATTCCTCTCCAACTAAGAGGTACTTCAATTCCCTATAGAAATATAATTTTGGAAAAATTTTCTATAGAAATATAGTTTTGGAAAAATTTTCTATTGACATAAAATTTTGACAAAATTTTCTATAGAAATAAAATTTCGACAAAAATTTTCTGTAGAAATAAAATTTTGATAACATTTTCTATAGAAATAAAATTTTGAAAAATTTTTTATAGAAATAAAATTTTGATAAAATTTTCTTTAGAAATAAAATGTTGACAAAATTTTCTATAGAAATAAAATTTTGACAAAATTTTCTATATAAATAAAATTTTGACAAAATTTTCTATATAAATAAAATTTTGACAAAATTTTCTATATAAATAAAATTTTGACAAAATTTTCTATATAAATAAAAATTTGACAAAATTTTCTATATAAATAAAATTTTGACAAAATTTTCTATATAAATGAAATTGTGACAAAATTTTCTATAGGAATAAAATTTTGTTCAAATTTTCTATAGAAATAAAATTGGACAAAATTTTATAGAAAAAAATTGATAAAGTTTTCTATAGAAATAAAATTTGACAAAATTTTCTACATAAATAAAATTTTGACAAAATTTTCTATAGAAATAAAATTTTGACAAAATTTTCTATATAAATAAAATTTTGACAAAATGGTCTATATAAATAAAATTTTGACAAATTGTCTATAGAAAGAAAATTTTGACAAAATTTTCTATAGAAATAAAATTTTGATTAAATTTTCTATAGAAATAAAATTTTGACAAAATTTTCTATAGAAATACAATTTTGACAAAATTTTCTATAGAAATAAAATAAAAACTTTCTATAGGAATAAAATGTTGACAAAATTTTCTATAGAAATAAAATTTTGACCAAATTTTCCATAGAAATAAAATTTTGACAAAATTTTCTATAGAAATAAAATTTTGACAAAATTTTATAAATAAAATATTGATAAATTTTCTATAGAACTAAAATTTGACAAAATTTTATAGAAATAAAATGTTAATAAAATTTTCTATAGAAATAAAATTTTGACAAAATTTTCTATATAAATAAAATATTGACAAAATTTTCTATAGAAATAAAATTTTGACAAAATTGTGTATGTAAATAAAATTTTGACAAAATTTTCTATAGAAATAAAATTTGACAAAATTTTTACAAAATAAAATTTTGACAAAATTTTCTATAGAAAGAAAATTTTGACATAATTTTCTATATAATACAATAGAAATACAATTTTGACAAAATTTTCTATGAAAATAAAATAAAAATTTTATACAGAAATAAAATTTTGACAAAATTTTCTATAGAAATAAAATAAAAACTTTCTATAGAAATAAAATGTTGACAAAATTTTCTACAGAAATAAAATTTTGACAAAATTTTCTATAGAAATAAAATTTTGAAAAAATAGTCTATAGAAATAAAATTTTGAACAAATTTTTGTAGAAATAAAATTTGACAAAATTTTATAGAAAAAAATTGATAAAATTTTCTATAGAAATAAAATTTTGACAAAATTTTCTATAGAAATAAAATATTGACAAAATTTTCTATAGAAATAAAATTTTGACAAAATTGTGCATGTAAATAAAATTTTGACAAAATTTTCTATAGAAATAAAATTTGACAAAATTTTTACAAAATAAAATTTTGACAAAATTTTCTATAGAAAGAAAATTTTGACATAATTTTCTATATAATACAATAGAAATACAATTTTGACAAAATTTTCTATGGAAATAAAATAAAAATTTTATACAGAAATACAATTTTGACAAAATTTTCTATAGAAATAAAATAAAAACTTTCTATAGAAATAAAATGTTGACAAAATTTTCTATAGAAATAAAATTTTGACAAAATTTTCTAAAGAAATAAAATTTTGAAAAAATAGTCTATAGAAATAAAATTTTGAACAAATTTTTGTAGAAATAAAATTTGACAAAATTTTATAGAAAAAAATTGATAAAATTTTCTATAGAAATAAAATTTTGACAAAATTTTCTATAGAAATAATATATTGACAAAATTTTCTATAGAAATAAAATTTTGACAAAATTGTGTATGTAAATAAAATTTTGACAAAATTTTCTATAGAAATAAAATTTGACAAAACTTTATTTAGAAAAAAAAAATTGATAAAATTTTCTATAGAAATAAAATTTTGATTAAATTTTCTATAGAAATAAAATTTTGACAAAATTTTCTATAGAAATAAAATTTTTACAAAATTTTCTATAGAAATAAAATTTTGACATAATTTTCTATATAATACAATAGAAATACAATTTTGGCAAAATTTTCTATGGAAATAAAATAAAAACTTTATATAGAAATAAAATGTTGACAAAATTTTCTATAGAAATAAAATAAAAACTTTCTATAGAAATAAAATGTTGACACAATTTTCTATAGAAATAAAATTTTGACAAAATTTTCTATAGAAATAAAATTTTGAAAAAATAGTCTATAGAAATAAAATTTTGAACAAATTTTTGTAGAAATAAAATTTGACAAAATTTTATAGAAAAAAATTGATAAAATTTTCTATAGAAATAAAATTTTGACAAAATTTTCTATAGAAATAAAATATTGACAAAATTTTCTATAGAAATAAAATTTTGACAAAATTGTGTATGTAAATAAAATTTTGACAAAATTTTCTATAGAAATAAAATTTGACAAAATTTTTACAAAATAAAATTTTGACAAAATTTTCTATAGAAAGAACATTTTGACATAATTTTCTATATAATACAATAGAAATACAATTGTGACAAAATTTTCTATGGAAATAAAATAAAATATTTATACAGAAATAAAATTTTGACAAAATTTTCTATAGAAATAAAATAAAAACTTTCTATAGAAATAAAATGTTGACAAAATTTTCTATAGAAATAAAATTTTGACAAAATTTTCTATAGAAATAAAATTTTGAAAAAATAGTCTATAGAAATAAAATTTTGAACAAATTTTTGTAGAAATAAAATTTGACAAAATTTTATAGAAAAAAATTGATAAAATTTTCTATAGAAATAAAATTTTGACAAAATTTTCTATAGAAATAAAATATTGACAAAATTTTCTATAGAAATAAAATTTTGACAAAATTTTCTATAGAAATAAAATTTTGACAAAATTTTCTATAGAAATAAAAATTGATAAAATTTTCTATAGAAATAAAATTTTGATTAAATTTTCTATAGAAATAAAATTTTGACAAAATTTTCTATAAAAATAAAATTTTTACAAAATTTTCTATAGAAATAAAATTTTGACATAATTTTCTATATAATAGAATAGAAATACAATTTTGGCAAAATTTTCTATGGAAATAAAATAAAAACTTTATATAGAAATAAAATGTTGACAAAATTCTCTATAGAAATAAAATAAAAACTTTCTATAGAAATAAAATGTTGACAATTATAGAAATAGTTTTTTTTTCAATTGTTTTTTGCGTTGACTAAACTACAAAAGTAGCTTAATCAATAGAGAAAAAGTTAGACAAATTTATTTGGAATTTTAATTTGGTAGATTTGTGGTAAGATTGTCTTCAAATTTTGGTAGATTATTTTTGGCACGAGTTGCAACCGTGCCCTGGAGGCGTTGAAAGTTTGTCACCTCGGGTGTATGGTATTTTGTCTTAGCTGTCAAATACGCAATTATGAACGATTTCGATAATTTTTTCTTTGGTGATCAACTTTCAATGCCTACACTCGAAAAACAGTGAACCCACCAGAAAGCAAAGTTTTTGTTAAGTTTTGAAACTTTAGGTTAATTTTGAAGAAATTTAACTAAACTGCATTAGAATCACAGATGTCACGCCGATTTCACAAAAATATGTAAATATTGTTCGACCAATTTAAGAAAATTTAATAGACATAATTATTTTTTTCACTTATTAAAGAAAATTTCGTAGTTTGAAGTAAAAAATTGTAGTTCAAAATTGCAAAAATATCTTTAGTGACATACGAAGTTAGGGTAGGCATAGTGGCAGCCCGATATTTCAGGCTCACTTAGACTATTCAATCCGTTGTGATACCATAGTGGTGAACTTCTCTCTTATCATTGAGTGCTGCCCGATTCCTTTTTATAACCGAGTCCGAACGGCGTTACACATTGCAGTGTAACTACTTGGAGAAACTTCGAAACATGTCACTAACATTACTGAGGTTGGATAATCCTGAAAAACTGTTTGGTGTTTGGTCGAAACTGGGTTTGAACCCACGACCCTGTGTATGCAAGGCGGGCATGCTAACCATATAGCATAGAGCATGATCTGCATATGCCTCGACAAGCATTCTATGCGACTCTGTAGCACTTTTCTTCAAATGGAAACAAAAAATTAATGCTTTCTGGAACAAATTTCGATATTTTTAACAAGATGGAAAACTATGATATTGTCTGTTCTGTTCAATGACATCTGTGCAAAACATTTAGTATACATATTTTGGACAGATGTCATAGCAAATAAACAAAAAAACAAGTAAATACGGCCGTAAGTTCGGCCAGGCCGAATCTTATGTACCCTCCACCATGGATTGCGTAGAAACTTCTCCGAAAGACTGTCATCCACAATCGAATTAATTGGGTTGTGGTATCTTAAAACTTCTTAAGATCGTTTTCTAAATTGTGAGTTAGTCCATACGTGGTATATATTAGACAAAAAAAGTTATGTATAGGTAAGTCTACAAATAAATACGAACCGATATGGACATTTGCACGGTACGTAGAGAGCCAGAATTGAAATATGGGGTCGCTTATATGTGGGCTATATACAATTATGAACTTGATATAGACCAATTTTTGTGTAATTGGGGATCTATTTATTTGAGGGCTATATATAACTATAGACCGATATGGACCTAGTTAGGCATGGTTATATACTAGCACAATGTACCAAATTTCAACTGACTCGGATGAAATTTGCTTCTCTTAGAGGCTCCGCAAGCCAAATCTGGGGATCGGTTTATATGGGGGCTATATATAATTATGGACCGATGTGGACCAATTTTTGCATGGTTGTTAGAGACCATATACCAACACCATGTACCAAATTTCAGCCGGATCGGATGAAATTTGTTTCTCTTAGAGGCTCCGAAAGCCAAATCGGGGGATCGGTTTATATGGGGGCTATATATAATTATGGACCGATGTGGACCAATTTTTGCATGGTTGTTAGAGACCATATACGAACACCATGTACCAAATTTCAGCCGGATCGGATGAAATTTGTTTCTCTTAGAGGCTCCGAAAGCCAAATCGGGGGATCAGTTTATATGGGGGCTATATATAATTATGGACCGATGTAGACCAATTTTTCCATGCATACTAACACCATGTACCAAATTTCAGCCGGATCGGATGAAATTTGCTTCTCTTAGAGGGTCTGAAAGCCAAATTTGGGGGTCCGTTTATATGGGGGCTATACGTAAATGTGGACCGATATAGCCCATTTGCAATACCATCCGACCTACATCAATAACAACTACTTGTGCCAAGTTTCAAGTCGATAGCTTGTTTCGTTCGGAAGTTAGCGTGATTTCAACAGACCGACGGACGGACATGCTCAGATCGACTCAGAATTTCACCACGACTCAGAATATATATACTTTATGGGGTCTTAGAGCAATATTCCGATGTGTTACAAACGGAATGACAAAGTTAATATACCCCCATCCTATGGTGGAGGGTATAAAAAAATAAGGGCTCGTTCATAACAAATGTTCCCTATCGAGACATTTGTATCTAGACGCGCACTTCATATCGGTATGTCTGGTACACTGTAAATTGACCTTTCCCGAACGTGAAATAAAATGGTCATTTGGGGCAAAAAAGTTAGATATTATCTCACGGTTGAACTCACCATTCACAGTTGATACGATTCGCATCATCTTTGATAAAATACGGTCCAATGATGCCACTGGCCCTTAAACCGCAACAAAATGTGACTCTTTATGGATGCCTTTGGTAGCTTCTGGCTGATCTTTAATCCAAAGTCGAAAATTTGTCTTATTTACTGAATCCAAGAAGCATGCGATGAACTTTCCTAACAGATCACTCATATTGATAATAAAATTCAATAATTTGGAAGTGTTGTTCGTTTGTAAGACAATTCATGGTTAAATTATGGACCAAACTGAACATGTTAGACAGTGAAACAAACCCGAAGGTTAGGTTAGGTGGCAGCCCGATGTATCAGGCTCACTTAGACTATTCAGTCCATTGTGATACCACATTGGTGAACTTATCTCTTATCACTGAGTGTTGCCCGATTCCATGTTATGCTCAATGACAGGGGACCTCCTTTTTATAGTCGAGTCCGAACGGCGTTCCACATTGCAGTGAAACCACTTAGAGAAGCTTTTAAAACTCTCAGAAATGTCACTAGCATTACTGAGGTGGGATAGTCCACCGCTGGTGTTCAGTCGAAGCAGGAATCGAACCCACGACTTTGTGTATGCAAGGCGGGCATGCTAACCATTGCACCACGGTGGCTCCCTAACAAAACCGAAACGTGTGTCAGCCATTTAAATCAGTGTTTCCAAAAAGATACTAATCACGTATATCTTTATTTCCTAGTGCAATAGATCAAAATGCTTAGGTAAGCTTGTAAGCAATAAAATGATCTGTTTGGAATAAAAGTTGTAAAAAATAATGTTTTAAAAATCGGGTTGGCTAAAATTTTAAAAATATAGATAAGACTAATTTATAATTATGATTGTCATGTCTAAAGGCGCAAACCAGTATATGAAATAAGCAAAGTAATGACATGAAACATCATTCATTATTCCCATGGGCAAGAAAGATCATTAGAAGAATTAAGTTTTCTTCTATGTATCATTTGTTTTTGTATTCCTCTCCTCATACCAATTAGCAATGCGCCACAGTTAATGATTGTGGAAATTTTAAAAATAAATATTTACCACATGCGGGTCTCTTTTTCCCCCATAGCTTTGGGGGGATATCTATTAGTGAGTTTTTGTTTTGTTCAACTATAACTTTGAAGAATTCATAGGGTTTTTGAACTCTTGTATGCGAAAGCTATGACGCTACGCCAAGACATCATCATTTGGTTGTTTTGTCTCTAAAATGGCATTTGGAAATGTTTTATGTCTTATGGCCTTTCGTTATTTCTCTTAGTGTTAATTACAGCAGCGCCACTATCATTGGCATCGTTATCATGAAACTTCACAGCATTAAGTTTCCATGTGATATGCTGCGTGGCGCCACAAGCAACCTCCATGTCTTCCATGTATGATGGGCTCTTTTTTTGGTTTGTTAACAAAAAAAAAAAAAAAACACGACAGATAATTGGCAATAGTGAGGGAAAACATACAACGATGAATATCCATTTTTTAGCTTTAAAGTTGAGTCTTCTAAACCGCAATATTTTTTCTAATGTTAATTAATGGCATGAAACCGTTCGCTATTGTTGTTTGTTATAAAAAAAAACACCAAAACTCAAATTACATTTGATTAAGGTATTTCCGAGAATCATTTGAGCCTAGGGTTCCAACTGAGACTCAATCACCATACAACGCTTGAATAATGCGTTTTAAAATTAAAATGCGGCAGGTTAGGTGGCAGTCCGATGTATCCGGCTCGCATAGACTATTCAGTCCATTGTGATAGCACAGTGGTGAACTTCTCTTTTATCACCGAGTGCTGCTCGATTCCATGTTAAGCTTAATTACAAGGGACCTCCTTTTTATAGCCGAGTCCGAACGGCGTTCCACATTGCAGTGAAACCACTTAGAGAAACATTGAAACATGTCACCAGCATTACTGAGGTGGGACAATCCACCGCTGAAAAACTTTTTGGTGTTCGGTCGAAGCAGGAATCGAACCCACGGCCTTGTGTATGCTAGGCGGGCATGCTAACCATTACACCACGGTGGCTCCGGTACGGTATAATGGATCATTTTAGCTAAAATTTCTCAACTACTACAAAACTTTTGCGTTCTTTGCAGTACATGACTAGATCTGCAGAATTTACCCCTAGATCATACTCCTTCGCCCATTTCTCAGTCATTCGGAGGGCTCTCTGCTGATGGGAATTTTCCCCTGACGGCTAGAGCCACATCATCTGCATATGCCATCACTTTTCTTTTTCTAGTGAAACCAGAAGGTTGTTTATAGCAACATTCCAAAGAAAAGATGATAGAACTCCTCCTTGGGGATTGCTTTTGTTCACATACCTATGAATTTATTCTTGCCCTAGTGTGGTTAAAATAAGTCTTTTCTTTAGAAAATCGTCAGTATCCATGTCAGTATCAACATTCAGAGTTGTCAATCCATTTAGTAACGAACTCGGATGAACGATGTCTGGAAAAGCCACAATTGTGAATTCATAGTGAGCTGTCAATAAAGTTGACTAGTTCATGCAATGTGCACCCTCAAAAAAAATCGCTTCTTTAACATATGTTCCAAACATATTTTGCAGGAAGCACATATATTATTGCATACTGCCGAAACATTAATATGTTTGTTTTATGTGAACATATTATATGTTTGGAAGCATTTTGAGCCAAAAATATTATATGCTTGGAAGAATTTTTCCCAAACACGATTGTGCTCATTCCCTAACATACTCGTAATTTTCACTTCCACGAAATTTTTTAGTTATTGGCACCTTTCTCTGTAATACAAATAATGTTGAAGAAATTATTCACTTTTATAATTTTTTTAAATTTTACCTTTCGCCTGCACGGAGAATCGAACCGAGGACCATACAGTTTGTAAGCCAACACACTATCCACTGGACTACGTAGCTGTTATAGTCACCAGTAGATAATTATCGTTTTAAGTTACATTTATATAGCATAGTTTGCAGCGCCCACGAGCCCATGCAAACATAACAATATTTAACAGAAACATACATTTGTTTGCCACGTGGAGCAGTGGTTAGCATGTCTGCCTTGCATGCAAAGGGTCGTGGGTTCAATCCCTGCTCCGACCGAACATTTTTTTTTTGTTTTTTTTTTTAATTTACACATTTATATTTATACTATATTAATTTTTTTAAATGAAACATCGAAATGTGCGTTATTAAAGATTTATAGTCAGTAACAGTGCTTGATATAAACGAAATTGAAAGATTTTTGGATAAAATATTATTTTTTATTGCAAAAATAACAATCTTGTAATAAAAAACTGTTTTTGTACAAAACTTTAAAATTTGGAAGGAATTCAAAAACTAACAAAAGAAGAACGTGGAGTCGAGTATAAACATACATACATAATTTTATAATATAAACATAAATTTATTTAGGAGTGAACAATTTTTTACTAGCATTTAACACCATCGCTCTAAAATTCCTTTTATTTTTCTTTAATAATTCATTTTAAAGAAAATAAACTTTTTAAATTGTTTTAGCTGTAAAAGTCGAACTTAATGCCCGCTTTTATATTTGATGGTGTCCGTCAACTCCTCGTGGACTACTTTTTAATAAAGAGAAACTAAACTTTGTTTTTTTACATTTTACTGTGTAATTTTTCACTATTTCCTCCTTATTTCATTTTACCGTCCCAACTCTAAAAAGAGTATAGTGCCCTTTCGTTATTTTTATGAAGACCCCCTGATTTCTTTTAACGAACCAAGAAAAAAATAATGCCAAAATGATAAACAAAACACATGTCCACACATACATAAAATGCTGCTCTCAAGGCGAAAACATAAGCTGTTTGTTTTTCAAATGTCTATTCTCTTGGTTCAGAATGTATATTCTCTTTATTCAAATTAAATAATATTTAGACTTAAACATATCAAATTTTTGGCCTTATCATAAAACAGTTTTCCGAAACAACATACAAGCGGTTTCACAGAAATTGTTCTCTTTTGACTCTTTTGCTGTGTTATATTGATATCTTTCGTCAACTCTCCCGGTTTCCATCTCTATTTCTCTCTATACTCTCTCTGTCGCTTTGAATAAAATATCACAACATATGTATGTTTAGTTGAAATTTGTAAATTTATATATGTTTGTATTCACACATATGATTTTTATGAAACATTCATGCCCCAAACATAATATATTCTAACATATTAACATAGATGTCCCAAACATTTAGAGTTAGTTTAGGAAAATTACATGTTCGCACTTAAATATATTGTGGTTTAAAATCGTGCCCGAAACACATTTTGTTTATATCGGAACATATGAAAAACATATTTTTTTAACAGTGTGGTGGTCTCAGTAGACCTGCCCTTCGAGTAAGAATGTTCTCGGTTCGATGCCAGTTCTAAGATAAATATCTATCAGCCTCTCCAGAATCTTAAGAAGGAATAAAGATAAGCTGATTGGTCGGAAATCTTTCGCACTCAAGTGAAAGAATTTTTCCGCTTCAGAAATGAAAACGACTTTTCCCTCCACTTTCCTGGAATATACACCCTTTATATATCGCTGACAACCACAGGATAATTCTGTCAGTCAATGCTTGTAATTCCGCTGAAGTAGGCCGCGGGATTTGATAGGTCCAAACCTAATAAAAGCCCACTAGATTCTGTCCCCGATGGGAAATGACCGTTGATTCATCTTGAAAACGTCCCAAACATCCTGAGCTCTTGTGGACATTGTTTTGGTAAAGAGCTTACTGTAAGATTTTCTGATATTACTCCGTAGACTCCGGTCGATTTTCCCCCCTGGGCTTTCGTCTAGGGCATGTAGCTTCCAGTAATTTGTTGAAGACCTTTGTAATTCTCTCGACGATATGTTCGATATCCTGCACAGTGCCCATATTTGTCTCTGGTATTTCCCGTATCATCATATTGAACGATTTTCCGTATCTATTCCAATCAGCATTCCTCACATTTGGCGGAAATATTGTATTGAAGTACGAAACCTTAAAACTTTCTATAGAAAATTTTGTCAAAATTTTATTTCTATAGAAAAATTTAATTTAATTTATTTCTAAAGAAAATTTCGTCAACATTTTATTTCTATAGAAAAATTTGTCAAAATTTTATTTCTATAGAAAATTTTGTCAAAATTTTATTTCTATAGAAAAATTTGTCAAAATTTTATTTCTATAGAAAATTTTGTCAGAATTTTATTTCTATAGAAATTTTGTCAAAATTTTATTTCTATAGAAAATTTTGTCAAATTTTTATTTTTATAGAAATTTTGTCAAAATTGTATTTCTATAGAAAATTTTGTCAAAATTTTATTTCTATAGAAAATTTTGCCAGAATTTTATTTCTATAGAAATTTTGTCAAAATTTTATTTCTATAGAAAATTTTGTCAAAACTTTATTTCTTTCGAAGATATTGTCAAAAATTTATTTCTTTCGTAGATATTGCCAAAATTTTATTTCTATAGAAAATTTTGTCAAAATTTTATTTCTATAGAATATTTTCTTAACATTTTATTTCTATAGAAAATTCAGTCAAAATTTTATTTCTATAGAAAATTTAGTCAAAATTTTATTTCTATAGAAAATTTAGTCAAAACTTTATTCTTATAGAAAATTTTGTCAAAACTTTATTCTTATAGAAAATTTTGTCAAAATTTTATTTCTACAGAAAATTTTGTCAAAATTTTATTTCTACAGAAAATTTTTTCAAAATTTTATTTCTTTAGAAAATTTTGTTAAAATTTTATTTCTATAGAAAATTTTGTTAAAATTTTATTTCTATAGAAAATTTTGTCAACATTTTATTTCTATAGAAAATTTTGTTAAAATTTTATTTCTATAGAAAATTTTGTCAAAATTTTATTTCTATAGAATATTTTTTTAACATTTTATTTCTATAGAAATTTTTGTCAAAATTTTATTTCTATAGAAAATTTTGTCAAAATTTTATTGCTATAGAAAATTTTGTTAAAATTTTATTTCTATAGAAAATTTTGTCAACATTTTATTTCTATAGAAAATTTTGTCAACATTTTATTTCTATAGAAAAATTTTTAAACATTTTATTTCTATACAAAATTTTGTCAATATTTTATTTCTATAGAAAATTTTGTCAAAATTTTATTTCTATAGAAAAATTTGTCAAAATTTTATTTCAATTGAAAATTTTGTCAAAATTTTATTTCTATAGAAAATTTTGTCAAAATTTTATTTCTATAGAAAATTTTGTCAGAATTTTATTTCTATAGAAATTTTGTCAAAATTTTATTTCTATAGAAAATTTTGTCAAATTTTTATTTTTATAGAAATTTTGTCAAAATTGTATTTCAATTGAAAATTTTTTCAAAATTTTATTTCTATAGAAAATTTTGCCAGAATTTTATTTCTATAGAAATTTTGTCAAAATTTTATTTCTATAAAAAATTTTGTCAAAACTTTATTTCTTTCGAAGATATTGTCAAAATTTTATTTCTTTCGAAGATATTGTCAAAAATTTATTTCTTTCGTAGATATTGTCAAAATTTTATTTCTATAGAAAATTTTGTCAAAATTTTATTTCTATAGAATATTTTGTTAACATTTTATTTCTATAGAAAATTTTGTCAAAATTTTATTTCTATAGAAAATTTAGTCAAAATTTTATTTCTATAGAAAATTTAGTCAAAACTTTATTCTTATAGAAAATTTTGTCAAAACTTTATTCTTATAGAAAATTTTGTCAAAATTTTATTTCTACAGAAAATGTTGTCAAAATTTTATTTCTTTAGAAAATTTTGTTAAAATTTCATTGCTATAGAAAATTTTGTCAAAATTTTATTTCTATAGAAAATTTTGTTACAATTTTATTTCTATAGAAAATTTTGTCAACATTATTTCTATAGAAAATTTTGTCAACATTTTATTTCTATAGAACACTTTGTCAACATTTTATTTCTATACAAAATTTTGTCAATATTTTATTTCTATAGAAAATTTTGTTAAAATTTTATTTCTATAGAAAATTTTGTCAAAATTTTATTTCTAAACAAAATTTTGTCAACATTTTATTTCTAGACAAAATTTTGGCAATATTTTATTTCTATAGAAAATGTTGTCAAAATTTTATTTCTATAGAAATTTTGTCAAAATTTTATTTTATAGAAATTTTGTCAAAATTTTATTTTATAGAAATTTTGTCAACATTTTATTTTTATAGAAATTTTTGTCAAAATTTTAGTTCTATAGAAAATTTTGTCAAAATTTTATTTCTATAGAAAATTTTGTCAGAATTTTATTTCTATAGAAATTTTGTCAAAATTTTATTTCTATAGAAAATTTTGTCAAATTTTTATTTTTATAGAAATTTTGTCAAAATTGTATTTCAATTGAAATTTTGTCAAAATTTTATTTCTATAGAAAATTTTGCCAGAATTTTATTTGAAAATTTTGTCAAAACTTTATTTCTTTCGAAGATATTGTCAAAATTTTATTTCTTTCGAAGATATTGTCAAAAATTTATTTCTTTCGTAGATATTGTCAAAATTTTATTTCTATAGAAAATTTTGTCAAAATTTTATTTCTATAGAATATTTTGTTAACATTTTATTTCTATAGAAAATTTTGTCAAAATTTTATTTCTATAGAAAATTTAGTCAAAATTTTATTTCTATAGAAAATTTAGTCAAAACTTTATTCTTATAGAAAATTTTGTCAAAACTTTATTCTTATAGAAAATTTTGTCAAAATTTTATTTCTACAGAAAATGTTGTCAAAATTTTATTTCTTTAGAAAATTTTGTTAAAATTTTATTGCTATAGAAAATTTTGTCAAAATTTTATTGCTATAGAAAATTTTGTTAAAATTTTATTTCTATAGAAAATTTTGTCAACATTTTATTTCTATAGAAAATTTTGTCAACATTTTATTTCTATAGAACATTTTGTCAACATTTTATTTCTATACAAAATTTTGTCAATATTTTATTTCTGTCAAAATTTTATTTCTATAGAAAATTTTGTTAAAATTTTATTTCTATAGAAAATTTTGTTAAAATTTTATTTCTATAGAAAATTTTGTCAACATTTTATTTCTAAACAAAATTTTGTCAACATTTTATTTCTAGACAAAATTTTGGCAATATTTTATTTCTATAGAAAATGTTGTCAAAATTTTATTTCTATAGAAATTTTGTCAAAATTTTATTTTATAGAAATTTTGTCAACATTTTATTTTATAGAAATTTTGTCAACATTTTATTTTTATAGAAATTTTTGTCAAAATTTTATTTCAATAGAAAATTTTGTTAAAATTTCCAAATTTCATTTCGGAAAACAAAAATTGTTTTGGAGTATAATTTCATAAATGAAACAACAAAATCTACGATATATTAAAAAAGTGTCATCAATCAAATTTCCACTGATTAATTGCTAGGTATTCATATTTTCTCCAGTCAATAACATACTATACCTATAAACTATTTATTCACCATGTAACAAAAACAAAACAAAGTAGATTTTGTTTTGCCAACTACTCATAGGTATTTCACAAGATTTTAAAACCGCTAAATCAGTTATTTAGTTCTTAAGAAACACCCCGAAAAGAAAGCCGATATACTTAGCGGATTATTAATTATTATATTTTTACACAAAAAAATTCCAGTTATTTCATAATTAATGAAGCGTTTGGAAAAAAATCAAAAATACGTTTAAACATCGGCAAATTTTATATAAACAATTATTGTGTTAAAAGAAATACATATATGTGTGAAATTAATGATGTTATGAATTTTCACTGTTTTGTTAAAAAAAAAAAAACGAAAACAATAAAGACAAAACAGATTTCTAAGAATTTACTCAAAGGCTCGTTATGGCACATGGGATATTCACAAGCCCACAATCTTTCATACACTATAGAACCATATGCAATAGGGATGTCATTCGGGAAATCTAGAAGTGGGAAATCTGGGGATTAATTAATGTCCGATTTGATTGGGTTACATGATGTGCAAAGGCTACTTAATACTACGTTCCCACTAGGCATAAAATTTCGATTTTTAGTACCAGAGTCTTTCTAGGGAGCCACCGTGGAGCAATGGTTAGCATGCCAGCCTTGCATACGAAGGGTAGTGGGTTCGATTCCTGCTTCGACCGAACACCAAAAAGTTTTTCAGCGGTGGATTATCCCCTCTCAGTAATGCTGGTAACACTTCTGAGTGTTTCAAAGCTTCTCTAAGTGGTTTCACTGCAATGTGGAAAGTCGTTCGGACTCGGCCATAAAAATGAGGTCCCTTGTCGTTGATCTAAACATGGAAACGGACAGCACTCAATGATAAGAGTGAAGTTCACCACTGTGGTATCACAATGGACTTAATAGTCTAAGAGAACCTGAAATATCGGGCTGCCACCTAACTTAACCTTCTAAAAATCTTAAATGTGCCAAAAAATTAAGATTTCGGTTATTTGAGGATTTAAAATTTGTTTCTTATTTACAAACTGAAAAAGTGATCATTGGAAATGTATTTTTAGTTTACCTATATTGAATGTTATTATCTCCAACGTATTTTTCGCAAACTTAATGAGTTCTTTTCATTGATTTTTTTGCTAGATCTTTTTTGCTGGGTAGTTATTATTGATAAAGGTTGGGTGATATTGCAAATTGACCCTATTGAACCATTTTAGATATAACCCCCCATATGTATAAATCAACCACCATTTTATAGCTGAGAAAATAAACCCAACTTCAACCTTAATCATATATGTCTACAAAAGATTTTATTTTCATCTTATAAAATCTCTCTTTAAATTTAAAGAAATGTGCAACTTGCCCAAAGTTTTTTTCCACAATTATTTGTTTGTGTATGACAACTCTAATATTTTCTTTTGTTTTTTGTTTTTTTTTTTTTTTGTCACTTTTCACAAGTTCGTTTGCACTGTCTGTCTATCCCGTGTTAGAAGAAAATAAATGAGGCCTTTTATAAATATGTTTTTGGCACACCTAAACATACCCCCAAATAACAAACAATTTTTACGAAAATGTTTTTCATAGAAAATATTTCTAAAATTAACTTAAGATTTTTAGAGATGAGGCTAAACGTGTATATCCCAAGGGGGGCAAAGAAAAAAAGTATGAATACCAAGGTGGGTAAACATAAAAAAACGTTATACGTTGACTTAAATTTTCAAATTACGACTCGAATTCAATTAGAAATTTAAATGAAATTTCAAATAAAAATTGTCATTAAAATAAAATGTTGAAAGTGTTGTTGACATAGTAATTTTTATCGATTATCTTGAGAAGGGAAAAACCATCAACAGTGACTATTATATGACGTTATTGGAGCGTTTGAAGGTCGAAATCGCGGCAAAACGGACCCATATGAAGAAGAAAAAAGTGTTGTTCCACCAAGACAACGCACCGTGCCACAAGTCATTGAGAACGATGGCAAAAATTCATGAATTGGGCTTCGAATTGCTTCCCCACCCACCGTATTCTCCAGATCTGGCCCCCAGCGACTTTTTCTTGTTCTCAGACTTCAAAGGGATGCTCGCAGGGAAAAAATTTGGCTGCAATGAAGAGGTGATTGCCGAAACTGAGGCCTATTTTGAGACAAAACCGAAGGAGTACTACCAAAATGGTATCAATAAACTGGAAGGTCGTTATAATTGTTGTATCGCTCTTGAAGGGAACTATGTTGACAAATAAAAACGAATTTTGACAAAAAATGTGTTTTTCTTTGCTAGACCGGGGACTTATAAGCCAACCTGTTATATATATATAATTATGGATCTTTATGGACCAATTTTTGCATGGTTGTCAGAGACCATATACTAGCACCATGTACCATATTTGAACCAGATCGGATGAAGTTTGCTCCTCCAAGAGGCTCCGGAGGTCAAATCTGGGGATCGGTTTATATAGGGGCTATACATAATTATGGACCGATATGGACCAATTTTTTCGTGGTTGTTAGAGACCATATACTAACATCACGTACCAAATTTCAACCGGATCGGATGAATTTTGCTCCTCCAAGAGGCTCCGGAGGTCAAATCTGGGGATCGGTTTATATAATTTGGTCCTCCCGGTGGATCTGGAGTTCAAATCTGGGGATCGGTTTATATGGGGGCTATATATAATTATGGACCGATATGGACCAACTTTTGCATGGTTGTTAGAGACCATATACTAACACCACGTACCAAATTTCAACCGGATCGGATGAATTTTGCTCCTCCAAGAGGCTCCGGAGGTCAAATCTGGGGATCGGTTTATATGGGGCTATATATAATTATGGACCGATATGGGCCAATTTTTGCATGGTTGTTAGAGACCATATACTAATCGTACCAAATTTCAACCAGATTGGATGAATTTTGCTCCTCTTAGAGGCTTCGGAGGTGAAATCTGGGGATATATATATATATATATATATATATATATATATATATATATATATATATATATATATATATATATATATATATATATATATATATATATATATATATATATATATATATATATATATATATATATATATATATATATATATATATATATATATATATATATATATATATATATATATATATATATATATATATATATATATATATATATATATATATATATATATATATATATATATATATATATATATATATTCTGGGTCGTGGTGAAAAAATCAAAAATTTTTTATTCAAGTATATTTTTATTTCTAATTAATGTAATTGTTATTGTAATTTTCGTGAGTGAAAAATTTTCAATTGAAAACGGGTGTAAACTATTAAATTTTCTACCATATTTCCCCAAATGTGACGTACTTATATACGCACAAAGAGAAGGAACATGATCACCCTAAACATGTTTCAAGAGCAAAATGTTATTTTTGAATGGTGAACGTGGAACATTTTTGTTGAAAAAATGTTGTTTTCTCGGCAAACATATACATGGTCGCCGAAATTATATACATAATTTTCGAGAAAATATCATGGATGCGGCAAATATGTTTGATGTTCATCGTCCAAAAATAACATTTTACTCTTAAAACATGTTTGGGGTGATCATATTCCTTCTCTGGGCGCAGGGGCTCTATTTAAATCTGAACCGATTTAAACGAAACTGGTCACACTCGACGAACTCTTTCTACAAAATTCGAAGCAAATCGATGGGGAAATCGGGCCTCTGGGGCGAATTAAATCCATATCACGCGAAAGATATACAGTGAAACCTCTCAAACTTGGACACTCTGAAACCCGGACACGTCCCAAACATGTACAGTTGTCTGGGGACGTTTGCTATATTAACACATTAAAATTAACCTCTCATATCTGGAAACCCCTCAAAGGTGGACAAAATTTAGGCGACCGTGTGTGTTCATCTTTCAGAGGTTTCACTGTATATGGGGGCTATATGTAAATCTGAGCCGATTGCAACAAAATTTGTCATACTTGACGATACCAATAGATGGTCGATACTCTTATAAGAGCAGTATACTGCTAAACTTGAAGCAAATCAATATAAAAATCAGGCCTCTGGGGCCAATTAACCCCACATCGGGTAAAAGGAGCTATATCTAAATCTGAACGGATTGCAACCAATTTCACGTAAATCGGAGTAAAAATTTCGCCTTTGTAGTTGTATGAGCTTAAACCAAGCGAAAGATTTACCATATATGGGAGCCATGGGCGTACTCAGGGGGGGGGGGGGGTGGGGATAGACGGACTGCTGCCCACTAGAAAAGAGCATAAATTTATATATTTTATATATATTCAAATTGACAAGATTTTTTGTATACAATTTTTCTTTTGCTCAGAAAGACGGACACCTCTAAATCGACTCAGAATTTAATTCAAAGGGCACACCCTCAAAAAAAAAACGCTTCTGTAACATATACCCCAAACACATTCTGCTTCAAGCATATATATTTTCAGGATTGATCCAAACAAAATATTGTTTGTATAGTTCAAACATAGTATGTTTCATCATAAGCATACACCCAGAAAAAAGTGTCTTCGAAACTAAAGGAAAAAATGTTCATCAATTTAGTTTAGTCATTTTATTTACATTCATTTAAATTTTTGTGTGAAATAATAAAAATTACTTGTCTCAGTAAAAAAAAATCCTAAACTGAAAGCAGTTAGGAATAGTTAAGTAACTAGAATAAGGCATGGAATTTTACTAATACTGTTATCTTCGCTGGGTATAAGAATTTACTACTGAACGAGAAAATTTTATTCACTGATTCGTAAAAATAAACAAAATATGAACTAAAACCAAGTTTCCTCAAATTTAGTAAAATTTCTTATAAAATGATAATTCTCGAATAAAGTTCGAATAACACTTGGCATAGAAAAATATTTTAGTTCATTACTACTAAGAAGTATTCAATCTTTTCAAAACTTAAGGAAATACACTTGCTAGAATATAGCAAAATTTCCTACATTTCTTTTATCTACCTGTAATCGATACCTGTCATCGATGTAGTCGATATGTATGCGCGTGGGTTGGTTTTTTAGTTCGAATCGCGTTCTTATGGTATATGGGGAGATTGTTAAAAAATAATATAGTAAAATAATATAATAAAAAACAAATAAAATATATAAAATATTTGTTATTTTAAATTAGTCAGAAAAATTTTCGTTTTTTGAAAATTGGTTTATAAAAAAAGAAAACACCAGCAGAATAACAACCCCTTCATTCGACTTCATTTTGGAATCTTCAATTATCAGGTAATATTCAGTGACGCTAACCTTTTGTGAAAAAAAATTGGTTTAGGATTTTTTTGTTTATATTTGTAGGTATTGAAATTGTAAAAGGTGGACAAAATTGCTAGGCAGCAACTTATTCAAAGTGAAAGGTACTAGAAGAAGAAACAAAATATGTTTTAATATTTCAAGGCCAGTCGATGCTGTTGATTCTAAATAAATATATTTAATATATTAATAAAACATGTCTTTTATTGAAGAAAAAATTGCATATATAAATACATAAAATGGTATTTAAAAACGAAGGTAAGCAGTTCTAATTTTGAAGTAAAAGGTTTACTGCAAATATGTAATATTTGTCCAAATGAATGAAAAAAGTTCAATAAAATAAAAAAATGAATTCAATTCAGTTAAATTTTTTCATTCTGTAGTATAGTGTTACATAATTATAGGAAAATGTTAACTAATATATGGAATGCATTCTACCTAATTTCTATGAAAATCATATCGTTCAAACAAATATAAATGCCTTTGGCGCTATACGAAGTTCAACTTTAACAATGAGTTCATTTTAACTTAAAGAAGGGGTTACTTTTTTCTGGGTGAACACTGGTAGTAAAAATTTTAATGAAATTTTCTTTGTGTGGATATATTTTTAAGGCGTCAATTGATTACTTCCATTCTTGTACTTGCAGCATACTCTCTAGGTCTCTCTTTCTATGTTTATAGGCTACTTCTAAATTAATATATGTTTGCATCCAAACATATTATATTTACAAAAGTTGTATGTCCCAAACATAATTTGTTCTAATATATTAACATATATGTCCCAAACATGTTATGCTAGTTTATGAACATTATATGCTTGCACTTAAAAATATTGTGATAAAAAAATTTGAGTTCCAAACATATAACTTTTACACCCAAACATATGAAAAACAGTCTTTTTCGTCCGTGTATGTGGTCACCGTAGGCAAATATTTGTTCAAAATGTGGCTACCGTTCATGGAAAATACTCCTATTGTGTCGGTTTGATTGTGGCAACGAATTCTGATTTGATTTCCGTCAAATATCTGCCCAGCAAACGATTGGTATCAGATTGGTCCTTTTTGGCAAATGCGCAAGCTTATTATACCCTGTACATGTGTTGCCAGTATTGTTCTGGCTCTTTTCCCCAAATTAGGAAGCTTTCGTCCACAATAATCCCCAATTTAAATCAAAATTCCTCACAATACATTTTTGACAAGTTTTTATGAAAAAAAAAATAAAAATATAGGCTCTGCGGTAGAATATCGGTAATAGTTTAAAAATTCAAAAAATTTATTGTCATACCATCTTGCGAAACACAACACCACGAGACGAGTGATTGTGTTCCAAATTTTCGAAAAATGAAAATGGGAGTTCGGTCACCATATATTTATGGACGAAAATTTATTTCTAAACACTCAATTAATACAATTGGGCGGTATTTATGGGATATATTTTCCAAATCAATGATGAACTTTTATGAGAGGGCAACATTTAGGTCACCACCAAATCCCCAAGTCTCCATCTCCAAATGTTCGTCCCCAACCACGAAAAAATATCCCTAATTTGGGGAAAAATCCCCAATACTGATAACACTGCCCGGTACCACAGTAGTATTTGCCTTGTTTTAATAATGCATTAGGGAAACCTCAAAACCATAATGGTATTTTCGTAACATGTTTGTCGGAACAAAGATTTTTTCTCGGAATGTATTTATCAGATTTCGGCAAGCATGTTTTGGTTTGGCGAGAAAACAATATTTTTGCATGTTCCACATCCAAAAATATCTTTATACTTTTGGAATATGTTTGAGATGATTTTTCCCATAAAAGAATAAGAACTTTACTCTTTGTTTCTTTGTATAATTATTGATAAAAGCTCTCAAATTATTATGTTACAAAAGCAAATTTCATGTCCAAAAATTCTATGA
This sequence comes from Haematobia irritans, assembly GCF_050003625.1. Classification (NCBI taxonomy): domain Eukaryota; kingdom Metazoa; phylum Arthropoda; class Insecta; order Diptera; family Muscidae; genus Haematobia; species Haematobia irritans. The sequence continues at coordinate 160,850,917 of NC_134398.1, read as the reverse complement.
CACATCGTCATATTACTTGAGTTCAATATTACAAATCCATATGGCAATATATAGGAGTGAGTATACCTACTATTTGGATATTTACTTTTGGTTCGTTTGGGTCTAACTAAAACCAACATCATATCGTTATGATGACCGACCATAAACATAAATTTGGGTGTAGTCTATTTCCTAGAAAATTTTTGGCTAAATGTTTTACTCATGTAAATATGTGTTTGCCATAGTTATCAATGTTGGAGTGTTTGAAATGAGGTAATATATAACGGAAGATACATGCATCTAAGGTGTGGGCACTGGTTATAGAAGGCCTTACATTTTGACAATATACAGGCAAAAAGTAATTTCGATGTCAGTATTTTGATGTAGACTTAAGACTTTTTGTTTTTGATAACCTACCTATAGTTTATACAGAAAAAATGTCACCAACTCGGTTATGTCATTGAACTAAACATTGGATCGGACAGCACTCATTGATTGATAAGAAGCTAACCACCTGTAGTACTAAAATGGACTAAATAGTCTATGTGAGCATAAAATGGTGGGCTGGCCCTATATGGTGCTTAATCTAACCTCGCCAGCGTTACCGTTAAGAATTTACAAAAAAGTGACACAAGAAATTTCACTTGAAATAAACGGTGACAGACTAATTTTAAAAATAGTAGCAATCTGTTTTATAAAAAGCATGTAAATACGGTCGATTGCGTACAAAGTTTTAATAAAGATTGCCGTATACATTCGTTGTTATCGATGGCAAGTCCTAAACAACTAATTAGTCCTAAACAACTAATTTTTATTTTAGTCCATATGCAGTTAATATTAGATAAAAACCCAGAATAAATACCTATTTAAACCTCTTTAGTTCTTGATCGTTTCATATATAGAGGAGTCTATAAATAATTATAAACCGAAATGAACCAATTTTCGCATGGTAATATAATTTTCTCTTCCAAGAGACCCCGTAAAGCGGTTTATATAGAGGCTATATATTATTATTGACCGATATGGACCAATTTTAGCTTGGCTTGGTTTATATATGTCCTATGTCATAGGACGGATATCCACCTTTGCAACAGCCATTGCACTGAATTTGCACACCTTAAGAAGTTGTGATCCGAATTCAGTATTTTGGATGTGAATTAATTTTTTTTTTTTTGATATTTTGCCAAATGAATAAAATAGTTTTTTATGATTTTTAATTCTATTCTAACGCTTGTATGAAATGTTTGATCTCAAATATTTAAAACAAAAATATTTTCTATTCTTTTTGGTGGTTTCCAAAAAAATAACTAAAAAATACAAATATTATAAAAAATACAAATATTCTCCAGCGAAAAATGTAGCTATTTCTTGGAAACCACCAAAAAGATTAGAAAATAAATTATTTTTTTTAGATATAGCTCCCATATATACGTATCGCCCGATTTTGCCAAATTTGGCCGTAAAACTCTTATTTATCAACCGACCTTACTCAAAGTTGGCTAAATGTAATCTTCTATAGCACTAACTATTTATATTTGCAAAAAATCATCGAAATCGGCTCAGATTTAGCTATAGCTCCCATATATATGTACCGCCCGATTTTTCTAAATTTGGCCATAAAACCCTTATTTATCAACCGATCTTACTCAAAGTTGGCCAAATGTAATCTTCTATAGCACTAACTGTATGTGCAGAATTTCATCGAAATCGGTTCAGATTGAGATATAGCTCCCATATATATGTACCGCCCGATTATTTATTAACCGATCTTGCTCAAAGTTGGCTAGATCCAGTCCTCTATATTAACGGTATGTGCAAATTTTCATCGAAATCGGTTCAGATGTAGATATAGCTCCCATATATGTATCGCCCGATTTTGAAAAATTTGCTCCTAATAACCTTATGTTTGACCATAGAGGCCTCATTTCTTAACTGATCTTACTCAAATTTTGCACAAGATAACCTTTTGTGGTATTAATCAAACCCGCAGAATATTATGCAAATTGGTTCAGATTTACATATAGCTTCCATATGCATCGCGCGATTTTCCCAAATTGGGCCATAATTCTCTTATTTATTAACCAATGTTACTCAAATTTCAAATTTTGATGTACTAGCCGATCGTTTTTATACGTACTTGTAGCTTTTACATAAGAATATTGCTCGATTTTTACAAATTTGGATTTATTGCCCACACTAATTGAGCGATTTTCTCTTTTTTTATAATGGGCTCAATATTAGTGGCATACCAACTACGTACACACAAAAAAATGTTTTTCTGATTCAATCACGAAATTAATTGATCCAATTAATTTTTAATTTAAATGTCTTCAATCACAGAAATGATAGTATCAATTAAAAAATTAATTGAAGGTCAATTAAAAAGTTAATTGGTCCAATTAAAAAAGTAATCGATACTATTATTTTTGTGATTGAATTTTGTTTCAATTAAAAAATTTGTTGAATCAATTAAATTTTTAATTGAATATTTTTTAAAACTCAATTCAAATTTTAATTGGAAAAATTTTCGTGAAATTTTTTTGTGTGTAGGTGCAATATCAACTTTTCTAATATTTAGCGTCTTGTAGGGACGTGGGGCCACAATGTAGGGACATTTTCACTCAACACAATTTGTAATAATTTTTACATTTTGGTGGCCCTAGAGGAGAAATTAGAAGCCGGCAAGGCTTGATCTTTAACAATGTGTGGTAACAACAGTTACCACGCGTGCCAAAAAAAAATCTAACAAAATTTGAAGATTACCACAAATCTACCAAACAAAAATTTCTATAGACATTTTTGTCAAAACTTTATTCCGGTAGAAAATTTGGTCAACATTTTATGTCTATAGAAAATTTTGTCAAAATTGTATTTCTATAGAAATTTTTTTCAAAATATTTCTATAAAAATTGTTTTGATAATGTTATTTCTATGGATTTTTTCAATATTTTATTTCTATAGAATTTATTATCAAAATTTTATTTCTATAGAAAAATTTCTCAAAAAAATTTGTTTATAGAAACTTTTTCCAAAATTTTACTACTTTTGGTAGAATTCTATCAACTGTGGCAACCGTGGTGGTAATACAAATTTATTTTCTGGGTTATATACGTTGCATTTTCATGTTTCAAGATAATAAAGTACTTAGAACTATTATTGTTTTGTAAAATTTGTTTAAATTTAACGAAAATATTGTAGGGAAAATTGTTTGAGAATGTATGGGAAAGTAGGGAACTTTTTTTGTCCTTGTAGGGTAAACCCAACATTTACCCTGACAACACTGACCATGAGCTATAGTCAGATTGAGACAAAGCACCCATAAACATGTATCCCATAATTTTCTTAAATATGCAACTGCGGTTTATCTCTCAGACCTAACATATAACAATCTTACCCCACAAATACTTATGATTACTAATTTATTAAGGGTGGTTTAGGGTATGATATAGTCGGCCCCACCCGACTTTCTACTTTACTTACTTCTTTATAAATATTTTCATTCTATTGAATTTTTGGCCGACAATTTGACATAAAAGCAGAGCATCGACCGCAACGACGGTGATACCAAAGAGCTGCTTTCATTGTGCGACATATATACGGTTATTTTCTTTGCAGAAGAAAAATTTCCTCCTCTCTGGCTGTAGTTATTTACTCTCTTTTTGGTTTCTCTATTTATACTAGGGCTGTCATTCGGGATCGAGTTGTATAAATCCCGAGATTCCAAAATATTGAATACCGGGATTTTTTGAGATCACGAAATTTTCGACATTTTTCAAAATCAAATCAATCAATCAAAAAATTTTAGTACATCAAACAAATTTGCTTTAAATCAATTTAATTTAAATAAGAGTAAATTAAAAGTGAATTTCAAATTGCTGTGAACACAAAATTTTAAATTGTTATGAACACAAAAATAAACAAAAAAGCTATTTCATATTGCTTTCGTACTCAACGAAAGATTTCATACACTGAAAAAAAAGCATACTCGGTTCCAAAGATTTTGTCTTTACTTTAAAAAATTTGGTATTGATTCCCAGCCATAGAAGCGGAGAATACAAGTAAGGACACTTTTAAGACACAATTCTCTTTTAAATTTAGGTTTTGTGTACTTGCTTCTAGGAAGCAAATTTTAATTTTTCGCTTTCTCAGCTTTTTTTCTTCATATGCTATCAAAGTCCTTTATAAACGAGTTAACGACAACTTTATTTTCCAAATTCAGACTCGACTTCCAGTAGAAATTGTGCTATGTTTCAAGTAAAAAAAGTCTTTAAAATAAAGTTTTGAAAACCATGTCCTATATTTGAACGATTTTTTGCTTTGTAGTCAAGATGCAAAAAGACAACAAATTTAAAGACAATTTCATTAAATTTAAAGAATTTTTCTGAATTATTAAAGTCAAGTTGACCTTAGCCTATAAGTTTTTTCTTTCATGTTAAGATACCCATTTTTAAGTCAAATCACTTAATTATAAGGACAATACGACTTCATTGAAAAGTTTATCGACTTTTGGACAAGGAAAATAACTTTATTTTAGAGAAATGCGTCTTCTATGCTAAGCAAAATTTGTATTCGTATTTTAAAGACATGAAATCTTTGACCTCACGACAATATATTTTTCAGTGTATATTTTCTTTTATACTTCATTGTTTAAGTAACCTCTTAAAACTATCAAGACATTCAAAGTTTCATCAGATATACGAGATCATATCCAATTGCAGATGAAAAACATCTCTCACTGTCGACACTGGTCTAAGTGTCGTTTATTCTTAATAAAGATACCAATTTATTAATAAAAAATCCTAAAAAGCTGCAAATTTAACTAATTTAGATTATTTTTTCAGGATTACGGGATTTAAAATAAAAAATCCAGGGATTCGGGATAAATCCCGGTATTAATCCCGACGGGATTAATCCCGAATGACAGCCCTAATTTATACAAACAACACTTTCATAGTATGTGTACTGATTTCGATGTCAGTTTGGAGGGTGAACTTAACCCGACTTTCTAGCTACGCTCCTGGTGATAGGGTACATATATAGTTTGCTAATAAACATTAGCCCGAATAATGAATTTAACATTTCCCAAAGCCTCTAAATCTTCAATTTCTCAATAATTCCATAAGATTTTCATATCTGGTTACAATTGACCACAGACTAACACACACACACACAATATTGACCTTCTTCTAACACTGTTCACCACATATATGGTGGGTATAAGTGGTACACGTAGGTGGTTTGTTGTCATGACGTCAAAGTAAAAATAATTGAACTTTGTCATTTTATTTCCAATTAGTATTATTATCGCCATAGATTTATTGGAATTAATAAATATAGTTCAAAATTCCCATTGAAAGTCTATGAGAATTCTACATGCTTACGCATTGAGCATTGTTGGTGGTGAATTACGTGGAGGGGGAGGTGAAAGATAGAGGTGTACTCAGAATATTTGAAATCATACCTTAAAAATATCAAAAATTCAATAATAACAAATTGATATCAAATGTCCCACTTAATTAATTAACTCGTTGTACATACAAAAAAAAGCACTTGAAAGTTCACAAAGTACTTTAGACCAATCATCCTTGGGTGATGGAGGGAAGGGAAAACGGTAGTGGGGGTGGATAGAGTTGCAAGTGTGTATATAAGTACTGATGTTGTCTTCTTCGTGTAGTAGTCAACGTCGACGTCGTTTTCATTTGAGATTTCACTGGAAAATGACTTTCGATTTTGTTGGCCACTGAGATTATTGTCTACATATTACCAAGAAATTCAATACACTTGACTCGTTTGAGAAGGTTTGCTTGGTTCACATTAAATTTGCTTGACTGATAGACAGACAAACAGATGGACGAACATATATATGTATAGCAGCAAAAGAACCCTTGTGCAAAATTTGATTAAAATGCTTTTTATGGTAGCCAATATCATTAAGATTTCAAATGAAATGAAGCCCAAGATATGGAAGTTGGAGAAGAGAAGGACGAGTAAAACGACTACGATGACGTAGAAAAAGGCGACGACGACGACGACAACGAAGAAGAAGTACGGGAAGGCAAATAAAACGAATTATCTATTGTTTGACAAAATTAAATGGAAAAAGAAATTTTATATGAAAGATAGATTTCCTGGAATTTTTTTGGCAAGCTAGAAATAAAAAAACAACGATACAAAGACTTTTTTGCAATTTTTTTTTTAATGAATTTCAGTTAGAGTGTTTTCTTTTTCTTTGTTCCCATACAAATTTCTCAAGTTATAGCTAGATTTTAGTTGGAATTGTTATTATTAAAATAATAAAATAATATGTCTTTTTTCAAGACTATAAAATCACAAATTATTCATAATTTAGTATACGCTCAAAGCAAAAGTATGTTGGATCCATAGACCTTAACCTACAGTTTTCGTGTAATTTTTTATTTGCCCTTTTGGATATTTATACACACAAAAAAAGGGGGGCACTAAAGCCAACGCCAACTTTATTTTAGTTCATAGAAATAATTTTGTTTCAGTAGATTTTTTTCCCATTTGGAAAGGTTCCATCCCATTAATAATTTTTGATTTACTTTGGTCACATGAACCAAAAAAATGTTTTACACGAACAAAGGAAATAATGTAACTAAATTAGAATTTCGCATAAAGTAGTTCAGAATTTTTAAATTTTACCAAAAATTTGCCTATCTTGTATAGGAATATTTTTACAAATTCTAATTCAAGTTTTTTCTTCAAAATTGAAAATATTCTTATACCGTGGGAAAAAAATAATTATATTTAATAAATATTCGTGAATTTTGTATATTTATTTATTTTTATCAACGCTTTGGTATATCAGCTGGTATCTAGATCAAAAAACTTTGCGACTAAGATGGTATGTGTCCAGAATGATCTGTTGGTGAGTTGTGTACACTAAAAAAAAAATTTACTTGGATCCAAAGATTTTGACCTTCCCTTAAGGATTTTGGTATTCCGAGCCAAACATGCGGCTTCTTTAAAATAAAGACATTTTTTTAGCGACCTATCTGGCTTTAAATCTCGACCAATAAAATTAAAATTGCGATACAGATCTCATTTATCAAATTTTCATTCTCTTTTCGCGGTATACTAATAAAGGTATTCACGTACTAACAAATGCCAGTTTAAAGATCTAAATTATAACGGATACTTCAGTGTAAAAAATGAAGAGAGTTTCTTTATTTTAAAGAAGCCACATCTTTGGCTCGGAATCAATACCAAAATCCTTAAATGAAGGAAGGAAAATCTTTGGATCCAAATAAGCTTTTTTTTTAGTACTGCGGTTATAAGACCTGCCGCTTTAGAGGTACAGATAGGAGTCTTCCCATACGATTTGCACATAAAGAAAATATAGGAGATGATACTCGTGCAAAAAAAGCAGGTTCCAAAGATGTTTACTCTAATAATTTTGGTATCGATTCCGATCCGAAGAAGCGGAGAATTCAAGTAAAGATACTTTTAAGTTTTAAATTTGGGTTTTGCGTACTTTATTCTAGAAAGCAAATTTTAATTTTTATTTTTTTATATTTTTTTCATAGTCCTTCAAAAACGTGTTGACAACAACTTTAATTTCCAAATTGAGACTTGACTTCCAGTAGATATTATGTTATGTTTCAAGTAAAACACCCCTTCAAAATAAAGTGTTGAAAACATGTACTATTTTTGCATTGTAGCCAATATACCCGCCTTGTGTATGAACAAGGTCGTGGGTTCGATTCCTGCTTCGACCGAACACCAAAAAGTTTCTCAGCGGTGGTATCACAATAGACTGAATAGTCTAACTGAGCCTGATACATCGGTCTGCCACCTAAAATAACCTAAAATAACCTAACCTAACCCATCAAGATAAATGTTCCATCAAAATTTTATTCCTACAGGAAGTTTTTTCAAAATTTTATTTCTATAGAAAATTTTGTGAAGATTTTTTTTTTCTACAGAATACGAGTATGTTGTCAAAATTTGGTTTCTATAGACTATTTTGACAAAATTTTAATTCTATAGAAAATTATAACAAAATTTTACTTCTATAAAAATTTTCTTAAAATGTTATTGCTATAGAAAATTTTGTCAAAATTTTATTTCTATAAAAAATTTTGTCAAAATTTTATTTCTATAGAAAATTTTGTCAAAATTTTGTTACTATAAAAAATTTGTCAAAATTTTATTTGTATAGAAAATTTTGTCAAAATTTTATTTTTATAGAAAATTTTGTCAACATTTTATTTCTATAAAAATTTTTGTCGAAATTATATTTCTTTAGAAATTTTTATCAATATTTTATTTCTTTAGAAAATTTTGTTAAAATTTCAATTCTATAGAAAATTTTATCAAATTTATTTCTATAGACATTTTTATCAAAATTTTATTTCTTTAGAAAATTTGCTCAAAATTTTATTTCTATAGAAAATGTTGTCAAAATTTTATTTCTATAGAAAATTTTGTCAAAATTTTATTTCAAAATTTTATCGACCGAACACCAAAAAGTTTCTCAGCGGTGGTATCACAATAGACTGAATAGTCTAACTGAGCCTGATACATCGGTCTGCCACCTAAAATAACCTAACCTAACCCATCAAGATAAATGTTCCATCAAAATTTTATTCCTACAGGAAGTTTTTTCAAAATTTTATTTCTATAGAAAATTTTGTGAAGATTTTTTTTTCTACAGAATACGAGTATGTTGTCAAAATTTGGTTTCTATAGACTATTTTGACAAAATTTTAATTCTATAGAAAATTATAACAAAATTTTACTTCTATAAAAATTTTCTTAAAATGTTATTGCTATAGAAAATTTTGTCAAAATTTTATTTCTATAAAAAATTTTGTCAAAATTTTATTTCTATAGAAAATTTTGTCAAAATTTTGTTACTATAAAAAATTTGTCAAAATTTTATTTGTATAGAAAATTTTGTCAAAATTTTATTTTTATAGAAAATTTTGTCAACATTTTATTTCTATAAAAATTTTTGTCGAAATTATATTTCTTTAGAAATTTTTATCAATATTTTATTTCTTTAGAAAATTTTGTTAAAATTTCAATTCTATAGAAAATTTTATCAAATTTATTTCTATAGACATTTTTATCAAAATTTTATTTCTTTAGAAAATTTGCTCAAAATTTTATTTCTATAGAAAATGTTGTCAAAATTTTATTTCTATAGAAAATTGTGTCAAAATTTTATTTCTATAGAAAATTTTGTCAAAATTTTATTTCTATTGAAAATTTTGTTAAAATTGTATTTCTATAGTATTTTTTTTTTTGAATTATCAAAATTTTATTTCTTTAGAAAATTTGGTCAACATTTTATTTCTTTAGAAAATTTGCTCATAATTTTATTTATTTAGAAAATTTGCTCAAAAGTTTATTTCTATATTTAAATTGTGTTTTTATAGAAAATATCATTTCTATACATAGAAAATTTTATTAAAATTTTATTTCTATGAAAAATTTGTGAAGTACCTCTTAGGTTAAAGTGGCAGCCCGATTAAGTTTCAGGCTCACTTAGACTATTCAGTACCTCTTTAAAAATTTGATCAATATAAACTTGACGTATTTCTTTCAATTTTGCATTTAAAAAACCTGAACACCCCTCATTTTGAAGGTGTGTGTGTAGAATGTTGCTCCTATTTTGATTTTGGAATTCACTCTTCAGTTGTGAAAATGCCGTCCAAGCAAGAAGAGTAGCGTATTAAAATTTTGCTCGCTCATCGCGAAAATCCGAGCTACTCGCACGCAAAGCTGGCAAAATCGCTAAAAGTTGCCAAATCAACCGTTACAAATGTAATTAAAGTGTTTGGGGAACGTTTGTCGACAGCCAGGAAGTCTGGATCGGGGGGAAATCGAAAACCGGAAGCCGCTGAGACTACAAGAGAGTTGCCTGTAGTTTCAAGCGAAATCCTAACCTCTCTCTCCGAGATGCCGCAAATAAGCTGGGTGTATCGTCTACAACCGTGCATCGAGCCAAAAAACGAGCCGGACTTTCGACTTACAAGAAGGTAGTGACTCCAAATCGCGATGATAAACAAAATACGACGGCCAAAGCGCGATCCCGGAGGCTGTACACGACGATGCTGACGAAGTTTGACTGCGTGGTAATGGATGACGAAGCCTACGTCAAAGCCGACTACAAGCAGCTTCCTAGACAGGAGTTTTATACGGCAAAAGGAAGGGGAAAGGTAGCAGATATTTTCAAGCACATAAAACTGTCAAAGTTCGCAAAGAAATATCTGGCAAGCCATCTGTACCTGTGGCTTGAAAATCAGCATTTTCATAGCTTCCGGGACTGTCAACCAAGAAATGTACGTGAAAGAGTGTTTGAATAAACGTCTGCTGCCTTTCCTGAAGAAACACGGTTGTTCCGTACTGTTTTGGCCGGATTTGGCATCTTGCCATTACGGTAAAAAGGCCATGGAGTGGTACGCCGCCTACAACGTGCAGGTGGTTCCCAAGGACAAGAACCCTCCCAACACGCCAGAGCTCCGCTCAATTGAGAAATACTGGGCTATTGTCAAGCGGAACCTAAAGAAGACCAAAAAACTGCTAAGGACGAGCAGCAGTTCAAGGCAAACTGGCTTTCTGCGGCGAAGAAGGTGGACAAGGTGGCTGTACAAAATCTGATGGCAGGTGTCAAGCGTGAGGTCCGGCTATTCGGATTTGGAAAAGCGAAAGCCTAACTGAATATTTTTCCTGAATTTTATACTAATTGAACTTGAAAAAGAAATTTAATTTGATTTTTTAAATAAACGATTTCACCGATTTACACGCGTTTTCCCTTGACCAAATTTTGACCGTATCACCCTTTAGTTGAAGAGGAATATTGAATAAAATCTACCGAAACATCAAGAATTCGACAATCTACCAAACAGTTACAAATAAACCATTTTTGATAGAATTCTACCAATTGAGACAACTGTGTGTGTAAGGCCAAAGATTTCATGTTTTTAAAATACGAATGCGAATTGTCGATATCAAGTTTTTTCCTTCCCCAAAAGTCGATAAACTTTTCAATGGTGGTAAAGGTTTCGACTTAAAATAGGCATCTTTTCATGAAAGAAAATTCGACTAACGTCAACGTGGCTTTAATAATTCTGAAAAATTCTTCACAATTTGTGAAATCTTCCTTAAATTTGATGAGTTTTGGAACTTGACTACAAAGCTAAAAATCATTCATAAATAGGAGAGCTTTTTCCTCACTATACTTTGAAAACGCTTTTAGGTGAAACACAGCATAATTTCTTCTTGAAGTCGACTCTGAATATGGAAATTTAAGTTGTCGTAAACATACATCCATAGAAAAAATCATGAATGACGTGCTCATTTCCAAACGATCAGTTCATGAAAGTGAATCAACATACAATTGGTGTCAAACGGAGAACAGGTGGTGTCAATCTGACAACGATAAAATGACACCATGTGTTGTCAAAACATCAATCAGCGTTCATGATCTGAAATCGTAATAGTTAAGAATTTATGAAAATAAAAATAATTCGGTACGTGACCCGAACTTGGATCGCTTAGACCTAGTCGCCCTAGCGCATTGCACCACCGACGGATTTGGATTCATTTTGTTACTGTCCGTACACGATTTTGGAACGTAATTTGTTTCTATTAGTGTAACCCAATCTAAAGGGTAAATTAGCTTTAGCCAAAATTAATTTAGGCCCTCTCGTACTTGATATTTTCTAACAACATAAATTCAAACAGAAACTCATTCAAGGTTCGCTTTAGAAATGTTATAAAAAAAATAAAAATAATTGTTTAACTGTGCCATAGCTGTTTTGTTTAAGAGTTACTATCTTGTTTTGAAGCTTTTTGAAAAAAATACAAATGTTTGTGTGTGTGTTTTTTTTTTATTTTCTCAAAAGCATAAAATATGCACTGAAAAAACAGTGAACCCACCAGGAAGAAAACTTTCGGTTAATTTTAGAAAATTTTGAACATTTGTAGACAATTTTAACTAAACAGTATTACAAACGTTGGCATCACGCCGATGTCATAAAAATAAGTAAATATTTTTCGACAAATTCAAGAAAATTTATTAGACATAACTAAGTTTTTTCACTTGTTAAAGAAAATTTTGTAGTTTGAAGGAAAAACTTGGAGTTCAAAATTGGAAGAATGTCTTTAGTGACATACGAAGTTCATGATGGACGCCTTTTTGGTAAAATTTACAAATTTAAAGAAATTCTGAACTATATTGTGGAAGACACGAATTTAGTTAATCTTTATGCTTCATTTGAGTATATTTTTTTCCTCGGTTTTCGTTAATTTAACTAACGTAAACAAAAAATTATTAGAGTACAGGAAACTTTCTCCAAACATAATATTTCTATGAACTAAAATAAAGTTAAATTGACTTTAGTGAAATAGAGAGTTCACTTTTTTTTGAGTGTGGCATTGAATGTTAGTTGATGTTAAATAAAAGAAAACATGTTTTCAAAAATCTCATAAAATACATCTTGATGATAACACAAAAAATAATATGATATGTTTAGACTTAAATAAAAAGATACTACTAAGGCTAAGAAGGTAAGGCTAGTATTCATCACAATAGATAGCATACCAAAGATCATATTATGTATAAAATATCAACATTTCTATAACACTAAGACAAACGTAGTTACATTGGAAAGTAACTCAAATAACCCATTGTTGAATTTTTTTTTTTGGGGGGGAAACAAAAGAATTTTTATTAAAACAAAAAATCAAAACATTTGAAATTTTTCAAAACGAGCATTGTCTCTTTAATACTATTGCCATTTTCCCATATAAAGGAAAAGAATTTGTCACAAATACTCTGATATAAAAAAAAAATATCTATCCCATAAAGACAAAAACAATGTATAAAATGATAATACCAATTGGTATAGGCACCTTAATGGAAAAAAGGTTCGATTTGTGGACGAGAATGCCTACGGGGAAACCATAGAAAAATCCATTTGTTTCACACACTTGCACATTGCAAAATACAAAGGACCAAAAAGGATACACAAATGAAATGTGGCTCACACAAAACTAAAAACGAAAATTGCCATGATTGCGGATGAAAGGTTTTTATTTTTGGAAATTTCTCAACTATGTCACAAAGAGACAAAGGGAATATGATGAGTGATTTCAAATAAATGCAATGTAAGTAAGTATAAATAAACATAAAAGGCTATTTAGAAAATAATGAATTTATTTAAGAGAATATAAGAATTGTTGCTATTGTTAATTTAGAAACAATATGAATTGGAAATATTCAAAAAATAAAGGTACTGGAGACTTAGAGATATATACTGTAAATTAATAAAAACAATTGTCAACTATACACTGAAAACAATATTACAGATTACTCAGCCTAAGTTTTAGAATACGAAATTTACAAAATATTAAGGACAATTTTTTTTTACCAGAACTGGGACTGGTCCATACACACCAGGGACTATTCCTGTACCGGTTCTGTGGTTGATCCATTTCCCGTAGGGGAAATTCGAATTAAAATAACGTTTATAATCTTTGCTTCAAAAAATTTTTTGTTAAATTTACGGCACAAAGTTTAGGAATTTGCGTAGCTCCGTTAAAGTTGTTTGTCTTTCAACTAAGAGCCACCGGGTGCAATGGTTAGCATGCCCGCCTTGCATAAACAAGGTCGTGGGTTCGATTCCTGCTTCGACCGAACACCAAAAAGTTTTTCAGCGGTGGATTATCCCACCTCAGTAATGCTGGTGACATTTCGGAGGGTTTTAAAGCTTCTCTAAGTGGTTTCACTGCAATGTGGAACGCCGTTCGGACTCGGCTATAAAAAGGAGGTCCCTTGTCATTGAGCTTAACATGGAATCGGGCAGCACTCAGTGATAAGAGATAAGTTCACCAATGTGATATCACAATGGACTGAATAGTCTAAGTGATGTATCGATGTATCGGGCTGCCACCTAACCTAATCTTTAATATGACGTAAATATTTTTTTCAGTGTGGAAACCTTTATTAATATACTGCGAAAAAAGAATGAAATTTAAAAATATCAGTTCTGTATCCTAATTTTAATTTCTTGGCCCTAGATCTATAGCCAGATAGGCCACTAAAATATTTCTTTGTTTAAAAAAAAGCGGTATTTTTGGCTGGGAGCAATACCAAAATGCTTAAGGGAAGGTCAAAATCTTTGGATCCAATTAATTTTTTTTTGTGTGTAAAAATTATTACTTACATTGATTTAAGTCCTTGGGATCTAAAATTAAATTAAAAAATTAAAGTAATTATTTTTTCGTGTAAAATAGTGTTTTTATAAATATGTTTTAAGAATTTTAAGAAGGAAATTAAATAAAAGAAAATTTAAAAATAATATTAAATAAATAAATGTATGTGTATATGAAAATATGAATTTAATTGAAATTTAATTAATGTAATACACCATACTTCTATTTAGTCTATTAAATTAATTTAATTAATAAATTAAACTAAACTAAATTTAAAAACAAATTAATACTAAATACTTTATATAACATTGTATAAAGTATCAAATGTATAATATAAATGATTAGTAAAATTATTATAAAAAATTAAATTAATTTAATTTAAAACAAATTGGCTTTGAACTAAAGTGAACTAAATTATATCAAATTGAACTGAAATGTATAAAGCAAGTGAAATAAATCTAAATTAAATTAATTTAAATTTAAAACATTGTTGTCGTTGCTTTGTTTTTCAGTCTATTTGATGAAAAATGCATTTAAAATAATAAAAAAATATTAATTAATTTAATTTATAAAATAAAAACAATTTCGTTATTGCGTTTGCTCCTCTCCAATATATAAGCAAGTCGTCCTCAGAAAAACGTGAACGAAAATTTGTATAGCCGATTTAACCGTAGTTTAATTCATTTAAATTAGTTGATTTTATTTACATTTACCCAAATGTGAGAAAATTTTCCTTATTTTAATTATTTATTGCCATCTTTAATGACGTTTACTAAAAATAAGAAAAAAAAGTTGTATGCGAATAAAGTACACAATTTTAATAAATTTGAAAGTAGTTTATATTTTCCCAAAATGGGTAAATTCAATTTAAATTGCGTTCACATTATTAGTAAATTTTCCTTAAATTGTGTCTGTCTTGAACTTCATATAGAGTTAAAGGCAATTTTTAACTCCCTTTTTTCCCCCTTTAAAATATGATATTTTCCTTAGTAACATAAAAAATATTACTTTTAATAAATTTTCTTTAATTTGATAAAAATTATTTATTACTTAACTTATTTCTATTATGTTGCAATTAATAAAATATTTCAGTTAAAATTTTCTAAAATAAACCTACATTTTTCATGGTGGGATCATTTTTTCAGGATGCGGTACAGTTATAACAAATTTAAGATAAAGTTTTCTTTACATTTAGGACACGATTCATTGAAATTTGCGTTCCTCCTTTAACGTTTTATGCCTTTAAAATAAGACAAATTTCAAAGAAAAACAATTCTCATTTAAATAAATTATATTTAAATTAAAGATAAATAAGCTTTGCAAACGTGAATTTTTATATTTTTTTGCAAATTTGGAAAAGTTTATTTTTTTAATTTTAAAAATTTTGCAGTTAAGGTAAACCGTTTTATAACAAGAATGAACTACCTCGTGCCAAAAATTAAATTAAATTAAATTATACTCCACATTTTGAGATTTCCACAAAGCGTTCATAGAACCAAGAAAATTTAATGCCCTGGTGTACTTTCTAAACATAACTCACAAAATTACACACTCTCATTGAAAAAATAAACTAAAAGTAAAGAAAAAATCACTGGCCCCAAATCATGGTCATTTTAACCATACTGTAGTTCATTTTTACTACATTTTTTGGATTGGTTTATGAAAATAAACTCCAATATTTAAAATAAAAATGAACTCTAATTTCCGTGTTGAGATTATGTTCCCGTTTTGGTGCTACGAATATATGCCCTATGAAAATTAGCCCTAAAATCTAATGAAAAAAGGGCTAATTGCAAAAAATTATATGGAAAACAACAACGACAAATATTTATGTTTATGTTTTTTGGGAATATTTTTATTTTGTTTTGGGCCCATTTGAATTATGAATATAAACCCCAAGTTCCTTTTTTGAATTGGAATAGCGTTGCATCGCATTCAATTTGGTTTTTGCGTGTCCGGTCTTCGGACGAGGATTACGTCTCTCCTATTAGTGGGATAACGCCATTTCCATTAAGTCTTAGTTCCATAAGTCCATAAGTCTTAATTGAGTCTTAAAAAATATTCAATTAAAATCTTAAATTGATTTAACAAAATTTTTAATTGAAACAAAAATCAATCACAAAAATTAATGGTATCAATTAATTTTTTAATTGATACTATCATTATCATTTCTGTGATTGAAGCCATTTCAATTAAAAAATTAAATGGATCAATTAATATCGTGATTGATTCAGATTTTTTTTTTGTGCGTTATTGAGGCTCATATTCATTATGAAGCGTCGCCCCTCATTTATTTGTGGGCCTGTTTCATTTGGGTCTTGTGGCTCATTTTACTTGGGCCCATTTTCATATCGCCGAAGTAAGATCCCAGAAAATGAAATAGTTGTTTTCTTAATGCCAACGGGCACCAAAAAAATGAAGTTATTCCCCAAAAACATATTTAAAAAAATGTGTGTTGTTGTTTTCCATATGTTTTTTTTTTTTTGGGATACTACTTTAGGTTTTGGGGCAAATTTTCATGGTTGGGCCGCCCATGAAAATTTGCCTGTTACGTTTTTAAGTAGGATCTGATATTTGGAACGAAACAAGCTATCGACTTGAAACTTGGCATAAGTAGTTGTTATTGATGTAGGTCGGATGGTATTGCAAATGGGCCATATCGGACCACTTTTACGTATAGCCCCCATATAAACGGACCCAAAGATTTGGCTTGCGGAGCCTCCAAGGGAAGCATATTTCATCCGATCTGGCTGAAATTTGGTACATGGTGTTAGTATATGGTCTCTAACAAGCATGCAAAAATTGGTCCATATCGGCCCATAATTATATATAGCCCCCATATAAACCGATCCCCAGATTTGGCTTGCGGATCCTCTAAGAGAAGCAAATTTCATCCGATTCGGCTGAAATTTGGTACGTGGTGTTAGTACATGGTCTCTAAGAAACATGCAAAAATTGGTCCATATCGGCCCATAATTATATATGCCCCCATATATATATATATATATATATATATATATATTATATATATATATATATATATATATATATATATATATATATATATATATATATATATATATATATATATATATATATATATATATATATATATATAGCCCCCATATATATATATATATATATATAATATATATATATATATATATATATATATATATATATATATATATATATATATATATATATATATATATATATATATATATATATATATATATATATACATATATAATATATATATATATATATATATATATATATATATATATATATATATATATATATATACATATATATATATATATATATATATATATATATATATATATATATATATATATATATATATATATATATATATATATATATTATATATATATATATATATATATATATATATATATATATATATATATAAGTTAGTCCATACGGGGTATATATAAAACAAACTAAGTCAGGAAAGTCTAAAGTCGGGCGGGGCCGACTATATTATACCCTGCACCACTTTGTAGATCTAAATTTTCGGTACCATATCACATCCGTCAAATGTGTTGGGGCTATATATATAAGGTTTGTCCCAAATACATACATTTAAATATCACTCGAATTGGACAGAATTTGATAGACTTCTACAAAATATATAGACTCAAAATTTAAATTGGCTACTGCACTAGGGTGGAACACAATTTTAGTAAAAAACCAGTAAGGAAAGTCTAAAGTCGGGCGGGGCCGACTATATTATACCCTGCACCACTTTGTAGATCTAAATTTTCGATACCATATTTCATCCGTCAAATGTGTTGGGGGCTATATATAAAGGTTTGTCCCAAATACATACATTTAAATATCACTCGATCTGGAAGAATTTGATAGACTTCTACAAAATCTATAGACTCAAAATTTAAGTCGGCTAATGCACTAGGGTGGAACACAATGTTAGTAAAAAAATATGGGAAACGTTTAAATCTGAAGCAATTTTAAGGAAACTTCGAAAAAGTTTATTTATGATTTATCGCTCGATATATATGTATTACAAGTTTAGGAAAATTAGAGCCACTTTTACAACTTTTCGACTAAGCAGTGGCGATTTTACAAGGAAAATGTTGGTATTTTGACCATTTTTGTCGAAATCAGAAAAACATATATATGGGAGCTATATCTAAATCTGAACCGATTTCAAGCAAATTTGGCACGCATAGTTACAACGCTAATTCTACTCCCTATGCAAAATTTCAGCTAAATCGGAGCAAAAAATTGGCCTCTGTGGGCAAATGAGTGTAAATCGGGCGAAAGCTATATATGGGAGCTATATCTAAATCTGAACCGATTTTGCTGATATTTTGCAAGTTTTTCGAGACTCATAAAATATTCGGATGTACGGAATTTGAGGAAGATCGGTTGATATACACGCCAATTATGACCAGATCGGTGAAAAATATATATGGCAGCTATATCTAAATCTGAACCGATTTTTTCCAAAATCAATAGGGATCGTCTTTGAGCCGAAACAGGACCCTATACCAAATTTTAGGACAATCGGACTAAAACTGCGAGTTGTACTTTGCACACAAAAATACATCAACAGACAGACAGACAGACGGACAGACAGACGGACAGACAGACGGACAGACAGACAGACGGACATCGCTAAATCGACTCAGAATTTAATTCTAAGCCGATCCGTATACTAAAAGGTTGGTCTATGATTACCCCTTCTTGGCGTTACATACAAATGCACAAACTTATTATACCCTGTACCACAGTAGTGGTGAAGGGTATAAAAATATGGGAAACATTTAAATCTGAAGCAATTTTAACGAAACTTCGCAAAAGTTTATTTATGATTTATCGCTCGATATATATGTATTAGAAGTTTAGGAAAATTAGAGTCATTTTTACAACTTTTCGACTAAGCAGTGGCGATTTTACAAGGAAAATGTTGGTATTTTGACAATTTTTGTCGAAATCAGAAAAACATATATATGGGAGCTATATCTAAATCTGAACCGATTTCAACCAAATTTGGCACGTATAGCTACAATGCTAATTTTACTCTCTGTGCAAAATTTCAACGAAATCGGAGTTAAAAATTGGCCTCTGTGGTCATATGAGTGTAAATCGGGCGAAAGCTATATATGGGAGATATATCGGGCGAAAGCTTTATAAGGGAGATATATCTAAATCTGAACCGATTTCAACCAAATTTGGAACGTATAGCTACAATGCTAATTATACTCCCTGTACAAAATTTCAACTAAATCGGAGCAAAAAATTGGCCTCTGTGGTTATTTGAGTGTAAATCGGGCGAAAGCTATATATGGGAGATATATCCAAATCTGAACCGATTTCAACCAAATTTGCCAAGCATAGTTACAATGCTAATTCTACTCCCTATGCAAAATTTCAACTAAATCGGAGCAAAAAATTGGCCTCTGTGGGCAAATGAGTGTAAATCGGGCGAAAGCTATGTATGGGAGCTATATCTAAATCTGAACCGATTTCAACCAAATGTGACACGCATAGCTACAATGTTAATTCTACTCCCTGTGCAAAATTTCAACTAAATCGGAGCAAAAAATTGGCCTCTGTGGGCAAATGAGTGTAAATCGGGCGAAAGATATATATGGGAGCTATATCTAAATCTGAACCGATTTCAACCAAATTTTGCACGCATAGCAACAATGCTAATTCTACTCTCTGTGCAAAATTTCAACTAAATCGGAGTTAAAAATTGGCCTATGTGGTCATATGAGTGTAAATCGGGCGAAAGCTATATATGGGAGCTATATCTAAATCTGAACCGATTTCAACCAAATTTGGCACGCATAGCTACAACGCTAATTATACTCCCTGTACAAAATTTCAACTAAATCGGAGCAAAAAATTGGCCTCTGTGGGCAAATGAGTGTAAATCGGGCGAAAGATATATATGGGAGCTATATCTAAATCTGAACCGATTTGGCTGAGACTCAAGTTTTTTGAGACTCATAAAATATTCGGATGTACGGAATTTTAGGAAGATCGGTTGATATACACGCCAATTATGACCAGATCGGTGAAAAATATATATGGCAGCTATATCTAAATCTGAACCGATTTTTTCCGAAATCAATAGGGATCATCTTTGAGCCGAAACAGGACCCTATACCAAATTTTAGTACAATCGGACTAAAACTACGAGCTGTACTTTGCACACAAAAATACATCAACAGACAGACAGACGGACAGACAGACAGACAGACGGACATCGCTAAATCGACTCAGAATTTAATTCTAAGACGATCGGTATACTAAACGATGGGTCTCAGACTTTTCCTTCTTGGCGTTACATACAAATGCACAAACTTATTATACCCTGTACCACAGTAGTGGTGAAGGGTATAAAAATTCAGTAATCCAAATAAAATTGTTGTTTTAGTAAAATTAATTTTTTTAGTACAATTAATTTTTGTAATTGATTTTTGTTTGTGATTAAAAAATTTGCTTAATCAATTATTTAAAGTGAAAACCCTCAAAAGTGAAAACCCCCACGGTCGCCTAAATTTTGTCCAGATTTGATTAACCTACTTATGAGAGGTTAATCTTAATGTGTTAATATAGCAAACGTCTCACGACACTGACTGTCCACTTTTGAGAGGTGTCCGGTTTTCATAGTGTCCAAGTTTGAGAGGATTCACTGTATATTTTTAAAATATTTTTATAAAATTCAATTAAAATTTTTATTAAAACAAAATGTTATATTTTTTTCTTCCCACCCCCATTTTAATGTGTTGATATAGCAAACGTCTCACGACAACTGTCCACTTTTCCCGTCCGTTTTTCAGAGTGTCCAAGTTTGAGAGGATTCACTGTATCTTTTTTAATACTTTTATAAAATTCAATTAAAATTTTTATTAAAAAAATTGTTATACATTTTAAAAAAGTTGAGTTGATTTTTACACAAAAAGTTGATTTGTCTATCCCTAAAATACACGAGTAAACTTTCTGCGCGAATCATATTAGAAATTCCATTATCAATTCGCTGAAACAACATTACAAGAGACCAAATGGACCACAATAACGGCAAGTCATATTCGTGTAAGTTTCAACTCGTTTTTTGAATTTTAGATTACTTTAACACATTTTTGTCCTTTGAGACAAAAAAAAAATATTTTACACAAAAAACGAGGTCCTTTGAATTGTTAACACATCGTATCTCTAGGATCGAGTGAATTACATTTTCGATCGGTAAAAAAATTACACTATTAATAATGCCAACATCCATTATTTTTCGCATTGATTACCTTTGACCTACATTTCCCAGGCAACCCTAGCATAAAGAATTTTTATTTGTATATGTAAATATCAGATTAAATGTGTTAAAGGACTACACAACTTGACAAGAAAAATTAATGTTGATATTCCACATGATGATGATGATGATGACGATAATAATGGATGCTAGGTCTGCAAAATAAAACACAGACCGAAGCAAACAGGACCCCTACGGGCAACGACATTTAATGACCTTTTTAAATGGACCATTGAACAAATGTGCTCGAGGGAAGCATGTTTGGATTGCAGCTATCACCCAGGAAGACCACAACAATCTACAAAATAAATTCAAACGCATATACACACTCACACAAAGGTGTGAAAATCTAAATCTACCTTGGTTTCGGCAAAGGATAAGAAAATGAAAAGAGACACACACACACTATTGTACACAATATGTTGTTCAAATACAACAGCTGTTGAGGTCCAATCCTTGTTTGCCATACGAGCGGCAGTATAGACAGTTGGAAGAGGTTTTATTTTCTGTGATCTAAGGACAATTAAGAATAACAACGTCATCATAAAACTCTTCAATAAACAAAACAATAACGGTGCATAATTTTAAAAGGCCTAAGATTTGGAGGCCTTAATTGAGGCCTGATAAAGGCATAGATCAATGTGATCATCGACAATTGACTAAAAAAATTGACTAAAAAAAACTCTAACAATTTTTTTAGAAGATACAGCGGAAAATTCTTCTAAAATAACAAAAAGTATACTGAAAAAGCGAAAACAGTCACTGCACGGAAAAAACATTGAACCCACCAGGAAGAAACATTTTGGTTAATTATTGAAAATTTAAATTATTTTTAGAAAATTTTAACTAAACAGTATTACAAACGCTGACATCACACCGATATCACAAAAATATGTAAATGTGTTTCGACAAATTCAAGAAAATTTATTAGATATAATTAATTTATTTTTCACCTATTAAAGAAAATTTTGTAGTTTGAAAGAAAAAATTGGAGTTTAAAATTGCAAGAATGTCTTTAGTGCCATATGAAGTTCAATATGGGCGCATTTGTGGTAAAATTTACAATTTTAAAGAAATAATTAACTATTTTGTGAGAAGTACGAATTTAATATAATTTTTTCCCGTTTTTTAGTTAATTTAACTAAAATACGCAAAAAGTTATTAAAGTCGAGGAAATTTTCTCCAAACATAATAATTCTATGAAATAAAATAAAATAAAGTTAAATTGGCTTTAGTGAAATACCCTAAACCACAAAAAATGCCTAAAAATGTGCCTACCAGAAATATTGATTTTAGACCCCATAAAATATATACCGATCGACTCAGAATCACCTCCTGAGTCGATCTAGCGCTTGGTGTCCGTCCGTCCGTCTGTCCATGTATTTGTTGTTCACAGGTTTCCGGTCGCAATTATTAACCGATTCTGATGAAATTTGGTACAGAGTGTGTTTTGGGCACAAGAACAAACGCTATTGAATTTGGAGGAAATCGGATCAAATTTAGATATAGCTCCCATACATATGTATCGGCAAATTGATCACATTGTATTTTTTCTATTACCCGATCATTGTAAAATTTGGTACAAAGTAATATTTTTCACCACCGTGGTGCAATGGTTAGCATGCCCGCCATGCATACACAAGGTCGTGGGTTTGATTCCTGCTTCGACCGAACACCAAAAAAGTTTTTCAGCGGTGGATTGTCCCACCTCAGTAATGCTGTTGACATTTCTGAGGGTTCCAAAGATTCTCTAAGTGGTTTCACTGCAATGTGGAACGCCGTTCGGACTCGGCTATAAAAAGGAGGTCCTTTGTCATTGAGCTTAACATGGAATCGGGCAGCACTCAGTGATAAGAGATAAGTTCACCAATGTGGTATCACAATGGACTGAATAGTCTAAGTGAGCCTGATGCATCGGGCTGCCACCTAACCTAACCTAATATTTTTCATCACCCTTTATGTCTGCAAAATTTAATCGAAATCGGTTCAGATAATTATGTATCGCCCGACTTTCCCAAATTTGGCCATAAAAACCTTATTTATTAAGCGATCTTACTCAAAGTGGGCTAGATCTAGTCCCCTATAGCACTAACTGAATATGCAAAATTTTATCGAAATCGGTTCGGATTTAGATATAGCTCCCATTTATATGTATCGCCTAATAACCTTATTTTTGACCATAGAGACCTCATTTATTAACTGATCGTACTCAAATTTTGCACAAGGTAACCTTCTGTGGTATCAATCATACCTGTAAAATATTATACAAATTGGTTCAGATTTAGATATAGCTCCCATATATATCCATCGCTCGATTTTCCCAAATTTGGCCATAATACTCTTATTTATTAACCAATGTTACTCAAATTTGAAATTTTTATGTACTAGCTGATCGTAGGTAGACTTACATGTAGCTCTTACATAATATTTTTGCCCGATTTTTACAAATTTGGGATTATTACCCACAACTAATTGAGCAATTTCCTCTATATTAGTGGCATATTAACTATAGGTCCTAATATCAGACAAATATGGAAATACGGTTTATATCCCAAACCTATACCAATGATACCCTACAAATGGTTATGTTTACTAATTCGGCCCCGCCCGACTTTCTACTTTACTCACTTGGTTTTGTAGCGTGTTTGCTGAAATGCCAAACATTGTCTGCTATTTTCATACCCTCCATGCAGTGATGCCAATTTGGTGATGTTAGCACCAATTTAGTGCTTTTGGTTTCTAAAAAGCACCAAATTGCGTTGTTGGTGCCTTTTCAAAAAAAAAAAAAATCACCAATTTGGTGCTTTCTGGCATTTTCATTTAGTGCTTTTGGTGCTTTTTTTTCATTTTGAACAGTATTAAGTTTAATTGATACAAAAATTTGGATTAGACTTTCAACTGCTTATGTTAAGAAACTCAACTTTATTGCCAAATATAGAATTTGATTGTTATGAAGGTTGTATTGATTATTTTTTAATTAATATTATTATTTAAGATATTCTGTAGCAAAGTCTAGCGACGAGTGCCGAATTTTTGAACTTGATAAAGATGTCATTAAAAACGTTTGTATTAAATTCACAAAAGCACGCACATCAGAAATAAGACTCCTTCCATATATAAATATTTTGAAAGTTGAAAGACATTACTGATCAAAATGAATTGGATGAAAGCATTAAAACTGATATATAATAAAAATATAATATATTTTTGGTGCTTTTTGGCCTTGGGGAGTTGGCAACATTGCCTCTACCAGAGGATGGGTATACCGCCCATCCTTGTCCTATCATTAGTAACGCATCGAAATGTTGATCTCAGACCTCTCATGGTGAAATTCTGACTTTTGGCTACATTTGTTTCCAAATGAAAGGCCTTTCTAAGGCCCCATTTCCATTTTCCAGAACAACTGGAACCATGTTTCATATTAAATGGGGCAAAAAGGTTATCAAAGTTCAAAGGAAATCAAATGAATACACGTTTTTGAACCTGGACGACATGAAGAAGGACATGACACACACAAAGGGCAATAAATGTCTCGAACACTTTTGAATTTCTTCACATATACAAAAAAAAAAAACACACAAAATAAAAACCATCACTATTGAGGACATGGCATCGCATTACATAAAAGAGTAGGAGATATTTTGGAAAGTAAACTGAGAAGGGGCATAAATATAATGACAAATACATGAATAAGGGATAGTTCTTAAAACTTGAAAGGTGAGTAAAGCCAAACAAAGGTGTCATACTACACAAAAAAAAAAAAATACTCCTATCATTTTAGTTAGAAAGCCTATAAAGTAATACCTCGATTTACGTCGTGATTGGTCCCGGAATTTGACGACGTTAATCGAAACGACGTAAACCGAATTGAAAATTGCCCATTCTTACTGCTAAGTCCATTTAATTATGTATGTAATAAATAACTTTAAAAAGTAAGCGTCAAATGAAAACATTGCTTGTCTACAATTTCGTTCCTCAGAAAAGAAATCTCTTCTTTCGGTGCACTTCGACAATTGCATTATATATGTTATGCAATATCAATCAGAATTCGACGAATTTTCGGTAAGAATTTCAGAAATAAATGTTTCGATTTCATCATCGTTGCTACTTATTTCACTTATTAGTTGGCAAAAAAATCGACGATGTATATCGAATAGCGACGTAAATCGAAGTTGGATGGAACAAAAAATTTGTCGATGTAAATCGAGGGATTGCTGTATATATCGCACAATTGAAAGCAAGGACTTCAAAGTATATTGTTCTTATGATGCATTGGCAATATTGATAAGGAGATATACTTCGAAAGTTATTAATGCACTCAGCCTAATTTTTTAACATTGAGAAGAGTATGATTGACGTGATCACGAATCAGTATAAAATTTTAAGACTAATCATTTTCCATTAACGAACGAACTCAATGTCACACTGAAAAATCGGTTTAGAAAACTATATAACTACTATTTTTCGGGGCTTTGTTTCATTAAATACCATACTTTTCACATTTTTGTGATATCTTTGTGCCACTTTTTAAACTATTCCTTGTTTCGTGCAAAAGCTTTTTGTACATTTTTTATACCGGACCCTCTTGAAATTACGGATGTGACTGCCATTGGCCTTGATATCAAATAGAATTACTCAGCAAAGTCAGGAAGTTTTTGTGAATACTCAGTAATGTCAAAAAAATTCCCTATTTTCCCTACGCCCAACATTTTTTCCCTACATTTTTTCCTATAGTAAAAAAATTACTAAATTAAAACAAATATGGCAGACATTAACAATTATATTATATTAAATTCAATTTCTTTAAAATTAATAGTAAGCGCTATATCCTTCAATAATGGAAACAAATGTTCAAAAATATGAACACTGACATTTTTAACACTACCAACATTTTTCTTGAGGACTTTAATTTTCCACAAGAAATGCACTAGCATTTAAAATCATCATTTCGACTGCCTCTAGCCAACCCTTTAATTCAACCGTGAGGCAATTTGCCCAAAAAGGCTGTTTTCTAAATTTGGAATGGTTTTATATCCTTCGCTAGACGACATTTTTCTAAAACATTAAAAACTCTTATGAATGTAATTTGCCCATAGGTTAACAGTGTAAAACAGTTTTTTGAAGATATTCCGGAATAAAAATCAAACATTTATATAAACGAATCAGCGAATGCACTGCTATATTCGGAAGTACCAAGTTGGGGAAGCCATCACCTATTTATGTACCAAAATGGAAGCGTCTGTCCTTTTATCCCTACAGTTGTAATTTTAGGAAAAAATCCATACAAAAAAAGGATTTTTCCCTATGCAAGGCATCACTGCCAATACTGTTCCCAAGTGCACAATTGTATGCATAGAAAATTTTATGTTCTAGCTAAATCGGATTCTCCCATAAACAGCTTAACAGGTTGGCTGATAAGTCCCCGGTCTGACACATAGATGGCGTCGCTAGTATTAAATGCATATTATTTTTATATAGTACCAACCTTCAAATGATTCGTGTCAAAATTTGACGTCTGTATGTCAATTAGTTTGTGAGATAGAGCGTCTTTTGTGAAACAACTTTTGTTATTGTGAAAAAAATGGAAATAAAGGATTTTCGTGTTTTGATAAAATACTCTTTTCTGAAGGGAAAAATACGGTGGAAGCAAAAACTTGGCTTGATAATGAGTTTCCGGACTCTGCCCCAGGGAAATCAACAATAATTGGTATGCAAAATTCAAGCGTGGTGAAATGAGCACGGAGGACGGTGAACGCAGTGGACGCCCGAAAGAGGTGGTTACCGACGAAAACATCAAAAAATTCCACAAAATGATTTTGAATGACCGTAAACTGAAGTTGATCGAGATAGCAGAGGCCCTAAAGATATCAAAGGAACGTGTTGGTCATATCATTCATCAATATTTGGATATGCGGAAGCTCTGTGCAAAATGGGTGCCGCGCGAGCTTACATTTGACCAAAAACAACAACGTGTTGATGATTCTGAGCGGTGTTTGTTAACTCGTAATACACCCGAGTTTTTCCGTCGAAATGTGGATGAAACATGGCTCCACCACTACACTCCTGAGTCCAATCGACAGTCGGCTGAGTGGACAGCGACCGCTGAACCGTCTCCGAAGCGTGGAAAGACTCAAAAGTCCGCTGGCAAAGTAATGGCCTCTGTTTTTTTGGGATGCGCATGGAATAATTTTTATCGATTATCTTGAGAAGGGAAAAACCATCAACAGTGACTATTATATGATGTTATTGGAGCGTTTGAAGGTCGAAATCGCGGCAAAGTGGCCCCATATGAAGAAGAAAAAAGTTTTGTTCCACCAAGACAACGCACCGTGCCACAAGTCATTGAGAACAATGGCAAAAATTCATGAATTGGGCTTCGAATTGCTTCCCCACCCACCGTATTCTCCAGATCTGGCCCCCAGCGACTTTTTCTTGTTCTCAGGCCTCAAAAGGATTCTCGCAGGGAAAAAATTTGGCTGCAATGAAGAGGTGATCGCCGAAACTGAGGCCTATTTTGAGGCAAAACCGAAGGAGTACTACCAAAATGGTATCAAAAAATTGGAAGGTCGTTATAATCGTTGTATCGCTCTTGAAGGGAACTATGTTGTTCTTTGTTAGACCGGGGACTTATCAGCCAACCTGTTTATTCATGGGTTGATTTTTTGAACGCCGACACCTAGTATTTTCCTGAAATTTGTAATTAAAGAAATTTCGAGTGTATTAGTTCAATATTAGCATATTTTATTCAATAACACAGCAAAAAAATTTGGAAGTTTTCCAATGGTACAACTTCAAAAGCACTTCCAAGAATGTTCTCCGAAAGATGTTATTTATTTTAACTGCACAGGAAGTTCTTTCAATTCAATTCAAAATTGGGAATTTTTGAGAATATTTGCATTAAAATCATAAAAAATTAAAAAAATTATTTAGCAAAATATTACATTTTTTTTAATTCACATCCAATACACTGAATTCGAATCACACCCTAAGGAGTAATGCAAATTCGGCGCAGTGGCTGTTAAAATGGTGGACATCCGTCCTATGACAAGCACATGTTAAATTCATCGCTCTGAGCCAATTTTGCATCACTTCCGGATCAAAATAGAACATTTTCACTACTTTTTTGGCGATGCTTGTTTTGCTGGGCAAAGGCATAAAAAAAACAACAAATAAAGGTAAGGTCTTTTAGAACTAACAGACGTTTTAGCATTCAAAATTCAGTAGTTTGATATTATAATGACAAGCAATGATTTTTATACATTTTTTTATGTTTTATTTGTACTGGGTGTTTTGACAGAGACAAATTCATCACTGGGAGAATTCGGTATGAAATAAATTGTTCAAACCGCTTCGGCTTCGTTTAATCGGGTTCTTGACACCAAAGGCCGATTATCGATTTTTGGCCGAAGACGATTCTTCGGTCGAGCTCTAATATGTGGTATCAACTGGACCTTTTTTATTTTTTGACCCGAAATAATTTTCCGATTTACTTGTAATTTACCTAGTAGTAGTTTGACAACAGTTTATGTCGGAATATACTGTGATTTCATAAAAACTCAGCCTCCATTTTACTGGGTTTTAATTTAGGAATCAAGGATGGCTTTGTGTAGTTGTATTATGAAACAAAAAAAAAACTATTGAATACAATTTGCAATGATTGCCTTTATTGTTTTGCTTAATGCATTCATGGTCACATTGCTCGTTATCATATTGAAATATGAAATTCTTGGAATATTGAGGACAGCGGCACTTATCAATAACATGTGTATAAATTTGATTTACTTTAAAACAAATAAATCTATTGAGTCTATATTCAAATTTTCCATTCGTTTTGTGACAAAACATTATGTACATAACATATAAATATTCCTATAATTTCTTTTTATTATGACAGCATGTAATATGTAGATCTAGTGACTGTCTGATGTTATTAGATATAATTAGACTAACAAGTGCATTTTGATATATGTGGCGAACTTATCTTTTAAGTACTAATAAATGTTGGTAAACATACATAGGTTGAACTCAGCTACAAGGAAACTTCTAGAAGACCACAAAGGAACCTTCTAGGAAACACATACAGAAACTTTGAATCACTCAGCCGAAATCAGTGTACTATGTAGTAATCAACGAGTATTCAAAGATAAATCTTGGAAGTATGATCGAAGTCATTCCTCAAGTATTTAAATGTGAATAAATTTTTCGTTTCTCGTATCATTGCCACGGTTGTCACTAGTACCAAAAAATAATCTACCAACATTTGAAGAAAATTTTACCATAAATCTACCAAATTTGAAAAATCGTTTTATGAAGTTTTTGATAAAATTTTTGTGGTTAGTTAAAAATTTCTTTTTCTTGGACTGAGTGAATGAATAATTCCTCCTATTAGCAACAATTTTTTGAATTTTGTCAAAATTTTATTGCTATAGAAAATTTTGTCAACAGTTTATTTCCATAGAAATTTTTGTAAAAATTGTATTTCTATAGAAAACTTTGCCAAATTTGTATTTCTGTAGAACATTTTGTCAAAATTGTATTTCTATAGAAAATTTTGTCAAAATTGTATTTATATAGAAAATGTTGTCAAAATTTTATTTTGTGTAGAACATTTTGTCAAAACTTTATTTCTATAGAAAATTTTGTAAAAATTTTATTTCTATAGAAATGTTTGTCAACAGTTTATTCCCATAGAAAATTTTGTCAAAATTGTATTTCTATAGAAAATGTTGTCAAAATTATATTTCTATAGAAAATTTTGTCAAAATTTTATTTTTATAGAGAATTTTGTCAAAAGTTTATTTCTATAGAAAATTGTATCCAACTTTTATTTCTATAGAAAAATTTGTCATCAGTTTATTCCCATAGAAAATTTTGTCAAACTTGTATTTCTATAGAAAATTTTGTCAAAATTGTATTTCTATAGAACATTTTGTCAAAATTATATTTCTATAGAAGATTTTGTCAAAAATTTATTTCTATAGAAAATTTTGTCAAAATTTTATTTCTATAGAAAATTTTTTCAAAATTTTATTTCTATAGAAATTTTTATCAAAATTTTATTTCTATAGAAAATTTTTTCAATTTGTTTTTTATAGAAAATTTTGTCAAAATTTTATTTCTATAGGAAAGTTAGTCAAATTTTTATTTCTATAGAAAATTTTGTCAAAATATTTCTATAGAAAATTTTGCCAAAATTTTATTTCTATTGAAATTTTTGTCAAAAATTTATTTCTATAGAAAATTTTGTCAAAATTTTATTTATATAGAAAATTTTGTCAAAATTTTATTTCTATAGAAAATGGTGTCGAAATTTTATTTCTATAGAAAATGTTGTCGAAATTTTATTTCTGTAGAAAAATTTGTCAAAATGTTATTTCTATAAGAACTTTTGTCGACATGCACAAAAAATGTTACACAGGAAGGAGGCAAGGAGTTGCTTCGTTTTCTCGAAAGTGGTTTGTGCGGGTTTACTTGCCAAAGAGCTCAGCTGATAATGTAGACCTTCGATTGGCCAGCAGAACTCAAGCGCCACCGACGGTAATAGTGTAGGCAACCGAAATGGCCGATGGTCGCTCCTCGATCGTTTCATCGAATGTGGCATCAATATAAATATCGAATATTATCGCGGAAAATTTCATAGAGACGGTATTGATTGCCTACACGGATGAAAAAGACTGTTTTTCATATGTTTGGCTATAAACATTATATGTTTGGAACACAAATTTTTAAACACAATATTTTTGAGTGCAAGCATATAATGTTCATAAACTAGCATAACATGTTTGGGACATATATGTTAATATGTTAGAACATATTATGTTTGGGACATAAAATGTTTGTAAATATAATATGCTTGGATGCAAACATATATTAATTTAGAAATAGCATATAAACATATATGTGTTTAGTAGCTTGGAGCGCTATTTAACAGGGAGCGATATTGAATTAAGTTGGTGGTTGTTGCTTGTTATTACAAAATTAACATTTTATTTTTCCTTGGGCAATTGATCAGCTACTTCTTTGATCCTTACAAACTGTGTGGTCCGCTGTTCGAATCCCCGTCCGGCAAAAGGTAAAATTAAAATAAAAATAAAAAAAATCATAAAATTGAATAATTTCTTCTACAATGTTTGTATTACAGAAAAAGGTGCTAAGAACTAAAAAATCTCGTGGAGTGAGAAAGATGTGGGGGAATATACAATTGGGCAGAAACAAAATTTTGAGCATTCAGGTCGAAAACCTATGTTGTTAGCACATATATTACCTGTTTATTTTCATAATTCATTATGATTGTAAATATATAAATAAATAAATAAAATTTTGAGCACAATATTGTTTGGGAGAATTTTTTTTTAAGCATATAATATTTTTGGGGCAAAATGCTTCCAAACATATTATATGTTCACATAATAACATATTGTTTTTTGGAAGAAAACATTATTGAATTTGGATGCAGAAATACAAAATGTTTGGAACTTAGACTACCCAAACATATATTGTTTAGACCAATATGCTTTCAAACATATTATATATTGGAAGAGATCAAACATATAAATGTTTAGGCAATACCCAAAAATATATATGCTTGAAGCAAAATATGTTTGGGAGTATATTTTACAGAAGCGATTTTTTGTGAGCGTGTAGGCAGACAAACATTTCAATCGCACACCATGGACATTCCAACAGTACACAGCACCACCACACTTAGCACGCGTCAACCATTAACCCTCTATTGCCCAAACCAGTCTTTAGGAGGGCTTCATTTAAACGGAAAGTTTTACTAAAACACAACTACAGACAATAAAAACGGTTAAAATAAAAACAAAACTTTGTTAAAACTCTACAAGAGACTTTGCAGCATATACTGGATTTTACCGTATATTTTTTCTTGTTTCATTTGTTGCTTTGTATCATAAACTTTAGAATTTTTTTTCAGCTCCCAAAAAATGGGGCATTAGAGGGTTAATGACTTAAAAAAGAGGTACCTCGCATACTATATTGATAGGTATACAGTAAAACCACTAGACACTTGGACACTCTGAAAACCGGACACCTCTCAAACGTGGACAATATTTAGGCGACCATGGGTGTCCACTTTACAGAGGTTTCACTGTATTTTTTGCCTTGAAAGAGACAATTTTACCAATATTTTCCACACTTGATCTTGAATTGCGTTACAACATAAACCCATATTTTAATAGGGTATTTATTCTCTATCATAGTGTTTTAGAGAAAAAACACTAGCATTTTTTTCTCTCGATTTAATTACAAATTATTCCAACGAACTCAACTTCATTTTCAATGGTTTTATTGATTATCTATCAGAAAATTAGTGTAATTACATTTGTGCAAAGTTAAATGTATTCTTTGAATCTTGTAAGTGTATTAACTTTATTCAACGAAACGGTGCTCTGGCAATTGTAAATGGTATTGACAACAAAAAACCCGTGCCACAAACTCAAGCAATATCGGAATTCCCATTAAATTTAATTTCGTTTCGTGTTGCTTTTTTTTCTTCTCTTGCGGATTTTCAATTGAAAGCAAATTTCATGTGAACCATTAAAAATTGTATATCGAAGCGGTGAGGATGACGTGAACATAAAGCATATTGGCTTTCAATAACAATTTAACAGTAGGTTCTTTTTCCAAGTTTGGTTTATTTAAGTGTAAGGGCACATGGGATATTTTTTTAAATTTTAATTATCCAAAAATTTCGAAAATAAAAACAAATTTTATAATTAATTTAGATTTATTCGGGTTGTTGGTTTGTTGGCCAACAAAGCCAACGCACGTCACGCGAAGGTGGCTCCGCAGTATTTTGACGCATTTCCGGCGAAACGCCTTGATATAATCGACACTTTGGTATTGTTTAGTGCCAACCTTACCCTCCCAAATTCCCCTGGCCTAAAAGTTCAACTGATTCAGATCCGGAGATTTTGGTGGCCATTGTGCGGTATAAATGAAGCGAGGAACCTCCTTTTTAAGCTAATCTTGGTTGACGCGTGCTTATTGCTATGGTGCCGACTCATTTTGACATGTCTATGTTAACAACATTTTTGAGATAAAAATGTTCCATGTTTCCCGTCCAAAAATAACATTTTGCCCTTAAAAAATGTTTGAGGTGATCAAATTCCTTCTCTTTTGTTGTTAAAACCAGGAGAATTTAATGCTGTGGTGTACTGCACTTCACGAAAAAAATAAACTAAAAGTAATGAAAAAAACCAAATCTCATCAACAGTTTAACCATATTGTATATCATTCTTACTATTTTCGGAAATCGTACCAAAATTTTTTCGGCTTCAGTTCATATTAAACTTAAGCGTACGGCCTTTGAACTTTATACCCACGTTTAGTTCATACAATGTTTGAGACATACTTTAAAAAAGGGAAATTTCATTTGACTGTGGAAATTTTTTTTCCGAATTTTATTTGACATTTCTCTATTTCAGACTTACTCAATTTGAACCATGGAGAGATACACAATCCAACAACGTGTTAAATGATTCCAAGAAATGGCAACAGTGGATGATCAATTTTCGAAGAAAATCATCTTCAGTGATGAGGCACATTTTCACCTCAGTGGATTCGTCAATAAACAGAATTGCCGCATTTGGGCGAATGAGAATCCAAGAGTGATTGTCAAAAAACCAATGCACCCACAAAGAGTGACTGTTTGGTGCGGTTTATGGGCTGGCGGCATCATCGGGCCGTATTTTTTCCAAAATGAGGCCGGTCAGGCAGTTACTGTGAATGGTGTTCGCTATCGTGAGATGATAACGAACTTTTTATGGCCTGAATTGGAAGATATGGATGTGGACGGTATGTGGTTTCAGCAGGACGGTGTCACTTGCCACACAGCTAACGAAACAATGGCTCTTTTGCGCAACAAATTCAATGGCCGTGTTATCTCACGTGATGGCGATGTCAATTGGCCGCCAAGATCATGTGATTTGACACCGTTGGACTTTTTTCTTTGGGGTTATTTGAAAGAAATGGTGTACGTCGATAAGCCAGCAACAATTCAAGAGCTAAAGGATGAGATAATTCGGCACATTAACGGCATAGAACCTCCATTATGCCTCAGCGCCATCGAAAATTTGGACCATCGGATGAAGGTGTGCCACCGAGGTCGCGGCGCCCATTTGGCCGATATTTTGTTCCATACATAATTGAGTAATACCAATATATCATAATAAAATAAAATTACAATAATTTCCTAAATAGTTTGTGTTTTATTCAAAATCAACATCGCCCCCTTTATTAAAAAAAAGAAAGGCCGATTAAATACGTATATAATTCAGTTTGACAAAATTTTCTATCGAAATAAAATGTTGACAACATTTTCTATAGAAATAAAATTTTGACACAACTTTCTACAGTAATAAAATTTTGACAAAATTTTCTATAGAAATAAAACTTTGGTGGATTATTTTTGGTGATTTGGACCAATTTTTGTGTGATTGGTCATCAGCTATACATAACTATAGACCGATATGGACCAATTTTTCCATGGCTGCAAGCGGCCCTATACTAGCGCAATGTAACAAATTTCAACCGAATCGGACCTCCAAGAGGTTCCGGAGGTCTAATCTGGGTATCGATTTATATGGGGTCTATATATAATTATGGACTGATATGGACCAATTTTTGCATGGTTATTAAGACCATATTCTAACATCAAGTACAAAATTTCAACCGGATCGGATGAAATTTGCTCCTTCAAGAGGCTCCGGAAGTCAAATCTGGGGATCGGTTTATATGGGGGCTATATGTAATTATGGACCGATGTGGACCCATTTTTGCATGGTTGTTAGAGACCATATACTAACACCATGTACCAAATTTCAGCCGGATCGGATGAAATTTGCTTCTCTTAGAGCAATCTCAAGCCAAATTTGGGGGTCCGTTTATATGGGGGCTATACGTAAAACTGGTCCGATATGGCCCATTTGCAATACCATCCGACCTACATCAATAACAACTATTTGTGCCAAGTTTCAAGTCGATAGCTTGTTTCGTTCGGAAGTTAGCGTGATTTCAACAGACGGACGGACGGACATGCTTAGGTCGACTCAGAATTTCACCACGACCCAGAATATATATACTTTGTGGGGTCTTAGAGCAATATTTCGATGTGTTACAAACGGAATGACAAAGTTAATATACCCCCATCCTATTGTGGAGGGTACACTGAGAAAAAAAAGCATGTCCGGTTCCAAAGATTTTGTCTTTACTTTAAAAAATTTGGTTTTGATACCGAGCCAAAGAAGCGGAGAAAGCAAGTAAGGATACTTTTAAGACACAATTGTCTTTTAAATTTGGGGTTTGTGTACTTGCTTCTAGGAACCATATCTTAATTTCTCAGCTTGTTTTCTTCATATGCTATCAAAGTCCTTTAAAAACGAGTTAACGACAACTTTATTTTCCAAATTAAGACTGGACTTCCAGTAGTAATATGCTATGTTTCAAGTAAAAAACGTCTTTAAAATAAAGTGTTGAAAATCATGTCCTATATTTGAACGATTTTTTGCTTTGTAGCCAAGATGCAAAAAGACAACAAATTTAAAGACAATTTCATTAAGTTTAAGGAATTTTTTTGAATTATTAAAGTCAAGTTGACCTTAGCGCAAACATTTTTTCTTTCATGTTATGGTACCCATTTTTAAGTCAAATCACTTAATTATAAGGACAATACGACTT
Organism: Haematobia irritans; assembly: GCF_050003625.1. Lineage (NCBI taxonomy): Eukaryota > Metazoa > Arthropoda > Insecta > Diptera > Muscidae > Haematobia > Haematobia irritans. The sequence continues at coordinate 160,814,739 of NC_134398.1, read as the reverse complement.
CATTGAAAAGTTTATCGACTTTTGGACAAGGAAAAACTTTATATTAGAGAAATGCGTCTTCTATGCTAAGCAAAAATTGCATTCGTATTTTAAAGAAATTAAATCTTTGACCTCACGACAATATTTTTTTCAGTGTATAATTAGAAGAAATTACAACAAATGTCATTTAATTATTTTCTTATTATCTTTAGCACTTCATAGGTTATTTTACTTCATTTTTTTATAAAAATAGAAAAACAATATTTTATATGAAAATTACTTTTTATGTTAATACATTTCCAATTGAATTTGCTTACGTGTAAATATTGATTGCCTTTGACTACAGAAACAAAAATTTATTTAAGTGAAATATATTTTATAATTATTCCTCGAATTGAGTTTTCAATTTCAGAATTAAAATGAATTGAAAACATGCATGTAGCTACGCTTGGAAAAAAAATTATTAAGCAAATTGTGAATGAATTCGCAAAAAACAATAAAAACCACATTTTTGTATTCAGTTCATATTTGGTTCAATTCGGATAATTTGTTAGGGGTGACTTATATCAATAAATTGTCTAAGGACCATAATTAAAACAAAACTAATAAGAATTATTCTACAATCGGAATTAGTCATCTTATATACACCGCCGAAACTACACTGAAAAAACTATTGAAGAATAAAAAAATTAAATTCAGCGATAGTTTAACAACGGAATTTTCCCGGAGTAAGGAAACAATTATATTTTTCTGATTTAAGATTCGGCCCGGCCGAATTTAAGTCCGTATGTACTTGTTTTTTTTTTATCCTTTCTTCATATTTTTCGTTAAAATTTACTGTGTTAACGGAATTTTTAATGAATCGATTTGTATTTATAAGTTAGTCAGTTACGGTTGAATTGTCAAAGAAAAAAATCACGAAGGCCATAATAAATCGCTAAAGACTTCGCGCTATACGACATGCGCGATAACCAAACAAAGCGTGGCAAATAAAGCATTTCAATATCGTTTTTTAACGAAAATATTTAAAAGTCGAAATTGATTGGAGAACGTAATGGAAAGCTTTTTAGGAAGGCTTCTCACAAAAAAGCGTCACTTTTCAATCTAAAAAGTCGGAGTCGAATTGTGTAAAAAAAAATTAAAAAGTCGAACATTTTAAAAATTTAAAGTCTTGCAAATTTAAAAGAAATGATTTTTTTGAAAACAGTCGAAACGTCAGACTTTTTTAATCTCACTATAGGGATTATTATAGTGACACCAAATGCAAACATAACAATAATTGATTCAATTAATTTTTAATTGAAATTGCTTCAATCACGGAATTCATTACTAAATTAAAATTAATTGATATAATTACAATTTGATTGATTCAAGAAGTTTTTGTGATTGAATTTTGTTTCCCACAAAAAACTAATTGAATGAATCAAACTTTTAATTGAACATGTATTCAAATTCAATTAAAATTGTACTTGAAATATTGTTCAAATTGGTATTATAATTTCCGAATACTAATAAGAAATCCTGGATAGGTTTTAAACCTCTATTAAAAGCCAAAATCTAATCTGCGGGTATAGAAATTCCTCCTCAATTCTTGAGAATACTTCATTCCATTAACACTCCTTGGAAGTCAACATTTTTCATTTGGATAACATTCATTACTTTCTAGCTAAGGATTTCATGTGAAATCGTTTTGTTTCTCGAAATTACGGATTTCAAAAACGGTTTTCATTAGAATAAACTTTACTTGAAAATTGGAAAATGCTTCATTGAAACCGCCCCAAGCATATCCACCAGCAAACTCTCCAATATCATCTCTTCTTTTGCATTAAAAAAAAAAAATAATAATTCCATTTTTGAAACAATTCATCGAAATCTTCCTCTTCTCCATACCCCACTGGCAACCAAACAATTTATCAATGGTGGTGGAGAGCTTCTTTTATTTAAGTGCAATTATAATTGTAAAATGAAAATATATTCCAGGAATTCAATTGAGTTTTTAGAAAATCCATGTTTCCCCCACACCCAAAAATCTTCCCCTCTATTCCACCTTCTCTATGACTATGATACATAAACACCACCACTCCCTCCTAATGTAAGATGTCGCCCTATATTTTTGGTCGTTGTTACTCTACTACTCCCATTATGAACATTTTTCCCTTGTGCTAGAAGACGCGAACATACATATTCCCATGAATTTTGTCAGGCACGGTCTGGTAAAAGCCAACATACTCACTCATTCACTGGCATTGTTTGCTGCTGATGATGATGACTCTGTTCGTCTGCTCGTGGACAAAATTCCACAAAAATATTCTGACACCCCAAAGAACAATGAAGACGCAAATATGGAACCGGGTGGAATAATGCCAAAGAAAAATATCCAAGAACAGATGGTGGAAACTGAAGAATAATGAACTACATTCGTTTAACAATGAGAGCCAAAGAATAACAAGATCCCAAAAAAAAGAAAAATAGGCGGACTTGTATGGAGTGTTTTTATTGTCTGAGGTCTTCTTAAAGGTCTTCGTCTATGCAGAAAAACAAACCCTTAAAAGTTAATGAAGCAGATGGTAAATGTAATGGAATGTGCATATATGCAGTCTACAAGTCAATGTGTGTCAAAAATCGACTGTTTTTCTTCAAAGCAATACACATGCGTCTCATTGAAAATGTATTTCCAATTTGTCAATTTAATTTATTTTGTTTTAGTTTAATTTAATTAGTTTCCCACAAAAAAAAATGGAAGTTGTTCCATTTTATTTTTGGTATGAGCCTCCACCATTTTATTCCACTTCCAATGAAGCTCTTTTAGACCACTTATAGAAACTAGGCTATTTGGCTACACCCTCAAAAATAATCGCTTCTGTAACATATACTCCCAAACACGTTTCGCTTCAAGCATATAAATTTTTGGGTATTGCCCAAACATTTATATGTTTGATTTCTTCCTATATATTATATGTTTGAAAGCATATTGGTCTAAACAATATAATATGTTTGGGTAGTCTAAGTCCCAAACATTATGTATTTTTCCATCCAAATTCAATAATGTTTTCTTCCAAAAAACTATATGTTATTATGTGAACATATAATATGTTTGGAAACATTTTGAACCCAAAAATATTATATGCTTAGAAGAATTTTCTCCCAAAGAAGATTCTGCCTAATTGTATATCCCCTCACATTTTTCTCACTTCCACGAGTTTTTTTAGTTCTTAGCACCTTTTTCTGTAATACAAACATTGTAGAAGAAATTATTAAATTTTATAATTTTTTGTTTTTAAATTTTACCTTTTGCCGGACGGGGATTCGAACAGCGGACTACACAGTTTGTAAGCCAGCACACTATCCACTAGGCTGTTATGGTCATCAAGAGATAATTATCGTTATAAGTTATATTTATATAGCATAGCTTGCGGCGCCCACGAGCCGTTGCAAACATAACATTGTTTAACAACAGAACATAGTTAAACATACATTTGTTGGCGACGTGGATCAGTGATTGGTACGTCCGCCTTGCACGCCAAGGGTCCTGGGTTCGATCCCTGCTTCGACCGACACCAATTTTTTTTTATTATTTTTATTTTTTTTACTACGAAACTGTAAATAAATATGAATTTTTATTTACGAATAATTTTGTACTTAATTTAATTCTTAAGGCCGGTATAAAGGTGGCATTATCGCGTTAAAATGGCCATGTTTACCCTTTTACTTTTCTTTATTAATTTATTTGAAAGAAAATAAACTTATTCAATTGTTGCTTTGGATCCCCACCATGTTATAAAACAATTTACCGAAAAAAGTTATAATGTTATTTTGGTTTTACCGATTCGAGTTTTGCCACTAAAATGAGAAATAATTTTAGCGGCAAAACTCGAACTCAGTGCTCGCTTTTATTTTCGAAAGAATCCATCAACTCCTCTTGGACTACTCATTAATAAAGAGGAACTAATCTTTGTTTTTATATATCTTAATGTATAATTTTTCACATTTTCCCTCTAACACTAACAAGAGTACACTGAAAAAAATATTGTCGTGAGGCCAAAGAGTTCATGTCCTTAAAATAAGAATATAAATTTTGCTTAGCTTAGAATACGCATTTCTCTAATATAATTTTTTTTTCCATGTTCAAAAGTCGATAATCTTTTCAATTAAGTCGTGTTGTCCTTATAATTAAGTGATTTGACTTGAAAATGGGTATCCTAACATGAAAGAAAACATTTTTAGACTAAGGTCAACTTGAATTTAATAATTCAGACAAATTCTTTAAAATTAATGAAATTGTCTTTAAATTTGTTGCATTTTTTCATCTTGACTACAAAGCAAAAATCGTTAACAAATAGGACATGTTTTTCAACACTAAAATAAAGTGTAGACGATTTTTACTTGAAACATAATTTCTACTGGAAATCTTGTTTTTAACGGACTTTTTATAGCATATGAAAAAAGCTGAAAAAGCAAAAATTAAAATTTGCTTCATACTCTATGAAATACACAAAACCAACATATAAAAGAGAATTGTGTCTTAAAAGTATCCTTATTTTGTAAATTTATACTTCTTTATATTCACACATAGTATTTTTCCAATCTTTAAAAAAATTTTCTTTGTGTATATATACGAGTATTTTTAAGGCGCCAATTGGTTACTTTCATTATTTTACTTTATGTCTCACTCTCTAAACACATATATGTTTATAGTCTATTTCTAAATTAATATATGTTTGCATCCAAGCATATTATATTTACAAACATTTTATGTCCCAAACATAATATGTTCTAACATATATGTCCCAAACATGTTATGCTAGTTTATGAACATTATATGCTTGCACTTAAAAATATTGTGTTTAAAAATTTGAGTTCCAAACATATCATTTTTACACCCAAACATATGAAAAACAGTCTTTTTCGTCCGTGTACGTAACGTGAAAATTTAAATTTTGGACAAAACGAAAAAAAAAAGAAAATCAACAAAAAAGTAAAAAAAATAATGAAACAAGTAAGTAAAGTAGAAAGTCGGGCGGAGTCGACTATATCATACCCTAAACCATCCTTACTGAATAAGTAAACTTAAGCACTTGTGGGGTATTAACGGTATAGGTTTGGGAAATAAACCATATTTCCAAAATATGTCAACATGTTATTTCTATAGAAAATTTAGCCAACATTTTATTTCTATAGAAAATTTAGCCAAAATTTTATTTCTATAGAAAGTTTTGTCAAAATTTTATTTCTATAGAAAATTTAGCCAAAATTTTATTTCTATAGAAAGTTTTGTCAAAATTTTATTTCTATAGAAAATTTTGTCAAAATGTTATTTCTATAGACAATTTTGTCAAAATTTTATTTCTATAGAAAATTTTGTCAAAATTTTATTTCTATAGAAAATTTTGTCAAAATTTTATTTCTATAGAAACTTTAGCCAAAATTTTATTTCTATAGAAAATTTTGTCAAAATTTTATTTCTATAGAAAATTTTATCAAAATTTTATTTCAATAGAAAATTTAGCCAAAATTTTATTTCAATAGCAAATTTAGCCACAATTTTATTTCAATAAAAAATTTAAGGCAAATTTTATTTCTATAGAAATTTTATTTCTATAGAAAATTTAGGCAAAATTTTATTTCAATAGAAAAGTTTGTTAAAATTTTATTTCTATAGACAATTTTGTCAAAATTTTATTTCTAAAGAAAATTTTGTCAAAATTTTATTTCAATGGCAAAATTTTATTTCTATAGACAATTTTGTCAAAATTTTATTTCTATAGAAAATTTTGTCAAAATTTTATTTCTAAAGAAAATTTTGTCAAAATTTTATTTCTTGTGTAAATCAGTAACTAATCAAGCTCGAGGTCATAGTTACTGATTTACACAAGACAATTAAAAAGGTCGAATAAAATAAAGAAAACAAAATTTTATTTCTATAGAAAATTTTGTCAAAATTTTATTTCTATAGAAAATTTAGCCAAAATTTTATTTCTGTAGAAAATTTTGTCAAAATTTTATTTCTATAGAAAATTTTGTCAAAATTATATTTCTATAGAAAATTTTGTCAAAATTGCATTTCTATACAAAATTTTGTCAAAATTTTATTTCTATAGAAAATTTTGTCAAAATTTTATTTCTATAGAAACTTTAGCCAAAATTTTATTTCTATAGAAAATTTTGTCAAAATTTTATTTCTATAGAAAATTTTGTCAAAATTTTATTTCAATAGAAAATTTAGCCAAAATTTTATTTCTATAGCAAATTTAGCCACAATTTTATTTCAATAAAAAATTTAAGGCAAATTTTATTTCTATAGAAAATTTTATTTCTATAGAAAATTTAGGCAAAATTTTATTTCAATAGAAAAGTTTGTTAAAATTTTATTTCTATAGACAATTTTGTCAAAATTTTATTTCTAAAGAAAATTTTGTCAAAATTTTATTTCAATGGCAAAATTTTATTTCAATAGAAAATTTTGTCAAAATGTTATTTCTATAGACAATTTTGTCAAAATTTTATTTCTAAAGAAAATTTTGTCAAAATTTTATTTCTTGTGTAAATCAGTAACTAATCAAGCTCGAGGTCATAGTTACTGATTAGCTACTGATTTACACAAGACAATTAAAAAGGTCGAATAAAATAAAGAAAACAAAATTTTATTTCTATAGAAAATTTTGTCAAAATTTTATTTCTATAGAAAATTTAGCCAAAATTTTATTTCTATAGAAAATTTTGTCAAAATTTTATTTCTATAGAAAACTTTGTCAAAATTTGTATACCCTTCACCACTACTGTGGTACAGGGTATAATAAGTTTGTGCATTTGTATGTAACGCCAAGAAGGAAAAGTCTGAGACCCATCGTTTAGTATACCGATCGTCTTAGAATTAAATTCTGAGTAGATTTAGCGATGTCCGTCTGTCTGTCTGGCTGTCTGTCTGTCTGTCTGTCTGTCCGTCCGTCTGTCTGTCTTGTCTGTTCATGTATTTTTGTGCGCAAAGTACAGGTCGCAGTTTAAGTCCGATCGTCCTCAACTTTGGCATAGGATCGTTTTTTGGGACAAAGACAATCGCTATTTATTTTGGAAGAAATCGGTTCAGATTTAGATATAGCTGCCATATATATTTATCCCCGATCTGGTCATAATTTGCGTGTTTATCAAACGATGTTCTTCAAATTCAGTACATCCGAATATTTTATGAGTCTCGAAAAACTTGCAAAATATCAGCTAAATCGGTTCAGATTTAGATATAGCTCCCATATATATCTTTCGTCCGATTTAGACTCATATGGCAACAGAGGCAAAAGTTTACTACCGATTTGCGTGAAATTTTGCACAGAGAGTAGAATTGACATTCTACCAATGCTTGGTAAATTTGATTGAAATCGGTTCAGATTTAGATATAGCTCCCATATATATCTTTCGTCCGATTTGCACTTATATGGCCTCAAAAGCTAGAGCTTTGCCGTGATTTAATTCAAATTTTGCACAAGGAGTACGTTTAATAGTATCGGTAAGTGTACCAAATTTGGTTGAAATCGGTTCAGATTTAGATATAGCTCCCATATATATCTTTCGCCCGATTTACACTCAAATGACCACGGGGGTCAGAGTTATACTCCAATATCACAGCAATATCCAATAATATATCTAACCAATATCCTTGTAAAATCGTCACTGCTGAGTAGCAAAAATTGTAAATGTTACTCAAATTGTCCTATATCTCGAATACATAAGTATCGCCTGGTAAATCATAAATGCTCTTTTCTACAAATGCATTAAAATTTCTATCGCTTCATATTTCGCATATCTTTTTATTTTATATTACCATTGTGTTTCATTCCAGGGCGTTAGCCGATTTCAATTTTTATTCTAGAGATTTTGTAGGAGTACAAAAAATTGTCTCCATTATAAGTATTTGTATCTGGAAATGCAAACCTTTATATAGCTCCCAGAAAATTTGAAGTAGTTGAGATGGTAACACAAATGTTGGTCTACATAGTGGTGAAGGGTATAATATAGTCGGCCCCGCCCGACTTTAGACTTTACTTACTTGTTTTTCTATAGAAAATTTTGTCAAAATTTTATTTCTATAGAAAATTTAGCCAAAATTTTATTTCTATAGAAAATTAGACAAAATTTTATTTCTATAGAAAATTTAGCCAAAATTTTATTGCTATAGAAAATGTAGCCAAAATTTTATTTCGATAGAAAATTTTGTCAAAATTTTATTTCTATAGAAATTTTAGGCAAAATTTTATTTCAATAGAAAATTTTGTCAAAATTTTATTTCTATAGAAATTTTAGGCAAAATTTTATTTCTAAAGAAAATTTTGTCAAAATTTTATTTCTATAGAGAATTTAGCCAAAATTTTATTTCTATAGAAAATTTAGCCAAAATTTTATTTCTATAGACAATTTTGTCAAAAATTTATTTCTATAGAAAATTTTGTGAAAAATTCTACCAATCAGTAAAAAATCTACAATTTTTGGTAGAATTCTACCAACTGTGGCAACTGGGTGTCTGTTTCTAAGATGGGCCATGTCCCGAATCACCTGTCTACCGATATGGGTAAAGGTAGTGTTCCAAGGTCTCATTATCCTCAAAACACGCCCTACATACACCATCTGCTGCTCCTATTCGGCACAATTGTGATCTTGATTCTAGGTGTCCGGTCATTATTCCCACGGTACTCCTAACGATCGTCCTAGTCTCCTTAAGTAATTCGTCAGTCTTTTTCTTATCTGAGCCAGCCTCTAGTATTTTCGTCGCCCTTCCGTTTTTGTTCAAATATTTTGCCATTCAGTTTCTGCGTTGCACAACCAATATCTAATCTAATTTCGCTGTATAGTAACTTTCTAATTCTATTGTATGGAAACTTTCTTTTCGGCGAATTATAATTGTTTTGAGTGTATCGAAAATCACCCAAAATTATTATTCTCTATAAACAACAATACACCCATTTGTGTCCTAAAAAGAAATTCGCACACAAATTGATAAAATATTATATAATTTAGAGTTTTATCGATATTTTGCAAATTTTTTGTCTAAATTAATAAATTAAACAAACACTCATTCATTCGTAATAAACATACCATCAAACATTCTTTTATCGGTTTTATTAGGAGAACATTGTGTGACAGCTAGCCGTAATTGTACCACATTGTTAATTGGCATTTAAGTAGTGTGACAGTGACTAGGGTTGCCACTATTTTCATCATTAGGGCTGTTTTCTTTTAGTACTCGATGCAACATTTGTATGAGCTATCTAGAAGATCGGTGCACTGGTGTTCAATCTAGAACAACCCGTCGGTGTTGTCGGATTGCAATTTGATAAAGTGACGTTTCTTCGATTTACAATTTATTGTGATTAATTTTCGAATAATATGAAATTAAAAGTGATAAAGAATAATGAATAAGTAAATATTTATTATTATTTTGACACTTCATACGTTAAAAATGTAGGATTTCACTTGTTCTCTCTGAATAATTTTGAACAGCTGATGCCAGTGTTGCACACTTTTAGACATGTAAGTGATTTTTGTCTTCTCATAAGAAATACACGCAAACAACTATGTTGTATTTACATACCATTGTGAAAAAGATCCTACTCCTATTTTCAATCTCACCTAATCTCTCTTTGCAAAATTAAAAAAAAATGTTATCGCAATAAATAAAAATAACTACGATATTTAACACGTGAAAATCCCCATTAAATATTTTGCAAAATTGTTGTTATCATTGCAATGTGTCTCTTTACGTCATTTTTAATTATTTCCAGAAAGTTGTTATTTAATTTGTTGTTTACCTGATCGCAGACATTCATACGCGTTATCATTCGCAAGATATTCGAATAGGTTTTCGATTTTCAACTATATCGGCCAATAGAAACAATATATTTTGCAGGAACTAAATGTATGTCTTTTTATTTTGTGCTATCGTCCGTTGACTTTATTAGATCCATTCTTATCACACAACATTTTTTTTATTGCACTTGAATGGAAGGTTAATGCAGTTCGAAACGGAGCTGATAACGCAGTTGGCTTCCATCGTTGTGAATCATGCGTAATCATATTTTTGCAAGTGTTGCTATTTATATTAAGAGTCCTGGTAATAAAAAAGCTACAAAGTGAAATTTAAAAAACAAAAACCCTTAACTTACTCTTTGATATAGTGTAATCATTACGCTAGCTTTGGTATAAGACTTCTTCAGACTTTTCCATAGAAATAAAATTTTAGCAAAATTTTCTATAGAAATAAAATGTTGACAAAATTTTCTATATAAATAAAATTTTGACAAAATTTTCTATAGAAATAAAATTTTGACAAAATTTTCTATAGAAATAAAATTTTGACAAAATTTTCTATATAAATAAAATTTTGACAAAATTTTCCATAGAAATAAATTCTGACAAAATTTTCTATAGAACTAAAATTTTGACAAAATTTTCTGTAGAACTAAAATTTTATAGAAATAAAATTTTGACAACATTTTTTATAGAAATAAAATTTTGACAATATTTTTTATAGAAATAAAATTTTGACAAAATTTTCTTTAGAAATAAAATTTTGACAAAACCTTCTAAAGAAATAAAATTTTGACAAAATTTTCTCTAGAAATAAAATTTGACAAAATTTTTCTATAGAAATAACATTTTGACAAAGTTTTCTATAGAAATGAAATTTTGACAAAATTTTCTATAGAAATAACATTTTGACAAAGTTTCTATAGAAATAAAATTTTGACAAAATTTTCCATAGAAATAACATTTTGAGAAAATTTTCTATAGAAATAAAATTTTGAGAAAATTTTCTATAGAAATAAAATGTTAACGAAATGTTCTTTAGAAATAAAATTTTGACAAAATCTTCTAAAGAAATAAAATTTTGACAAAATTTTCTCTAGAAATAAAATTTGACAAAATTTTTCTATATAAATAAAATTTTGAAAAATAGTTCTATAGAAATAAAATTTTGACAACATTTTCTATAGAAATAAAATTTTGACAAAGTTTTCTATAGAAATAAAATTTTGACAAAATTTTCCATAGAAATAACATTTTGAGAAAATTTTCTATAGAAATAAAATTTTGACAAAATTTTCTATAGAAATAAAATCTTTCCAAATTTTCTATAGAAATAAAATTTTGACTAAATTTTCTATAGAAATACAATTTTGACAAAATTTTCGAAAGAAATAAAATTTTGCCAAAATTTTCTATAGAAATAAAATTTTGACAAAATCTTCGAAAGAAATAAAATTTTGACAAAATTTTCTAAAGAAATAAAATGTTGACAAAATTTTCTATAGAAATACAATTTCCAAGTAATAAGGAAAACCAACCGCCGAAGAAAATCAGTCTTCACCACGATAATGCGAGCTGATGCGTTCAGAATGCATGTTTTGGAGATAACTCAATCAGAGGGGCAAAAGTGCTTCGGCTATTGGTACAAATGCCTACAAAAGTTTATAGTCGCTAATGGGGAATTTTTGCGATGAATAATATTTCTTTTTTTCTCTAATCCCGAAATATAAAAAGGGACCTTTGTCCGAAAATAATGAATATCTGGCAACTTTTATTTTGCACCCTTTTACACAATTTGGTGTTGCCAGAAATTGCACAACACAACATCAAAATGTGGTTAATGCCGAATATAAATGAGCGAAATGGTAACTCTATCGTTGTTCATTCGTGTTGCGTTGTCCACTATTGTTGCCGTTGTTGTTGATGTTTTAGATGTTTGCAACTGAAAGTGCTCGTTATGCGCCCAAATCCGTTTGTACGCTTGTATACTGTGTGCCTGTGTGAAATGGGATGAGAGCATTTTTACCAACGTCTCTTGTCTTGTCACTTCTGAGAATTTGGTCTAAATTAGAAATGCGTTTCTTGGAACTTTTGGTTATATTATTTCGTTGGTACGACCATGTTCAACATTCGTTGAATTGCTGGTTGGTTGGTTGGTCGGTCGCTTCGGATAGATGGATGGATTGTTAGCAGCAGACTGGTTAACTCAATGTACGGATAGCTTGATGGTTGGCTAAATTGTATATATATGCGGAGTAATATGAAATGGGTTTTTTGTTTCGTTTGTTCGTAAGTTAGTTGGAGGATTTTAAAGTAAAGGGTGATTCTTTTGAGGTTAGGATTTTCATGCATTAGTATTTGACAGATCACGTGGGATTTCAGACATGGTGTCAAAGAGAAAGATGCTCAGTATGCTTTGACATTTCATCATGAATAGCCGAACGATCTGCCACAACGTCTAATTTTCAGTGAATGGACCCTAGAAAAGTTGGCAGAAAATACGCTTTTTTATCGACAAATTTTGTTCAGCGATGAGGCTCATTTCTGGTTGAATGGCTACGTAAATAAGCAAAATTGCCGCATTTGGAGTGAAGAGCAACCAGAAGCCGTTCAAGAACTGCCCATGCATCCCGAAAAATGCACTGTTTGGTGTGGTTTGTACGCTGGTGGAATCATTGGACCGTATTTTTTCAATGATGCTGTTGGACGCAACGTTACGGTGAATGGCGATCGCTATCGTTCGATGCTAACAAACTTTTTGTTGCCAAAAATGGAAGAACTGAACTTGGTTGACATGTGGTTTCAACAAGATGGCGCTACATGCCACACAGCTCGCGATTCTATGGCCATTTTGAGGGAAAACTTCGGAGAACAATTCATCTCAAGAAATGGACCGGTAAGTTGGCCACCAAGATCATGCGATTTGACGCCTTTAGACTATTTTTTGTGGGGCTACGTCAAGTCTAAAGTCTACAGAAATAAGCCAGCAACTATTCCAGCTTTGGATGACAACATTTCCGAAGAAATTCGGGCTATTCCGGCCGAAATGCTCGAAAAAGTTGCCCAAAATTGGACTTTCCGAATGGACCACCTAAGACGCAGCCGCGGTCAACATTTAAATGAAATTATCTTCAAAAAGTAAATGTCATGGACCAATCTAACGTTTCAAATAAAGAACCGATGAGATTTTGCAAATTTTATGCGTTTTTTTTTTTAAAAAAGTTATCAAGCTCTTAACAAATCACCCTTTAGTTGGCATCAGTGTCTTGTAAGTAAGGCATGCATGGTAAAGAATATAAGTGTGGCTGAATGTGTATGCACCAGTGATTTAATTTTTTTCATACATTTTTTTACTTAAAGTTCAATTTTGTTTCAGTTTTTGTTAACAGTTGTCTTGTATCCCAAATTGATTTTGCTGCAATATGAGTATAACTTAACTTAGTCTTGATTTAGGGGGCCTTATTAATCACAGAGGTTCAACAGATATTATACAATGGAACCTCTCAAACCTGGACACTCCTCAATTATTTGCAGAAGAAAAAGTGCCATACACGGTGTGCAGAAAAACTAGCGCTGTGAATTGACTTGAGAATAGGAAATTTTGTGAAAATTTTATTTCTATAGAAAATTTTGTCAAACTTTTATTTCTATTGAAAATTTTGTCAAAATTTTATTTCTATCGAAAATTTTGTCAAAATTTTATTTCTATCGAAAATTATGCCAAAATTTTATTTCTATAGAAAATTTTATCAAAATTTTATTTCTATAGAAAATTTTATCAAAATTTTATTTCTATAGAAAATTTTGTAAAATTTTTTTTTCTTTATATAATTTTGTCACAATTTTATTTCTATAGATAAATTTTTCAAAATTTCATTTCTATAGAATTTTTTGATGAAATGTTATTTCTATAGAAAATTTTGTCAAAATTTTATTTCTATAGAAAATTTTGTCAAAATTTTATTTCTATAGAAAATTTTGCCAAAATTTTATTTCTATAGAAAATTTTATCGAAATTTTATTTCTATGGGAAATTTTATCAAAATTTCATTTCCTAAAAAAAATTTTGTAAAATCTTATTCCTATAGAAAATTTTGTCAAAATCTTATTCCTATAGAAAATTTTGTCAAAATTTTATTTCTATAGAAAATTTTGTCAACATTTGATTTCTATAGAAAATTTGGAAAAAAATTATTTCCATAGAAAATTTTGTAAAAAGTTTATTTCTATAGAAAATTTTGTACAAATTTTATTTCTATAGATAAATTTTTCAAAATTTCATTTCTATAGAATTTTTTGATAAAATGTTATTTCTATAGAAAATTTTGTCAAAATTTTATTTCTATAGAAAATTTTGTCAAAATTTTATTTCTATAGAAAATTTTGCCAAAATTTTATTTCTATAGAAAATTTTATCAAAATTTTATTTCTATAGGAAATTTTATCAAAATTTCATTTCCTAAAAAATTTTGTAAAATCTTATTCCTATAGAAAATTTTGTCAAAATCTTATTCCTATAGAAAATTTTGTCAAAATTTTATTTCTATAGAAAATGTTGTCAACATTTTATTTCTATAGAAAATTTTGTAAAAATTTTATTTCTATAGAAAATTTTGTAAAAATTTTATTTCTATAGAAAATTTTGTACAAATTTTAGTTCTTTATATTTTTGTCAATATTTTATTTCTATAGATAAATTCTTCAAAATTTCATTTTTATAGAAATTTTTGATAAAATTTCATTTCTATAGAAAAGTTTGTTAAAATCTTATTTCTATAGAAAATTTTGTCAAAATTTTATTTCTATAGAAAATTTTGTAAAAAGTTTATTTCTATAGAAAATTTTGTACAAATTTTATTTCTATAGAAAATTTTGTAAAAATTTTATTTCTTTATATTTTTGTCAAAAAATTTGTAAACATTTTATTTATTTATATAATTTTTGTCAATATTTTATTTGTATAGATAAATTTTTCAAAATTTAATTTCTATAGAAAATTTTGTCAAAATTTTATTTCTATAGAAAATTTTGTAAAAATTTTATTTCTATAGAAAATTTTGTAAAAATTTTATTTCTATAGAAAATTTTGTAAAAATTTTATTTCTAAAGAAAATTTTGTAAAAATTTTATTTATTTATATAATTTTTATCAATATTCTATTTCTATAGATAAATTTTTCAAAATTTCATTTCTATAGAAATTTTTGATAAAATGTTATTTCTATAGAAATTTTTATTTCTAAAGAAAATGTTGTCAAAATTGTCAACATTTTATTTCTATAGAAAATTTTGTCAAAATTTTATTGCTTTATATAATTTTTCAAAATTTTATTTCTATAGATACATTTGTCAAAATTTCATTTCTATAGAACAGTTTGTCACAATTTTATTCCTATAGATATTTTTGATAAAATTTTATTTCTATAGAAAATTTTGTAAAAATTTTATTTCTTTATATAATTTTGACAAAAATTTATTCCTATAGATAAATTTTTCAAAATTTCATTTCTATAGAAATTTTTGATAAAATTATATTTCTATAGAAAATTTTGTCAAACTTTTATTTCTATAGAAAATTTTGTCAAAATTTTATTCCTATAGAAAATTTTGTCAAAATTTTATTTCATTTATTTATGAATTTCGACTCTCTTCCTTGGGGCCCGTTTATCCCGCTTAGTCACACCTGACTAAAACTGACTTATAGACGGATTGTATGGATGATGGTACACCACCATTGGTGTTATATGAAATGGAGGCAACAAATTCAAATAATAAATTCCTGGTATTTTAATTTAGAGCGAAAATGAAATTATGACAAAAACGTACAAGGAGAGGTAATAAACAGCATCTGATGAAGGAAGAGGATCTTTTATATAATAGCTTTGAAAAGACCTTGGGGGTTGAAACCCACTATTAACACGTCAGCCAACCAACCAATCATCCATCCAATCATTTGCCCAAAACACCACAACAACTCAACAGCTATGGCCAATGCTTCACAAAGTTCGTAGTAAATGAAATTGTATCTTGGAGGATGTGTGTCTGGTAGATTCGATTGAAATGTCATTTATAAGGATTCATTATGGGTGTAGGAGTGTTAGCTGGAAGTTTTAATGATTCCAATTCGTACTAAAAATGATGTTTTATATAACTGGAAGGCATTAAAAAGGCTTTCAAAAACCTTGAACAAATACGAAAATAAGTACATATAGAGTCGAATGGACGCAAATTTCCAGAAACAGACATCTACATAGCTACAAAAACATTTTGTGGATAATATTTGCGTCATTATTTCTAGTCCTTCTGGGGGAGTGGAGAATGTGTTATTACTGCCTAGTGTCAACCACTTTCGTGGGGGCCTACAATATCATATTTACCCAAAATACCAGGAAGAGCCATTAAGGTCATATAACAAAGAGATTAATTTACAATATTCACGAAGGATGAAATAACTCAATGATCAGATATTCCTGGAAGAAAATAATAAAGTCCATACTACACATTTGCAATAGATATGGGACGAGGTCCAAAATATTTCTTTGAACTCGGTCACAAAATTGAGATATCAGAATCCCAGAAAAGCAGGTGTTTGTTTACCCCAAAATGCGTTGGTTGTGATATCCTAGTATGTATTAGACATATGATTTTCGTGATCCAATTAGAAGATCACATTTTCTCGGCGAACATAAAGATTAATTTTAAAGTTCCAAGATTGAGTCATGTTAGGAAATTGATACATATCTGTAAACGCTGCCCCGAATCATAACCTCGACTCTGTGTTTTCTTTAAAACATGAAAACTATTCCAAGAGCATCAATTAATATAGACGCCATGGCTATGTCATTAAACAGATGAGTTTTTAGACGCTCGTAAATTGACTCATGACCCATGCTTCATCCATTGCCATTTAAGGATCCATAAGCTCGGATTTATAACACTTGCTCATCGCGTTTGTCAAAAGAATTTTGCGTCAATGAAATGCGCATACCTAAATGCTAACGCCACAGAGCGCTTTGGAACGTAGTACGCTGCATCACATCATAAACGCTGCTACGAATAATCAACTCTAGGGTTGGGTAGTTCCGGATGGAACTAGTTCATTGGAACTAATTACTTTAGTTGACTGCGGGAACTAGTTCCAGCTCTTTCGTTCTTTTAGTTTCACAGTTCATTTTCATCTAAAGAGGAATACAGTGCTCTCGAGCAATATAAAGCTAGTGGACTTTTCTGCTAGGAAAAAACTACCAAAGGTTTTACATGGCTTGTGAAATAATTGCCAGATTTGCTTGTTACGATTTGTGAAAACTTTTTTTATTATATCCAGCTATTTCACTCCGACATTGGTTCAACTCAATGTGGAACGCCGTTCGGACTCGGCTATAAAAAGGAGGTCCCTTGTCGTTGAGCTTAACATGGAATCGGGAAGCACTCAGAGATAAGAGAGAAGTTCCCCAATGTGGTATCACAATGGACTGAATAGTTTAAGTAAGCCTGATACATCGGGCTGCCACCTAACCTAACCTAAACTAGTGCGTTCAAAAATTAGCTGATTTATTGTTTCTTCGGTCTATAATTTCGTATTGTACCAAGAAAATGAGCGGCGAAATTAAAAAAAAAGATCTAGGATCTAAAAGGAACTAGTTCCTATTACGGCACGGAACTAAAAAGAGCGAAGACTTAAAGGAACTATAATCTCAACTGTAATCAACTCGTCATTGTTTTTAATCCATGTGTATCCCTAAATATAGACGTCGACCTCGACTCGACATCCGACTATTACCGTTTTCGTACCATTGAAACGGCTTCATTGTGAATGAAAGTATTTTTGCCATGTTACATCCATTGCAACATATCTAGGAAAATTTTGTTATGTATTACGCTAGATTATCTCTTAACACAGTTATTATAATTAATCACAAATGAGTTTGAGCGACTGTCAACGAAAAATATTCCATGCGCATCCCTAAATAACAGACACCATAACCTTGTCATAAGACTATTAGGAGTTTCCACGCATCTTCGGAAAGTAAGGGCTAGCAAAAAATCATATGGATTTATTTATAGTGGAACTATCTATGTCCCAGGTCGGGGTCTTTTCTATTGGCCTGTCATGTCTTAACAAAAGTTAAGCTTCGACAATACGATTCCGTCATACATGCAATCTTTCAATGAAAATCCCATATAATGGGTGTGCAAATTGGCGTGTTACAAATTGCTTCACGCAAAACTCATTTTTCCATATAAAAGCAAGTTTATGTTTTAATTAAAAAACGAAAGTCCATTGTTTGAAAGACTTGTTAGTCATGAATGACAAGACCTTGTGGCCTAATTACGTTAGTTTAGGCACCGGAAATCTGAGCACATTTGTTCACAAATATAGTTTTATATTTCCAATGCGTTTATGAAATACATTTAACATACCTCAAGTATAAATACTTGCCGCCAAAAGTGAAAACTTCGAATGCACTCTTTTCTCTTCATGGTCGAATTCGCTTCATATATGTCAACTATTTATTTGATCGAAAAAATGCGCAACGTTGGAAATCATTGCAAGTTTTAATTTTGCCCATGTAATTAAATATTCAATAAGCGCTGATTATACAAAATTATATTAAATATGTTACTCAAGTGTGTAGTCAACACTGAAGAAAATTTCTTGGCATCCAGAAATATTAATGATGCTTTAAGGCCGGTACTCTGTTCGGTTTTCGCGTTGAAACTCCATACAAAACCAAAAAATGCGAAAAATTTGCGAAATTTTTTCCATTTGTGATACTTTGTTTTTTCGTGTTGAAAAACTGACGTTTATAGCACGGCGCCATTTGCAATGTGAATTAAGAAATAATTTATTGATTAAAAACTATTTGTGCGGGTTTATAAATCAAACACGGACCATATTTTTGTTCCGAAACTATACAAAGGATCAAAGGAATAACAGATCAATTGCCCAGGGAAAAATAAAATGTTATTTTGTAAAAACAAGCAACAAGCTACTAAACACATATATGTTTATAGGCTATTTCTAAATTAATATATGTTTGCATCCAAGCATATTATATTTACAAACATTTTATGTCCCAAACATAATATGTTCTAACATATTAACATATATGTCCCAAACATGTTATGCTAGTTTATGAACATTATATGCTTGCACTCAAAAATATTGTGTTTAAAAATTTGTGTTCCAAACATATAATGTTTATAGCCAAACATATGAAAAACAGTATTTTTCATCCGTGTAGTTATGTCAAAATTCTGTCTTTAAGAATACAAAGTTTCTATTTATACGATTTGGAACATTATAGCCAATTCTTGATGTTAAGTAGTGTGAATAATTATCTCCATTAATAAGTTTAGTGGAAAAACAATACCGTACATAAACCTTCTACGCTCAAGAGATTGAAGATCACTTAACCTAAGACGACTATAATATGGAGATAAATCGTATAAATTATTCCAGCCAAGTCCCCTCAAAGCAAAAATAAGAAACTGCTTCTGGAGAGATTCAATATGACCAATAGAACAACGATAACTCGGTGACCAGACAACACATGCATGATCCAATATCGGTCTAACCGGAGTCGTAAAGAGCCTCTTCGTAAGATAAGGATTAACAAATTCCTTTGACCATGTCTTAATGAAACCCAAAACACCAACTGCCTTATTAAAACATTCTTCAATATGAGGACCAAAGTCAAGCCTGGAATAAAACAAAACACCTAAGTCATTAAATCTAAGCACATTCTCAAGCCTATAATCCCCAATATAGTACTCAGTCCGTTCACAAACTCTACGAGAAAAAGTCATCTTCTTACACTTCACAAGATTGAGTAACATAGAATTAGAAGCACACCAATCAGCAAACTTGTCAATGTCTTACTGAAGAAGTAAATAATCACTAGCAGTATCAAATGAAAGAAACAACATAATATCAACTGTGTACATCAATGATACGATAACCGACGGCAGATCGTTCAAATATAGAATCGGTCGTAAGTGGCTACCTTGGGGAACGCCAAATGACAAACGTATAAGCGTAGATAAACTATCTTTAAATGCAACTCTCTGAGTTCTACCATGCATGTAGGAATAACATAGCTGGAGATCCCAAAACATCTAATTTGTACAGTAGCAGTCTATGATTCACCATGTCGAACGCCTTGCTTAAATCCGTACATATATTACATCCAATTGACGTCTTTGAGAGAATTCTTCGAACACGTTTCCAAAAAATTCAAGCAAACTTACCAATACATCAATTGAGTGCCAAATATTCAATAAACAGATCAATAATTTCAAGGCTAATTAAAAAGTTTTTGCAGACTAGTCGCACATATCCCATTAATTTTTGGTGGAACCACGTGGCCTTCCTTCCTTCGCGACATGGAGAATCCTGAATTAAAAGCACAATCCAAAATAATCCCACAATATCTTCTAGTCATATACGAAACCGCCTAGACCGCAACCGAAAGATTCCGTCTAAGCGCAGAAGAGCGGTAGAGGCCGGATCATCCGATTAGTCGACGACCAAAATCCAAAAATGGAGGACTTTGCTGTTTCTTGACGAATCTAAGTTTAATGCAAAAGATTCTGACGGCATAGGACTTATATGCAGTCCAAATGGACAACAGTTAAACCCTAAATACTGCAAAGACACTGTAAATCACAGAGTCGGCAACATATGGATCTGGGGTTTCTCTAGACAAGGGTCATTGTTGAAACAATGAATCGTTTCATGTATCGCGACATATAAAAAGACGTGATGTTGCCTTATGCTGAAGAAGAGATGACACTTAAATGGACATTACAGTAAGATAACGATCCTTAACCACACGTCAAAAGTGGTTAAAGAGTGATTTGATAGGAGTTCTTCCTTGGCCTTTCCAATACCCAGATCTCAACTCAATCTAGAATTTGTGGAAGATCGTTAACTTAGAAATTAGCGAGAAAATTGCAAAAAAAAAAAAAAGCCTGAGAAGCTATATCACCTGAAACAATTAACATTTTTTTCGTTTTTTTTTTCTATTCAGGTAGTAAAACTAATAATACATTTTTCCTATTTTCACAAAATACTTAAGAAATGGTAATAACTTAATTAATTAAAAAATATGTGCGTGTGTCATCCAGAATAAGGGATACACAATGAAATATTGATTTCAATAGTTATTTTTGTATCTTATAATGGGGGTGCTTTAGTATTGTCCGCTTATATTTGCGAAAAACTTTTTTTATAAAATGTTTAATATCTTAAAGTTTGTGTTTTTCATATTATAGTTATAAATAAATAAATAAAAAAATTAATTAACCTGTTTCCCTAAAAAGAAAGTGCTGAGTGAGTGCCCATGTTTTGACCGATACTGTACATGTACATATAAAGATTTAAAAATCTCGTTTTATAGTTTTAAAATATTTTAAATAAACTTAAATAAATAATAATTTATTCTGTCTCAAAAATGTAAATAAACAAAGTTAAATAAATTAAATTATTATCTTTTTTTATTAAGTGTATAGATTAAATAATTCTTACAGACTTATTATATAAATACATATTCACAAATAACATTATGCATTTAAAAATAGTATTATTTTACGCTTAAGTGTAGAATGATTTTCAGATAGGTCCAGTAAGAAGAAGTACTTATTGAATTGGAAGAACAGACGATGTTTTGGGTCATTATTCCCATAATTTGACCGATTTGGCATCACAAGAACATTCACAAGGATCCGATTCAAAATATAAACACAATCCCTCAAATGCACTGTTAGAAAAATATGTTTTTCATATGTTCCGATATAAACAAAATGTGTTTCGGGCACAATTTTAAAACACAATATATTTAAGTGCAAACATGTAATGTTCCTAAAGTAACACTAAATGTTTGGGACATCTATATTAATATGTTAGAATATATTATGTTTGGGGCATGAATGTTTCATAAAAATCATATGTGTGAATGCAAACATATATACATTTACAAATTTCAACTAAACATACATATGTTGTGATATTTTATTCAAAGCGACAGAGAGAGTATAGAGAAAGAAATAGAGATGGAAACCGGAAGAGTTGACAAAAGATAACATAACACAGCGAAAGAATCAAAAGAGAACAATTTCTGTGAAACCGCTTGTATGTTGTTGCGGTAAACTTTTTTATGATAAGGCCAAAAATTTGATATGCTTAAGTCTAAATATTATTTAATTTGAATAAAGAGAATAGACATTCGGAACCAGGAGAATAGACATTTGAAAAACAAACAGCATATGTTTTCGCCTTGAGAGTAAAATTTAAAAAAAATTATAAAAGTGAATAATTTCTTCAACATTATTTGTATTACAGAAAAAGGTGCCAAGAACTAAAATATTTCGTGAAAGTGAAAATTACGAGTATGTTAGGCAATGAGCACAATCGTCTTTGGGAAAAATTCTTCCAAGCAAATGATATTTTTGGGCTCAAAATGCTTCCAAACATATAATATGTTCACATAAAACAAACATATTAATGTTTCGGCAGTATCCAATAATATATGTGCTTCCTGCAAAATATGTTTGGAACATATGTTAAAGAAGCGATTTTTTGAGGGTGTGATATTTAGTTTCTTTAGTTATACTTTTGTTCATATTATTAAATTGGTAATTGTTTGGCAAGATTTAGAACATTGTTTTGTTTACCCATTGAAAGAATAATTAATTTATCTGATTATATAAAATAGTTTCAATGTTGCAGAATCAAATATCATTTGACTATAGAATATTTTAAAATCCACTGGGATTTCATACCTTGTTCTCAGCTTGGTTCATCAATAGAGACGCCTCTTTTTCCGATTCCTGCTATTGTATTTCACTTATTAGCAAAAATTAATAGAAATGCACCAAAGTCTTGCCAAAGAAAACAAACATTGAATAACACAAATTTCTTATAGAAATAAATTTATATTGGGATTGTCATCTAAAGTGTTTATAAGAACTCTTATACAAAACATTTTTCCTAGCAAACAGGCATGGTAATTTACTAAACATTTTTTTCTTATATGAGATGTGCTTATATCCGTTACCCACTGTATACAATTTACGAGTAAGTACACACAGAGAGTAGAAACATGATTGTCACAATCATATTCGAAGAGGAAAATAATATGATAGGAGCTATTTTTGCGGCGACCATGTAACATGTTAACCTGCAACCATGTTGGCTCAGTGAACAGGTTCTAAGAAAAATGTAATTGTCCTCATCTAAAATGTTATTATATTGATAAAAAGAATTTTGTTTGAATGAAAAGACAATGGTCACGATTTAAAATGTTATGGTATTCATTAAAAATGTTTTTCTCCTAGTTAAAAGAATATGGTCACAACCTAAAATGTTTTGATCTTTATGAAAAAACTTTTTTCATCGTCGAAAAAAGGACGCCACTTGAGAAAAGAAAACACAAAATTAACTTTATTTGTTTGTTTTTATTTATTTATAAACTAATTCATTGTTTATTTGTATTTATAATGCCGTTAAAGCAAACATCGTATATTTTTACACACTCTATTTTATTTCAATTTCAACAATAAGTAATTATTCCATATTTACATCGTGCCCATCAAATGTATAAACGCAGACTTCATGTAACTGCAAATAAAAATAAATGATACCATATATCAAAATGCAGAACAAAAACAGGTACATTTTTTTCCTTTTTTGTGTTCTCATATTACCACGTGCCAGTTCTGAATAAATAAATTAACACAAAACACAGTAAATCCGTATTCTCCGTCCATTCCAAGAAACAATCAACACACGACTGACGCGCAAAATGAAAATCATGTGTACCTGCTCAATGTTTTTATAAAATTGTTTTCGCTGCAAACAAGTTAAAAAATTAAATGGTCACGAAAAAAATGTAAATGGTCTTTATGGCCATGTAATGGTTCTAGACATATCTATACTTAACCTATAAAATACTTTTTTCCCTGTAAAAAAGTAAAAAAATTGAATGGTCAGGTACATGATTTTCCCGACCATTTAATGGTCTCAAATTCTATCATTTAAATGATAGAACATGTTTGCGGTATTTGAGAATCATTCAAATGCTTATTGCCACCATTCATTTTTCTCCGATCGAAAACTATTTTTACAAAGCAAAATACATGGTTTTCGCGACAATTACATGCTCTAGATAAGCATTAAATGGATGCGGCAACCACGTCCAAACATGGTTTTTCTGTGCGTGTACGTAAAGGCATTTGAACCGCCTAGGTTAACAATAAAAGTAAATACTATAAGTGTTTACATTTCGCCGGCTAAAATAATGCCAATGTCATTGTGCACTCGTTCAACAATTCTGATAAGAAACGCCTTCACGATATTTAAGAAAGTAAATGCAGACACACGCATGCATACAAAACAAAAATATCCCAACTCGGCAATCACGTTATAAAGATAGGTCATAATAAAAACAAAATCTATACCCCCATCCCCCACCTCATCAAATTCAAATGTTAGGTATCTTTGAAAAGTTTATATGTAAATAGCCCCACCTCCCCCCACCCATCACTCACTTACTACCTTCCTTTTCCAACAACCTACTCCATTTAAAACCACTTCCTTGTCACCTTCCCATTGTCATGGCTTGTCATAATCCGAGATTGCTTTGTTGTTTTTGTTTCCTATATTCCCCATTCACTCGCCCTTGATTGTCATTTAATTATTTTGGTTTTCTTAATTTCTCTGCTATCTCTTTTGAACTCATTTTTATGTGTATTTCTACGTAAATGTATACTTGTGTGCTTAGTGGTGTTTGTTTTTCTATAGAATTCTTAAGAAATATCTTAATCAAAACAAAATTCCGGGAATTTCGTAAACTCTTCTCTTTGCAATTGCTATTCCGGCTTTGCTATACTGGCTCTCTCGCTCTCTTTCTCCCTCTCTCACTCCTCTTATCATTGCCATCAGATATAATTCTCTCATTAACAATAATAAACAGGTTTATCTGTGTTGAGAAATTTAATGGAAAAGTACAATCAGAGATGGAAAGTGGACAGCTTGTAATGTAACTTACGGTATGGTCACATTGCATAGTGGGCCAAATGACTGGTTTTTGACGCATTAAATTAACGGAAGTACCTAGAGTTCTGAAATTTTGTACATTTACCATTGAGGATACGAATAAAGTATAATCAAAAATTTGGACCGATCCGCCCACTTTCAAATGAAGGGCGTATTTCAACCCAAAGGAAGCGCCTAGAGCTCTGAAATTTTGTACATGTACAACTGTGGATGAGAATAAAGTATGATCGACATTTCGGACCGATCCGCCCACTGCCACGCCCTCTTTCTAATGGGGGATTTATCTCAACCACTTTTATCATACACCAAATTAAATATATCAATATGTAGTAACATTGGAAACTGAAAATCTAAATTAGAACTGATGCACACTGTTACTCCATCTTGATCACTATCTTAGTGTGTATATGATTTCAGCAATTTTAGTCCAATTCAAATTTAGTTAAATTAACTCTCTTACACACTCATTTTAGCTAATAGTTTTGAATAACATTGTTTCTGCAACACTATGTAGAAATGGGAACATATTCGTTAAAAAATATCCAGATGTGTTTGTAGAAAAAAAAACATTTTTGCGTTCCCAGTCCAAAAATAACATTTTGTTTTTGAAACATGTTTGAAGTGATCATATTACTTCTGTACGTCTCACGACTCACGCGTGAGTCACGACACCTCTATTCTCAATCTTTCTAACGCGGTGTAGAACTCTACCAATACGTTCCAAGTTATTGAGTTCTACTCCATATGCTTTTTATCGCACATTTTTTCTTAAATAATAAAACAAAATTTTCAATGTTTGTTAATTTCTACTAAAAGTACATACCTTGACTTAAATTTTACATTTTAAATTAAGTTTATAACATTAACCCCCATTTTCATGAATCTCCGTTAGTGCTCCGTTAGTTAACGAATTTTTAAACCGTACCATGGATATATCTGTCATCTTGCGTATATATTCCACATGCCAGTTAGAAATTTAACTGCTGAAAATTTTTCAGTTAAAGTTAACTGGAGAGAAGATATTTGCAATTTAATTTAACATATTGACACCTAAAAATTTGTGTTAGTTTTTCTTTTTTTTTTTGATGAGCATGGCTGCATTTTTTAATCGAATTAATTTTTTTCTTGTGTATTTAGTACAAGTGGACTTAAAGTTTTCAAGATATCGACCTTGGATATTTTTCTAGCAACTATGGCTACATTTTCTGCCAATTATGGCTACATCTTTTTATTATCAAAATATATTATAAAACAATTTGTTATAGTTTTCGAGGTATGGGCAAAGACAATATACTTTAGAGGACGGGAAATGGGCATGCGTTAAACCAAATGTTGCATTGACGGCGCTAGGTCCATACTAGAGGTGTGCACGTGAGTAATATTTTACTCACGCTCACGCACACTCACGACGGAAAAATCTTACTCACGCACACTCACGCACGATATTGTTTGGTAGGACTCACGCTCACGCACACTCACGAAAAGAAAATTTGTATTCACGCACACTCACGCACGAAAATGTCGTGACTCACGAAAAATACCGTGACTCACGAAAAATATCGTGACTCACGAAAAATGTCGTTACTCACGAACAATTTTTTGAGTAATTTACCGTAGCGACGCGTCTGAAAACATGAGCATTATTAAAATCAAGAGCGTTATTACACTCTTAACATCCCAGGTGTCACTAAAATTGTAAATGAATTTAACTCTTAAGCGTTTTATGTTGGTGAGCAGGATTATTTTCGTGAGCGTAAATCTTTACTCACGCACACTCACGAAGATAATATTTTCGTGACTCACGCTCACGCACGACATTTTGGTTTGTTAATCACACTCACGCCATTGCCATGAGCGTGACTCACGACTCACGCGTGAGTCACGACAATTTCGTGTCACGTGCACACCTCTAGTCCATACATGTTTGTAATTGTAAATGAAAAACTTTTTTTTTAAATTGAACAATAATAAATTTTGTGCAATAAATAAAAAATTACATTTTCTCTCCAAGATATTTCCAACTCTTAATTTCTTTTTATATGCATTTTAATATGTCGAACCAAACGCGTAAAGGACAAGTAGGGACCTGCGCCATCAACGGTTTGATATTATCAGCAGCCAATTTCCCATCTTCCTAAGTATATTGTCTTTGGATATAGGCTATGCAAACATTTTAATTATTTTTTTTTTAATAGAAGGATTTTATTGAAGAACAATTTTTTGTAAATGGAAGTGAATGGAAAGTGCCTTAAAGCCGGTACTATGTTCCCTTTTCGCGTTGAAATTTTGGTGGTTACTATATTAAAATAGCTTAATTCTAAGCAGAAAATTTAACTCCATTGATACGCACTTTCTTTATCGTCGAGATTTTGTCAAGATTTAACAGGAATATGTTTGTTTTCATGTATAATTTTGATTATTTCAGAAAAAGTAATCGCGAAAATAAAGTGATTTTCAACTCGAAAACCGAACAGAATACCGGCCTTTAGGCGAAATTTGTTGTGTTTTCTCTTCAACGACTTCCTATAAAACTCTATTCGCTATGTACTCGCATTAATACGAGTACCATATTACTTATATAAGAAATGGTCAAGTTTTTGAAGGACCCGGGACCTCTCCGGATCCAGGGTTATGAAATGTTTTATACTAATTCTAAATATACACTTTATTACTTATTATACATTACTTTCAGATAGATTATGTGCCCTGGCCAACAAATCCAATTTAAATCCCGTAACTTCGAAAATATGCCTCTCCGACAAAAAATTACATTTGTGTTTAGAATCGAAAAATCTACACGCTGGCCAAAAATTGGACCAATCGGACAAATGAGGATATATAAAATTCTAATGTGAAATGTGAACCAATATTGATATTACGTTATGCATTTTACAGACTATCAGTTATTCCGGACGACAGTGCTCGTGTCGAACATATCCCATATATTGTGTACATTATAAGTTATGTCCGAAGGCATAATCGATACTGCTGCATGTTTATGGGATCGATAACACATTTACCGATTATTTAGTCATCGCCGACAAGTCGTATCGATCCGACACACTGTAGGTTAGGTTAGGTTAGGTTATGTGGCAGCCCGATGTGTCAGGCTCACTTAGACTATTCAGTCCATTGTGATACCACAGTGGTGAACTTCTCTCTTATCACTGAGGGCTGCCCGATTCCATGTTAAGCTCAATGACAAGGGACCTCCTTTTTATAGCCGAGTCCGAACGGCGTTCCACATTGCAGTGAAACCACTTAGAGAAGCTTTGAAATCCTCAGAAATGTCACCAGCATTACTGAGGTGGGATAATCCACTGCTGAAAAACTTTTTGGTGTTCGGTCGTAGCAGGAATCGAACCCACGATGTTGTGTATGCAAGGCGGGCATGCTAACCATTGCACCACGGTGGCTCCGTGGCGGTAAGATTCTTTACAAACACCGACATTCCGTCCGGAATAACTAATAGACTGTAAAGCGCATTACGTTCAAAGTATATTAAATCTTTTCACTTAAAGACATTTTTTTGTAAGTGAAATTTTGCCATCCCTGATGCTTCCCATCACTGGCTCTAGTTTTCGTATTTATGTAGTATAGTAGAAAATACTTGTGAATGATGTTAACGAAGACGATGGAGAAAAAGAGATATGATGCTGCCAATAATGATGATTATCTTGAATTTTCTGAATGAGCATTTTTGTGTGGTTCATTACCTACCTTTTTTTGTTATTGCACCGCATACATTTTGTTGTTGTATCCGTTAGTTGCTGGCAGCAATCATGCTGCTATCTCACACTACTAGTATTTCACCTTATACAGATGGTGGTGTAGTCAACGTAGTTGCCGCTTTCTTGTAACCGGACAGACATACAAAACATGCAGCAAAAAAAATATAACAAAGTGTGCTTCGTTTGCTGCACGTTTGTTTTGCCTCTTTTTATGATATTTGCACAGACCAAGTACTTGTAAATAACTGGTTTTTAACTTTACCCCCCACAAAATGTCTTTACGGCTGATTTTCTTCTTTGTATTGGATATCTTCCAGTTGTAGCACTTTTTCTTATTGGTGAAATATATTCAAGTACCCGTTTTCTTGAAAAAAAAATTGAAGAAATCACACAACACAAACACAATATATTAATTTTTATTTTCCCACAACATTTTTCATACCACTGTGTGGAAATATGCAATTTTCATTTGTAGACACTTTACTTGTTTATATTTAGATCTTTAATCAATGACCCGCATATAGGAAATTCCCGGTTAGATTTTTTTATTATCTTTTGATAGAAAAGTAAAAATGTATGGAATTGTTATTTGTTTTTGTTGAATTTGTAAAGATTACGATGAGAAAAACATTTCCCGTACGTCACTTTAACCATATTATGGTAAAATGCGATTCGTCAAACAGTTGTTTTTGTTTGCTTTGTTTCGTTCTTTCGTTGCCGAAGACAACGAAACTCAGGCGAATAGTGCTGATGCTGAAGGCAAGATGTCGCTGTTGTTACTGTGACCGTTACAAATTATGTATTTTCGAAAAAGGATAAATGCGTTGAAATTGATTTAATTGAAGAGAAATAAAAAAGTGTTAAAGAGATATCATAAATAGATTATCTTGTGTCAAGTTTAAATGAAATTTTGTGCATAAATGAGGTATATGGGCAAAATCGACTAATATCACTAGTTTACAAAATAAAATTTGTTTCACGTACATTTGATGAGAGGTGACTTTTCTTAAGTACACCTAAAAAACAAGTTTACTTGGATCCAAAGATTTTGACATAATATAATATAACTCTTATGCTATGGTCACACTGGGCAAATATTTGACAGATATCAAAAAAGACTGCGTCGCCATAGCCAAACCAGATAACATACTA
Organism: Haematobia irritans; assembly: GCF_050003625.1. NCBI lineage: Eukaryota > Metazoa > Arthropoda > Insecta > Diptera > Muscidae > Haematobia > Haematobia irritans. Next base: position 160,785,028 of record NC_134398.1, on the reverse strand, counting down.
AGTTCATATTGGATATATAACATAATGGTAGGATTATTTTCCAAAAACGGTATTCAGATATTTGGAAACTTGTTCTGGAAAAATATTTGCCTAGTGTGACCTTAGCCTTAGCCTATATTCCAAGCGTTTTTATCTTAAATTTAAAGATTCAATATTTCAGTTAATTTAAAGACGATTTCTTTAAATCAAAAATGTGTTTCTTTACTTTATGGAAATTTTGCCTTGGTTTAAAGACTTGCGACTTTAACGGAGGGACGCAAATTTGCAAAATTTGCGTACTAAATTTAATGAAAACAAATTTTGAAGCAAAGATTATAAACTTTATTTTAAAGAATTTTGTCCTTAAAAATTTGTAAATTGCACATTCTAAAATTTAGGTTGAGTAATTTTTAATATCAGGTAAAAATTTTTTCCAGTGTATTTCCATTTGCTTAATTCGAAAATGTAGGTTACAATTCTTTTTATGGAACAGTTTTTTAGATATTCTAGAAACGTGCATTTATTGGTACTTAAATGCAAGGTATTGAGATGACGAACAAACTTGTATAATTGGATCTGTGATAAGTGGTTCAAAATATATCGATGAAAATAAGCAATTGAGTGAATAAATCCGGTGCCAAATCATATAAATATGCTACTCACACACACACAAAAATGCATTTTTGAGTGGCTCATATTTCTCATATCATTTTTTTTTTAAATCGTTTATTTATTTATTTTTCAGTATAATTTAGACTAAAATAAACAATAGTATGCCTATTCTTAACCTATACAATGCTCCTGTTGGAGAACTCTAGTATAAACTGTATAATTCAAGTATTCTTTGTGTTTCAAGTTATACGTAACATTGGAGAAATATAATTGGGCAGTTGGGACGTAATGAAAAAAGGGAAAAAACATTACATATTATATTTTAGCTAATATAAAAGTGTGTATCAAGGGATAAAACAAAAACAATGTCTTTCCAGGAAAGGTGACTTATATTAATTAATCCACCAATGTTTGTTGGTGTCTGCATTTAATATTTTACTTTTGTTAGTAGTAAATATACTCATACTAAATCTTAAATTAGACATCATATCGTTGTTTATATTTATAGCTTTATTAGTTGCCCTGCGATAATGATGGTAGAAAATGGGAACGCCATCTTCGTTTTGCAAAACCTTATGGCTATCTAGAAAAGGAAAAGCTTCAGGAGGGACATACCCTTTCCCTATAGATTCCTCTATGTAAGAAAATGGCGCATAATACGGGGCCATTATAAGGTTATTATTTTCGCATTGCGTGCACCGTGAGATATGATTCCGAATAAGGTATATGATTATATTATCAATTCTACATATTTCTGCGTACTTATATAAATTCTTGTTAGATACATAAAGGGTGATTCTTTTGAGGTTAGGATTTTCATGCATTAGTATTTGACAGATCACGTGGGATTTCAGACATGGTGTCAAAGAGAAAGATGCTCAGTATGCTTTGACATTTCATCATGAATAGACTTACGATCTGCCACAACGTCGAATTTTCAGTGAATGGGCCCTAGAAAAGTTGGCAGAAAATCCGCTTTTTTATCGACAAATTTTGTTCAGCGATGAGGCTCATTTCTGGTTGAATGGCTACGTAAATAAGCAAAATTGCCGCATTTGGAGTGAAGAGCAACCAGAAGCCGTTCAAGAACTGCCCATGCATCCCGAAAAATGCACTGTTTGGTGTGGTTTGTACGCTGGTGGAATCATTGGACCGTATTTTTTCAAAGATGCTGTTGGACGCAACGTTACGGTGAATGGCGATCGCTATCGTTCGATGCTAACAAACTTTTTGTTGCCAAAAATGGAAGAACTGAACTTGGTTGACATGTGGTTTCAACAAGATGGCGCTACATGCCACACAGCTCGCGATTCTATGGCCATTTTGAGGGAAAACTTCGGAGAACAATTCATCTCAAGAAATGGACCGGTAAGTTGGCCACCAAGATCATGCGATTTGACGCCTTTAGACTATTTTTTGTGGGGCTACGTCAAGTCTAAAGTCTACAGAAATAAGCCAGCAACTATTCCAGCTTTGGAAGACATTTCCGAAGAAATTCGGGCTATTCCGGCCGAAATGCTCGAAAAAGTTGCCCAAAATTGGACTTTCCGAATGGACCACCTAAGACGCAGCCGCGGTCAACATTTAAATGAAATTATCTTCAAAAAGTAAATGTCATGGACCAATCTAACGTTTCAAATAAAGAACCGATGAGATTTTGCAAATTTTATGCGTTTTTTTTTAAAAAAAAGTTATCAAGCTCTTAACAAATCACCCTTTATTTCAAATGACCATTGGAATTATTTCTAAACATTGATGTACAAACTCTTAGTATTTTCCTTTCAGCTACGCGGATTTTTTCCATGTAAGATGGGGAAATGTTGAACCAGATTGGACAACCATATGTTATAACGGGTCGAATTAGCACCTTGTACATAAATATCATAGTTGCTGGGTTGAGAAGCTTCGTGTAGAATAAAGATTTCTCATATCATATATACATAAGTTGACGTCGGATTTATTCACTAAAAAGCTTATAGCTGGGAATCTAGGGATCGGCTTATATGGGGGCTATATATAATTACACTAGCCAACAACCATTTTGTGAATTGTTTCTAGCATATTTTTTCTTATTGATTATGACCTACTAAACACGAAAATGATTTTTAAAAAATTTTCTGTCGATTGGTTTTCGAGATATAATTTTTTTAATTTTTTTCTTTAATTTTTGGAGGTACACCTACAATTTTGAGCATATCTTTCGTTTTCTTTGACCTTTTTGATCCTAATACTACTCAAATTAAAGAAAATTGAGCCGTCTACAACTCATTCTCAGAAAATTTTCAAATCGGGTAAGTAGTTTGGATGTTAGCGGCTTAAAAAGGTAAAAAACGGCGTTTTTTAAGTAAAAATGTGGCAAAAAAACATATAAAAATTCATATAAAATATAAAAAAAATTCTAACGGCAATTTTTTGTTTTTTTACGTGTAGCTGGAATCTTTACAAAGAAATTAAGCCCTTACTTAATGAAATCTGACAACAAATAGCGGACTGAAATTCCGATATTTTACGATATTTTGATTTTCTTTATTTGCACAGCTAGTGTAATTATATGTAGCCCCCATATAAGCCGATCCCTAGATTCCCAGCTATAAGCTTTTTAGTGAATAAATCCGACGTCAACTTATGTATATATGATATGAGAAATCTTTAATTAAAAATATTATATCTCGAAAACCAATCGACAGAAAATTTTAAAAATCATTTTCGTGTTTAGTAGGTCATAATCAATAAGAAAAAATATGCTAGAAAGAATTCACAGAGAAAAGTTTGTTATTTGTTGCCTAGTGTTATTAACGGATATAGATCAATTTTCGATGAAAATAAGCAATTGAGTGAATAAATCCGGAGCCAAATCATATAAATATGAGCTACTCACACACTCAAAAGCTTATAGCTGGGAATATGGGGATCGGCTAATATAGTGTCTATATATAATTATTAACGGATATAGATCAATTTTTGCATGGGTGTTAGGGGCTATATACTAACACCACGTAGCAAATTTTAACCAGACCGGATTTGCTCCTTTAAGAAGTCCCGCCAGCCAAATCTTGAGGTCGGTTTATGTGGGGGCTATACCTAAAAGTGATCCGATAGGTATAAGCGTAGGAAGGCCTCTGGGGAGGGGGCTTAGACCCCCCCCCCCCCCCCCCCCCCAGAATTTGAAAACCTATTTTACATTTTTATAAAAATTAAACAAGTATATACAACCGCACAAAGTTCCGCTAAAGACTTTCATGCACAATCGAATTACTTGAGTTGTGGTATCAGTTGCCGATGGCAATGTTTGAAGTCTGATATTTATGAAATAGAGCTGTGATTGAACTTATGGTTTAGTTGTATAACTAACAGCCTGTTTCTGTATGTCGAACGAGTTCAATCGATCGACTGAAATTCATAGAAACCGCTGTTTTTTGGTTATAAATTCAGCTGGTTGTTTCCATTTTAGTCGATCGACAGAGCTCATTCGACATACAGAAACAGGTGGTAAAGCTCCTTTATTATATTGTTTAGTCTGGTTTAGCCATATTAATTAAAAAATAGTAATTGGTATTAAAACTATTCTTTCATAAATTAATATCTTAATAATGCTGCAAAAAAGCGTCGCCAAAAAAGAAGTGAAAATGTTCTTTTTGGGTCCGGAAGTGGTGCAAAATTGGCGGAGAAGCGATGAATGTAATAGGAACTCGTCATAGAACGAATGTCCACCGTTTCAACAGCCGTTGCAATAAATTTGCATCACTTCTTACGGTGTGATCCAAATTCAGAGTTTTGAATGTGAATTAAAAAATTGTGTGATATTTTCCCAAATAAATAATTTTTATTTATTCGTTTTTTATTTGATTTTTGGTCGACCTTTTGTTAGAATTATATAAATATTTATAAAGACCTCGAGCTTCAAGAAACATTATAATAATTTTTATATTTTTTATGATTTTTAATGCATTCTAACGCTTGTTTGAATATTTTCAAAAATTATCGATTTTTCTATAATGGATTTAGCATTTTTGTGGCAAAATTTGAATAATTTTTACCATTTTATTTATTCTTACTCTTTTTTGTATTCTTTTTTATGAAGTAAAATAATAATTGAACCTATAAGTTCAGTCTATAAATTTTTAGCTAGGGAGGCTATAGCCCCCCCCCACCTAGGAAAATTGTCTAGCTACGCTAATGCCGATAGGGCCATCACCATCCGACCTACATCAATAACAACTATATGTTTATCAAGTTTCAGTTCGAAGTGAGCGGGATTTCAACAGACTGACGGGCCGACAGACGGACATCGCTAGATCGATTCAGAATTTCACCACGACCGAGAATATGCATATACTTCGGGTCGGGTCTTAGACACTGTTGCCACAGTGGTTAGAATAAATAGGAACAAAATTTGGCAAAATGTTCTATAGGAATAAAATTTTAACAAAATTATCTATAGAAATAAAATGTTGACAAAATTTTCTATAGAAATAAAATTTTGATAAAAGTTTCTATAGAAATAAAATGTTGACAAAATGTTCTATAGAAATAAAATTTTGATAAAAGTATCTATAGAAATAAAAAATGTTCCATAGGAATAAAATTTTGACAAAATTTTTTATAGAAAAAAAAATTTGGCAAACTTTTCTATAGAAATGAAAAATTTCCTTCAATATAAGAGTTTTGGTAAATTTTTGGTAAAATTTTCTTCAAATTTTGGTAAATTATTTTTGGCACGATTGACAACAGTGGTTAACAGTACACTCAAAAAAAAAGTTTATTTGCATCCAAAAATTTTGACCTTCCCTTAAGGATTTCGGTATTGATTCCGAGCCAAAGATGCGGCTTCTTTAAAATAAAGAAAATTAAAATTAGGATACAGATCTCATTTATCAAATTTTCATTCTCTTTTCGCGGTTTATTAATAAAGGTCCTCACCTACAAACAAATGCCAATTTAAAAATCCAAATTATAACGGATACTTCAAAGTAAAAAATGGTTTCTTAATTCAAAAAAAAAAAAAAAATAACCAAAGACGCTAAATACTCAAAATGAGTCTTAGCCTATACTTGAATCGTTTTTATCTTAAATATAAAGTTTCAATATTTCAGTTAATTTAAGGACAATTTCTTTAAATCAAAAATGGGTTTCTTTACTTTATGGAAAATTAGCCTTAGTTTAAAGACATTCAACTTTAGCGGAGGGACACAAATTTACAAAATTTGTGTCCAAAATTTAATTGAAAAAAATTTTGAAACAAAGATTATAAACTTTATTTTAATTACAATTTCATTATTTTAAAGAAATTTGTCCTAAAATTTAGGTTGAGTAATCTTTAATATCACGTAAATATTTTTTCAGTGTAGCCTTAGCACATTTCACAACCGACGGAGTTGGCATAAGAACATCTAACTAATATTTTAACACTTTTCATGGCCAAAGAAAAACGAAAGCTGTTCATGAATTTGTGAACGAAACCATCAACATTCCGTTTTGATTTTTCGTAAACGTTTCCGCTTCGATTTTGGAACGTAATTTTTTTTATTGGTGTAATGTTAGTATTCTCACTTTGAAAACCACATGAAATTTTGTTAACATCGTTCCATAATATAAACGAACTCCCCGATTCTAATATCCACGTTGAAAACAATTTAATCGCAGAATTTTGTGTGTACACGGATGAAAAAGACTGTTTTTCATATGTTTGGCTATAAACATTATATGTTTGGAACACAAATTTTTAAACACAATATTTTTGAGTGCAAGCATATAATGTTCATAAACTAGCATAACATGTTTGGGACATATATGTTAATATGTTAGAACATATTATGTTTGGGACATAAAATGTTTGTAAATATAATATGCTTGGATGCAAACATATATTAATTTAGAAATAGCCTATAAACATATATGTGTTTAGTAGCTTGGAGCGCTATTTAACAGGGAGCGATATTGAATTAAGTTGGTGGTTGTGGCTTGTTATTACAAAATTAACATTTTATTTTTCCTTGGGCAATTGATCAGCTACTTCTTTGATCCTTACAAACTGTGTGGTCCGCTGTTTGAATCCCCGTCCGGCAAAAGGTAAAAATAAAATAAAAAAAATCATAAAATTGAATAATTTCTTCTACAATGTTTGTATTGCAGAAAAAGGTGCTAAGAACTAAAAAATCTCGTGGAAGTGAGAAAGATGTGGGGGAATATGCAATTAGGCAGAAACAAAATTTTGAGCATTCAGGTCGAAAACCTATGTTGTTAGCACCTATATTACCTGTTTATTTTCATAATTCATTATGATTGTAAATATATAAATAAATGAATAAAATTTTGAGCACAATATTGTTTGGGAGATTTTTTTAAGCATATAATATTTTTGGGTGCAAAATGCTTCCAAACTTATTATATGTTCACATAATAACATATTGTTTTTTGGAAGACAACATTATTGAATTTGGATGCAAAAATACAAAATGTTTGGAACTTAGACTACCCAAACATATATTGTTTAGACCAATATGCTTTCAAACATATTATATATTGGAAGAGATCAAACATATAAATCTTTGGGCAATACCCAAAAATGTATATGCTTGAAGCAAAATATGTTTGGGAGTATATGTTACAGAGGCGATTTTTTGTGAAGGTGTACAACTTGGTTGAAAAATTTACGTTACTTGTTGGGAATAGAGAGGTAATTCGTTAACTCTCTTTGGGGTGAACTTGCTCCGACCCGCTTCTACATACAGTCTCCACGTATAACAACCTATCCAAAGATATGACATCTTAAACTTCTTGGAAACGTTTACTTCATTAATACTTAGGGAATTAAGACTAGAAGTGCCCATATGTAATAGGTACTTTTAGTTAAATGTGGTATCACAATGGACTGAATAGTCTAAGTGAGCCTGAAATTTAATCGGGCTGCCACTTTAACCTAACCTAACCTAGGGAATTCATGACATATTGACTGTAAATGTTGAGCTTCTTATAACATTGAATGCCAGATGCGCATTATAAAGCTGATATAAATCAGCTGACGTTTTTCACCTGACCCACATTTAAAAATTGATTTCCGAAATATATGTATCTCTGATATTTTAGATTTCCATTCGATGACAAAAGTTCTCTAAACCTATTTTTGAAATTTGAAAACATAAAATAAATATAGACAGATATCTTAATTGAATGCTATCATTCATCCATCATAGAATGTACAACAGTTGTTGAATTATGGCAGAATCTACCCACTCCATGAGTGGCATATCATAAAAGGAAAATACGAAATTTGAAGTAACAATAGCAGAGCACTGAACAGTAGAATAACAGCGATTATAAATATATAAGCGGGTATCTTTGTACATAATGCTCTTCTCGTTGCTATGACTTTTAATACGCACAGTGGGGGATATTTTGTTCCAAATAAATCATTTGGTATATACAATAGATAAGGAATATAAGAATTTCTGAAAAAAATGTTTGTTTTTTCTTATAGGAAGAAGAATCGAATGTTTGGGGTTTTACTATCTTTCTTATAGGCGTTTTTTCTGATATGAGATGTGCTTATATCCGTTCCTCACGTTGTTTTTTTTTTGTTTTTAATTAAGGCTATTTATCGTAAATCACCACAATGTATGTGAGTCTCCCGAGTTTTCGTGAGTCGTGACATTTCTGATCGTAAATATCCATGAATAAAAATATTTCACTCATGTGCGTGAGTCCTACCAAACATAACGTGCGTGAGTAAAACTTTTCAGTCGTGATATCCACACCTCTACTCTGGAGCAGTACCATTACTAATGGTGAGAGAATGGAGATTGACCAGAACATTCGTGGTAGAGGTGAGCACGTGACACGAAATTGTCGTGACTCACGAAAATTTTCGTGACTCACGCGTGAGTCACGCTCATGGCAACGGCATGAGTGTGCGTGATTAACTAACCAAAATGTCGTGCGTGAGCGTGAATCACGAAAATATTATCTTCGTGAGTGTGCGTGAGTAAAGATTTACGCTCAAGAAAATAATCCCACTCACCAACATAAAACGCTTAAGAGTTAAATTCATTTACAATCTTAGTGACACCTGGGATGTTAAGAGTGTAATAACGCTCTCGATTTTAATAATGCTCAAGTTTTCAGACACGTCGCTAAGGTAAATTACTCAAAAAATTGTTCGTGAGTCACGACATTTTTAGTGAGTCACGATATTTTTCGTGAGTCACGACATTTTCGTGCGTGAGTGTGCGTGAGTACAAATTTTCTTTTCGTGAGTGTGCGTGAGTCCTACCAAACAATATCGTGCGTGAGTAAGAATTTTCAGTCGTGAGTGTGCGTGAGTAAAATATTACTCACGTGCACCTCTAATTCGTGGCCAGAGCAATCCCACCTGCAAGAATAAGCTAAGCTCCTTCTACTACTCTTTGAAATGCAAGCGGAAATGGTTGCTAAAAAACGTTGGGAGTAGAAAGAAGATTCTGAAGGCATTGGCTGGAAGCATTTGGGAGAATAATAAACGTAGGAATCAATTGGGCGTCCTTTTATCGATTATGCATCCCCCCGTTTGGACTCCCTGTATAAGCGAGACCCAATGGGGAAACCTTCGGACGATGCAGAATACTGTGTTGCAGATTGCCACTGGATGCCACTCCCGGATATCAGAACAACATTTGCAGCATAGCTCCAAAATACTCTCGTTGAGGCAATACTGTGACCTCCTTACCCATTAGCGCCTGATAATGTGCAGAACGGCAAACTATAACAGCAGGACACCATTTGCACGTGCCATGGTTGGACTTCAGAAAATACCTACAATTAATTAATCACCTCATCGGGGATGCCAGTAATGAAGGAATAAGGATGGCATTGGAAGCAAGGTTGCCACTCGAGCAAAAATAATCTACCAAAATTTGGAGAATATTTACAAAAAAGCTACCAAGCAAAAATAAATATTTTGCAAAATTTTATTTCTATAGAAAATGTTGTCAAAATTTTATTTCTAAAGAAAATTTTGTCAACATTTTATTTCTATAGAAAATTTTGTCATAATTTTATTTCTATAAAAAATTTTGTCAAAATTTTATTTCTATACAAAATTTTGTCAACATTTTATTTCTATACAAAATTTTGTCAAAATTTTATTTCTACACAAAATTTTGAAACAATTTTATTTCTATAGAAAATTTTGTCAAATTTTTATTTCTATACACCCTCACAAAAAATCGCTTCTGTAACATATACTCCCAAACATATTTTGCTTCAAGCATATACATTTTTGGGTATTGCCCAAACATTTATATGTTTGATCTCTTCCAATATATAATATGTTTGAAAGCATATTGGTCTACACAATATATGTTTGGGTCTAAGTTCCAAACATTTTGTATTTTTGCATCCAAATTCACGGATGAAAAAGGCTGTTTTTCATATGTTTGGCTATAAACATTATATGTTTGGAACACAAATTTTTGAGTGCAAGCATATAATGTTCATAAACTAGCATAACATGTTTGGGACATATATGTTAATATGTTAGAACATATTATGTTTGGGACATAAAATGTTTGTAAATATAATATGCTTGGATGCAAACATATATTAATTTAGAAATAGCCTATAAACATATATGTGTTTAGTAGCTTGGAGCGCTATTTAACAGGGAGCGATATTGAATTAAGTTGGTGGTTGTTGCTTGTTATTACAAAATTAACATTTTATTTTTCCTTGGGCAATTGATCAGCTACTTCTTTGATCCTTACAATCTGTGTGGTCCGCTGTTCGAATCCCCGTCCGGCAAAAGGTAAAATTAAAATAAAAAAAATCATACAATTGAATAACTTCTTCTACAATGTTTGTATTACAGAAAAAGGTGCTAAGAACTAAAAAATCTCGTGGAAGTGAGAAAAATGTGGGGGAATATACAATTGGGCAGAAACAACATTTTGAGCATTCAGGTCGAAAACCTACGTTGTTAGCACCTATATTACCTTTTTATTTTCATAATTCGTTATGATTGTAAATATATAAATAAATAAATAAAATTTTGAGCACAATATTGTTTGGGAGAATTTTTTTAAAGCATATAATATTTTTGGGTGCAAAATGCTTCCAAACATATTATATGTTCACAGAATAACATATTGTTTTTTGGAAGACAACATTATTGAATTTGGATGCAAAAATACAAAATGTTTGGAACTTAGACTACCCAAACATATATTGTTTAGACCAATATGCTTTCAAACATATTATATATTGGAAGAGATCAAACATATAAATGTTTGGGCAATACCCAAAAATGTATATGCTTGAAGCAAAATATGTTTGGGAGTATATGTTACAGAAGCGATTTTTTGTGAGCGTGTTCAATAATGTTGTCTTCCAAAAAACAATATGTTATTCTGTGAACATATAATATGTTTGGAAGCATTTCGCACCCAAAAATATTATATGCTTAAAAAAATTCTCCCAAACAATATTGTGCTCAAAATTTTATTTATTTATTTATATATTTACAATCATAATGAAATATGAAAATAAACAAGTAATATAGGTGCTAACAACATAGGTTTTCGACCTGAATGCTCAAAATTTTGTTTCTGCCTAATTGTATATTCCCTCACATCTTTCTCACTTCCACGAGATTTTTTAGTTCTTAGCACCTTTTTCTGTAATACAAACATTGTAGAAGAAATTATTCAATTTTATGATTTTTTTATTTTAATTTTACCTTTTGCCGGACGGGGATTCGAACATGAAACATGTTATGCTAGTTTATGAACATTATATGCTTGCACTCAAAAATATTGTGTTTAAAAATTTGTGTTCCAAACATATAATGTTTATAGCCAAACATATGAAAAACAGTCTTTTTCATCCGTGTAGACAAGTATGTCAACATTTTATTTCTGTAGAAAATTTTGTCAACATTTTATTTCTATAGAAAATTTTGTCCAAATTTTATTTCTATAGAAAATTTTGTTAAATTTTTATTTGTATAGAACAGTTTGTCAAAATTTTATTTCTATAGAAAATTTTGTCACATTTTTATTTCTATAAAAAATTTTGTAAAAATTTTATTTCTAACATATAGAAAATTTTTCTCAAAATTTTATTTCTATAGAAAATTTTCTCTAAATTTTAATTCTATAGAGAATTTTCTCAATTTTATAGAACATTTTCTGAAATCTTCTTTGCTCAAAACTTATCCAGTAGAGGCAGCTTCCTCGAACTGGATGTATAAACTTAAAACTCTAACCCTTGAAATTTGTTATTGTCTTTCTTTATCTTTCCTTATTTGTAATTGTAATATTGATAGACAACATTCCGGCGGGTCTATAGAACTCTGACTTTATTCATAGGGATGAGGGATGGTGAGTGTTCTCCCACTGTGCTATCCACAAAACCTTAAACCAAAATTTATTTCGATAGATAATTTTTTTTAAATTTTTATTTCTATAGAAAAGTTTGTCAAAATTTTATTTCTATAGAAAATTTTCTCAAAATTTTATTTCTATAGAAAATTTTGTCAAAATTTTATTTCTCTAGTAAATTTTGTCAAAAATAGAACATCGGTGCTATCTCAATTGTGAAAGTTTGCCTCAATTCGCGAACCATCTATTTGCGTGTTCTATGAATCCAACAGAGCTGACATCTTCTTCCCTCAGAACTTATCCAGTAGAGACAGCTTCCTCGAACTGGATACTGACGTTATTCATTGGTGTTGAATAGGAGTGGCAAATATAACTACGGCGTGTGGCGAGGATAACAAGACTGTGGAAGGACCAGTTTTCACAGCATACAGATCATTAGACGTTCACTACTTATCCAATTTTTGACTGTGATGTATTCTCCCACTGTTCTATCCACAAAACCTTAAAGAGACCATCAAACATGGACGACTAAAAATAAGCAATGCCGATTATCAACTGCACATATTTATGTATAATCACTGTATGATCATCATCATTATCGTCCCTCCCTCCATTTTCAATAGTATTGGTGGTGCGCCGCGTACTAAAAACGACAAAGAATAACTGATCGCACTCCATCTATTCGTAAGTACTAACTAACTAACTAACTACGCAGCATGTAATCTCAATTTTCTAAAGATGTCAGTTGACATTTGTCGCTGGTGCAAAACGGAACTCTTTGGAAAAAAATCTAAAAAAAAAGAAACAAGAGCGAGAGAAAATCGCGTAACTAAAACGAAATTCCATCGCATCAATTAAGTGAAAGAAAGACCAACGTCATAGTAATTGCCTTTAATTAGTCCTACTAATTGTGTAGTAATCTTCAAACCGAGATAAAGTCATTATAGTATTTCTCGCATGGGTCAAATTGTATGACCTCTATGCAAGTGTGAATCAAATGCAACAACGCACTCCGTTCTATTTCCGCAATATTAAAAAGCTTTAAAGTGATAGAGTAAGTGAAGCGGGAGTATTCAAGTAAAAAATGGCGACGACCTCTGATAGCCCCCAAATGCATCGTTCTATATCGATGCCCGTCCAACCTCAACCTCTACAACCAAAAACCATGAAACGTTCCCAGGAAAAAGAAACATTGTACGAAGAAGATTACTATCCAGAAAGTCCAACTTGTGAAAAGCGTCGTAAATCTCGCATAGATGATCGTTTAGGATGCCACAGTCACAGTGACAACAAGTGAGTTGTGGGAATTGTAAAATAATAACCGAGTTAAGGAGAATATAAAAATGGTGACAACGTTACGACAATGACTATGTATTCAATGTAGTACAGGGTATTTGTCAGTTATAGACATGGGAAATTTTATTAAATTTAAATACAGAGAGGGGCTACCTGATGTGAGTAAATTTAATTAAAGGAACATAGGTTGTGATAAAAACGAGGATTCGGATTATTTTCACTAACACTTGAGCCCGGATTTCGTAGTTTTTCGCTCTAGTGTCCTCGACGTATTCCTCTAATCCTTGTTGTCAAGTAGGTCAAGGCTTGGTATTACCTCTCCTCGGAAATGGCAAGATCTAATGGGAGCGCAAATTGGAAATTGGAGAATTTTTTTAAATGTTTGAACATTTATTCCGAACGAAAGATCTGACAAACAGACCAATCGATTTATCCCTCGCTAGTCACCCACTACCTTTCCCATCTTTCTGCCAACATACGGATACGGCGACGAAATAACGGCTCAATACGCGAATCGACCTAAATTTCCTCATAAGAACGAAAATCCTTATCAGCCAAGTCATGCGTCATCGATCGGAACAAGTGGTAATCGGATGGAGCAATGTCTGTGGAATTCGGCGGATGGGATTCCAAATAGGTTTTTAGGGTTTTGTAACATGTGGAAAAACCGTGATGCAAATGGCAGATTTAATGGGAGCGCAAATTGGAAAATTGGAGAATTTTTGCAAATATTTTAGCATTTATTCCGAACGAAAGATCTGACAAACTGACCAATCACTCACTATATTTTCCATCTTTCTACCAACATACGGATACCGCGACGAAATAACGGCTCAATTCGCGAATCGACGAAAATTCCCTCATAATGCTTAGTACTAAGTTCGTTTCTGCGAAAAACGAATACCTTCATCTATTTATTTATTCAACTACATAATATAAAAAGCCGAAACAGGCCAAATAAAACTATATTACATCTCATAATACTGAATCAAAGACAAAAAACTTATGCATACGGCTAGAGAAAAATATAAAAATTATTCACTCTACTCTCTATCTCCATAAATAGGGTCTCAAACCCAGGGATGTTAACTTATTTATGCGAAATAATATGCCTGCCTATTTGTTCTTGCGAAAAACCCAGGGTTGTATAAATATGTGTCTGAAAATGCTCAAAACAAAGATTTCGTGCGAAAACGTGATCTTAGTACTAGGCTTAAGAACGAAAATCCTTATCAGCCAAATCATGCGTCATCGATCGGGACAAGTGGTAATCGGATGGAGCAATGTCTGGGGAATTCGGCGTATGGGATTCCAAATAGGTTTTAGGGTTTTGTAACATGTGGCAAAACCCGTAATGCAAAATCTCCTTGTTGCACCTTTCCAAATATTGTGATCGTTTGTCACGTAATGCTCGACTCAAATGGGCCTGAATCGTGCCGGATCATAATCTGTATCTTTTACCATTTGCTCCTCATAGACATCGTAGTTCCCTAACCCCTATCTCGTTCGGGTTCCCCCAAATGTCTTATGCATACAACGCCCGTTTAACTCACCTTGACTTTGTTTTCTATGTTTATCTTCTGTAGCTTTCTGGCTCATATTGCCACGTTTTTGGTCCCTAAGCACATAGGAGTTGGCATTTTTCACTTCCCCGCATCCATTGCTGGACGATGTTTTGAGCACAATTGGCTCGGCGTTTTATTGGATAAGCTTTGACTTCTTCGCAACTGAGCCGATTTTGCGATCTCCTTAGGATTCCACCATCAAGACACTCCTTTTGGCGAGGGGTATAGTTAAAAGGGTGGTGCTTTTTTGTTTCTTCTCCTCCAACTCCTCCGAAGATTATCTTTTTATACCCTCCACCATAGGATGGGGGGTATATTAACTTTGTCATTCCGTTTGTAACACATCGAAATATTGCTCTAAGACCCCATAAAGTATATATATTCTGGGTCGTGGTGAAATTCTGAGTCGATCTGAGCATGTCCGTCCGTCCGACCGTCTGTTGAAATCACGCTAACTTCCGAACGAAACAAGCTAACGACTTGAAACTTGGCACAAGTAGTTGTTATTGATGTAGGTCGGATGGTATTGCAAATGGGCCATATCGGTCCACTTTTACGTATAGCCCCTATATAAACGGACCCCCAAATTTGTCTTGCAAGGCCTCTAAGAGAAGCAACTTTCATCGGATCCGGCTGAAATTTGGTACATGGTGTTAGTATATGGTCTCTAACAACCATGCAAAAATTGGTCCACATCGGTCCATAATTATATATAGCCCCCATATAAACCGATCCCCCGATTTGGCTTGCGAGGCCTCTAAGAGAAGCAAATTTCATCCGATCCGGCTGAAATTTGGTACATGGTGTTAGTATATGGTCTCTAACAACCATGCAAAAATTGGTCCACATCGGTCCATAATTATATATAGCCCCCATATAAACCGATCCCCCGATTTGGCTTGCGAGGCCTCTAAGAGAAGCAAATTTCATCCGATCCGGCTGAAATTTGGTACATGGTGTTAGTATATGGTCTCTAACAACCATGCAAAAATTGGTCCACATCGGTCCATAATTATATATAGCCCCCATATAAACCGATCCCCCGATTTGGCTTGCGAGGCCTCTAAGAGAAGCAAATTTCATCCGATCCGGCTGAAATTTGGTACATGGTGTTAGTATATGGTCTCTAACAGCCACGCAAAAATTGGTCCACATCGGTCCATAATTATATATAGCCCCCATATAATCCGATCACCAGATTTGACCTCCGGAGCCTCTTGGAAGACCACAATTCATCTGATTCAGTTGAAATTTGGTACGTGGTGTTAATATATGGCCTCAAACTCCCATGCAAAAATTGGTCGAAATCGGTCCATAATTATCATTCAATATTGAATATACGCTGGTTCCACTAATGCCTAAAGTTTTCTCATTCTCACAATAGGTCACATGACGATTTTGCAATATCCGGAACAAAAACTGATTTTGTACAACCTCCACGAAATTCGTCTTGGAGTACACTACGACATGTTATCAATAAACACAAGTTCTTGATGAAGCTTCATCGGCAAAATTTGAATTAAGTTCATCGATGCACTATTGTTGGATTAATCCTCGTCGAGTGTATTTAAAAAATAATCGCACGAAAATGTTCGCAATTTAAATACATTTTTGGGCGAGATGAATGTATTAAATTGCTGTAAACAACGCAAATAGCATTTGTATGCCAAAACGTTCTGAGTACGTATAACCTTAAAAATGTCAAGATTTTCGATAAAGCTGTCAGTTGGCAGATTGCAACACTAGGGTTGCCCAATCCCACCAAATGAAAGGCAGCCCTCATGCAATTGATTTTGATCATGAAGGCAAACTAAAGGCTATACTAAAATTTGGAACAGCTGTTCTATAATTTTTATTCTTTATTTATTTTATTATTTTTTATTCTCATCACTTTTTTTCCAATCCATGAAGAAGAAAAAAAATCACTTGAAAAAATACAGATATCTATCCATAAACATGTGGAAATAGAATGATAACACCAGTTCATTATCCCCATCAACCTTGGTTTCCTTTCCCTTAGCTTTTAAAGTATCATATCAGTGATTTATTGCAATAAATAAATGATTAAATCAAGTGACAGACGGATATGTATCTATTTCAGCTAAGATTTTTGATAAGACATTTTAAGATGATGCCTGTGGACACCTGTAGTATATCATAAAAACAAGTACAGAAAGTCCGAAGTTGTAAGGGACCGACTTTTCTATACGCTATACATCAACATTCCTTTTTTATATATATGTAAAGATATATATTCTTATCTAAATCTGAATCGATTTAAACAACATTTGGTACAATATGTTATTTGAAGATAATTAAGAGATTCGAGTTAATTTCATAGAAATCGGTACAACCCAGCAAAACCTTGTTAGGTTAGTTTCAGGCTCACTTAGACTATTCAATCCATTGTGATACCACATTAACTAAAAGTACCTATTACATATGGGCACTTCTAGTTTTTACCGATGAACTTTCTCGATTATTTTCTTATGTTGAACCAACCAGATTTTTCCAAAAATATTAGAAGACTTCTTAAGTTAACGTTTTCCAAGTCCGCCAGTAACCTAAAACTACACCCTCAAAAAAAATCGCTTCTTTAACATATGTTCCAAACATATTTTGCAGGAAGCACATATATTATTGCATACTGCCGAAACATTAATATGTTTGTTTTATGTGAACATATTATATGTTTGGAAGCATTTTGAGCCAAAAATATTATATGCTTGGAAGAATTTTTCCCAAACACGATTGTGCATTCCGTAACATACTCGTAATTTTCACTTCCACGAAATTTTTTAGTTATTGGCACCTTTCTCTGTAATACAAATAATGTTGAAGAAATTATTCACTTTTATAAATTTTTTAAATTTTACCTTTCGCCTGCACGGAGAATCGAACCGAGGACCATACAGTTTGTAAGCCAACACACTATCCACTGGGCTACGTAGCTGTTATAGTCACCAGTAGATAATTATCGTTTTAAGTTACATTTATATAGCATAGTTTGCAGCGCCCACGAGCCCATGCAAACATAACATTATTTAACAGAAACATACATTTGTTTGCCACGTGGAGCAGTGGTTAGCATGTCTGCCTTGCATGCAAAGGGTCGTGGGTTCAATCCCTGCTCCGACCGAAATTTTTTTTTTTTTTTTTTTTTAATTTACACATTTATATTTATACTATATTAATTTTTTTAAATGAAACATCGAAATGTGCGTTATTAAAGATTTATAGTCAGTAACAGTGCTTGATATAAACGAAATTGAATGATTTCTGGATAAAATATTATTTTTTATTGCAAAAATAACAATCTTGTAATAAAAAACTGTTTTTGTACAAAACTTTAAAATTTGGAAGGAATTCAAAAACTAACAAAAGAAGAACGTGGAGTCGAGTATAAACATACATACATAATTTTATAATATAAACATAAATTTATTTAGGAGTGAACAGTTTTTTACTAGCATTTAACACCATCGCTCTAAAATTCCTTTTATTTTTCTTTAATAATTCATTTTAAAGAAAATAAACTTTTTAAATTGTTTTAGCTGTAAAAGTCGAACTTAATGCCCGCTTTTATATTTGATGGTGTCCGTCAACTACTCGTGGACTACTTTTTAATAAAGTGAAACTAAACTTTGTTTTTTTACATTTTACTGTGTAATTTTTCACTATTTCCTCCTTATTTCATTTTACCGTCCCAACTCTAAAAAGAGTATAGTGCCCTTTCGTTATTTTTATGAAGACCCCTGATTTCTTTTAACGAACCAAGAAAAAAATAATGCCAAAATGATAAACAAAACACATGTCCACACATACATAAAATGCTGCTCTCAAGGCGAAAACATAAGCTGTTTGTTTTTCAAATGTCTATTCTCTTGGTTCAGAATGTATATTCTCTTTATTCAAATTAAATAATATTTAGACTTAAACATATCAAATTTTTGGCCTTATCATAAAACAGTTTTCCGAAACAACATACAAGCGGTTTCACAGAAATTGTTCTCTTTTGACTCTTTTGCTGTGTTATATTGATATCTTTCGTCAACTCTCCCGGTTTCCATCTCTATTTCTCTCTATACTCTCTCTGTCGCTTTGAATAAAATATCACAACATATGTATGTTTAGTTGAAATTTGTAAATTTATATATGTTTGTATTCACACATATGATTTTTATGAAACATTCATGCCCCAAACATAATATATTCTAACATATTAACATAGATGTCCCAAACATTTAGTGTTAGTTTAGGAAAATTACATGTTCGCACTTAAATATATTGTGGTTTAAAATCGTGCCCGAAACACATTTTGTT
This sequence comes from Haematobia irritans, assembly GCF_050003625.1. Lineage (NCBI taxonomy): Eukaryota > Metazoa > Arthropoda > Insecta > Diptera > Muscidae > Haematobia > Haematobia irritans. The sequence continues at coordinate 160,765,902 of NC_134398.1, read as the reverse complement.
TATATAGGAACATATGAAAAACATATTTTTCTAACAGTGTATATGCCCCTAAAATTCGCTTACGCCTTACACAAAATTCAGGACACTCACACAAGAGGTGTTTAATTGATTCCTTTTCTTCCGCATCATGACAGCTCATACAATAGTCATTATACTTCGCGCCAATAGTTTTTGCAAAATCGCCTATTAGGCAGCGACCCGTTATAGCAGATATCAGGAGTGATATCTGACGTCTTGAGAACACTAGCATATCTAATGTGCGGTTTAAGTTTAAATGGGTCATATTTGCTTGGTGTCGTTACAACCATTGCAATTCTCCTAGATAGCAGTAGCTAGATAGCAACAATTAAAAAAATTACAGAAATTTATTTATACCTCTAATACGTTTGTATCGCCCGATAAATCATAAATAAACTTTTAGGGAATTGCAAAAAAATGCATTGGTTTTAAATATTTTTAACATTTTCTACTAACATTGCTTTTCGTTAAACGACGTTAGCCGATTTAAATTTTAAGTCTAGAGATTTTGTAGAAGTATAACAAGTGTTATCCAAATGGATTTATATGTCAATGGGAATATAAACTCTTATATTTTGGTCTAAAAAGTGGTTAAGGGTTTTTTTGTTTATGTTATAATAGATCTGTACACTGAAAAAAAGCATGCCCGGTTTGTCTTTACAATAATGATTTTGGTATTGATTCCGGGCCAAAGAAGCGGAGAATTGAAACAAAGATAAATTTAAGATACAATTCGTACTCGATTCTAGGAAACAAAGTTTTATTTATTTGTTTTTTTTTTGTTCGGCTGTTTTCTTCAGGTGCTATGAAAGTCATTTAATAACGTGGTAACGACAACTTAAATTCGTAATTCAGACTTGATTTCAAGTAGAAATTATGCTATGTTTCAAGTAATAAACATCTCATCTCATTTATCGAATTTTCATTCTCTTTTCGAGCCATACTAATATACGAACATACAAATGCCAGTTTAAAACTCCAAATTATAACGGATACTTCAAAGTAAAAACTGTTTTCTTAGTTCCAAAAAAACTTTAAACCAAATATGCCAAATCCTCAAAGTCTTAGCCTATATTTAAAGAGTTTTTATCTAAAGATTCAATACATCAGTCAATTTAAAGACGATTTCTTTAAATCAAAAATGTTTTTCATTACTCTAAGGAAAATTTGCCTCAGTTCAAAGACATGCAATTTTAATGGAGGGAAGCAAATTGACAAAATTTGTGGCCTAAATTTAATGTAGAAAAAAATATTGAAGCAAAGATTATAAACTTTGTTTTAATTAAAATTTCATTATTTTAAAGAAATTTATGCTTAACATCTTTTTTTATACCCACCACCATAGGATGGGGGGTATATTAACTTTGTCATTCCGTTTGTAACACATCGAAATATTGTTCTAAGACCCCATAAAGTATATATATTCTGGGTCGTGGTGAAATTCTGAGTCGATCTGAGCATGTCCGTCCGTCCGTCCGTCTGTTGAAATCACGCTAACTTCCGAACGAAACAAGCTATCGACTTGAAACTTGGCACAAGTAGTTGTTATTGATGTAGGTCGGATGGTATTGCAAATGGGCCATATCGGCCCACTTTTACGTATAGCCCCCATATAAACGAACCCCAAAATTTGGCTTGCGAGGCCTCTAAGAGAAGCAAATTTCATCCGATCCGGCTGAAATTTGGTACATGGTGTTAGTATATGGTCTCTAACAACCATGCAAAAATTGGTCCACATCGGTCCATAATTATATATAGCCCCCATATAAACCGATCCCCCGATTTGGCTTGCGAGGCCCCTAAGAGAAGCAAATTTCATCCGATCCGGCTGAAATTTGGTACATGGTGTTAGTATATGGTCTCTAACAACCATGCAAAAACTGGTCCACATCGGTCCATAATTATATATAGCCCCCATATAAACCGATCCCCCGATTTGGCTTGCGAGGCCCCTAAGAGAAGCAAATTTCATCCGATCCGGCTGAAATTTGGTACATGGTGTCAGTATATGGTCTCTAACAACCATGCAAAAATTGGTCCACATCGGTCCATAATTATATATAGCCCCCATATAAACCGATCGCCCGATTTGGCTTGCGAGGCCTCTAAGAGAAGCAAATTTCATCCGATATGGCTGAAATTTGGTACATGATGTTAGTATATGGTCTCTAACAACCATGCAAAAATTGGTCCACATCGGCTCATAATTATATATAGCACCCATATAAACCGATCACCAGATTTGACCTCCGGAACCTCTTGGAAGACCAAAATTCATCTGATTCAGTTGAAATTTGGTACGTGGTGTTAATATATGGCCTCAAACTCCCATGCAAAAATTGGTCGATATCGGTCCATAATTATATATAGGCCCCATATAAACCGATCCCCAGATTTGACCTCCAGAGCCCCTTGGAAGAGCAAAATACTTCCCACTCGGTTGAAATTTGGTACGTGATGTTAGTATATGGTATCCAACAACCATGCAGGAATAAGAAGTTTTAAGATACCACAACCCAAGTAATTCGATTGTGGATGACAGTCTTTCGTAGAAGTTTCTACGCAATCCATGGTGGTGGGTACATAAGATTCGGCCTGGCCGAACTTGCGGCTGTATATACTTGTTTTTATTTGATTTATTTATTTATTATTGTAAAACTAGTACAACAAGATTTGATACCTTATAAATTACAGTACTAGCTGGTATTTGGCAATACAAATGATTTGAAATAAATTTTAATATAAATTTTAAGATTTTAAATAATTGAAACATTTTGTAAATTACGCATCCTAAAAATTAGGTTTCGTAATCTTTAATACCAAGTAAATATTTTTTAAATCTGGACTCGCAGGATATACAACCAAAAAAGGAATATGATCATCCCTAATATGTATAATAGGGATGTAATATGTATCCCTGATATGTTTCAAGAGCAAAATGTTTTTTTTTTTGGATGTGACATGTTTGTCGCAAAAATGTTATTTTTTCGGTAATGTGTATCTTATTTCGGGAAGCATCTTTAAGTTTTGTGAGAATAAAAAAAACAATTTTGCCACAAACATGTTCCCCTCCTAAAATAACATTTTTTAGCTACAAAAATTCTAATTTTCCGTTTCTTCTCTCTATCTCTCAATAAAACAATGGCATACTCTCTCATATACATGGTCTTCCTCTCGTTTTTTTTTTTTTTTGGTCTCTTAGCATTATTACTGCAGATTGGTCTGGGAGTACAATTGAACTGAACAATGATCTTCGAAGGAATGGTAAAAAATAATAGAATATATTTTTATTCTCTAAAAATATATTTTGTCTTTCGTAATTTATCAGAAATTGATGTTATATACAATCGTCGCAAACCTTATAGGGTAATAGAGAAAAACGGACGTGAAAATGTCATCTTTAAGAGGCTGCCAGAGAAATCGTGGCGTTATATAAGAGACTTTGTCACGACATTGGTAAGAATGTTCATACCTAAGAGATATTTAAACAATAACAAATCATCAGAATCCACCAACATTTCGAGCACTCTCAACACCACCACTACCACTGTAAATACAAACAATAACCAATGCGACTCATTGAAGCCGGAAACGGAAGACTCATCTCACAGTGATCTCAAATTAAATATTATTGGGTCGTCATCTATGGATGAAAATCATAAAAATAATGAAGAAAAATTACGTAAAGATGATCGAAGAGTAACATTTTCTTTGTATGATTGAAATAAACCACATTGACATGCATCAAACAAATTGATCAACAAATTGTATATGTAGCTATCTGTTAATGTAGACCATTAGAAAATATTATGTATGTGTGTTTTCGGTTTATGTTTCCTAATAAAAATGTTCCATGTCCAAAATTTTTCCATTCTTACTACTAATTCAAAATCATTCATTATCGTTTTGTGGATTTCGATAGGGAGGAGTAGAGTAATATACCCATCGATTTATTATTACTCTTTAGATTGAATTAGAATGGAAATATATGTTGACCATGTTTGTGGGAAGTTACTTTCTAAGTTGGACTTTCTTTGCATTGCTCTGCTACATGGTGGCTTTTTCACATGGCGATTTGATGTTCGATGAAGTTACCGGCGAACGCTTGGGGGAAGGTAAAGATCCCTGCATCATTGGTGTCTATGATTTTACCTCGATGTTTATATACTCCATGGAAACTCAAACGACTATTGGATTTGGTGAAAAATATCCCAGCGAAGAATGTCCCGAAACCATGTTCCTGTTTATAATGCAAATCGTTTGTTCCATAGCCATTGAAGGAGCTATGGTCAGTATTATCTATGCCAAAACGGCCCGTCCAGCCAAGCAATTGACCAAATTGAAGTTTAGCAATAAAGCTGTGGTAAAATATAAAAAGAACAATAATAATTTGAGGACGGTACTAAGTTCTCTCATTGGAGGATTGAAAAAAAAAAAACAAAATCTCAAAAAATTTTTCGAGTTTAAAACGAACTTATTACCGGCCTTAAAAGGTTAATTAGAAACTGTTTTTAAAAATCTCATTCTTTTTCAGATATGCTATCGCGATGGTAAATTATGCTTATTATTTCGAGTTTGTGATCCCAGGGAACAGCACAGCATTGAATCGAAAATACGGGTTTATGTTATCATCGATAGACCGTAAGTGCAGTGAAAAGAAAAAGCAAATACAAGAGCCCTTTCGGTTTTGACTCTATACTTGAAAATTTGGGCGCCCAAAATCGACACCGGTCATTCGTAGTCAGTTACACAAACCAAGACCGGATAGTGGAAAATTTGACATTTTCTGTTAATCGCAAAATGGCGGTTTTTGAATATTCATGAAATTTCTATCTACTTTTTCATATTTTTCTTCCGAAAATTTAACTTATTGTAATGAGGTACTGAAAATGAGAAACAATACCGAAAGAATTTTCTTCGTAAAAAGAACGCAAAGTTTCGTTTCTTTCGTTTATAACCAAAGAAACTTTTCATCAAAAAAACGAAATGTTACGTTCTTGAAATTTGTTCTTAATAGTTGTATGTAAAACTTTCGTACCTTTTATGAAAAAATGTCGTACTTTTTATGAAACAATTTCGTACTTTCTATGATACAGTTTCGTACTTTTTATGAAAAGCTTTCGTACTTTTTATGAAAAATTTCATTTTTTTGTGGAAAATGTACGAAGAACTTCAATGAAACCTCTTCGTTATCTCAAAGAAAATGTTTCGTACTTTTTACGAAGAAATTTTAACGCAGAATGCTTCATAAAGTATACATAAATTTTATTTATTCATTTATTTATTGAATCATGAAGTAATATTAACTTCAAGGCCGATAAACATATTACTCTTAGCAAGTACCTGAGCATTAAATAATTCTGTAATAAATATAATATTTAATGACTATTTTTAGTTCAATACTAACACTATCGCGGCTCCCCAGTCGTAACAACAAAGGTGTATGATATTAAGATAAAAAGGGGATAAAGTCCCATAATTAGGTAGCCCAATATAGTAACCATTTCAATTAAGAGAATGCAAAGGTAGGCATACTAAACAAAAAAAATCGTTAAAACTTCTTCACAAAAATCATTAAATTTGAAGAAAGTTACATTAAAAGTACGAACTTTTATGAAGAAAAGTTAATGTAGAATATTTCGTAGACGTTTCAAATGTTCGTAAAATGTTCTTCGTAAAATTTAGGAAATCCAGCAAAAAATACTTCAGCAGTAAGAGTTTAGTTGCGCTGTTTGGTATACAATAAAGTAGGCAGTGCATATACACTGCATGAATCGGTGGCAATAACGTAAACGAATAATCAAACCAGTTTATGGTCATTCGTTTACATTATTGCAACCAATTCATGCAGTTTAGATGCATGAAAGGTAGTGCTGTTTTCCTTCACGCCAACAATGCTATACTCAAGATTATATATCACTTCTGAGCAATATTTCTATTAAAATGAGCAATTATATCAGCGCTATGTAAAAGCTGGTCTAAATCGGGATATAGCCCACAAAAATCAGCGCTGATTCGGTTGTTTTGTAAGCAGTTGGTACTGCCTCTCTCCCTTACAATCCTGCTGAAATAGTGATCCATTTTTTGCTGGGAAGTTAATTAAAATTTCGTTGTTCAACCATGACGACCAACTTTCGTTAAAAGAACGTAAGTAACATTTCGTTCTTTTTATGAAAAGTTTCTTTGGTTGTAAAACAATGACAAATTTCGTACTTTTGATGAAATTGCTCAAAGAGAATTCTTTCGGTGTACAAAACTTCTTGTATATAATATCCCTATAAAATAGGCCACTTTCATATGAAGTGTACCCAACTAGAATAGGGTTTTAGCTCAATTTTCCATTGAAAATTATAATAAAATAATTAACATCATATCTCCTTTATATCTAGCACCAAAGAGGGAGAACTTATCAAAACTCACACTGAATTAAAATTGGAAAATGATGGACAACAGCTTATTGTATGGCCAGAAACTGTCTGTCATGTCATTGACGAAACCTCTCCATTGCGTAATCTAAAAAGTGCCAAAGATTTGAATAATGCCCAATTCGAATTGTATGTAAGTATTGTTGGAGTATCACCAGCAACGGCTCAAGTTACAGAAGCTCGAACCTCATATATACCCAGAGAAGTGTTTTGGGGTCAACGATTTGTCAATATCATCAAATACGATACCCAAAATGAGCAATACATTATTGATTATAGTAATTTCAACACTACCATATCGGTAAGTAAAATTGTTGGTACTTTAATTGGATAAATGAAAATTTTTGTTTAATTGCAGGTTGATATGACCAGTGGTGATGGAGATATTCATTACGAAAAATTGGAGTAGACATTTTTTTCTAGTTGTTTCACCACTCTGATAAGTGGACAACTTTCGTGAGACGTTTGCTATATTTTAAAATTAACCTCTCAATGTGAACAAAATGTGGGCGATCGTGGGTGTCCGCTTCTGAGAGGTTTTACTGTATATACTGTAACTGTATTTTAACGTGTTTGCTAAATAACTATAAAATTACATAAAAGTATAAAAAATGAAATAAAATGTAATAATTTTTTTTATTTATCCTAAAACCAGAAGTCGGTGTTTGCTGTTATAATTATATATATGCAATAAGTTTGTGATTACATTTGTAACATATCGAAATATCGATATATACTTTAAGTATATACGTAGTCGGACATAAAGTATATATATATATATATATATATATATATATATATATATATATATATATATATATATATATATATATATAAATATATATATATATATATATATATATATATATATATATATATATATATATATATATATATATATATATATATATATATATATATATATATATATATATATATATATATATATATATATATATATATATATATATATATATATATATATATATATATATATATATATATATATATATATATATATATATATATATATATATATATATATATATATATATATATATATATATATATATATATATATATATATATATATATATATATATATATATATATATATATATATATATATATATATATATATATATATATATATATATATATTCTTGACCAGTGACAAATTCTCAGGAGATATTACGATGACCGTCTGTCTGGTTGTGTCTGTCGCAATCACTCTACAGTCTTCAAAGATAAAGCTATGGTGCTGCAATATTGCATAAACTCGTCTTTTGACTGCAGGCAGGTCAAGTTCGAAGATGGGCTATTTCGCCCCAGATTTTGATATAACCCCATACAAACCGAACCCCGATTTGGGGCCTTGAGCGTCTAGACATACCAATTTTTTTCCGATTTGCCTAAATTTCAAAATCTATAGGTATTTCGGGTACATAAATAAGTGTGACGAATATGGTGTGCTTCGGTCCACGTTTTGATTTCTCCTCCGTATAGCCCCATCTCTCGAATTTACTTCTTGGGCTTCTTGCAATTTTGTTCGATTTTCCTGAAATTCAAAATCAAATGAGATATTTTGAGTCCACACATAATACGCCAAATATGATGCATATCGGTCCATATTTTGATATACCCCCATATAGACCGATCTCTCGATTTGAATTCTAGAGCTTTTAGACACCGCAATTTTTATTCCATTTTCCTGAATCGAAAAAGTGATAAGTATCACGTGGCCTTCGGTTACAGATGGTTATATATATATATATATATATATATATATATATATATATATATATATATATATATATATATATATATATATATATATATATATATATATATATATATATATATATATATATATATATATATATATATATATATATATATATATATATATATATATATATATATATATATATATATATATATATATATATATATATATATATATATATTCTTGACCAGTGACAAATTCTCAGGAGATATTACGATGACCGTCTGTCTGGTTGTGTCTGTCGCAATCACTCTACAGTCTTCAAAGATAAAGCTATGGTGCTGCAATATTGCATAAACTCGTCTTTTGACTGCAGGCAGGTCAAGTTCGAAGATGGGCTATTTCGCCCCAGATTTTGATATAACCCCATACAAACCGAACCCCGATTTGGGGCCTTGAGCGTCTAGACATACCAATTTTTTTCCGATTTGCCTAAATTTCAAAATCTATAGGTATTTCGGGTACATAAATAAGTGTGACGAATATGGTGTGCTTCGGTCCACGTTTTGATTTCTCCTCCGTATAGCCCCATCTCTCGAATTTACTTCTTGGGCTTCTTGCAATTTTGTTCGATTTTCCTGAAATTCAAAATCAAATGAGATATTTTGAGTCCACACATAATACGCCAAATATGATGCATATCGGTCCATATTTTGATATACCCCCATATAGACCGATCTCTCGATTTGAATTCTAGAGCTTTTAGACACCGCAATTTTTATTCCATTTTCCTGAATCGAAAAAGTGATAAGTATCACGTGGCCTTCGGTTACAGATGGGACACACGTCAGCTACGCTGATATCAATCACTGATAGGTAGGAATTGAGGCAGCTGCACTTGTCGGATCATAGTTGGTCTGTCTTAACTTTGGTCTGCGTTGGGAGGTCTCTCTCTCCCCCGGTGCTACGGGCGGTGGTCGAGCTCCGAGAAAAGGATTAACATTGTAGCTACTCACCGCTTCAGCTACAGCATCCTCATGAATCCTGTTTAGACCTATTTGATATCCTGCTTGATCGAGAGGCTCTCTTTTGCAGTGCAGTGGCATGAGCAGACGACCTAAAAAGGCTGTCGAATGTCTTAGTCTTCCGAGTTTGATTAAAAAGTTATTTGTATCAATTAATTTTTAATTAAAAATTTCCAATCATTGACTAAATTAAGTTAATGCTTCTATCTTGATTAAATAGTTATTTGTATCAATTAACATATTAATTGAGAAAATTTTCAACTTTTTAATTGGAAATATTTTGGTGATTTTTTTCTGTGTAGTGAATAGTGTGCTGAGGATTTGAAGGGGGATATCCTCAGGTTTCTAGCAGTGAAATAACTAGTAAGATTAGCGAGGTGGACGTTCAATCGATCGTATATATCATCAACAAAGGGCCCGGATGCCATGATTGCACAATCGTCCGCATATGAGACAATCTCGACGCCGTCAGAAGGGGTTCAGTCCTGCCGGTAGAGACGTATTATCGATGTCCTCGAAGTGTCTGGCATGGTTGACCGTATCGAATGCTCTCGATAGGTCAAACGCCATGAGGACCGTCCTATGACACGGCTTGGGCTGGTAGAGTCCTCTAATGAATGCTGAAATGGCATGCAAAGCAGTCGACGTGCTATGTACTTTACGGAATCCATGTTGATGGTTAGCGGCTGGAAAATTCTCCACAAGGTTGGGGAGGAGTAGTGCCTCAAGTGTCTTGGCTACTGACGAGAGAAGGGATATCGGTCTCTACGATTCACCTTTACTCGAGTCTTTGCCTGGCTTCAGTAGTGGAATCATCCTACCCATCGGCTATAACAGGTTGGCTGATAAGTCCCCGATCTGACACATAGATGGCGTCGCTAGTATTTTTATATAGTACCAACATTCAAATGATTCGTGTCAAAATTTGACGTCTGGAAGTCAAATAGTTTGTGAGATAGAGCGTCTTTTGTGAACCAACTTTTGTTATTGGGAAAAAAATTTTAAAAAAGAAATTTCGTGTTTTGATAAAATACTGTTTTCTGAAGGAAAAAAAATACGGTGGAAGCAAAAACTTGGCTTGATAATGAGTTTCCGGGCTCTGCCCCAGGGAAATCAACAATAATTGATTGGTATGCAAAATTCAAGCGTGGTGAAATGAGCACGGAGGATGGTGAACGCAGTGGACGCCCGAAAGAGGTGGTTACCGACGAAAACATCAACAAAATCCACAAAATGATTTTTAATGACCGCACAATGAAGTTGATCGAGATAGCAGAGGCTTTGAAGATATCAAAGGAACGTGTTGGTCATATCATTCATCAATATTTGGATATGCGGAAGCTCTTTGCAAAATGGGTGCCGCGCGAGCTCACATTTGACCAAAAACAACAACGTTTTGATAATTCTGAGCGGAGTTTGCAGCTGTTAACTCGTAATACACCCCGAGTTTTTCCGTCGATATGTGACAATGGATGAAACTTGGCTCCATCACTACACTCCTGAGTCCAATCGACAGTCGGCTGAGTGGACACGACCGGTGAACCGTCTCCGAAGCGTGGAAAGACTCAAAAGTACGCTGGCAAAGTAATGGCCTCTGTTTTTTGGGATGCGCATGGAATAATTTTTATCAATTATCTTGAGAAGGGAAAACCATCAACAGTGACTATTATATGACGTTATTGGAGCGTTTGAGGGTCGAAATCGCGGCAAAACGGCCCCATATTAAGAAGAAAAAAGTGTTGTTCCACCAAGACAACGCACCGTGTCACAAGTCTTTGAGAACGATGGCAAAAATTCATGAATTGGGCTTCGAATTGCTTCCCAACCCACCGTATTCTCCAGATCTGGCCCTAGCGACTTTTTCTTGTTCCTAGACCTCAAAAAGATGCTCGCGGGAAAAAAATTTGGCTGCAATGAAGAGGTGATCGCCGAAATTTAGGCCTATTTTGAGGCAAAACCGAAGGAGTACTACCAAAATGGTATCGAAAAAATGGAAGGTCGTTATAATCGTTGTATCGCTCTTGAAGGGAACTATGTTGAATAATAAAAACGAATTTTGACAAAAAAAAAATGTGTTTTTCTTTGTTAGACCGGGGACTTATCAGCCAACCTGTTAGTATGTGATTCCATGGACAAATTAGGGAGTCCGGTCAAATACTCAACTCCCAGCGTTACCAGATGCTTCAGCATTAGCATAGAGATTCTGTCGGAGCCCAGCGCCTCAGATGGTTTCGCGCTGTTGATGACATTGGTAACTTCGGCTATGCTAAATTGTGATGTATCAACGGCTCGGAAACCACGAATGCGACGAGTGGCTTACTTTTTCGATCTATCACTCTCGGGACGCTCGACAAACTGTCGGTTGAAAAATCTTGCGCATCTCTTTGGATCAGTCACCGTCACACCACCAAAGGTGACTGCAATCCCATCATCCCTTGTGGTGGGCTTCGAGAGGGCTTTGACTTTTGACCACAACTTACCCGTTCCTCTGCCTAAATTACATTGCTTCAGGTGCTCTAACCAAGTGTTCCGCTTGTGCTCGTCGACTATCTTACTGATCTCTAGATTCAGTTACCTGATTCTAGGATCAGAAGGGTTAGCACGACGGCGTTCATCGCGCTCGTCAGCGGGTATGAAGCGATACATTTGACTTATCCTTCCTGTAGCAGTAAGGGATTTTAGTGAATTTAAAGAGATTCTGGTCAATAGTCATGGTGGAAATTTAAATGACCCTTCCTTTAATTTTTATTTAACTTTCCACTGACGTTAATAAGATCCTTAATAGTACTGGGCGAACTGCTTGTAAAGAAAGAAAAGTCTTAATATATTTATCATTTTTATTTAAATCTTATTATTATAAACAATTTCGAATAAATACTAACAATAGAGCCAAGCATCAAATATGCATGGACGTTAAATGTTGAAAATATGAAAAAAATAATTATTGATATATATGGTAAATTTTCAATAAATACTTGAACAATAATGAAAACAAAAAATCAAATACACTCCATACTGGGCTCCAAAAATTATTCCTTCTCCTTTGCCATTTGCAATTGGTGACGTAACAGCTCATTCTCTTCCTTCAATCGTAAAAACTCATTCACAAAGGGATCCGTTTGTAGCAGAACTCCTAAACTATCACGAATATCTTCGATTAGGTCAGAACGTTGATTCCATAAATTGAAATTTTGTGTAAATATTTGCCATTTATTGGTTTCGCTTTGTAGTTTCATTTCAAATTCCAATTGTTTGAAACGTTCTAACATCTCAGTTCTCAATTCATTAATGGCATGTTGTACACCGGAATCGTTTGTATTGACGTTGGTAGTTGTAGATCCTTGGTGACGAATGGTTGGCACTATATTGGAGGCAGCCAAGCGTTGGTTAGATGAAGTCAATATTCCACCCATAGATGTACGATTTGGTGTGCTGTTGAAATTTACTGGTAAAGGCTTAAGGCGCGCAGTTGCAAAATTTATCTCATTTTGAGGATTTTCCTTATCAGATGACTCCCCAGTAGTATCTTGTCCTGAGTCTTGGGCATTTCTTTCTTCCTCTTTTATTTGTGATAATTTTCCAGCTGGTGATAATGGAGATCTACTGCGATTCAATGGCACTTTCAAGAAATCGGATGTATTTGCCCGAGCATCAAATGAATCGCTTTGTATTGCTGATATATTGGGGCCTCCAATACCATTTCCTTTGCCCATAAGAGAAAGGCGGCTATCATCCGATATAGGCTTACGCGATAAAGATTCCCAATCGAAACTATCACGTCGTGGAACAAAACGTGGTGAAATTTTCTCTTGTCCTCGATTGGCATGAAAGTCTAGAAAATCACAAAATGAATCGCGATGAGAGCGTGTAGTTTCTGCAACACCTTGAACAATTGATTTATTTCCAACAACTCCACTCGGTGTGATAGCAGACGTTTCTCCCACACCAGTGCTGGAAAAACTTTGGCTTGAGTTCTCACTTGGTAGGGGTACAAATGCCACCCTTGTTACGCCCACATCGTGTACCTTTTTCGAAGACAAAAACATTTTTGTATTTCTCATGTCATAGGTTGTCAACTCTCCTTTTAGATTTCCCACACACATATAGTTTCCACATTCACTAGCGGCCACAGTGGACAAAGGATGACAATAGGAAATTTGCACTGGTTTCACTTTACGACGAGTATCGAAAATATTTATGGTACAATCGTAACCCACACTGATAAGAGTATCAGGATTAGCGGGTGACATGCATAAATCACGACATTGGGCACCATGGGCATCAGCAGCATGAAATACTTTACGTTTGGCATAAACATCATATATGGTAACCGCTCCTTTGTATGAAGCTATAGACAATTGGAAACGTTTGGTCGGATGAAAGCGTGCTAGTGTTGAACTGCAAAATCAATGGCAATTTAAATTAAATAAAGAATTAAATACTTTATTATGTGGATGGTCCAATAGGAACTTAACATAGAAAAAATTACTGGCCACCCACATACTGCTTTTTTATTGGGGTATATGTGGGAAATTATTGTAAGTTTATCGGAAAATGTATAAAAGTTCCAAAAAGTTTATTGTTACTCTCGAAAGGCGTTATGAAAGAGTTATGAATAATTGATTTCCACGACATTAATAAAATAAAAATTTGTATAACAAAATTAATTTAAAACTTACTTGCTATCAATGTTAAAGGTATCAATTTTAGTTTTAGTTCTAATACCGTATATATTAATTGATCCATTTTCAAATACCGATGCAATATACTCATCCGATGCATTATAATCTAAATAGAGAACAGAATTTCTATTCGAATCTGAAAAGAAACAAATACAATAAACAAATTAGTATGCATTGATAATTTATTTTATTTCAAAATGCACAATAATAGGTTACAATGGTAGTAGTCATAAAAAATGTGTTTTGAAAGTCGGTGTAAAAATAGAATAGAAAGAAACTTTTGAGAAAATTTTCTATAGAAATAAAACGTTGACAAAATTTTCTATAGAAATAAAATGTTGACAACATTTTCTATAGGAATAAAATTTTGACAAGATTTTCTACAGGAATAAAATTTTGACATTTTCTACAGGAATAAAATTTTGAGAAAATTTTCTATGGAAATAAAATTTTTAGAAAATTTTTTTATAGAAATAAAATTTTTACAAAATCTTCTATAGAAATAAATTTTTGACAAAATTTTCTATAGAAATAAAATTTTGACAGAATTTTCTATAGAAATAAAATTTCGACAAAATTTTCTATAGAAATAAAATTTCGACAAAATTTTCTATAGAAATAAAATTGTTAAAAATTTTCTATAGAAATAAAATTTTGACGTTTCTATAGAAATAAATTTTTGACAAAATTTTCTATAGAAATAAAATTTTGACAGAATTTTCTATAGAAATAAAATTTTGACAAAATTTTCAATAGAAATAAAATTTTGACAAAATTTTCTATACAAATAAAATTTTGACAAAATTTTCTATAGAAATAACATTTTGATAAAATTTTCTATAGAAATAAAATTTTGAAAAAATTGTCTATAGAAATAAAATGTTGACAAATTTTTCTATAGAAATAATATTTTCGATAGATATAATATTTTGACAAACTTTTCTACAGAAATAAAATTTTGACAAAATTTTCTATAGAAATAAAATTTTGACAAAATATCTATAGAAATAAAATTTTGACATAATTTTCTATAGAAATAAAATTTTGACAAAATTATCTATAGAAACAAAATTGCGACAAATTTTTCTATAGAAATAAAATTTTGACAAAATAAGATTTTTTGGTAGTTTTGTGGTAAAGTATTATCCAAATTTTAGTTGATTATTTGTAGCTCGAGTGGCAACCGTGTACTTAGGATGTGGTCACACCATAAGCGTAGTAAGGCCTCTGGGGGGAGGGCTTAGCCCCCTCCAGAAAAAAATTAACCCCACCTAGAATGTGGAAACCTATATATGATTTTCCATTTTATATTGTTACTGTAGTATAGATAGGCTATAGGCCCCCTGGTTAGAAATGTCTAGATACGGCAATGGATCACACTAGGCAAATATTTGACCAAAATGAGTGTGAAACTTTTTCCAAGATAATTCTCCAGGTTTTGGAAGTCGCTCTTATCGTGACTAAAAATGTTTGCTGGTTTTACTGTGGTGACGAATTCTTTTTTGATTTCTGTATAATATTTGCCTTGTGTGACCATACTGTTAATTCATTTCCAATAATGTAGAGTAAATTCTAGTCTGATTTGTAGGTCCCAGGTACTTTACTCTGAACCTAATAGATTAATATCCGTAAGGTAATATTCATTAAAACATGATGCAGCTGCCGTATGTATCGGAAATATTCCAAATAGTCTGGCGACGGAAAATTTTTGGTCTTCTGTGTGGACACCAAAACCAACTTGTCTGGGAGTCTATTTGTTCTGCTTATTAAAACGGAGTCATTGTTTCAAATTTCTTTTTAATGAGATTCTTTGGCGGAGCGCATATCTGTATGGCAGATTTTGCATTTTTTTTCCCGAACGAACCCAACGTCCAAATTCCCGCCCCGAGAAAAACAATTGAACAAAATTAAAATTTATAGTTTCACGCCCAATGAAAGCGATGTATTTTCGCCATCATCAAATACAATTTTAGGGCACCTAAAGTAGATGTTTTCGTGCCAAAAAAAAAGCTATTAGTTTCGCCATTATCAAATACAATTTTAAGACCACGTAAAGACATGTACATTTTTTTATTTTGTATTCATTCCACGTTCAAAAATCTTCTAAAACTTCCTAAAAATTAGTTCATTTTTTATCCTAGTAAAATTTATTTTTCCAAAGCTAACTGGATTTGTTGGAACATTTGTTTCCCATGTCCTGTACAGATATCATCGATCTTCCATGTCTCAATAAATTCTTTGGATGTGAGCAAATGCCTGCAAATTTCTAAACACAGAAGTCTGGAACAAGCTCTCAATCGGAAAAATCGGTTCTTCTCAGTTCGTGCTATTACTATTCGAGTTTCCTGCGAAGCTCTACTGGGACATGGTGTTTTCAAGGAGGCTTGTGAAGATTTAATGATGGAATCCGGCTTTTCCGATTCCATTATATTGAATAATTCTCTATACCTACTCCAATATGCTTTCTCATATTTTTGCCGATGTTTGGACGATCTAAAATGGTTTGTCCATTCAAAACATCCTACTCCAACATAAGCTAGTGTTGAACTCCTGTAGGGCCTATGATATGTTAAAACCCCCTTTTGACCATTTCATGTTTTGTATTGTTAGCTAGAGACAAATATTCATGAACTACTGTTATGGAACTCCTGCAAATGGAAAAACTTACCAGCATTGAATTTATGGACATACTCCGTCTTAGCATAATTGTACAATTTTACATGACCATTAGATAGACCCACGGCCATCTCTTCCATTGATTGTTTGGCACAGGCAACGCAATACACATTATCGATGTTTAATTTCCTTACTCGTTGTAAATTCATTGCTACCAAAGGAAAATATGGAAAATTGATAGTTAATTGATAGTAAAGACCGGGACTACTTTACATACTTTGACCTTTATCTTTTTCTTTCACCCTCATGACTTCCAAACCGGATTTTTTATTGACCTCAACAAATATCCTTTGTTGAGCATAGAATTGGAAATCTGTTGACTCGCCATTTGCATGTTGATATGTAGACTTTGTTTCCAGATCATTGAAGTCAGATAGAATTGTGGTCTTTGCCGTTGATACCAGGAACATTGTGCTCTAATGTAATTAATAATTTTTCGGAGCAAATTATTGATGCCGAGCAGCGAGCACTGAAGTTATTTGACAATTGTTTGAAATTATTCCAATTGGACGCCAAATATTTGACAACCAACGAGGAATGATGTGGAATTGAAATAATCTCTAGCCAATGATATTACTACTAAGAAAAGATTTGACCTCAAAGGCATTTGAAATTGCAGTTGTGAATGAAAGTTGATTTCAAATATTCATCAAAGGTTAATGCGAAATACATACGAAATAAGGCTGTCACCCGGGATAAATCCCGTCCCGAAACCCCGGGGCAGGACAAACATGGGTAGTCTTCATTCTCTGGGTTAGACACAGAGTCTTGTAATACATAAATTAGGAGAAATCCATAATATAACAGCAATTAGCAGATGAATGATGATTTACGGTTTGTGTGAAAAAAGAAAAGAAAGAAAAAAATACAACATAAATACGAAACTAACCCCAATAAACACAAACTTTTAAAAACTGCTAAATTTCAACAATTTTTCAAACATTTTTGCAAAGGATTAGGGTAATATTCCAATTGAAATATTGTTGAAAAAACAGACATTACCCTCAACAGTGAAATTCCACACATTAGCAATAATTTTTCAAGTGCTATCCTTAAATTGAAATGCATCGTTACTCAATAATTTCTCAAACAATTTTCGATGCGAGTCAAATTAAAAATTTACATGTTGCAAATACTTTTCAACAAAAATTTGTATAAATGATATCCCACTTCGAATTGAAAGTCAAAGCCAAAATTCTATGCATATTGTATAATTTATTAATTTTCGTCGAAATAAAATATATAATAATACACTACACTACAATACTATATGAAAAATAATAATCTTATTACACATATCAAGAAATAAAAACAAAACATTAAATAACTAAACATTATTTTAAACACTTTTGCATAGATAATTCGATTTCCTTCCTGTTGTTATCATAAAACCTCATTAAAATTAATATGCGGTCAATTTTAATAGATTGCCAGCAGAAGGAATTCACAAAATATCCATTTTAAACTGATAATAGAATGTGAATTAAACTGTCGATGTGATACACATTTTCATCCAGAAGGTGTTGGTATGGAAAAGTATCAAGTCTTTAACAATTTTAATTGGTTGAACTTTTTCTTGTCGATAAGCCACTCATTTTCATCGCTCAGCTTCTTAATGTTTGCAAGAATGTAGTTTCCAAAGATTTTAGTTTTCTGCAAAGAGATTTAAGTTTAGTGACTTCTCTAAATTGTTGATTTAATTTTTCATATTGGCTTACCAATTATTATAAACTATTTGAAGCAGTTCCAGTTAATTGTCCAACATTTTTTCATCGGTCAGCTTTTTAATGTTTTCAAGAACGTAGAATCAATATTTTAGTTTTCGGCAAAGATATACATTTAGTGACATTCTTAAAGTTTTATTTCATTTTTTATTATCATTTTTTATTTTCACTTACATATAATTATAAACTATTTGAAGTAAATTCAGTTATTTTTTTTCTTGCATTTCAGGGTAGCGTTTTGTCAAAGTTTTCTCATACTATCTTCAACGCCTGTTTCAAGTCCAGTTGAATTTATGTTGAAAATTATATTTATTTATTTATTCTCT
The DNA here is from genome assembly GCF_050003625.1 of Haematobia irritans. Lineage (NCBI taxonomy): Eukaryota > Metazoa > Arthropoda > Insecta > Diptera > Muscidae > Haematobia > Haematobia irritans. The sequence continues at coordinate 160,747,300 of NC_134398.1, read as the reverse complement.
TGACGAATCCAAGCCGTAAGGCCATATACGGATTCCAAATCTACAAAAACATAGCAACAATTACAAATTATAAAAATTATGAGCTTGAAAACAAAAAAAAAAGGAAAATAAATAGTATTAATAACTGACTAACAGAATTTTAAACAAACAGATACACAATAATTAAAACAATTAACAACAAAAAATTATAAAAATTACGAAAAAAAATATTAAAATTACGAAAAAATATATAAAAAATATATTTTTAATTAATTATTAATTTAAAAAATTAAAAATAAGAAACAATAAAAAATAAAAATAAAACACATTAATATAAAACTACTCCGTATATTTATCCTCAAACTGAATACTTGTTGCATTTGAAAAACGCTCATCCATGTTTATTGGGTCGTCATTGCGGTTTTGTGAATTACTACAAATACTCCCTTCTCTGAGTTCTTTCACATGCACAGTCATTTCAATTTCACACGTTCCACAAACAGCTGTCAATGGTTATATTTTAATCCAAAGTTACGTGTGTAGCATTTCATCGAAATACAAATTTTCCGGTATTTAGAAAAATGGCTGGACTTATGAGACAATTTTTAAGACCCAATGCTATATATCGAGCTCCTGTTGTATTCACACAAACAACAAGATTCTTCTCAGCGGAAGGTAATGCACCACCACAGACATTCACAAAGGACGTTCTACAAAAATTGGTCAACACTAACAAAGTGGTAGTCTTCATGAAAGGCAATCCAGAAGCTCCACGCTGTGGTTTTAGCAATGCCGTTGTTCAGATCTTACGTATGCATGGAGTCCAATATGATGCACATGATGTATTGCAAAGTGATGAGTTAAGAGAGAGTAAGTTTGTTGATTTTTTTTATTTCAAAAGTCCAATTAATAATGTTACCTCAGTAGTAAAACAAATCAAATCGGCCAAATATTAAGGTGATGTATTTACAATTTGTAATAAAAATAATGTTTAAATGTTGGTTGCAATAGCACCAACACTTGCTATTTCGTTTATTTGGGCTTTCCATATTCAGGCATTGAATCATGGGGTAACCTTGTTATTTAGACCATTCCCATTTTCATTTTTCTACATTTTTTAAAGGCACGACAAACTAATTATTTTGAAAAAAACTTACCTTACAGAAATTAAAGAATTTTCCGACTGGCCCACGATACCTCAGGTTTTCATCAATGGTGAGTTTGTAGGTGGTTGCGATATTATGCTGCAAATGCACCAAAGCGGCGACTTAATAGAAGAATTGAAAAAAGTTGGTATTGAGTCAGAACTTTTAAAGGATGTCAAAGAAGATCCTAAGAAATAAACAACAAGAATGAATTTTTGTTTACTTAGCTATTAAAATTATTGAATGTTTTGATTTAATATCTATGCTTTATATTTAGAAATTTCTTTAAAATAAACTGTTGATTTTATTTTTTGAAATTGTATTATCTTAATGTAACAAATTTTATAACACCAAAAAAAAAAAAGAAAATCACTATAAATAAGCTAAGGGCTATCACAAAAGACTATTAATCTAAATTGAACTTTCTGGAATATCTCCAGATATAATCAAGGGAAATTAGTTACCGCTGGCAAGTTATTGGATGTTCTCTCAGAACTGGAATTGACTTAGGGACTAAGGAAATTATACAATTGTGGTATATACTTGACTGAGCGTGTCAAGCGTATAGTGGCCCATGCTTTGCTGATGTCTCAGATTAACTATTGTATCGAGGTGGTATCTTGTACGTTTCAATATAATAGGTCTAAGATTGCTCTGATACTGAACAGGGTAGTGCGTTATGTTTTTGAGTTGCGAATTTTTGAACATGTGACATAAGGTAATTGATTTTCTTGGTTCTTCATTTGAAACTTACGTTTTGTCACGGAGATTAATGTTTTTCCATAGGATGAAAAGAAAGGGTTTGTTACATGAACTTCTTCAGGGATTTGTTTTTTCCAGATCGGTGAGAAATCCACAGAAAATTTTACCACGAATAAATTGTTCTCTTTTGAGAGGGGGTTTATTGTTACTACTACTAGGGTTTGGAACAATCTTCCTGTAGCAGCAAGGGATTTTGGGCTTCCTGAGAATCAATTTAGGAACTTGCTACTGACTAGTTTGAATGAATATGTTTAATGTCGGCTGTTATTTACCAATGGTAGGTGCTAGTTTACTTTTAGTAATATTAGTTTTCTATGTGACTTTGGCCAAAGTCAGGATGGTGGAGTGGTAGGCATTGTAGGGTAATTTAAGTATTAATGATTAGTATTGATAACTTTACAATTACTATTAATGTATTACTATTTTTAAGAACAATACGATTTATTGGCCACGAAGGCTTACTTTATTGTTAAATAAAATGAAATGAAGGTTAAATCCACTCTGCTTTTTATATAAAGCGGGTATTCTAACCATTACACCAAGGTTGGTGTATGGTAAATATACGATGATAGTGTTAAGGGTTTTCGATATGAGAGGGAGAAGGTCGGATACTATCATTTGGGCTAGTATTAGTTATATGCCCGCTTTGCATGGATTCAATCACCAGCCGAATACCAAAAATTTGTTCAGCGTTGGATTATCCCTTCTCACTAGTAACATTTGTGAGTGTTTCAAAGCTTCTCTAAGTAATTCCCCGCAATGTGAAAATCAGTTCGAATTCGGCTATAAAAAGGAACTCGGGTAGCACTCATTCACACAAAGGACTAAGTAGTCTAATTGAACCTAAAAATAATGGACTGTCACTATACCTATTATAAACCTACAAGTTTAGGTTAGGTTGTAGAGGATGACATCAATTTTTGTGTTGAAATTGATGTCCACTTAGACCAGTATAGATTCATTGTGATTCCTCGATGCGATCTTTCCATCTTCTTCCTTCCGATGCGGTCCGCTTTGTCCCAGAGCTTCCTCCTGCTCGTTCTCTTTGAAAGAAATCTCAGAACAACCAACCAGAGGCTCTGATGAATGCAAGTATGTCCCTTAAGCTGCACTCCTGCAGATCAGTGAGAGCTTGAAAGAAAAAGGAGTCCAGTATCTTGTTTCTTCTAAAGGTGAGTATTAAGTTCGAGTTTAGCCGCTAAATTTCACTAAAGTGAAAAGTAAATCAGTAAAAAAAGCCGTAAAATTATACATATTTGTTGCATTATAACTTGATGGGGAATATACCAAAGCAAATTTTCATAAAGTTTATATTCCTTAAAATGGATTATTAAAGAAAAGTAATCGTGAAAAAATTACGATTTTAGCGGCTAAACTCGAACTTAATACCCACCTTAAAGGTGAGTATTAAGTTCGAGTTTAGCCGCTAAAATCGTCATTTTTTCACGATTACTTTTCTTTAATAATCCATTTTAAGGAACACAAACTTTGTGAAAATTTGCTTTGGGCTTTTCCCCATCAAGTTATAATAAAATTTGCAACAAATATGTATAATTTCATGCATTTTTCTTACTGATTTAGTTTTCACTTTAGCGATTTTAGCGGCTAAACTCGAACTTAATACTCACCTTTAGCCGCTAAATTTCACTAAAGTGAAAACTAAATCAGTAAATTTTATGGCTTTTTTTACATACATATTTTTTGCGTATAAAGGCCGGTATGCACCTCTAGCGAAATTTTCGGTAGCAAAAATTTATTTAAGTCTACAAAAAAAAAAAACAGGGCTGTGTACACAAATTTTAAACCAGATAATCGCTTTTAAAATTTGTTAATATATGTTCCAAATATTCCTCAAATAAATTGTTTATTATTTACAGACCTTTTAAAACTTTTACGCACACAATGATTGTAATAAATTAAATGTTTGCTGCCAAAATATGCTTTTGACAACCCTGTTATTTTCATTAAAGGTGCGTACCAGCTTACGAAATTGAACGCTACCGAAAATTTCGTTAGCATAAATAGCAATGCATTTCTTATGGGAATGAAATTTTTCGCTAGAGGTGCATACCGGCCTTAAAAGTGCATTGAATAAGCTTTCATATGATACCAAGTTTGTCTAGATTGGACAAACAAAAGAGATATATCAAGTGTTTATTGACCCTTTGGAGGGCTATATCTCAAGACCCGGGTACTTCCTCCGGCTATGGGTCACTTTGTTGGAATCAGCTCACCGAATGACACAACATATATTAATTTTAAGTAATTCGGTGAGGGGCCCATAAACTGCAGTTGCTCCTATAATTGCATCACTTTATTTTTCAATATGGGATGCCTTTAATTTTATTTGTAATTTAGTTTCTATCTCCATTTCTATTATTGTGTACTATCGTGTTTATAAAAAATAAATGGCTTGTACGGGGACTTTATTGATTCAGTGTTAAAGACAACAACTTTTCGCAAACTGACTGTCGCAGCTATTGTGTTCATACTAATACACAATCGATTTTCGTAATTTTTCTTATTAGAATCGATAGAATCGATTATTTTTTGCAGATAAAAAACTGGGAAATCGACCCTCAAATCAAAATCGTTTTCAATGTGTTATCCCTAAGTTTTGTCGTGGAATGTCAAATGGTGAAAAATTGTAATAAAATTAATAAATTTGCTGCTAACGTTATTAATTATAAACCCGATTAATAAAATTAAAATATTTTAGATCTATAAAAATTGATGTAAATTGTTATTTGCAATGAAATAAGTGGTGTGCTTGTGAATTGAGTGTTTAATAGGGGAAAACTAAAAGCAACAGCAAAAAAGATTGCAACACACATCAAGTGGTATCTCCATATTCCAATATATACATAGTAAAAATAGGAAACAGAATAAGTAAATAGAACGAATAATAAAAATAACCAATAGAAATAATTACACTACATATAGGCTTTCGGTAAAGCTTGTGCGGGAAAAAATATGAATCGATCCGATGGCTTAGTAAGACGTGCCGTACGTTTCCGAGAAAATGGTGCTGATTCTGGTAGTGCATCCGGAAATGCGAATACACCCGACGATAATGAAGAATTAAACGATAATAAAGATCAAGAGGATAACATCGATGATGGCGATTCTAAAGAGACACGTCTAACACTAATGGAAGAAGTGCTACTCTTGGGTCTCAAAGATAAAGAGGTTGGTATTGGTATTACAACACTTCGCAGAATAAATTTTCTCGCTAGGAATACACTACGAGAATTTGGCATTTACATAAAATGCCAGAAAAACGAGTTTTGTTGGTTATTTCAATACGATTATTTGTCAAGAGTCTCGGCCCCTACTTAACCCATTATCATCATCATATGGTTGTCATCATATTCAACCTCATCATGCCATTAACTTCCACATCATCTCTTTTTCATGTTTACGTTCATATTGTTTGTGTATAGTTTGGTACATATTCTCTTCTTCTCTGTTGCCTTTCCCTATTCTTTCTTTTTTTCAATGCGTTTTTGTTAAACAAATAATGAAATTTCTTTAAAGTATTTTATATTTTGATGACGTTGTTCATTGTTGTATTATTAACTCTTATCTGAAGTTGCCTCGCCTTCGAGAAAGGGGGTATGTAACGTAGGCAAAGGATATATAAACTCAACAGTTTTAGTGGCTTTATAATATCTTAGTCATATTGATACTGAAATTTGTGGCAATCATATATCTTAGCTTTATTTGAAAAATGGTTTTTTGTTCATTCGGCATATTAATAGTTACATTCAGGTGGTAATTGTGTAAATGGGTATGGTCTTGCAATTGCAATGATTCACATGAAATGCCTAAAATGTTATTCTTATGTCGTCAAAGCAAATATATTTATCAGGTAGTCCTTAATTGATTGTAATAATTTGCATTTGATCAATCTTTGTCTTAAGACTATGGGATTAAAACTGCGAACAAAGGCCATTTATTCAATACCATCAACCGTCTGAGGTACTCATTTCCTTTATCACTTAAATTCATTGGTCACGCTTATATCTTCAAGGAAACCTTTTTCAATTATTTTTCTATTTGATCTAAATTAACCTAAAAAATAATAAAAATATATAAAAAAAGGTCTATTCAAAAAATATTAGATCGACACAGGACCAAAAGATGAACCCAACCCATTTTTATCGAGGGCGGCTGACACTAAAATTTTACCTCCGGAGATAGCGGCTTGACGGCTGAGACGGTGTAAATAAGGCTACTCGACATCTGTCAATTATCCATTATAATATCAAATTTCAAACGTAATAATGATATCTCCCATATGCGTACTAGACAATATGGTAACTTGATGTCAGCCCGATGTAGAACTGAACTCACAAAACAGAGAATCGAATATGCTGGACCTCATGAATTTAATGAACTATCACAGACTCTTAGAGACACTGCTAGAATTTCTGTTTTTAAAACCCGATTGAAAAAGTATCTCTTTGAGATATAAATAAAAAAGTTAGTGGCCAGCTTCTCATTCTACGACTAATACTTTACTGGACGATAGATCATCTCCAGTTAAGTAGTATTGAAAAAACAGGAAAACCTAAAAAAGTTCCCAATTTGCTGAAAAAAGGGGTGGAGTATAATTTTCCAAAAAGTTATAAAGAGCCATTGTCCAAAAAGTTAAGAAATAAGAAAGGAGATTTTATGAGCTTAAAACAAGATTAGTTACTAAAGGTTGGAGCCAGAGTTAAGGTGTAGATTCTCATGAAACATTGTCTCCCTAAGGGAAGAAAACATGCAAGAATCAGATTGCTATTGACGTTGGCCGTAAAATATGGGATGCACATAAGAGAGAAGTTCACCACTGTGGTATCAGAATGGATTGAATAGTCTAAGTAAACCTGATATATCGTGCTGCCACCTAACCTAACAATGGGATGCATTTACATATATAACATCCTTTCACGCGATATTTCCAGAAATTTGTCAATTTGATTGCTACCATGGCATGGATTTCTTTGAGCTCGATCCTGCACGAAATTGTCGTGACTCACGCGTGAGTCGTGGGTCACGCTCATGGCAACGGCGTGAGTGTGCGTGATTAACAAACCAATATGTCGTGCGTGAGTGTGAGTCACAAAAATATTATCTTCGTGAGTGTGCGTGAGTAAAGATTTACGCTCACGAAAATAATCCCGCTCATCAACATAAAACGCTTAAGAGTTAAATTCATTTACAATTTTAATGACACCTGGGATGTTAAGAGTGTAATAAAGCTCTCGATTTTAATAATGATCATGTTTTCAGACACGTCGCAAAGGTAAAGTACTCAAAAAATTGTTCGTGAGTCACGACATTTTTCGTGAGTCACGATATTTTTCGTGAGTCACGGTATTTTTTCGTGAGTCACGACATTTTCGTGCGTGAGTACAAATTTTCTTTTTGTGAGTGTGCGTGAACGTGAGTCCTACCAAACAATATCGTGCGTGAGTGTGCGTGAGTAAGATTTTTCCGTCGTGAGTGTGCGTGAGCGTGAGTAAAATATTACTCACGTGCACATCCCTACTTTGTATTGCGTTGTTAATAAAACAATTATCGCGAAGCTCCATTTACTAGTGTGAAGTTGATAATACTTCGTGTTAGCTACCATATACATTCTATTACACAGGAAAAAATATCACCAAAATATTTCCAATTAAAAACTTGATTAAAGTTGAACAAAAAATTAATTAAAAAATTAGTTGATACAATTAACTTTTTAATCAAACTCGAAAGACTAAGTCAGTTAAAAAAGGTGGTTGCAAATTTTTAACATTTTTAATAAAAATGTATTTCAAACAATCAATCTTTTAATCAAACTAAAAACACAGCCTGTTAAGAAAGCAATTTGAAATAGTTACGTTTAATTAAATTTAATTAAAATAGTTAATGTTCAATTTAAAAGTTTATTGAGTTTTGCAATCAACATCAACAAAAATTTTAATTGAATCAATTAAAAAATTAATTGAAATTTGCTCAATTAAAATTGTGATTGATACTATAATTTTTGTGATTGACGACATTTAAATTAAAAAATTAATTCGATCAATTAATTTCGTGATTGAATCAGAAAAAACATGTTTTTTGTTAGAAAAAACGAAACATGAAATATTGGTCCGTTTGCACTCTGCTTAAATATTGGCCCTATGACATTTTTGTGCTGATGTTTCCCACATCTTAAAAATGTTTAAGCAAAATTCGAATAAATTTTTTTTATTATTTTTTCATAAATCAATTGAGAATTACAAGTGCTAAATAAATAAATAATATACTGTTTAATAAATGTTGACCTTTGTTTTGTTTTGACCATTGATCTCACGATATTTCGCCAAACGCAACTTGTCAATAATACATTTGTGGGACACTGAACTACCCACTACTTTGTAAGAAAAATATTTTATTTAACGATTTAGCTGTGCAAAATAGTTTTAGTTTTTTTTATATAAAAATTGTAATTTATTCTGTTCGAAGTTTTATCAACTAAAAAAATGTCATCAAATTTAATTTGTAGCTACCTATGACAAAAACCACCCTAACATACACATGAATATAAGTATTTATCTCTAATTAGAGCAAATGCTAACAAAAACGTTCATACGTTTTATTGATAACGTCGGTTAAGTTTAATACAAATTACCAGAGCATTGCCTCAGTTGAAAACTTTTTAAAAATGCCCTTCCGGTATAAATAATTATGGCATACTAATACAAAATTTGATAGATTTGTTGTAATACTAAAAAATAAGTCATTGGCTAGGAGATTCAGTCAGTAGATATGAAAAAGTGTATTTGAAAATGGAATAGCCGAAACTATGCTCAGTTGTTCACATTCACAACGTATTTCTAGATTAATTTTATAAAAATTGTTAGGGGTAGACTCTAATTATATTTATCGGATTGAGGACTAAAAATCTATTATTTTCATATAAATTTGGCCATAGTGGTCACATTCTTCTCGAGGAGCAGTGTCCCCAAAGTTTTGTAGGATCTGTGTTGGGACTCTCAAACACATTTTTTAGTATCCGGTTTTACCATCGGATAAGGACAAAAAGATCTATCTGGATGCCATCTTTTTCCATTTGGCCATAGTGGTCACATTCTCTCAAGGAGCAGTGCCTTTACTTTTTTGGCCATATATTGAAACTCCCAAACATATTTTGCAATATTCGTTTTTACCATCGGATATCGGACTAGAAGACCTCGGGGATACATCACTGCGAATCATAAGATTTTTCGCAAACGATTTTTATACTAATTGAAAGCTATCAGTGGCAGTGTATAGTTCGTTAAAAAATTTCTATCTCTTCCCGTTTGGATATATAAAATTTAATTTTTTGTATAAAAAATTTATTTTATACATATCTCCTTAAAAATGTCTCTAGCGAAATATACGTTAATTTGTGACCACCAAAAAAATCAAAATTCACATGTAAATCTTCAAAAAAATCTAAATTTGTATATGAAAAACTTGTTTTGGTCATATCTCTTTTAATGTGATTCCTAGAGTGGAAGGAAAGTTAATTAGTGACCACCCTAAAAAATCAAAATTCCTATAAAAAAACTCGAAAAATCAAATTCCAAATTTTTATATGAAAAACTTATTTTGACATATCTCCTTAAATATGCATTATAGAGCGAATATGTAGTTATTTCGTGACCACGTACAAAAAATAAAAAAAAATTTATAGAAACCCTCGAAAACTCTAAATTTTAACTCATTTTTCACATATAGATGGCGTTGAAATCTATACTTGTATTTTCCCTCAAATTATTCATGTTAACCATCAGTATCTGCCTACGAAACACATCACAACTTGTAAATTATAAGGCTGAAATTCTTACACGATCTAGAGATGTCATCAGATTGTATGTTTAAATCGCACTTCAGTCTTGTATTTTGCGTGAAAGCATGTTAATATGAAGAACATCGGGTAAATTTCTAATATCGCCCCCCATATATAAACCATTATCCTTTTGAATCTATAAGATTTTAGATAATTTATAATCCGACTTGATCAAAATTGTCTATCTGGCCTACATTTAGCCTACAAAATCTTGTGCCGACTTTAGACTACATTTTCGGCCATTAACTGGCCGATTTTTGTTTCACCAAACTCAATTAGAGTTTGAATTTGGGCAAAAATGGTACCTCGCTTGCAATAGACATGACTCCTTTGAAATACTAAAATGACATGGGTCTTATATATAGAGCGATTCGAGTAATATACACTTGATTAAATATTATCGATTAGACGTTGATTCATACTTCCAAGTGGTAAATATTGTTCTTCTTTAGTGGTTAGCAGTAGCCATTGATTTCTTCAAAATGAAAAGAAATATATGACCATTTCCGACTAAACCTATTATCATTTTTTAACTAAATAAATTTTCTTCATTCCTCTTATCACTCAATGTCGTAAGTTTTGATTAGCAAATCATGTAGATATTATTTATTTTCTCTTGAATGTCTGCAGAAAATAACCTGTATATTTTTTATTGTTAAGTTATCTTCTATTGCTGATTAAATACGTTATTGACTTTTCTTGTTTCTTTTTTGATTTTGCTTGTTATATTCTGCTACAAATAACAAATGTTCTATTCACTCGCGTTGCCGAGTATCGTTGAGTTGCTACATATTGTTCTGTACTGTCACTGTTATCGTTTTCAATTTACTAATTGATATCTAGTTATATACCGTGAATGCAAACATAATAAAAAATACAAAAACAAAATTCTAAGCCTATCTAAAAAAAAAAAAAAAAAAAAAAAAAAACAAGAAAAGGTTAGGCGGCAGCCCGATGTATCAGGCTCACTTAGACTATTCAGTCCATTGTGATACCACATTGGTGAACTTCCCTCTTATCACTGAGTACTGCCCGATTCCATGTTAAGCTCAATGACAAGGGACCTCTTTTTTATAGCCGAGTCCGGACGGCGTTCCACATTACAGTGAAACCACTTTGAGAGCTTTGAAACCCTCAGAAATGTCACCAGCATTACTGAGGTGGGATAATCCACCGCTGAAAAACTTTTTGGTGTTCGGTCGAAGCAGGAATCGAACCAACGACCTTGTGTATGCAAGGTGGGCATGCTAACCATTGCACCACGGTGGCTCCCTACTACTACTTCTACTACTACTACTTCTCGACCCAATATAGGACCAGATTTTTATTAGTCTGTGTTAATCCTTAAACACACAAGATGTCTTTAATTTTTTATTTGTTAATAAAATCCTTAATTATGGAGACTTATTAATAAAATAGGTGGATTACCACCTTTCAGTAATGATGGCAACATTTCTGAACATTTTTCCAATTAAAATCTTAATTGAGTTTTAAACAAGTATATACGGCCGTAAGTTCGGCCAGGCCGAATCTTGTGTATCCTCCACCATGAATTGCGTAGAAACTTCTACTAAATACTGTCATCCACAATCGAATTACTTGGGATGCGGTAAAACTTCCCGATGGCGAGCTATCTTAAAACTTCTTAACACCGTCTTCTAAATTGTAAGTTAGTCCATACGGGATATATATTAAACAATACGTATATAATTCAGTTTGACAACATTTTCTATAGAAATAAAAATTTGACAATTTTTTCTATAAAATTAAAAATTTGACGAAATTTTCTATAGAAATAAGAATTTGACAAAATTTTCTATAGAAATAAAAATTTGACAAAATTTTCTATAGAAATAAAAATTTGACAAAATTTTCTATAGAAATAAATATTTGACAAAATTTTCTATAAAAATAAAATTTTTACCAAACTTTCTATAGAAATAAAAATTTGACAATATTTTCTATAAAAATAAAATTTTGACAAAATTTTCTATAGAAATAAAATGTTAACAAAATTTTCTATAGAAATAAAATTTTGACAAAATTTTGTATAAAAAAAAATTGACAAAATTTTCTATAGAAATAAAATGTTAACAAAATTTTCTATAGAAATAAAATTTTGACAAAATTTTGTATAAAAAAAATTGACAAAATTTTTTATAGAAAAAAATTTGACAAAATTTTCTATTAAAATTAAAATTTTGACAAAATTTTCTATCGAAATAAAGTTTTGAGAAGATTTTCTATAGATATAAAATTTCAAGAAAATTTTCTGTAGATATAAAATGTTGACAACATTTTCTATAAAAATAAAATTTTGACAAATTTTTCTACAGTAATAAAATTTGACAAAATTTTCTATAGAAATAAAAATTTATAATGAAATGATTAATCAAGCTCGAGGTCTGTGTGTTTTCATTTGTTTTTATTTAATTGTCGATATTTCGCCTTTATTATTAAGCTGTAAGACATTTGACGATATGGACAAATAACACAAACAAAACTTAAAGTTTATTTATCAACCTGTTTGTTTCGTTCTTAGTTTGTTTTGTCACTCAATAAATTTAAAATTTTGAGAAAATTTTCTATTGAAATAAAATTTTGAGAAAATTTTCTATAAAAATAAAATGATGGCAACATTTCTGAACATTTTTCCAATTAAAATCTTAATTGAGTTTTAAACAAGTATATACGGCCGTAAGTTCGGCCAGGCCGAATCTTGTGTATCCTCCACCATGAATTGCGTAGAAACTACTAAATACTGTCATCCACAATCGAATTACTCGGGATGCGGTAACACTTCCCGATGGCGAGCTATCTTAAAACTTCTTAACACCGTCTTCTAAATTGTAAGTTAGTCCATACGGGATATATATTAAACAATACGTATATAATTCAGTTTGACAACATTTTCTATAGAAATAAAAATTTGACAATTTTTTCTATAAAATTAAAAATTTGACAAAATTTTCTATAGAAATAAAAATTTGACCAAATTTTCTATAGAAATAAAAATTTGACAAAATTTTCTATAGAAATAAATATTTGACAAAATTTTCTATAAAAATAAAATTTTGACCAAACTTTCTATAGAAATAAAAATTTGACAATATTTTCTATAAAAATAAAATTTTGACAAAATTTTCTATAGAAATAAAATGTTAACAAAATTTTCTATAGAAATAAAATTTTGACAAAATTTTGTATAAAAAAAAATTGACAAAATTTTCTATAGAAATAAAATGTTAACAAAATTTTCTATAGAAATAAAATTTTGACAAAATTTTGTATAAAAAAAAATTGACAAAATTTTTTATAGAAAAAAATTTGACAACATTTTCTATAAAACTAAAATTTTGACAAAATTTTTTATCGAAATAAAGTTTTGAGAAGATTTTCTATAGATATATTTTATATCAAGAAAATTTTCTGTAGATATAGAATGTTGACAACATTTTCTATAAAAATAAAATTTTGACAAATTTTTCTACAGAAATAAAATTTGACAAAATTTTCTATAGAAATAAAAATTTATAATGAAATGATTAATCAAGCTAGAGGTCTGTGTGTTTTCATTTGTTTTTATTTAATTGCCGATATTTCGCCTTTATTATTAATCTGTAAGACATTTGACGATATGGACAAATAACACAAACAAAACTTAAAGTTGTTTGTTTCGTTCTTAGTTTGTTTTGTCACTCAATAAATTTAAAATTTTGAGAAAATTTTCTAGAGAAATAAAATTTTGAGAAAATTTTCTATTGAAATAAAATTTTGACCCAATTTTCTATAGAAATAAAATTTTGACAAAATTTTTTTATAGAAATAAAATTTTGACAAAATTTTCTACAGAAATAGAATTTTGACAAAATTTTCTATAGAAATAAAATTTTGACAAAATTTTCTATAGAAATAAAATTTTGACAAAATTTTCTATAGAAATAAAATTTTGACAAAATTTTCTATAGAAATAAAATTTTGACAAAATTTTCTATAGAAATAAAATTTTGACAAAATTTTCTATAGAAATAAAATTTTGACAAAATTTTCTATAGAAAAAAAATTTTGACAAAATTTTCTATAGAAAAAAAATTTGACAAAATTTTTTATAGAAATAAAATTTTGAAAAAATTTTCTATAGAAATAAAATTCTGAAAAAATACAATTAGATAAAATTTTCTATAGTGATAAAATGTTGACAACATTTTCTATAGAAATAAAATTTTGGTAGATTATTTTTGGCGATATGGATCAATTTTTGTGTGATTGGCGATCGGCTATATATAATTATAGACCGATATAGACCAATTTTTGCATGACTCGGCCATATACTAGCGCAACCGAATCGGATGAATTTTGCTCCTCCAAGAGGTTCGGGAGGTCAAATCTGGGGATAGGTTTATATGGGGGCTATATATAATTATGGACCGATATAGACCAATTTTCGCACGGTTGTTAGAGACCATATACTAACACCACGTACCGAATTTGAACCGGATCGGATGAAATTCAATTGGACCAACTATTTTAATTGTGGTGTCAATTAATTTCGTGATTGAATCAGAAAAAAACATTTGTTTGTGTGCTGTTCGGACTCGGCTATAAAAAGGAGAGTTCCCTTGTCATTGAGCTAAGCATAGAATCGGGCAGCGTTCAGTAATAAGAGAGAAGTTCAGCATTGTGGTATCACAATGGACTGAATATAGATATAAAGATAAATTGTAAATGTTACATATAGAGACAACAATCAGGTCTTTTTTGCCAGCGCCCCCAATGGGTTAATTGCACTTTGGTCAGGTGGCATTTATTAATTATATAATTTATTATTATTACAACTTTTTATGGGAAATATTGAAGTGTTTGCAAATGTAAATTATTTCAAGGCTATGCTATTAGCGAAATCGACAATTACGTATCTTTTATATTCTATTATTTCTATTTTATCACACCCAATACTTAAGACTATAATGTAATATCCTAATAATGTATAACTATGTTACGGGTCCTTTTAGTAGTATCGAAAATTAAAAAATTTAAAAAAAAGTGAAATAAAATTATGAATTACAAAAAAAGATGACATTATACATAATGTAACCTAACCTTTGCAAGGACTATAGCTTTTTCGACTGGGGTTGTAAGCTTGTATGGCTGGTCGTAAAGCTCCCAAGATCTATTTACATTAGCTTTGGAAAGATTAAATTATTAATAAAGAATAAAAAAGAATTATTTACAACACCTGAGCTGTAATCATGGTATTAAAAGATAGCAATTGTAGAGTACTGTAACTGGGAGTAGTCGATGTGTCCGAAACCATCCCAGAAATGTACACTTATAGAAAAAAGTCTGCTAAAAACAGCAGTCGATGTCTGCTGTCATATCTTTGTACTTCAGGTTCTAACGAACAACAAAGAATAAAATTTCTAGGTTATAAATTTTTCACCAAAGCATATTTAAGAACCAAAAGTAGTTTTTGCTATATTTTTTCAATGTAATATACTTACAAGGTCTTAAATACGATCAGCAAACATTTTGTTTGTTGTTATGCCTCAATTAGATAAATATTCAGATTTTTTGGTCAAATACTAAAGATATTCATAAAATATTGTTTTAATTGTGTTACGATAGCCCCTATTTGATTGACATTTTTATTTGTTTCAGCCAGCTAAAACATGCTTTAGTGTAATCGAACTAAAAAATAGCAGATAATGTTTGCTATTTCAGCAAACAGTGACTGCTTTAATTTGTTGCTGTTTTAGCAAACTTTTCTGCTGTCCCTACTAACAAATTTCTTTGGGTGTAGCTTTTCTAATTTCTATTTTCATCTTACTAAAGTGCAATTAACCCATTACACGCCAAGTCCATTTAAAATTAAAACAAAATGTTAAATTAATTTATATATTTACACTTAAAAAATAAATAAAAAACATAAAAAACAAAAAGAAACGCTGCCTAATTTCATTTATAAACAAAGTTCTGCGATATTAAATGTTGCCAATTTTCTGTATTCAAGCGAGTACAATGGCATGATATGGGTTAACCCTTTACATCCCCGGCAATAAAGACTTGGTTGGTGTCTCGGCTACATAAATTTATAATTTATTTTAACGTTCTTGTTTGTAGTTAAACTACCTGTATGGTAATGATTATGTGGGTCAAATAAATTGATTTCAATTGGTAATGTTGCCAAAATGTTTGCTTCATAACGATTTATTAAATAAATTCATATTTGTAGATACTACGAATTGTTAAATATAACTAAAATTCCTATAAATAAAACGGTTTTTGTTTTTCAATTTTAGGGTTACACATCGTTCTGGAATGATTGCATATCGAGTGGCCTTCGTGGCTGCATACTCATTGAACTGGGCATCCGAGGTCGTATAATGATGGAAAAATCTGGTATGCGCAGACGTGGACTATGTTCAAGGTAAATTAAAAAAATGAAAACAAAAAATAATAAATAAACAAAACTTTTACAATTACATTGAATATTAAACATAATATATGTGCATTTATAAACAAATTTTAGAAAAGTCATATTGAAATCGGATCAACCAACTGGCGATGTTCTATTAGATGAAGCCTTGAAGCACATAAAAGAAACAAATCCACCAGAAACAGTTCAAAGTTGGATTGAATATTTAAGTGGTAAAATTATAATTCTATACTAAGCAAGTTCAAAGTTTCGATATTAAATGTGTGTGCGTTTTTTTAACTTTTGTTAAAGGTGAAACCTGGAATCCATTAAAATTACGCTATCAATTGAAAAATGTTAGAGAGCGTTTGGCCAAAAATTTGGTCGAAAAAGGAGTATTAACAACGGAAAAACAAAATTTTCTACTCTTCGATATGACAACACATCCACTCAGTGATAATGTGGTAAAATGCCGATTAGTGAGAAAGGTAAGTTCTTAAATTTCAGGGAAATCGAAGAAATATTGGTCAATAGTTCTTACCGGTAGGTTGAGGTATAAACGCTTTATAAAAAATATAAATCGAGTAAACCCCTATTTGGGAGATCTCTTTATGGGTCAAGCTAATTTTAAAAATTGATTTGATTAATTTGGGTTTAAGAAAATATAACTGAAAGTACCAGATTGGGTATCGGCTATAAAAAGGAGGTCTCTTGTCATTGAGCTAAACATAGAAACCTGTACCACTCTTTGATAGAGAGAAATTCACCACCTGTGGCATCACAATGGTCTGGCTACCAGTATATCTTTTCTAACCTACACACAGATATTCCTGAATCCGATTCAAAAAGTCGACTTCCAACTTTTTAAGAATTTAATTATTGAAGAATTTAAAAATTTGCTTACCTGATGAATTAATTTCTTAATGGATTCTATTAAATAATTAATTGATATTTTTGCAAAACAAATTAAAGTTTTGATTGATTCTGTCAAATTATTAATTGAATTTTGGAAATTCGATTTATTAGTAATTAAAATGTTGACTCGATTTTATAAATTTCACGGTATCAATTAAAAATTTGATTAGATTAATTTCGTGATAAAATCCATCAAAGAGAATTGTTTTCGGAGCTTTTGAGGACTAGTAAAATTAAAAAAAGTACAATTTGTTCTTCGCTAGACCCTGAAGTACAAAAATTTAACAGCAGACACCAACTGCTGTTTTTTAGAAGACTTTTTTTCCTTCGCGAGGGTATAATGATAATTCTTTAAAAAATTTAAACAGAATTAATTACTCAAAATAAATATGGGTGTAATTCAAAATTTATTTTGCTTTCAATTATCACTGTACATTAGAGTGAGACAACCTTTATTTTGTAAATTTATTGACCATTTTCTCTTATCAAACCTACTTTGTTTTCCTCCTTAGATTCAAGATTCAGTTTTGTCGAAATGGGTTAATGATGCGCAACGCATGGACAAGCGTATGCTGGCTCTTATATTTTTGGCCCATGCTAGCGATGTTATCGAAAATGCCTTTGCCCCTCTCAGTGATGATGACTATGAGGTGGCCATGAAACGTGTTAGAGAATTATTGGACTTAGATTTCGAAACTGAAGCGGCAAAACCGAATGCCAATGAAATTCTTTGGGCAGTTTTTATGGCTTTTACGAAATAAAATCAAATTCTTTTCTAACTAAGTAACATATTTTTCCATTTTGTTTTCTCTTATAATTTACGTTTTTAATTAGTAAATTAAAATAATATATACATACATATACATATAAAACAAACATATACACTAATATATATATCTAAAAAAAATTAAAAACAAAAAAATCGCAACAATGCCACTTGTGTAAAAGCTCTACAAAAATCCTGTTTTTTGTGTCTTATATTTTTTATTTTGTTTTTTATCCAAATAAAACACACTCTCAGTTCTTCAAGATTTTAAAAATATGTGCATAATAAGTAGTTGAGAAGAAAATGAAACCATTAAAAAAAAAGTAATACAAAAACAAAACAAAGTTTTATATAGTTTTTGATAGTAAGCAAAATCAAGAAACCAACAAAAAAAAAACAAAATAAATAAATAAATTGATATAAACACAAATATAATTAAAAGGCAAACATTTTATTAAGTAAAAAGAAATCAATATGTATTATTATTTCTCTTTTTTTAAGTATACAGTAATTGTTTAAATCAATGAGAAACAAAGTAATAATAGTTACAAGAAAATGATATTCAAATGAAAACCGAATAACAGTTACGAGGAATTTTATTTCTAAATTAATGAAACGAAATCATATATTCAATATTAAATAAAATATAACGCTTTCACCAGTACCGAATGGAACTTATAAACTGTTACAAAATAAAAGTTCTGAACCAACAAACAAAATTATGTTATGGTGAAAATAAAGCATTAATTCTTTTTCACATCGTCCATATATCAATGTAAGGTAATAATAAAAAAAAAACTTTTGTTTTCTTTTAATACAAAACAAATTTTATTTAAGGCAAAAGATTTTTTTAATTCCTCTCCCCCTAAAAAAATTTGTTTTCTTGTAGTAGAGGAATGATAACTTTATTGTAAAATTTCTTATGCTTCAAATAAATTTGTTTTATGCTATAAGAAGATAAACGTTGGTGATCTGGCTCGATCTGGTGTAATTTATTCCACAGCAAAAACATATTTTCCATTTACTGAATTTTTTACACTACTGTGATAAAAAAAATTAAAATTTTTCAATACTAAACGATGTTATAAGACATACATAAAACTTTGAATTGCTGCAAAAAAACGAAATTCTATGTACATAAATATTTTTGAATTTGTACAAAAATTCAAGAAGATATTAAAATTTCTATTTCTTATAAATTCTGTGTAATCAAAATAGATGTTCCATTTAATGATAACTATGGTTTGCGCCTAATAATGTTTTATTCAACAAATCAATGAGGTGATGAAATAAAAGGCCGGGGATGGCTTCAAAGGAGATGTGAAAGTAAACACATGTTATTATCAAAATTTGTAAAACCTGCTTTTTAGAATTGGAAAATAATGCCATCAAGGACTAAAATTATAACTATTTTATGTAATCATCTGTGTAATCTTTTTTTCGCCAAACAAACACAAAAGTTTGTTTATGATTTATCGCTCGATATACAGTAATCCCTCGATTTACGTCGTGATTGGTTCCGGAATTTGACGACGTTAATCGAAACGACGTAAACCGAATTAAAAATTGCTCATACTTATTCCTAAGTCCATTTATGTATGTATGTGTGTGTACATAATAAAAAATCTTCAAAAATAAAGGCAATTCAGTAAGAATTTCAGAAAAAAAATGTTTCGATGTCATCATCGTTGATACTTATTGTACTTATGGAAGGCGTTTTTTATAATGTGGGCAAAAAAGTCGACGACGTAAATCGAATGGCGTCGTAAATCGAAGTTTGAAGGAACAAAAAATTTAACGACGTAAATCGAAACAACGTAAACCGAGACGACGTAAATCGAGGGATTACTGTATATGTATTAGAAGTTTATAAACTTCTATAGGAAAATTAGAGTCATTTTTACAACTTTTCGACTAAACAGTGGCGATTTTACAAGGAAAATGTTGGTATTTTGACCATTTTTGTCGAAATCAGAAAAACATATATATGGGAGCTATATCTAAATCTGGACCGATTTCAACCAAATTTGGCACGCATAGCTATAATGCTAATTCTACTCCCTGTGCAAATTTCAACTAAATCGGAGCAAAAAATTGGCCTCTGTGGTCATATGAGTGTAAATCGGGCGAAAGCTATATATTGGAGCTATATCTAAATCTGAACCGATTTCAACCAATTTGGCACGCATAGCTATAATGCTAATTCAACTCCCTGTGCAAAATTTCAACCAAATTGGGGTAAAACTCTGGCTTCTGGGACCGTATTAGTCTATATCGGGCGAAAGATTATATGGGTGCTATATCTAAATCTGAACCGATTTCAATTAAAATTTGGCACACTTGACTATAGTACTAATTGTTCTTCTTATGCAAAATTTTAAGCAAATTAAGCTAAAACTCTGGCTTCTGGGGCCATATAAGACCATATCGGGCGAAATATATATATATATATATATATATATATATATATATATATATATATATATATATTTATATATATATATAATATATATATATATATATATATATATATATATTTATATATATATATATATATATATATATATATATATATATATATATATATATATATATATATATATATATATATATATATATATATATATAATATATATATATATATATATATATATATATATATATATATATATATATATATATATATATATATATATATATATATATATATATATATATATATATATATACTATATTGTTCTTCTTATGCAAAATTTTAAGCAAATTAAGCTAAAACTCTGGCTTCTGGGGCCATATAAGACCATATCGGGCGATATATATATATATATATATATATATATATATATATATATATATATATATATATATATATATATATATATATAATATATATATATATATATATATATATATATATATATATATATATAATATATATATATATATATATATATATATATATATATATATATATATATATATAATATATATATATATATATATATATATATATATATATATATATATATATATATATATATATATATATATATATATATATATATATATATATATATATATATATATATATATATATATATATATATAATATATATATATATATATATATATATATATATATATATATATATATATAATATATATATATATATATATATATATATATATATATATATATATATATATATATATATATATATATATATATATATATATATATATATATATATATATATATATATATATATATATATATATATATATATATATATATATATATATATATATATATATATATATATATATATATATATATTATATATATATATATATATATATATATATATATATATATATATATATATATATATATATATATATATATATATATATATATATATATATATATATATATATATATATATATATATATATATATATATATATATATATATATATATATATATATATATATATATATATATATATATATATATATATATATATATATATATATATATATATATATATATATATATATATATATATATATATATATATATATATATATATATATATATATATATATATATATATATATATATATATATATGGGAGCTATATCTAAATCTGAACCGATTTCTTCCAAAATAGGGATCTATTCTGAGTCAAAACACATACTTGTGCCAAATTTGAAGTCGATTGGACTAAAACTAGACTTTGATTACAAAAATGTGTTCACGGACAGACGGACATCGCTATATCGACTCAAGAGCCCACCCTGAGCATTTTTGCCAAAGACACCATGTGTCTATCTCGTCTCCTTCTGGGTGTTGCAAACATATGCACTAACTTATAATACCCACAGTGTGGCGCAGGGTATAAAAATAATAAATTAAAATATATCTATTGATTCCATTTATTTTGATTTCCACCTTAGTGATTTTTCGGCTGATTTGTGCAAACAGCTGGTTACAGAAAATTTCAAAAAAGAACGTGGAATTGAGGACACCAAATTTTCACGTTAGTGGATTTAACGTGAATAGTGGAATTGAATTGGATATTCGAACATGGGTGTTAAAGTTAACCACATAGGTGGAAATGTGACGACATTCAAATGGCGTTGGAAACCTCATATTTCCTGAAGGAAATATACACAAAATAGACAATTTACATATTCTGAAGAATACTTTGGCCGAACCTGCCCAACAATTGGGTCTGGAAGATGGATTTGTGTTTGGCCAAGATAAACATCCCATGTATTCGTACCATATCCTTAAAGAATACTTGATATACAACCACGGTTGCCACTCGAGACCAAAATTTGGAAAAAACTACCAAACAAAAAAGTTTTATTTTTCAAAATTTCTATATAAATAGAAAATTTTGTCAAAATTTTATTTCAAGAGAAAATGTTATTTATATAGAAAATTTTGTCAAAATTTTATTTCAATTTAAAATTTTATTTCTATAGAAAATTTTGTCAAAATTTTATTTCTTTAAAAAATTTTACTTCTATAGAAAAATTTGTCAAATTTTGTTTCTAAAGAAAATTTTGTCGATAGTTTATTTCTATAGAACATTTTTTCAAAATTTTATTTCTATAGAAAATTTTGTCAAAATTTTATTTCTATAGAAAATTTATTTCTATAGAAAATCTTGTCAAAATTGTATTTCTATAGAAAATTTTGTCAAAATTGTATTTCTATAGAATATTTTGTCAAAATTTTATTTCTATAGAAAATTTTGTAAAATTTTATTTCTATAGAAAATGTTGCCTAAATTTTATTTCTATAAAAATTTTATTTCTATAGAAAATTTTGTAAAATTTTATTTCTATAGAAAATGTTGCCTAAATTTTATTTCTATAAAAATTTTTGTCGTAATTTTATTTCCATAGAAAATTTTGTTAAAATTTTATTTCATAGAAAATATTGTCAAAATTTTATTTCTATAGAAAATTTTGTCAAAATTTTATTTCTATAGAATATTTTGTCAAAATTTTATTTCTATAGAAAATTTTGTCAAAATTTTATTTCTATAGAAAATTTTGTAAAATTTTATTTCTATAGAAAATTTTGCCTAAATTTTATTTCTATAAAAATTTTTGTTGTAATTTTATTTCCATAGAAAACTTTGTTAAAATTTTATTTCCTTAGAAAATTTTGTTAAAATTGTATTTCCATAGAAAATTTTTTTCAAAATTTTATTTCTATAGAAAATTTTGTCAAAATTTTATTTCTATAGAAAATTTCGTCAAAATTTTATTTCTATAGAAAATTTTGTCAAAATTTTATTTCTATAGAAAATTTTGTCAAAATTTTATTTCTATAGAAAATTTTGCCTAAATCTTATTTCTATAGAAAATTTCGTCAAAATGTCATTTCTATAGAAAATTGCGTCAAAATGTTAGTTCTATAGAAAATTTTGTCAACATTTTATTTCTATAGAAAATTCATATTTTCCATATCGTTTTTATTGCACATTGATTGGTGTACAATTTTTTTGCTGACTGTATACCAAGTGAGCATGCTAACAAATTTCATGTAATCTGCCATTATTTTAGCCCATTTACTTACTTTGTTTCAAAAAATGCCTCAAAAAGAAATGTCCATTTTAATTGTATCTAGATAACTGCATAGCCAAAGTGTGTACGAAATGAAATAAAGAAAACGAATTTCTGACCATTATTTGCTGTTTTATGTTACGGTGCCGAGTTTCCTAGGTATACCACAGAAATGTTCGGACGATTACGCCTACACAACAGCTTCCAAAACGTTGTTCCGATAATAATTGGCATTTACATTGACACCTGGCTAGACGAAAAAGATTCGAGGGCAAAGATGACCATTTGCATCACTTGAAATGGAAAATTACTCTAGTTGACAAATTTTATCTCATAAGAATATATTATCTCTGCTCCGAAATTTCCATTTGTCCAAGTACAGATTTTTGCCGCCACTGACTATCTTTGGCCCATCGAAGCCACCGTCGATTATATGACTCATCTGGACTGAAGCGTACCCGCCAAATAATCAAAATTATATTCATTTCAATTTGAAAATGTTCTTATACATCATTCTCATTACACTTCCAAAAACTACTTTAACTCCTTTTCAACTGTAATTTTCTTTGTAAATAAGGGATTTCAAAACTATTTTTAGTAGATTTTGAGTCTAAAGGTTCAATTTTTTCCATCAAACCAATGTCGCCGATGTGTGTCAGTCGCCACCGACGAAAATAGTTCGGGATCATTCTCTGGCTGGAAGTTAGGAGGTTATAGTTCATTGAGTCGGCTATTGATTTATTTTCTTAGGGTTTTTGTGCAGAACAAAGAGCCATGAAATTGTCATCGTGTATTGTTTTTTATGGTTCCAATACAGAAGAAGATATGTGGGTAAGTACTTGCTACCATTAATCCATCGGTAGGTATATTTAAAAGGCTTGTATGTATGTTGTATTTATTGTGGGAGCATTATTTTTTTAACATTTTGTCGATGTTATTTTTGCTAAGTGTAGTGTGGGAAATACGGCCGACCGGGTCTTAGTATATCCGTAGGCAATCGATCAAGTGATGAAATTGATAAATGACTTATGTTCATGATTTTTGCCACTGCCGTCAGTATACAAAACAAGGAAGCCACCGTGTTGCAATGGTTAGCATGCCCGCCTTGCATACACAAAAAGTTTTTCAGCGGTCGATTATCCCACCTCAGTAATGCTGGTGAAATTTCTGAGTGTTTCAAAGCTTCTCTAAGTGGTTTCACTGCAATGTGGAACGCCGTTCGGGCTCAGCTATAAAAAGGAGGTCCCTTGTCATTGAGCTTAACATGGAATTGGTATATCGTATAGTAGGTTAGGTTAGGTGGCAGCCCGTTGTATCAGGCTCACTTAGACTATTCAGTCCATTGTGATACCACATTAGTGAACTTCTCTCTTATCACTTAGTGCTGCCCGATTCCATGTTAAGCTCAATGACAAGGGACCTCCTTTTGAAACCCTCAGAAATGTCACCAGCATTACTGAGGTGGGATAATCCACCGCTGAAAAACTTTTTGGTGTTCGGTCGAAGCAGGAATCGAACCCACGACCTTGTGTATGCAAGGCGGGCATGCTAACCATTGCACCACGGTGGCTTCCTTCCCGTATAGTAATATAACAGCTAAAAAAATTACGGTTTCAACAGTTTTTGTGTGCTGAAAAAGAGAAAGTAATCTCGTTTACTCGAACAAAAAACTTACTAATATGCTATTTCGACAGTAACTGAAACTTGATTGCTTATTAAAAGATTATACTCGGAACTTTGATTAAAAAAGTAACCAAAAACAAGCTGTTTTCGGCGCAGAAACCGAACATAGTACCCACCTTTAGTAATGAAAATCCTTTCAAAATTAAATTTCCAACAATTTACTTTTTATATATTTTTATTGTTTTTTTTTTTGTATTTTACATAATTTCTAAACTATTGTTTTTTCTGGTATTGTTTGTATAAGTGTGTAATGTATGTTGTATGTATATGTGTAATAATTATAAAGAAATTCATATGCTTTGATTATAATTATTAAAGAAAAAAGAAGACATGCTACGGAAGCAGAATTATGATAAAAAGCTAAACTAAAAATGTGGAATTTTTGAAATTTTAATTTTATTCTTGTTGTAGAACAAGCTTTATAAATGTTTACTAATTTTGAAAATTTTCTTTAAAAGAAACATCATGCTAAACAAACAAAAAAAATAAAACTAATTATATTCAGTTGGAAAAACTATAGATAGCAATAAACCCAACGTTGTTTTAACAGCTGAAAGAAGAGAGAATGTTATGAAAATAACTAAACTAACTTGAAACTTCACAAAAAAAACCTCAACATTTAAAATAAATTTTCGAATACAGGCAAAACAGAAAAATCACGACCCGGGTCTGTATACTATGTATGCATTTTTTTAGTTTATTGTAAAATATCTATGATAAAGCGAATGTATTTCTTTCTATATACTTTTCGTTTTTATGTTTTTCTCTTTTCTTAATTAACATACGCCGGAGAAAAACAAATGCAAAATAAAGAGAAAAAAATTAAATGAAAAATTACGTAGAACAAAATCCAATCATCAAATGATGCAATGTATTGATATAACAATTATATTGTATTTATTATTAAAAAAACAAGAAACCTCATGAAATGGTGTTGTTATTGTTTGTCTTGTTTTTGTTTTAGTATTTATGTTGGTATTGGCGTTGATATTGAATGTATTTTTTTGTTTGTTTATCATCAACGAGACATGAATATGTATGCCCAATAGATTTTGTTTACCATCTTCTGGAGCGTGTCGCCATGCGTGACAAACGAGCACGATTTTGTGAATAACTGCGACATGTAATTGAGGCCGCAGTGGATGCGTTATGTTTTAAACCTAGAGGCTAACTTAATAATTCCTTAATCTCCTTATGCATATGACATAAGAAATCCACATAGCTGGCTGAGCCATCAGTGCCACGATCTTCAATCAAGAAATGCCGGAATACGCTCTCCAATTTATCGTTTTGCCGAACACATGTTACCTGAAAAAAATGGGGAAGCGATTATTAATATGTATTTCATGGTTTAGTCGTTTAAACTCTGACATATTTTTCAGTAGAAAAAAAATTTTGTAAGCAAAATTTTTATTGCTAAAAGGAAATCATTCTTGGTTTCCTCAAACAGCGCTAGTTTTCTGTTATCTTTTATTCTATAGAAAATTAGTATTTTTATATAGAAATATATACCCAAATTTTTCCTTCAAATTTTAAATTAGATTAATTGATTGTTGAAGATATCCAATGAAAAAATTATTTGGCGCAATTAATTTAATGTTTGATGCAAAAAAAAAAACAATTTTTGGTGGTTTCGAGTTTAGCCGCTAAAATCGAAATCAAATCTGTAAAAGCCCCCAATTGTGACATTAGTGCCAGGTTTTCTAACAGAAACAATTAAAGCCCGTTTCCAAGCCAAGGGGAAATAGCCAATGTTCAAACAGTGGTTAAACAGTATCGTCAAAAAGATGAAAATTGTCTTGCCAGCTTTCCTTAAAGCTACATCAGGGATTCCATCCTCCCCGCAGGATTTCTTAGCAGGTCTTTGCCTAATTGTCCTCTCTATATAATCCGGTTCTATAAAGCCAGCATTCCTCCACGCAACTCTATCAGCCACTGAAATAGAATCAGCACGAAGATCTTGGCAGAATTGAACAGAAGGTGTGTCAAATGCAATATTACTTACTGCATTTTCCACAGCCTCCCGTATTGGTCTTTCAATGTCATTATTCAGACTAAATGAGCTTCTAATATGATCAGCCAAGATCTCAGCTTTTTCTACATCATTAGAAATGATATTACCCCTCGAGTCCACAAGGTCACCAATAGGCTCTCTACTAACTAAACCTGCAGCTCCTCTAACTTTAGCATATGTCTTACTATTTACCCTAATACCACCCAAGAATTTTCGTAGCCTCTCCCTCTCAAACATATGAATTGATCCTTCAATTATCCTATCCAGATTTCTGATATTAGCCCTCAATAGTGGCACATCCCTTTGGTCGCATCTACGTCTCAATACCCTACATAATCTCCTCCTTTCTTTTATAAATCTCAAAATTCTGGGTGGCAAATTTCCCAGAAAATTATCCCTCCCCTCAGATCTCGGTACAGTCATATCAATAGCCTCCCTAAACACATTGCTAAGTCCCTCAACACAATTATCAATCTCAGTCCTAGTAACATTTCTGTCAACCGGTAAAATTTCACCTTGTAGACCTACACGTAACCTCCTTTGAAATCTGTGCACATTCATTTTGTCAAAATTATAAAACGTCCGAGGCTCACATGTCGAGACATCCAAAGCAACGATTGAAAAAGTCTGGCGTTTTTGAAATTATAGCTTTTTAAACAAATTTAATTATAACTTGATGGGGAATGGTCCAAAGCAACGATTGAAAAAGTCTGGCGTTTTTTTTTTTCAAAAACTTTATAATACCAATTCGTTAATCTAATAATAAACTCGTATTTTTAGTTATGTTGTTTTTTGTACTCTACAGCTAAATAGGACCTGTAGAATCAGTTCTACGAAAACAGGATTTTTGATGTTAATTTCCTGTTATTGCGGAAGTATTCGCGTAATTGTCGCTCATTCGTAAGATTTAAAATGAAATTATATTCGCAGGTTGGCAACGCAAAACGGTGATGGGTATTATTTTGCTTATAGAGTCAGAGAGTATTAAGAAAACAAGAGGACAAAAACAACAAATGTCAACCATATAGATGTCGCACAATGCCTGCAGCTTTGCCGTCGAAGCGCTGTTTTGATAAATTGTTTATTAAGGCATCGGCAGTTATAATTTCAAATTGTCTGCCAAAAAAATTAATAGAATGAAAAGATTTATATAAAAGAACATTTGTTACTACAAAGTAGGTTCTAAATCCTATTTATCTTACGTTTCATAAGGCCGGCAGAGAACTGAACTGGGTGCCGCCGACGCAAACTGTATGATATTTGACAGAAGCGCCGACAAAAACTGCATGGCAATAGATAAATTTCCTCATGACTGCCACGTACTGTCGCAGTTTCGCTTGACAGTTTCGTCCTCTTGAGTTTTTATTCTCTCTGATAGAGTCGTTTTCGGTGTTGCCATACGTTTCATTACTTTTGTGATAGAATTAATCATGGCATTCAGAGTATTTGAAAATGAATAATTTTACAAAAAAATACAGATGTGGGCTTGACTGGTACAAATAAAATCTTAAGCGTATTGTCTACTATATCACTTTTGGTTTTGGACTTATTTCGCCGTAATGGCATGGAAAAAAGCCGTACAACATTGAATGCGAGAGCTCAAACACAAATAAATCTAGTTCAAGACAAATTTCCACATTTATGATCAAATGAGGTTTAATTTTCGACAAAAAACCGAAAAACTCACGAAGAGCCATAGCAGTATTAGACGTTACATTATCGTGGTGAAAAACGAGTTGTCCACTCATTATCTCGGCATCTTTTTTTACTAATAGTTCGAAATGACATTTGCCATACAAGGCATTGACAGCACGGTTACCACTCGAGCCAAACAAAAAATTACCAAAATTTGGAGAAAATTTTACCAAAACAAATTTATTTCTATAGAAAATTTTGTAAACATTTTATTTCTTATAAAATTTTATGAAAATTTCTATTGAAATTTTTGTCAAAATTTTATTTCTATAGAAAATTTTTACAAGATTTTATCTCTATAGATTTTATCTCTATCAGCGTTGCCACATCGAAATTTTATTTTGGACCATATTTTATCCAAAATCAGACCAAAATTCCCTTCAGCGGACCAGATTTCCAATTTCGAAGAAAAATGCCTTAAAAAACATTTTATTGTTGTACATAGTGCTTTTATTAAAAAAAAGTTAAGTAAACCAGAATGGACTGATATGATCTACCATAGCGGTCGACATGACTTTTCAACTTTTAAAGTCAATTACAAAAATTTGACATAAACTTTCGACTTAGAGGTAGTTAAAGACCACAACAGTCACGCATTTGGTTTATATTGGCATTGTCCCATGAAGATTCTCCCGATTATACTTCTTGAGAGAATATATAGATTTCCAAATTTTCAATCCTACCATTCCACTTATTGCGCACATTCGAGTTTAGGGGTTAAAATTGTTCAAAAAGATATAAAACCTTACCCAAGACCTAATACGCGAAATTTTTATTCGATTTTCTGTGATTTAAATGGTATCTAATCCCACTCTTGAAAAAAAGCATTTACGGTTCCAAAGGTATTGTCTTTTCACCAATGATTTTGGTATTTATTCTGAGCCATAGAAGCGGAAAATTGAAAACCTTTACGTCACAATTCACTTGTAAATTTAAGTTTTGCGTACTTGATTCTAGAAAACAAATTTTAATTTATTAATTATTCCAGCTTTTTTCATGACTCGACTAAAAGTGAAAATTATTTTATGTTTCAAATAAAAAACGTCTTTAAAATAAAGTGTTAAAAACATTTCCGAATTTTGGACAAAAAAACTTTATGTCAGAGAAATGAGTCTTCTATGCTAAGCAAAAATCGCATTCGTATTTTAAAGACATGAAATCTTTGGCCTCACGAGAATATTTTTTCAGTGCATAGATACTATTGAATATGTGATAAAAATTTTAAATACTCGTCTACAAAATATTCATAAATTTGACCAAATTTATGAAAATGGACCAAAATGGGCTCAATTTCGTTTGGTCCGACCATCGGACCAAATTTAAAAATTATAAATCTTTTGGAACAATTTTGGTCCGATCGGACCAATATGGCAACGCTGATCTCTAAATACAATTTTGATATAATATCTATAGAAAATTTTGTCGAAATATTGGATAATTTTAAATAAAAATACAACTCAAAAAAAAAAAAAAAACATCTGTTTTTATTCACATGACCTCAAGCCGAACTAAACAAATATAATTAAAATTATATTTCTATAGAAAATTTTGTAAAAATTTTACTTCTATAGAAAATGTTGTCCAAATTTTATTTCTATAGAAAATTTTGTCAAAATTTTATTTCTATAGAAAATTTTGTCAAAATTTTATTTCTATAGAAAATTTTGTCAAAATTTTATTTCTATAGAAAATTTTGTCAAAATTTTATTTCTTTAGAAAATTTTGTCAAAATTTTATTTCTATAGAAAATTTTGTCAAAATTTTATTTCTATAGAAAATTTTGTCAAAATTTTATTTCTATAGAAAATATTGTCAACATTTTTTTTCTATAGAAAATTTTGTCAAAATTTTATTTCTATAGAAAATTTTTTCGACCTTTTATTTCTATAGAATTTTTATATATTTCTCAGAATTTTATTTCTATAGATTTTTGTGTTTGTTTTTTTTTTGCAAAATCTTCCAAAACATCAAGAATTATACCAATATACCAAATTGTAAAAAAATCTACTATTTTTGGTAGAATTCTACCAACTGTGACAACCGTGATTAACAGTCATATCAGCGTAAAAAAAATACGGTTTCAGCGCGTCCACCTAATAAATTTCATAAACAAAATACTAACAGAAAAACATGCACTAAAAACTTACCCTCATATAACGCGTACGCTCTTTCATAATCTTCTCAATAATATTTGTTACTCTCTTGGCCAATGGAGTGTCGCCAGTGATTGCAAAACGTTCAGCATTAACTTGTTGTGTACACTGTACACCAAACAGAGGTTGTACGAATGATTGAGCCAACGATTGACCTAACCAAACAAAGAAGTGAACTCCATTTTCCAATATATATGCTCCATCACCAGACATCTTCTCATGCGTACAACGCATTGACATAGGCAACTCACTATCATCGGGCTCAACATTGTGTATGGGTATGAAACGTGGATACAAATACGATACCGATGTATTCAAGTCCATGGACAATACAAACTGTATTACATATGAACGATCATCAAGTGTCATATCCGAACCACCAGAAATTGCATCGTTCTTCAAAAGACACGAAACATAGAGCGGTAACAATTTCAAGCATTCGGGCAAAATAAGTTGTCCAGCCGAAGAGGGAGTGGTGCAGTGTTTTCGATAACATGCCAAAATTTGAGCCGAACGATGAATGAGATTATCCTTAACAGCTTTTGGTGTGAGTTCCATTAGTTTGAAGCAGGCTTGTTTGGCGAAGAACAACATGATGGCATCCAAATCACAACTCTTGAAAACTTCTGCAATTGTTGTTGTCGCTTTGAGGGCTAAATTTAGGACACGTAAACGTCTTTGACCACTGCACGATGTGTAGAGAAGGGCGATTTGTAGATATACATTTTCCTCGGGTGGTAGTTTATCGTCATGTTTGATTTCAATAGCAATTGATTTACTGCAATCTGCCGAAAAAAATTATAAAAACTTTTAGAAAATTTGTATTTTTAAAATTTGCATTAGTACTTACCCACGCTAGCTAATTCAACATCTGTTGTATTGGTCATAAAGAAGTGTCCATAGAAATCTGTGGCTCTCACTCCAGCCGAGGTGCGAACTCTCATAACGGCATCGAATGCAATTGGTCTGGATACATTCTTGATAATATCCTCAATTAAGCGTTTGCCATCAATGTCAGCCTAAAAAACAAAATTCATTAAATTTTCATTTTATTTCCCAAACTAGTAAAAGTCTCACCTGGAAATATGTGTACTTATAAACCTCTCCGCCTGTTAATCGTGACACTTGCCCTATTGTGGCAATGTCAATATAAGAGTTATTGAATAAGAATAAATCCACAGAACAACCATTTTGGACACAATCTTGACCCAATGTATTGTAAGTTTGACATTGGGGTATTAGAACAGTCTTCTCCTTCTCTGTGCCCAACAGCTTGCGGTCATCACGATTTTTCAATTTTCCTGGAGCTTCAGCAATGGGCAATGTAGAATTGAACACCAATAATTTGCCGGCACAATTTGATGCTTTCAAAGCTTCCAGACCAGCCTGTATTGCTGGGTAAAGTATTGTCTCAGTTTCCTTGGTATCTACAAACATTTTGGGTATTTGTTCCATTAAAGCATCGATAACAGCTTCCGATTCCTCTGGATTACAAAGGAAACCATCCAATAAAGGCATAAACATGTCCTAAAATTAAAAACAAGAAACGGAAATATTTGTTTTTAGAAATAAGACTGATTTCCACAGAACGGCTTATCGTTTATTTAAGATGACGAAAAGTCCTTATGAGTTCAATTTTGAATACTCTGTTTCGGATATGTCAATGAGTAAAGAATCGACTTTTGGAATCTCTTCAGGAACCTACCTGTACATCACCAACAACCATCATTTGTGGCTGAGCCAAGCTGCTCTTAATGTTATAGAAATGAACAGTACTATTGTAAGTAATAAAGCCAACACGCATTTTCGATTTATCTTGTCCTTGGTCAATTGGCAAATGTTTCAAAATATTTTTAATTTGTGAGCATAAGAGATGAACCAAACCAGACTTAATGGTATTGTATGATACATCG
The DNA here is from genome assembly GCF_050003625.1 of Haematobia irritans. Classification (NCBI taxonomy): domain Eukaryota; kingdom Metazoa; phylum Arthropoda; class Insecta; order Diptera; family Muscidae; genus Haematobia; species Haematobia irritans. The sequence continues at coordinate 160,714,418 of NC_134398.1, read as the reverse complement.
ATTACAAAAATAAATGCTGGAATCTCAGGCGGAGTATTGTTCTGTAATAAAAAATGAAAATGGAGACATGAGTTTTTTATTTATTATAATCTTTCTTCAAACCTTACCCGACAATAGTCCTTAGTAGCTAAAAACTCATAGGTACCCAATACTAACTCGGGTCTTTCATACTTATCAACTCTCTGGCCAGTATGATCCAAATGTTGGAAGTATTCCGTTGGCACTAAAGAAATAAATTGTTTCATTAATTCATTGGAATAGTTGAAAATAAAATAATAATAATAAAATTACCTTCGGTTGTAACTTTGCACATCAAACATTGGAAACGTCTGCCAGCATCAACAAATTGCATATTGGGTGACATGTATGCCTTGCACCGATTGCAACGTATTGGTCCCAGAGCACCAAAGTCTACAATGGGTGGCTCATATTCACCTTCAGCAATACGAGCATAGGGCGAAACAATTATAGAGAAAGGAAGTGCAGTAGTCTTCAATACATCCGCGGTGGCGGGAACGCAATATAAAGAAGATCTAGAAACAAAATTAACATTAACAACCAAAATCATTAAATATTTTTAAGCAATACCTTAAAAATCTTGGTGAAGAGTTTCCTTGATCCTGCACCACATATTTGGTAGTCACCAATGGAGGTAATAAACCAGCTTGATTCGTAACAAATGCACCGCCAGCATTTCGTTGATTTTCAATCATAACTTGAATAGGATTTGGCATTTGATCGGGGTCGAGACGTCTTTGTTGCTGATATTGCTGCTGCTGCTGCTGTTGGCCATACATGGCACCAGGTTGCTAAAGAAAATATTCAAGAACACAATATTAAAAAATATCTACATTTTTTTAATTTTAGCTTACATTATAACCTGGTCTTCCACCCATAGGCTGTTGTCCAGGGTAGCCACCAGGCATTGGTGGTTGACCGGGCATAGGTGGTTGACCTGGCATTGGTCCTGCTTGAGGTTGCGATGGGTAGCCAGGCATGGTAGGCATACCGGGTTGTTGGCCTGGCATTGGCGGCATACCAAATTGTTGTCCTGGCATGGGAGGCTGACCCGGCATGGGAGGCATACCGGGCTGTTGTTGCTGTCCTAACATGGGGGGCATACCCGGTTGTTGTTGCTGACCCGGCATGGGAGGCATACCAGATTGATGTTGTTGCCCTGGCATTGGAGGCATTGCCGGTTGCTGCTGACCCGGCATGGGGGGCATACCCGATTGTAGTTGCTGTCCTGGCATTGGAGGCATACCCGATTGTGGTTGCTGACCAGGCATAGGTGGCATACCCGGTTGTTGTTGCTGTCCAGGCATGGGAGCCATACCTGGTTGTTGTTGCTGCCCTGGCATGGGAGGCATACCCGATTGTAGTTGCTGTCCTGGCATTGGAGGCATACCCGTTTGCTGCTGTCCAGGCATTGGAGGCATACCCTGTTGTTGTCCCGGCATTGGGGGTTGCCCAGGTCTTGGTGGTAATTGTGATTGTGATGATGGCACACCGGGGAAACCTTGATTCTGCTGCTGCTGACCCGGCATGGTTGGCATCATAGGCGATGTTGGCTAAAATTATGAAATACAAATTTTTAAATGAGTACAAAAAGCACTAAAACCCTATGTTTACCATTGTTTTTTGCTGTGGAGGTGGCATATGTGGCATACCAGGTAAACTGGCGCTATTTACACTCATTTGATTTGATGCGCCGGGTATGTTCTGAGCTGGTGGTAAATTTTGACCAACCATTGGTGGTCCAGTCATTGAAGATGGTTGCTGTTGATTTTGGGATGGAGGGCCGCCTTGGATTCCAGGTGTACCTGCAGTTGGTGGTCTGCTGGGGTGACCATTTGGAAAAGGCGAAAAATTATTATTATTTGACACTGATTGTGGTGGTCCCGATGTTGGTGGTAGTGGAGGACCATTTGTTAATTGAGGCTGAGCCGATGAAGAACCCAGATGTCCACCCATTGTTGGCGGCATATTTGCATTGTTAAATGTTGGAGGACCAGGTGTTTGTTTCATTGGATTCATGCTCATGTTTGCCATGGATTGTGTCAACTAAAAAAAAAAATAAATAAGGATAGAAAACAATTATTGAAATTTAATGAAAAAAATATTTTTACATTAATGTTTCTTTCCCTTGCAATATTCGCATAAATATTAACCTACATAGCTTTCCTAACCTAATTTGTCTTAGGCTTGGCTAGATAATTTGGTTGTATGTTGTTTCCGGATTCTATAGTTGACTCAATGAGATTGGGCTTTTCATAGTCACGTCTGAGGCACATACCTTACAATATCCATAATATAAATTCTTTCGTATTGACCAAATGAAAGATGGTAAAATCTAATTTTTAATTAATTGTTGGGTATTAGTGTCGTACATCGAAAATTATTTGATTCAGAATTGTCGAGAGCTGAAATAACAGTTTTTTTTTTTAAAGTCGAGTTTTTACGGTTTAAAAAGCAGGATTTTTTAAATCCCGGCGGACGGTAGTTTTGGAAACAAGGAACCGGATTGTCCGGTTTAACTTGTTTTATAAAAAATTGCGTAAATTGCGAGAAAATCTAATTTTTAACATTCAAAGAAACATATAATTCTATAATTTATGAAAATATGAACACATATTTTAAATTCATATGTACTTCACATCTATTTGGAATTGTTTATATCCAAGTCTAATATCCCACATTTGGAATTAAATTAAAATTTATATTGAAAGCAAAACACCGAATACCGGTTTTTGAGATCTTGAAAACGCCGTTTCTTCCGGTCCATCAAAGTGATATTTTCAACAAAATCGACAATCAGGGGACGACTTTTGACCACTGCTTGCCATACAAATACAAATAATTAACTCCCCTCCAATTCTCATGAATAGAATAAAGATATATTCCAAAACAAAAAAAAAAAAAACAAATTCTTATGCGACCGATTGACATTTAAACCCCCTTATCAAATGTAATAAGTAAATTTTCCATAATGTCTAGCCACATTCCTTCACATACGTCGCATGGAGTAAACAAGCGCAACTAAAGGTATAAAGTGAGTTTTCTTGATTCATTATTAGTCTGGGAGAAAGAAGGATTTGTAACCAGTCGAATAGTTTCCTTTTTATAATTTTTCTTTGGGGCACAATAAAACAAAAAGATTTTGTATTTTTATGAAATAAAATCGGAAGATATGTACACAACAACTCAAATATTAACCAACGGGATGCGATTTTCAAAACTAAAAACATCTGTTAGGTACTTAAAAAGTAAAATCGAGAGATCTATCCACGGAGCCGCAATAAAAAATGCAGAATTCTACGGACAATCTCAGTCATAGATAAAAAACAAACAAAATGAATCAGACAAATCTTTGAATGTAGGCATTGATATGGTCCTATTTTCAAGAAGGAACATTATATTAAAAATTGCAATCAAATCGATCTAAATATGGTCTTCAAGATCCTGAAGAAGACAAATCTCACATTTGGGAAAGGAACATATTATTTTTTACCTTATCCTTATTGTAGATATTTTGTGCAACCCAGTTTGTTTCATAAATGTTAAAAAAAGAACGTGGAATTAAGGACACCAAATTTTCACGTTCGTGGATTCACGTTGGAAGTGGAATTGAAGGGGATATTCGAACATGGGTGATAGCTACTACTAATTAACAACTAATATTGTTATTTAATAACATTAAAAAAACTACTTTTTTATTTTTATTGAATTCATTATGTTCAAAAATAAATGTGCCTCAGCTTTCTCAAGGCATTTTTGAGGCAATCTGGCAAACTATTTACAAAACGCCGTTAAAATGTAAAACAAATAAAGTATGTGATATTATTTAATAATTAAATATTTCCATAACTATTTACATTCATGCAAGAAGCAATTCAGTATTTTGTAATTAATGCTCTTTTAGTCTTTTATGTGTATGTGATATTACTTAATTAATAATTAAATATTTCCATAAATATTTACATTCATGCAAGAAGCAATTCAATATTTTGTAATAAATGCTCTTTTAGTCTTTTCTTAAAAATTGAAATTGTCTGAGAGTTTTTGACGAACGTAGGCAATTTATTGTACTCCTTCAGTTTGAATTATCATTATCATTAATGAATTGATGATATTGGAAATTAAGGAATGTACATTTAGGTAAAATGTCCTGCTGTTATTTTTTAAGGCAAACCAATATTCAAATGTTTTTTTTTTTTTAAATATTGACATCTTTTCCATAGGAAAATAAAATATTTTTTTCTTTTTCAAATTATGAACAGTTTTCTTTTATGCAATACAGTTCTAGCTTATCTTCCACAAATATCACATAATAAAAAATTTCAATAATTCAAATCAAAACACGGAACATAAATTAATGACCTACATTTTAATTTCCGTTCTTATCACACTACACTCGTACTAAGTTGTTCTTGTAAAAAAAAAAACATGGATCATATGCATCTAAAATTGTCATCTACCAATAGATGTCAATTATGAATAGTCATTTTCTCCCAATGCTCCAAAACATGAGCATTGCATTCTTAAGAAAAACGGAAATGAGAGAGTAATGAATGAAAAAATATGGGGTTTCAGTGTGACAATCTTCTCATGTACACAGCACCATATAAAATTAAGGGAAAACCAACGCTAAGGGGTATAACAAACCTGCTGCTGTTGATAATTGCCATTCATAACGTTGGATTGTTGTGGAGGAGCTGATGTTGGCGGCATTGGTCCGGACATAGCAGCTCCAGGATACTGTTGTTGCTGCGATGATCCTCCAGGTGGAGGAGGCATCATTTGTGGTGGTGGTGCCTGCATTGTAGGCGGTGGACAATATGCATTTGGATTCATCATATTTCTGCTATATGTTGGTGCTATTCTTTAGTTTTCACAAATTCAACATATACACTAGTTTAACAATTTTTTTGCTCGAAAAGAATGGCCACAGAAACTTATATTTTTTCCTATGGACAATTAACATTCACCAACGACAAAGTGGACAAATTGGTTTTTGCACTTTTACCCGTCCCCGTTTGTCAGTCGGTATTCTTCGTATTAACACGTAAACACTACAGATATATGACCACACTCCACTTTTTATCTCGTTGAATATTTCATGTAATTTTAAAGGGCCAAACTTATAAACTTGTATCTTAATTTCCACATAAATGACTGTAGATTTTTATGTGGAGAATTTCTCAAGGAATATCACAATTCTTCCTCCTGTATTGTAATATAAAACTTTAACACTTCCACGTCAGAGCAGCCCAAGATTTCAGTTTTGCATACAAAATCTCAAAAAAGTTTCCTTATTCTTCCATTTCTTGTCTTCACTCTTTTGACAGTTTGCCACGTACGTTTTAATGGCGTATGTTCAGTGAATAATTGCATGAGTAAGCCACTAAACACAATCAGGGATGTTGTCGAATGGCGAACATTCATGCACAGTATAGTCGTGATAACGCTTATATGAGATTTAAATCACTGTTTTCATACAAAAGTATCGAGGAAGTGAGACACGTAGTGATACTTCTACAGAAACTATGATATTTTTCTCCAAAAATAGCTACTAAGTTCAAGTTGAGCAGCTAAAATAAAAAAATCTGCAAAAACAGAATCAGATTATTTATTTTTGTTGCAAATTTTCTAATAACATGTTGGAGAATGATCCAATCGAAAATGTTTATTTTCTCTAAAATAAATTATTAAAGAAAATCATTTTTTGATTTTCTTCAAATAATGGTGGTTTCCAGTGGTTTATTATGGATGTTTCTTTTTTCATGACCAATTGGCCTTGCTTTATTTTCGAAACGAATACGTGATAACGATTTCTACTTCTAGTTGGAAAGTGAGTATGTTTGAATATAACAGCATATACGGCGTTCTCATCAAGCAGGTTATGGGGTTTGAAATGTTTTCCCTTTATAACACTTTCAAAACGATTCGTTTTCCCCTAATTTGGAATATGCCCTGACTGACATACTGTTTTCAAAATATATGTCAAATTATTGAAATAAATTTCATAGAAAAAAACGAATAAACAAATGCTTTGAAGAACATAGGGATGTGAACATAACTTAGAAAATTTTTCCCTTTGCGATCGCGGTATTTACCCTGCCAACATTTTTTGAATTTGGGGGCGCTTCTGAGAATCCCCAGTACGTCGAAAACAATCATATACGATATCAAAAACTCGTCGGAAAAGCGCCGTCACTATTGAGAAGTTGTACCACGCCAAGTTACTACAAAAAGGTTTCGCATTAGTGCAATTATTAGGTGCCTTTATAGATCAATTTAGAACGACGCCAATAAGAGACCCTCCAAACAATCAGAAAAAGCACATTTTAAGATAGTGGTAAAAGAATCATTGTGGTCGAGTAAAACACGTTTGTTTAGATATTTATTAATTTGATTAATCATTTACAAATTCTTAAAAATATAACATTTATACCACTATCACATCACATTTAACATAATTTTTTGCATTAATGATGATGTAGAGTTACATGTTGCAGCGTCTATCAGCCAGTGTTTTTATTCGATGGAGGCAGCGTGTCTGTAAAATATTTGAAAAACAATCACTTTATTCCATTTGGAAAATCAAAAATTGTTCACCAATATACCTTTCACAATTTTAAGCGTAAAATCTATGTTTTCAGAACTTTATTTTCGTTTTTATTTAAATAAAATATAACAAGCTGGTTGCGCTTGGCGTTTCACAAAAAATAAAATGGCTTTTGTAAAAGTAGTGATGGCAAAATACATGTATGAAGTACATTTTGTACTTTATGATATGCTGCCCCCCATCACAGTAGGATGGTTGTAGTGACATTTACGAGTCTGTGGTAGCGATGAAGATGAAATGGAACTTTGAAATGCTGGCAGGGTATTTGAGCAAACGGTGCGTATATTTGAATTTAGAGTAAATGGGAATTTCGTCCTTCCATGGCAACCGTCAAACTAAAATATCTCAACTCGGTGTGAACGGTGAAATGTTTTGGAAAAACAAATGAGGAAAAAGAGTCAATAGAGTTGATTTGGATTTTGAAAATGCTTACTACCTCATACATTTTAAATAATTTTCCACTGAACATACTTGTTGTAAATGCAACGACAATCGAATAAGCACCAAAAGTCTGTGAATTCAACATGTTTTCAAGCAAACGTAATACAATTTTCCTATTTGTAACAATCTATAATAACGGAATTTTCGGTACCAATAGTACCAATTTTTACCATTTTTGACGGTAAAGTTCGGTATGCCCCTCTTATGAATTTCCGCTACCAAATAAGAAATACTAGAATTCCATGAGGCTTTGTAATCGGTTTATATTTTTTCCCATAAGAAATACATGACGAAACTGTATTATTAGCATGCCACAAGAATTTATATTTAGTTATCTTGCAAAATTCCAGTTGTATGCCAATAACAAAGTTTTGCTATGTTTTCCTTGTGGGAGCAAAATGTAAACAATTGATAACAATTTTCGGTAGCAAAAATACAAATGCATTACTTATCGTTTGCAAAAAATTCGTTACCACACCACATCGGGCTTTAAGCTCAGTACACAGTCCGACTGGAAATTCTCTACTTTGATAAATCTATTTACAAGTATAGGGCCGGTATACACCGTCCATATTTGCTAACGAAAATTCCGTGAGGCGTTGTTATCGATTGTTTAGATTTTGCTTCCATAAGGAACTGTGTCATTGGCACGCAATCGAAATTTCCGCTAGAGGTTCATACCGTGCCATAGGTATGCACCTCAAACGAAATTTTCGCTATCCAAAAGAAGTACATTGGTATTAATGCTACCATGAATTCCACGAGGCGTTGTTATCGATTGGTTACATGCGAACAGTGAATGAAGCCGCCGTCCATTTTAGCAACCGCTGCCACCATCGAATATATTGACTCCTCTCGATTCAAATTAATCACATTTTTTATTTAAATCAGGAAAAATTGTATATAACTGTTGTATTTTCTGTCAAAATTTTGAAATTTTGATTCCACCTACAATCATTCAATATAGTTGCTATAATAACACCGCGAAAAATTAGAATGAAATTTAAATTTGATTGTAAGATTGGTTGTACATCTTATCTCATTACAGAGAATGAAGCGGCCGAGTCGCGCCGACGATTTTAGCCGCCGACGACCATTTTTTGCTAGTCGACGCCGCCGCCGAATATGTCGACTCATCCCCACTTAAATTTAGCCGCCAAATAATCAATATTATTGACTTAAATTAGACAAAATATTTATAATTGTTGTATTTTTTGCTAACATTTTGAATCCTCCACCCACAATCAAGTTGCTATAATAATTTTGCAAAACATTAGCTCAGAAAATTTGAATGGAATGTTTGAATGGCTGTACAACTAATCTCATAGCAATTCGGGTAACGTCAAATTGATTTTATAATTACCCGCCGCTAAAAAGACACATTTATAAATGTCAGCCACCACCGAGAAAAATGGGTCGGCTTCATTCTCTGCTTCAAATTGATTTTATAATGGATAATTGTCCGCCACCGAATAGACAATTTTATATCGGCTTAACCGTCAAGGCGCCGTCGCCGTAGGCAAAAATTTAGTGTCATCCGCCGCCGACAAAAATGGGTCGGCTTCATTCTCTGTCAGATAACTTCACATTGACTTATTAATGAATAATTGGCCGCCAGCGAAGAGGCAAATTTATATGGGATTAATCGTCAAGCTGCTGCAGGAGGCAAAAATTGTCCGGCGCCGAAAAAAATGGGTCGATTTTTTCTCTGATTCGAATATCAGTTTGATTTCAGTCAATCCGCCACCGGCGCACAGTGCTTCGATACCATTCAACGAATAGACAAAAATAGAAGGAAGTAAAATTTAAAAAAAAATTGCTAATTTTGAAAAAGTTACGTTATTTTTGCAAAAGTTTGTAAAACAGGTGAAAATTTCAATTATTTTTTTTTTTATTAAAAACAATTTTTTAATGATTTATTTTTGATTTTATCGGCTAATGCTTAGTACTAAGTTCGTTTCTGCAAAAAACGAATATCGTCATCTATCTCCGTAAATAGGGTATCAAACGCAGGGATGTTAACTTATTTATGCGAAATAATAGGCCTCCCTATTTTTTCATGCGAAAAATCCATGGTTGTATAAATATGTGTTTAATAATGCTCAAAACAAAATTTCGAATTAATTCTGCGCTAACGTTTTTTATATGGAGTATAACAGTTTTTCGTGCGAAAACGTGATCTTAGTACTAGGCTTAAGGTGGGTATTAAGCGGCGAACTTAATACCCACCTTAAAATTGAAAAAGGAGAATAAAATTATATATGTTTTGGCAAATTTTATTACAACTTGTTTACAGATATATAAAATCAGTTTTTCTATGTTACGTTTATTAGGCTATTGTTATGTTCTTATATTATAATACTAATGGAAATAAATAGTTCAATACTTCATTGAATCATTATCATTCATACACTATGTTCAGGTAAAATTACTAATCTCATCAACATTGTTGTGCGTTTCAACATATTTTCTTCTACCCAAAGCATATGGCGGTTCACCATTAGTTTTCACATAAAATGTACCTCTTTTGGGCGTAGAGGGCTCTCCGCCCATTTTAAATTCCACACCTGAAGTTGACAAAATCCATTCCCGTTCCGATTGCCTCTGGCATAAAGTACCCCAAAATCCTTTGTCACTGGTTATTGACTCAGCAAAGTAATTGTGAGCTCTTGTATGGGAACATCCGTATATATAACATTTCGTTTGATCCTTCCCAAAGTTCGGATAAAAGGTAGCATGACCTACAGGGTCCTCAAATCCCAAACTGCTGCTGGTCTGTATGGATTCAACGTATTCAGCATCAGAAGGATCAAGACGTTTTTCATCATCGATTTCACGAAATTTTGGTCCTGCGGGATCTAAAGCAAAAATTGTATTGAAACGAAATGGTTTAACTTGTTTACCAGCACTGCCCGCTATTTGGGCACCCAATGAGTGCCCAATAAGGTAAACGTCTCCAAAATAGAGATTAGCTTTCAGATGCAAAAATCTCACAAATTCAGCGAGTAGAAATCCTAAATCTTCAATTAAATCCACGACTCCGAAATAATTGACATTCGAAGATATGACACTCCAATCAACTACAATAATATTGAAATCGGTGTGGTTCACAGTGTCTGCAAACGAGTCATTGTTTTCTTCGTTTCCTTGATCCAATAACATAACATCGGCATCTGACGACAATGATGGCAAAGTAGCATTGTTTTCAATGATGTTATCGCTAATGTTATAGTAGTCTGCTGAAACTTTAATTTTTGGTTTAGCAAGCTGCAAGTAAGCATTTTTCACAGCACGATTAAATGATCCCTTGCTTTGACTCATCCATCCATGTATGATGATTCTGTAAAGATACGGAAGTGTATTTAAGGAGTTTGTCATCTTTTCTTTATTCTTGGATTTGTATGATAAAGAAAATAACACATACTTAAATTTTAATACTGGCAATAGCAAATTGAGCCACAAGTACACTTAAAGAAATTTGTTATGAAATATGCGAAAAAGGTTGGATTAAAAACCGATGATTTGCTCACTAAAAAAGGGGGGAAAAGACTACTGCTGCGATGGGTCGATTAAAGGGTGATACGGTCAAAATTTGGTCAAGGGAAAACGCGTGTAAATCGGTGAAATCGTTTATTTAAGAAATCAAATTAAATTTATTTTTCAAGTTCAATTAGTATAAAATTCAGGAAAAATATTCAGTTAGGCTTTCGCTTTTCCAAATCCGAATTGCCGGGCCTCACGTTTGACACCTGCCATCAGATTTTGTACAGCCACCTTGTCCACCTTCTTCGCCGCAGAAAGCCAGTTTGCCTTGAACTGCTGCTCGTCCTTAGCAGTTTTTTTGGTCTTCTTTAGGTTCCGCTTGGCAATAGCCCAGTATTTCTCAATTGGGCGGAGCTCTGGCGTGTTGGGAGGGTTCTTGTCCTTGGGAACCACCTGCACGTTGTTGGCGGCGTACCACCCCATGGCCTTTTTACCGTAATGGCAAGATGCCAAATCTGGCCAAAACCGTACGGAACAACCGTGTTTCTTCAGGAAAGGCAGCAGACGTTTATTCAAACACTCTTTCACGTAAATTTCTTGGTTGACAGTCCCGGAAGCTATGAAAATGCTGCTTTTCTAGCCACAGGTACAGATGGCTTGCCAAACCAGATATTTCTTTGCGAACTTTGACAGTTTTATGTGCTTGAAAATATCTGCTACCTTTCCCCTTCCTTTTGCCATATAAAACTCCTGTCCCGGAAGCTGCTTGTAGTCGGCTTTGACGTAGGTTTCGTCGTCCATTACCACGCAGTCAAACTTCGTCAGCATCGTCGTGTACAGCCTCGGGGATCGCGCTTTGGCCGTCGTATTTTTTTATCATCGCGATTTGGAGTCACTACCTTCTTGTAAGTCGATAGTCCGGCTCGTTTTTTGGCTCGATGCAAGGTTGTAGACGATACACCCATCTTATTTGCGGCATCTCGGAGAGAGAGGTTAGGGTTTCGCTTGAAACTACCTGCAACTCTCTTTGTCGTCTCAGCGGCTTCCGGTTTTCGATTGCCCCCCGGTCCAGACTTCCTGGCTGTCGACAAACGTTCCCCAAACACTTTAATTACATTTGTAACGGTTGATTTGGCAACTTTTAGCGATTTTGCCAGCTTTGCGTGCGAGTAGCTCGGATTTTCGCGATGCGCGAGCAAAATTTTGATACGCTGCTCTTCTTGCTTGGACGGCATTTTGACAACTGAAGAGTGAATTCCAAAATCAAAATAGGGGTAACATTCTACACACACACACCTTCAAAATGAGGGGTGTTCAGGTTTTTTAAATGCAAAATTGAAAGAAATACGTCAAGTTTATATTGACCAAATTTTGACCGTATCACCCTTTAAGCTCGTGAAAATTTCATTTACACAGAACAAAATGTCACCATTTTGTAAAAATTTTGCTCGACTCCGGCCAAACTTAAATTTTAAAATTACTAACTTTTATATTTTTTTTAACTAAACATATATAGAACAAAATGTCACCATTTTGTAAAAATTTTGCTCGACTCCGGCCAAACTTAAATTTTAAAATTACTAACTTTTATATATTTTTAACTAAACATATATTTACGTTTTCTAGAAGGTTAGACGAGAAGATAGGTTGATTCGATCCCTTTTAATGCCCACCATCATAAACTTTAATTTGTAACGTTTCTAAATATCGATCTTAATTTTTAATTGTTATTGATTTCACGCCCATATAAAGGTTTAGGATTTAGATTAGGTTAGTCTGATTGTACCAAAAGGCCTACCATTTTTGCAAGCCTGAAATGTTCATACCATTTGCCAGAATTTGGGACCCCAAATCAAATATTCAAAATATGATATGAAAATATCCAGAGTCCAGATTTTGATATACATAAACCTATTCATAAGCGCATATAAGCCTCCACATTTATTCGATTTGAATTTGGATCGTAAATTTTTTGTTGGGCCACAAAATCAAATTAGTGTGTTTTTATAGATATCGGTTATTAATACCCTGCGCCACATGGCTTTAGATTTAAATATTTCACATATTTTTTACTAACATTTTAAGAACATTTTAAATTTTGCAGTGCTTGATCAAATTTATGTGGTTTTTACAAAAAAAAATCTTTCTTCAAATGAAATATTTTATTATTTCATTTTAGAAGTTTATTTATTATTTTTATCTTAATAGCGACAATTTATGTGAGTGGATAAATATCCCTTGAATTGTAAATGTGTCGAAGTTTTGAAAATTTTTAGTTTGCACCAACAAGAGAAAGTTAATACTTCTACAAAAGGAAGACTTTGATACTATGGTCTAAAATTTTATTTAAAAAAAAAGTTCTAAAATTTTGTTTCTATAGAATATTTTCTTTTCTATAGAAAATTTTGTGAAAATTTATTTCTATAGAAAATTTTGTCAACATTAATTTCTATAGAAATTTTTTCAAAATTTTATTTCTATAGAAAATTGTATTTCCATAGAAAATTTTGTCAAAATTTTATTTCTATAGAAAATTGTATTTCTATAGAAAGTTTTGTCAAAATTTTATTTCTATAGAAAATTTTGTTATAATTTTATTTCTACAGAAAATTTTGTCAACATTTTATTTATATATAAAATTTTTATTTCTGATCGTTGAGCTCTTTATTGTATTTTTAAGCAATACTTTTCATAGTTTCGGCTATAGGTCGATTAAAAAACATAGGATTGATGTTTTTATTTAATTTATTTATTGGAAATAAAAATTAAATAAAAACATCAATCCTATGTTTTTTAATCGACCTTAAGCCGAAACTATGAAAAGCTTAAATATAACAGGTTGGCTGATAAGTCCCCGGTCTGACACATAGATGGCGTCGCTAGTATTAAATGCATATTATTTTTATATAGTACCAACCTTCACATGATTCGTGTCGAAATTTGACGTTTGTAAGTCAATTAGTTTGTGAGATAGACCGTCTTTTGAAGCAACTTTTGTTATTGTGAAAAAAATGGAAAAAAAAGGAATTTCGTGTTTTGATAAAATACTGTTTTCTGAAGAGGAAAAATACGGTGGAAGCAAAAACTTGGCTTGATAATGAGTTTCCGGACTGTGCCCCAGGGAAATCAACAATAATTGATTGGTATGTAAAATTCAAGCGTGGTGAAATGAACACGGAGGACGGTGAACGCCGTGGATGCCCGAAAGAGGTGGTTACCGACGAAAACATCAAAAAAATTTTCAAAATGATTTTGAATGACCGTAAAATGAAGTTGATCGAGATAGCAGAGGCCTTAAAGATATCAAAGGAACGTGTTGGTCATATCATTCATCAATATTTGGATATGCGGAAGTTCTGTGCAAAATGGGTGCGGCGCGAGCTCACATTTGACCAAAATCAACAACGTGTTGATGATTCTGAGCGGTGTGTGCAGCTGTTAACTCGTAATACACCCGAGTTTTTCCGTCGATATGGACCGGTGAACCGTCTCCGAAGCGTGGAAAGACTCAAAAGTCCGCTGGCAAAGTAATGGCCTCTGTTTTTTGGGATGCGCATGGAATAATTTTTATCGATTATCTTGAGAAGGGAAAAACCATCAAAAGTGACTATTATATGGCGTTATTGGAGCGTTTGAAGGTCGAAATCGGGGCAAAACGGCCCCATATGAAGAAGAAACAAGTAAGGAAAGTCTAAGGTCGGGCGGGGCCGACTATATTATACCCTGCACCACTTTGTAGATCTAAATTTTCGACACCATATCACATCCGTCAAATGTGTTAGGTGCTATATATAAAGGTTTGTCCCAAATACATACTGAAGCAATTTTAAGGAAACTTCGCAAAAGTTTATTTATGATTTATCGCTCGATATATGTATTAGAAGTTTAGGAAAATTAGAGTCATTTTTACAACTTTTCGACCAAGCAGTGGCGATTTAACAAGGAAAATGTTGGTACTTTGACCATTTTTGTCGAAATCAGAAAAACATATATATGGGAGCTATATCTAAATCTGAACCGATTTTAACCAAATTTGGCACGTATAGCTACAATGCTAATTATACTCCCTATGCAAAATTTTAACTAAATCGGAGCAAAAAATTTGCCTCTGTGGTCATTTGAGTGTAAATCGGGCGAAAGCTATATATGGGAGCTATATCTAAATCTGAACCGATTTCAACCAAATTTGGCACGCATAGCTATAATGCTAATTCTACTCCCTGTGCAAAATTTCAACTAAATCGGAGCTAAAACTTGGCTTCTGTGGGCAAATGAGTGTAAATCGGGCGAAAGCTATATATGGGAGCTATATCTAAATCTGAACCGATTTGGCTGATATTTTGCAAGTTTTTCGAGACTCATAAAATATTCGGATGTACGTAATTTGAGGAAGATCGGTTAATATACACGCCAATTATGACCAGATCGGTGAAAAATATATATGGCATCTATATCTAAATCTGAACCGATTTTTTCCAAAATCAATAGGGATCGTCTTTGAGCCGAAATAGGACTCTATACCAAATTTTAGGACAATCGGACGAAAACTGCGAGCTGTACTTTGCACACAAAAATACATCAACAGACAGACGGACATCGCTAAATCGACTTAGAATTTAATTCTAAGCCGATCCGTATACTATAAGGTTAGTCTATGATTACTCCTACTTGGCGTTACATACAAATGCACAAACTTATTATACCCTGTACCACACTGAAAAAACAGTGAACCCACCAGGAAAGAAAATTTTAGTTAATTGTAGAAAAATTTGATTAATTGTAGAAAATTTTAACTAAACTGTATTATAAACGCAGATGTCGCGCTGATTTCGCAAAAACAAGTAAAAAATTTTCGACAAATTTAAGAAGATTTATTAGACAAAATTATTATTTTTCATTTATTAAAGAAAATTTCGTAGTTTGAAGGAAAAAATTGGAGTTCAAAATTGCAAAAATGTCTTTAGTGCCATACGAAGTTCATGATGGACGCATTATTGGTAAAATTTACAAATATTAAGGAATTCGGAACTATTTTGTGGGAGACACGAATTTAGAATTTCTTCTGCTTTAAGGCCGGTATGCACCTCTATGCGAAAAATTTCATTCCCATAAGAAATGCATTGCTATTTATGCTAACGAAATTTTCGGTAGCGTTCAATTTCGTAAGTTGGTACGCACCTCTAATGAAAATAACAGGGTTGTCAAAAGCATATTTTGGCAGCAAACATTTAATTTATTACAATCATTGTGTGCGTAAAAGTTTTAAAAGGTCTGTAAATAATAAACAATTTATTTGAGGAATATTTGGAACATATATTAACAATTTTTAAAAGCGATTAGCTGGATTAAAATTTGTGTACACAGCCCTGTTTTTTGTTGTTGTAGACTTAAATAAATTTTTGCTACCGAAAATTTCGCTAGAGGTGCATACCGGCCTTTAGTTAAGTTAACTTACGTACGCAACAAATTGTTGATGGCATGGAAACTTTCTTAAAACGTAATAATTCCATGAACTAAAAGAGAATTAAATCAGCTTTAGTGATATATAGGGTTTACTTTTTTTGAGTGCACAGTAGTGGTGAAGGGTATAAAAAGTGTTGTTCCACCAAGACAACGTACCGTGGCACAAGTCATTGAGAACGATGGCAAAAATTCATGAATTGGGCTTCGAATTGCTTCCCCACCCACCGTATTCTCCAGATCTGGCCCCCAGCGACTTTTTCTTGTTCTCAGAGCTCAAAAGCATGATCGCAGGGAAAAAATTGGCTGCAATGAAGAGGGGATCGCCGAAACTGAGGCCTATTTTGAGGCAAAACCGAAGGAGTACTACCAAAATGGTATCAAAAAATTGGAAGGTCGTTATAATCGTTGTATCGCTCTTGAAGGGAACTATGTTGAATAATAAAAACGAACTTTGACAAAAAAAATGTGTTTTTCTTTGTTAGACCGGGGACTTATCAGCCAACCTGTTATACAACTTTGTCAAAATTTTATTTATATATAAAATTTTGTCAAAATTTTATTTATATATAAAAATTTGT
Organism: Haematobia irritans; assembly: GCF_050003625.1. Lineage (NCBI taxonomy): Eukaryota > Metazoa > Arthropoda > Insecta > Diptera > Muscidae > Haematobia > Haematobia irritans. The sequence continues at coordinate 160,697,825 of NC_134398.1, read as the reverse complement.
CAAAATTTTATTTTTATAAAAAAGTTCTAAAATTTTGTTTCTATAGAATATTTTCTTTTTTACAGAAATTTTTTCAAAACTTATTTCTATAGAAAGTTTTGTCTAAGTTTTTGTCTCTAGAACATTTTTTCAAAATTTTATTTCAATAGAAAATTTTGTCAAAATTTTATTTCTACAGAAAATTTGGTTAAATTTTATTTATATATAAGATTTTGTCAAAATTTTATTTTTATAAAGAAGTTCTAAAATGTTGTTTCTATAGAATATTTTCTTTTCTACAGAAAATTTTGTCAAAATTTATTTCTATAGAAAAATTTTTCAAAATTTTATTTCTAGAGAAAACTGTATTTCTATAGAAAATTTTGTCAAAATATTATCTCTACAGAAAATTTTGTCAAAATTTGTGTATATATAAATTTTTTTTCAAAATTTAGTCAAAATTTTATTTTTATAAAAGAGTTCTAAATTTTTTTCTATAGAATATTTTCTTTTCTACGGAAAATTTTGTCAAAATTTTATTTCTACAGAAAATTTTGTCAAAATTTTTACAAAAATGTACGGCAGAGACAATTTAAGTAAAATTTCCTCATTGTAAAAACTTAAACAATTTAAGTAAATTTCACAACGAAAAAAATTCCGTAGTTAAACTAACGCTAAATTTAACTTATTTTTGTTGGGAAAGAAATTGTTGGGAAAATTATGTGGACATCTCAAAATATGGAGTACAATTTAGTTTAATTTTTGCACGAGTTAGTTCATTCTTCCTATAAAACAGTTCACTTTTTTCGGTGTACATATACATTGTACGCACAAAAATATATCATCAAACTATTTCCAATTAAAAAGTTGAATTAAACTTTTAAACTTAACAACATAAGAAAAGTAATGAAAAATATAAATTATACTTGATTAAAAAATTAATTGATTTCTATGGGGCTTTCAATTAATTTTAAATTGGATCAATTTATTATTGTATTATTATTTACATTTTATAATTACTTTAAATTTATATTAAATGATTTTCATGAAATTTTAAAGAATTTATACCATTTCCGACCATAATTGTAGATTGAATTTTCTTTGGATTTGAATCAAGATAATATTATGAATATAGAAACTACTTATTTCCGAACAATTTTTCAATCAATTTTTAATTGGGATTTTTTTATTATTTAATTTTATATGAAAGGAATATTTTTCAAGAAAAATTATTATTATTGTTATTAACTATGCGTTAGGCGAATCTCTTATCAATATGTTTACCTATTTTGAATTCAAGGCAATTTCCGACTTGAGTTTGATAATGCGGTAAAAGCTATGTGTAATTTCAATATACGGAAACTAAAGGGTGATTCTTTTGAGGTTAGGATTTTCATGCATTAGTATTTGACAGATCACGTGGGATTTCAGACATGGTGTCAAAGAGAAAGATGCTCAGTATGCTTTGACATTTCATCATGAATAGACTTACTAACGAGCAACGCTTGCAAATCATTGAATTTTATTACCAAAATCAGTGGCAGAAAATCCGCTTTTTTATCGACAAATTTTGTTCAGCGATGAGGCTCATTTCTGGTTGAATGGCTACGTAAATAAGCAAAATTGCCGCATTTGGAGTGAAGAGCAACCAGAAGCCGTTCAAGAACTGCCCATGCATCCCGAAAAATGCACTGTTTGGTGTTGTTTGTACGCTGGTGGAATCATTGGACCGTATTTTTTCAAAGATGCTGTTGGACGCAACGTTACGGTGAATGGCGATCGCTATCGTTCGATGCTAACAAACTTTTTGTTGCCAAAAATGGAAGAACTGAACTTGGTTGACATGTGGTTTCAACAAGATGGCGCTACATGCTACACAGCTCGCGATTCTATGGCCATTTTGAGGGAAAACTTCGGAGAACAATTCATCTCAAGAAATGGACCGGTAAGTTGGCCACCAAGATCATGCGATTTGACGCCTTTAGACTATTTTTTGTGGGGCTACGCCAAGTCTAAAGTCTACAGAAATAAGCCAGCAACTATTCCAGCTTTGGAAGACAACATTTCCGAAGAAATTCGGGCTATTCCGGCCGAAATGCTCGAAAAAGTTGCCCAAAATTGGACTTTCCGAATGGACCACCTAAGACGCAGCCGCGGTCAACATTTAAATGAAATTATCTTCAAAAAGTAAATGTCATGGACCAATCTAACGTTTCAAATAAAGAACCGATGAGATTTTGCAAATTTTATGCGTTTTTTTAAAAAAAAAGTTATCAAGCTCTTAACAAATCACCCTTTATAAGATGATCAGAAAAATCATGAAACAAGAAAATTTTAGTTAGCTTCCATAAAAATTAAACATACATAGAACAAGGTAAACTGTTTTGATGGGAAAAATTAAAATTTAATAAACTGGTATACTTTTTAACTTCCATTTACGAAACTGCAACATAAAATCAAAAATGAACTAAAAGTAAAGAAAAAATTGTTGGTGCCAAATAATGACCATTTTAAGGGTCCATTTACTATTTTTGGGAAATACTATTTTTGGGAGTACGAAAATTTTCTTCTGTTTCAGTTTATATTGAACTTCATTGTAGGGTTGAATTCTATACCGATATTTATAGTTCATAAAGTTGATGAGACATACTAGGGATAAGGAAAATTGCATTGGACTGTGGAAAATTTCGAAAAAAAATAATAAAATTTAACTAAATCCAAGTTTTTCTTGTGCTATAAAAATAAGTTAAATTTAGCATCAATTTAAGGATGGACTTTTTTTCTATGTACTTATTAATAATATCTCGGTTCCCACAAAAAATGAGTGGCGAAATTTGTAGACATGGAGCCACCGGGTCTTGCATACAAAGGGAGAAGAGTTAAATCTCAGTTACGACCAATCATCAAAAAATTTTTTCAGCAGTGGATTATTCCCTCTCAGTAATGACATTTCTGAGGTTTCAAACACGGTTGCCACAGTTGGTAGAATTCTACCAAAAATGGTAGATTTTTTACTGTTTAGTAGATTGGTACAATTCTTGATGTTTTGGTAGATTTTGCAAAATATTGCTTCATAAATTTTCTATAGAAATAAAATTTTGACAAAATTTTCTATAGAAATAAAATTTTGACAAATTTTTCAATAGAAATAAAATTTTGACAAAACTTTCAATAGAAATAAAATTTTGACAAAATTTTCTACAGAAATAAAATTTTGACAAAATTTTCTATAGAAATAAAATTTTGACAAAATTTTCCATAGACATAAAATTTTGACAAAATTTTCTATAGAAATAAAATTTTGACAGAATTTTCCATAGAAATACAATTGTTTTTGTAAAATTTTCCCCAAATCTTTGGTTCGAGTGGCAACCGTGGTTTCAAAGCTTCTCTAAGCGGAATCACTGCAATTTGAAACACTGTTCGGATGTCATTCAAACGGATTGGATGAAATTTAATAGACCCCTGTAGTTAAATCTTGGGCTCGGTTCATAATGGGACGATATATAATTATGAAGCGATATGGACCAGAGAACGCTAATCGGTACACTAATAGAAAAAATTACGTCACAAAATTGTGAACGGACGGTATCAAAATGAAACGGAAACGTACTCTTCCATGAGTACTCATTTTTATACCCTTCACCACTACTGGGTACAGGGTATAAGTTTGTGCATTTGTATGTAACGCCAAGAAGGAGTAATCATAGACCAATCTTTTAGTATACGGATCGGCTTAGAATTAAATTCTCAGTCGATTTAGCGATGTCCGTCTGTCTGTCTGTTGGTGTATTTTTGTGTGCAAAGTACAGCTCGCAGTTTTAGTCCGATTGTCCTAAAATTTGGTATAGGGTCCTGTTTCGGCTCAAAGACGATCCCTATTGATTTTGGAAAAAATCGGTTCAGATTTAGATATAGCTGCCATATATATTTTTCACCGATCTGGTCATAATTGGCGTGTATATCAACCGATCTTCCTCAAATTCCGTACATCCGAATATTTTATGAGTCTTGCAAAATATCAGCCAAATCGGTTCAGATTTAGATATAGCTCCCATATATAGCTTTCGCCCGATTTACACTCATTTGCCCACAGAGGCCAATTTTTTGCTCCGATTTAGTTGAAATTTTGCATAGGGAGTAGAATTAGCATTGTACCTATGCGTGCCAAATTTGGTTGAAATCGGTTCAGATTTGGATATATCTCCCATATATAGCTTTCGCCCGATTTACACTCATATGACCACAGAGGCCAATTTTTAACTCCGATTTGGTTGAAATTTTGTACAGGGAGTAGAATTAGCATTGTAACTATGCGTGCCAAATTTGGTTGACATCGGTTCAAATTTAGATATAGCTCCCATATATATGTTTTTCTGATTTCGACAAAAATGGTCAAAATACCAACATTTTCCTTGTTAAATCGCCACTGCTTGGTCGAAAAGTTGTAAAAATGACTCTAATTTTCCTAAAATTCTAATACATATATCGAGCGATAAATCATAAATAAACTTTTGCGAAGTTTCCTTAAAATTGCTTCAGATTTAAATGTTTCCCATAATTTCATAATAAAATTGTGTTCCACCCTAGTGCATTAGCCAACTTAAATTTTGAGTCTATAGATTTTGTAAAAGTATATCAAATTCTGTCCAAATCGAGTGATATTTAAATGTATGTATTTGGGACAAAGCTTTATATATAGCACCCAACACATTTGACGGATGTGATATGGTATCGAAAATTTAGATCTACAAAGTGATGCAGGGTATAATATAGTCGGCCCCGCCCGACTTTAGACTTTCCTTACTTGTTCATTCTCTGATGTGGACCAAATCACGTACCAACCCAATCGAATGAAATTCTCTCCTCCAAGAGGCGCCGGAAGCACGGTTGCCACTCGAGACAAAAATAATCTACCAAAATTTGGAAAAAACTAGCATGAAAAAAACTTACATTTTTTGCAATATTTTATTTCTTTAAACATTTTTGTCATTATTTTATTTCATAGAAAATTTTGTCAAAATTTTATTTCTATAGAAAATGTTGTCAGATTTTTTATCTCTGTAGTCAATTTTGTAAAAAGTTTATTTCTATTGAAAATTTTGACAAAATTTTATTTATATAGAAAAATTTCAAAATTTTATTGCTATGGAAAATTTTGACAAAATTTTATTTCTATAGAAAATGTTGTCAGAATTTTATCTCTATAGCAAATTTTGTAAAAAGTTTATTTCTATAGGAAATTTTGTCAAAATTTTATTTCTATAAAATACTTTTTTCAAAATTTTGTAAATTTTTTTTTTGAAAAATCTTTATAGAAAATTTTGACAAAATTTTATTTCTATAGAAAATTTTGACAAAATTTTATTTCTATAGAAAATTTTGTAAAAATTTTATTTCTATAGAAAATTTTGTAAAAATTTTATTTCTATAGAAAATTTGTCCAAATTTTATTTCTATAGAAAATTTTGTCAAAATTTTATTTCTATAGAAAATTTTATCAAAATTTTATTTCTATCGAAATTTTGACAAATTTTTATTACTATAGAATATTTTCTATATATATTCGAACGCAAACCCAAATATTTGATTATATTTCAATTAAAAATTAATTGACTTTCGAATTAAAACTTAATTGGTTAAATGTATTCCGAGGAAATGCTTACCTTGTTGGATGATCCGAATTGAATCCCGATGTTTTAATACTTTCCTCATCATCAGTTCGTATTTCCCGTCCACATTCGGGAAAGTCGCGTTTATATAAAAAGAATTGCATTTTCACACGTTCATTGCTAATAAATGGTATCCAATGTTTAAAGAATTTTTTCAAAAATGATTGATCAAAATATCGTTTGAAAAAACTGGTTGGTGGTCGAAGAGAATGAACACAAACATCACTCATGTCATTCAACTTTGATGATTGGGATGGAGCACACTTGACCACCGGTAGAAAAACTAAAATCGAATCAAACAAAATGGGCAATTAAAAACTAAAATCACAAAGATACGTTACAAAAACCCTTAGATAATAGGGGGTTTTGCCAAAATGTGTATGTTTCACATATTAATTACCACTCATCAGTATCACGAAAATGAAAGTTATCTGAGCTATTAAATTTAGCCGTGCCTCCGGAAGCGAATGCATTTTCATTAACGAATTAAATCACTCCTAATTAAATAAATGTATGACGATATTTTGGCTCTCTCTTTTTGAACAGCCAAAAATAAGAAATGACCAATTTAGCACCAGCTGCAATGATCGCCTCACAAACAACGCTGACCTGCTCAATGGTGAGTATTGTAATCGACTGACTAATGATTATTGTTTTGGTTTTCTGATCGCCACAAAAATTAAACATCTACCAGTTTATGTATGATCTCTTGAGATACAGTGGGTTTAATAAGAATGAATTTGATAGCATTAAACATACACCCAGAAAAAAGTGAATCCACTATGAAAAAAATTTAGGTTTATTTTAGAAAATTTGATATGATATCAAATTGAAGAACATTTATTAAAAATAATACACTTTTTCTGTTGTTTAAGGAATTTTATTATTTTGAAGGAAAAAATGCCTTTAGCGCTATATGAAGTTTATGATAGACACAATTCAATTAATTACAAACCACTTAAAACTTGTACACACACAATGATTGTAATAAATTAAATGTTTGCTGTCAAGATCTCTCCAAAATATGCTTTTGACACAGGGTTGTCAAACAAAAATGTTCATTAGAGGTGCGTACCAGCTTTCGAAATTGAACGCTACCGAAAATTTCGTTAGCATAAATGGCAAGGGAGCCACCGTGGTGCAATGGTTAGCATGCCCGCCTTGCATACACAGGGTCGTGGGTTCAAACCCAGTTTCGATCAAACACAAAAAGTTTTTCAGCAGTGGATTTCCCCACCTCAGTAATGCTGGTGCTATTTCTGAGTGTTTCAAAGCTTCTCTAAGTGGTTTCACTGTAGTGTGGAACGCCGTTCGGACTCGGCTATAAAAAGGAGGTTTTTTGTCATTGAGCTTAACATAGCATCGGGTAGCAGTCAGTGATAAGAGAGAAATTCACAACTGTGGTATCACAATGGACTGAATAGTCTAAGTGAGTCTGAAATATTGGGCTGCCACTAGAGGTGTGCTCGTGACACGAAATTGTCGTGACTCACGAAAATGTTTGTGATTCGTGCGTGAGTCGTGAGTCACGCTCATGACAACAGCGTGAGTGTGCGTGAGCGTGATTAACAAACCAAAATGTGTGCGTGAGTAACGAATTACACTCACGAAAATATTCCTGCTCACCAACACAAAACGCTTAAAAGTTAAGTTCAATTAAAATTTTAGTGACACCTGGAATATTAAGAGTTTAATAACACTCTCGATTTTAATAATGCTCATGTTTTCAGACACTTCGGTAAGGTAAATAATTCATAAAATTATTCGTGAGTCACGATATTTTTCGTGAGTCACGACGTTTTCGTGCGTGAGTACAAATTTTCTTTTCGTGAGTGTGCGTGAGCGTGAGTCCTACCAAAAAATATCGTGCGTGAGTGTGCGTGAGTATGATTTTTCAGTCGTGAGTGTGCGTGAGTGTGAGTAAACTATTACTCACGTGCACACCTCTAGCTGCCACTATACCTAACCTATATGGCAATGCATTTCTTATGGGGAGGAAATTTTTCGCAAGAGGTGCATACCGGCCTTTAGTTAAAGGTATACCTTTCAAATGCACTGTAGTTTCCAATAAAATTCAGCACAACATACACATATCACACAGCATACTGAAATCTTTAGAACAAATGTGTAGGGTCTTAAGCTTATCTTGAAATCTCACTTCAGTTACATCAAACAATTATGAAGCATGCACATCAGTTCTCAGCATGTGTCAATTTTATGCAAAGGCAAAGACCCTACAATATCATATAACCTTTTTGGCTGATTTTAAATACACTCAAAGAAATTATATGGCCTGGCGGTGATAGAGAGAATATTTCAAATAAAATATGAGAATTTTGTTACTCATAGCCGTGCTTGTATGCTTAAGAAGGAAAATCAGTCATTTTAGTTGTTTCAACTAACATACACTCAAAAAAGGGAACCCTCTATTTCACTAAATTCACCAATTTAACTTTATTTTAGTTCATGGAATTATTATATTTGGAGAAAGTTTCCTTTACTCTAATAATTTTTTGCGTAAAAGAACTAAAAATAGTTCATTATTTTTTTTAAATTTGTAAATTTTACTACAAATGCGCCCATCTTGAACTTCGTATGACACTTTGAACTGCAATTATTTTAACAAGTGAAAAAAAAACTATTTAAAATTAATTTGTCGAAAAATATTTACATATTTTTGTGATATCGGCGTGATGTCACCATTTTTAATACTGTTTAGTTAAAATTTTCTAAAAATAATCTAATTTTTCTACAATTAACCAAAAATTTTTCTCCATGGTGGGTTCACTCTTTTTATACCCACTACCATAGAATGGTGACGGGGATATAATAAGTTTTTCATTCCGTTTGTAACACATCGAAATATCGATTTCCGACTATATAAAGTACATATATTCTTGATCAGGGAGAAATTCTAAGACGATATAACCATTACCGTCTGTCTGTTGTAATCACGCTACAGTCCTCAATAATGAAGCAATCGTGCTGATATTTTGCACAAACTCGTTTTTTGTCTGCAGGCAGGACAAGTTCGAAGATGGGTTATATCGGTTCAGGTTTTGATATAGCCCCCATATAAACCGACCTCCCGATTTGGGGTCTTGGGCTTCTAGAGTCCGTAGTTTTTATCCAATTTGCCTGAAATTGGAAAACTAGAGGTATTTTCGAACCATAAACAAGTGTGTCAAAAATGGTGAGTATAGGTCCATGTTTTGTATAGCCCCCATATAGACTGATCTCCCGATTTTACTTCTTGGGCTTCAAGAGTCCGTAGTTTTTATCCAATTTGCCTGAAATTGTAAAACTAGAGGTATTTTCGAACCATAAAGAGGTGTGTCTTTCATGTTATGATCCATGTTTTGGTATAGCCCCCATATAGATCGATCTCCCGATTTTACTTGTTGGGCTTATAAAATCCATAGTTTTATCCAATTTGCCTGAAATTGGAAATCTATAGGTATCTTAGGACCACAAAGAGGTGTGTCAAAAAGGGTGAGTATAGGTCCATGTTTTGATATAGCCCCCATATAGACCGATCTCCAGATTTTACTTCTTGGGCATATAGAAACCGTAGCTTTTATCAAGAGGCACCCCGAAAATGGTGAGTATCGATCAATGTTTTAGTATAGCCCGATTTTACTTTTTGGGCTTTTAGAAACCGTAGTTTTTATCCGATTTGCCTGAAATTGTAAACATACTGGAATTTTAGACTCGAAAAAAGGTGTATCGGATTTAGTTTTTATCCGTCCATTTGGGAAAGCCTCCATATAGACCGATTCTTGAGGATACAGAAGGCGCACTGATCATGAAAATTGCTTGAAACTGAATGTATAATTTCCAGATTTTACTTCTCGTAATCATTTAAATAATGGGGGTAAAAATCTACAGATTTTAGATTTCAAATCAAGGCGTAATTTCACCATTTTTTTGCACTCTTTCAAGAGATTTTAATGATTCCCCTAAAACTCAAACAAAAATGGTTCTTATAAATCCAGAATCTGATATACTCGTAGTCTTCATAAGTAAAATCCTTAAATTTAGAGAAGCTTTGAATCCCTCAGAAATGTCACCAGCATTACTTAGGTGGGATAATCCACCGCTAAAAAACTTTTTGGTGTTCGGTCGAAGCAGGAATCGAACCCACGACCTTGTGTATGCATGGCGGGCATGCTAACCATTGCACCACGGTGGCTCTAGCATGCCCGCCTTGCATACACAGGGTCGTGGGTTCAAACCCAGTTTCGATCAAACACAAAAAGTTTTTTTTTTTGTGTTCGGTCGAAGCAGGAATCGAACCCACGACCTTGTGTATGCATGGCGGGCATGCATACACAAGGTCGATCAAACACAAAAAGTTTTTTTTTGGTGTTCGGTCGAAGCAGGAATCGAACCCACGACCTTGTGTATGCATGGCGGGCATGCTAACCATTGCATCACGGTGGCTCTCTTTTTTATATAAGTGAATTATTATAAGTGAATATTTGAAGTCTGATATTTATGAAATAAAACTGTGGTTGAACTTATTATTAAGGTTCCTAAATTTATGTTTAGTTTAATAACTAAACTACCTTTATTATTTTGTTTAGTCAGAGTTTAAGTCGATTTAATCAAAAAAATTGTAATTGATATTAAAACTATTCTTCATAAATGAATATCTTAATAACGCTTAATAAGAATCACCAAAAAAGTAGTAAAACTGTTCTTTTTGTGTTCGGAAGTGGTGCAAAATTGGCGTAGAAGCGATGAATTTAAGAAGGACATGTCATAGGACGGATGCCCACCATTTCAACAACCGTTGCACTGAATTTGCATCACAGTTCAGTGTGAATTTAAAAAATTTGTCATATTTTTCCAAATGAATAATGGGAAATGGGAACGTTTGACCACATTTTTGGAAGTGCTTTTAAAGTTGTGCCTTTATTACAACTCCCAATTTTTTTTGCTGGAAAAAGTGTGGAACTACTTTCAGTTGCATTATTATAAATTAATTGTCTAGTTAAGTTGAAGTCTGATTTTTTTATTTAATTTTATAAAATAAAACATTAATTGAACCTATAATTTCAGTCCATTAATTTTTAGCTAGGGGGGCTATAGCCCCCCTAGGAATATTGTCTAGTTACGCTAATGTGTTTCGCTGGTTAAGGGTTTCGGCTTCATCATGAGATTTTCATTTCGGTTGGAATAGGTGGAAATATTTGCTTAACGTTTAATAATGACATATGTGCCTTGGCCGGTATTTTTTTATTCGGAAACATCAAGCGGACAAAATAATGGAATAATCATCCGCGAACAATTAATATTATAAAAACACATTGTCTCACATTGGCTTAAGAAGGAAATGAGAACTTCATATATAAATGAGTTCTACAAGTAATATATAAAATAACAACTGCTACACTCATAGAAAATATACTGTGTTTAATAGCCAACACTGTTTGCTGTATTTCAACAAATAAAAACTGAAACAAAAAAAAGACAAAAATTTTTGAGTGTAAGATAGAAAAGTATGAAATACAGCGGGCGAACATGTAAGAAGACTGTCTCAGGATTCTCGATGTACACTGAAAAAAATATTTACGTAATATTAAAGATTATGCAATCTAAATTTTAGGATTCGCAATTTACAAATTACTAATGACAAATTTCTTTAAAATAATGAAATTTTAGTTAAGATAAAGTTTATAATCCTTGCTTAAATTTTTTTTTAAATTAAATTTAGAACACAAATTTTGGAAATTTGTGTCATTCGGTTAAAGTCGTATATCTTTGAACTTAGGTCAATTTTCCTTAAAGTAAAGAAAAACATTTTTTATTTAAAGAAATCGTCCTTACATTAAATGAAATATTGAATCTTTAAATTTAAGATAAAAGGCTAAGACTTATTTTGAGGATTTAGCATCTTAGGTTTAAAGTTTTTTGGAATTAAGAAAACATTTTGTACGTTGATGTATCCGTATTTGAATTCTTTAAGTGCCATTTGTTTGTACGTGAATAGCTTTATGAGAAAGAAAAGAGAAAGAAAATTCGATAAATGGAATCTCTATCTTAATTATAATTTTATTGATCCTAGTTTTAAAGCAACATAGATCGCTAAAAAATTTCTTTATTTTTAAGAATCCGCATCTTTGGCTCGGAATCAATACCAAAATCCTTAAAGGAAGGTCAAAATCGTTGGATCCAAGTAAACTTTTTTTGAGTGTATGATTCACATCGACTACATAGAGAAGGACAAAGTGTAGTAACAAAAAAGGCAGAGACGTGTGTAACATAATCTTGTTAATGAGCTAAATGGGCACACATTAAAGTAAGTTATAATAATTACAAAACCTTTCTGGGCACATTTATTGAAAACATTTTAATTGTGTCTATTAACCTGAAGGATATAGAATACTATTCTGAAGATTTCATGGTGGTAGTTGGGTTTTAAGTTTTGGGGGGTCAGTTATATTAGGACTAATTTTGAGGGTCACTTTTCGGGTACACTGAAAAAATATTGTCGTGAGGTCAAAGATTTCATGTCTTTAAAATACGAATGCAAATTTTGCTTAGCATAGAAGACACATTTCTCTAATATAAAGTTTTTTTTACTTGACTTTAATAATTTAGAAAAATTCTTTAAATTTAATGAAGTTGTCTTAAAATTTTTTGTATTTTTGCATCTTGACTACAAAGCAAAAAATCGTTCAACTATAGGACATGTTTTTCAACACTTTATTTTAAATAAGTTTTTTACTTGAAACATAGCATAATTTCTACTGGAAGTCGAGTCTTAATTTGGAAAATAAAGTTGTCATTAGCTCGTTATTAAAGGACTTTGATACCATATGAAGAAAAAAAGCTGAAAAAGCGAAAAATTAAAATTTGCTTCCTAGAAGCAAGTACACAAAACCCAAATTTAAAAGAGAATTGTGTCTTAAAAGTATCCTTACTTGTATTATCCGCTTCTTTGGCTCGGAATCAATACCAAAAATTTTAAAGTAAAGACAAAATCTTTGAAACCGGGCATGCTTTTGTTTCAGTGTATTATTTCTATTTTCTATAGAAAAAATCTTAAAATTTTATTTCTATAGAAAATTTTCTCAAAATTTTATTTCTATAGAAAATTTTCTCAAAATATTTCTATAGAAAATTTTCTCAAAATTTTATTTCTATAGAAAAAATTCTCAAAATTTTATTTCTATAGAAAATTTTCTCAAAATTGTATTTCTATAGAAAATTTTATTTTCATAGAAAATTTGCTCAAAATTTTATTTTTATAGAAAATATTATTTCTATAGAATAGTTTCTCAAAATGTTATTTTTAAAAAAAATTTTCTCAAAATTGTGTTTCTATAGAAAATTTTCTTAAAATTTTATTTCTATAGACAATTTTCTCAAAATTTTATGTTTATAGAAAATTTTCTCAAAATATTATTTCTATAGAAAAATTTCTCAAAATTGTATTTCTATAGAAAAAAGTCTCAAAATTTTATCATTATAGAAAATTTTCTCAAATTATAATTTCTATAGAAAATTTTCTCAAACTATTTTTTCATATTTGTTGTTTTGATCTCAGCTTAAAAACCATTGCGTTGACTAAACTACAAGAGTAGCTTAACCAACAGAGAAAAAAAATGTTTGTCAAATTTATTTGGGCAAAGCCCTACAGACTGCAAGATGGTTTGGTTTAGTCAACGCAGTGGTTTTTAACCAACAATGACAAAACAAAATATTTTTTATAGAAAATTAAACTTTTTAAAGATGTTGATTTTATGGAAAATTTTTTCAAAATTTTATTTTATAAAAAATTTTCTCAAAATTTTATTTCTATAGAATTTTTTTTTCAAAATTTTATTTCTAAAAACCATTTTCTCAAAATATTGTTACTATAGAAATTTTCTCAAAATTTTATTTCTATAGAAAATTTTCTTAAAATTTGATTTCTATAGAAAATTTTATTTCTATAGAAAATTTTATTTGGTAGAATTCTACCAATTGGCAATCGTGGTTGAGCAGCCCCAATCCTATATAAAAATTTCCTTCAGAAATTAGTCAACATTTCAAAGAGGTTAAATGGGCATTGGGTGTATTTTATCAAATTTCGAGAATATGACTTTATCAACTAAAACAAAGCATGTGCAATCAAAAACTATAGCATACTGCAATATTATAATGTTAATAATAGATCTATTTCTCTTATTGTATATTAACTCTAAAATATCTTAACTATCAATTATTTCAAAGGTATTTCAAATGTGCACTATCCATTTTATGGCCTAGCCATATAAATGATATTTTATTGTTAATATATTTTACAAATATATATACAATAATTTATAATTATCATAGGTTTAAACAATATAAATTGCACACATTCCAAAACTAATTGAGGAGCTTGCAATGTGGGCATATGAAAATGGTATATAAGCTTGTCTGAATCTAGAACGATTGTATTGAAAATCATAAAAAATGAAATTTTTCACTCTTGGAGTAGTTGCCACTGTGTTGGCCTTAATCAAGGGAGCTCCTGTTGAAACTGGAAAGCCGAGTACATTCGAGGACGAAATTATGTCAAATAAGGAACTGACTTTTGTATTCGCCCTCATAAGTGGTAATGACTTGTCATTGGAGTTCCAAACCAGTGAATTGAGAAGGGTTCCGAGAGATTTGTTTGAAAATATAGATATAATGGGAAATCTGAAAGATAAGTTGTCGAATGTTGTTCTATTGGGAGAAGGAATACTACGAATTAAAAATGATATAATATCCGAAGATGGATTCGAAGAATGGATCGTAAATGAGACGGAAGTTTTGATCGACTAAACCAATTTTGAGAACGTAAAAAAGTATAATATGTCCTATATAATTGTTTACATATGTGTACTAATATATTAGTAAATTTTAAAAGAAAATAAAAAACTGCTTAATAAAATGCGTTAACGCTATTAAATTTTGAATTGTCTTTTAATCAATATAATGAAGAATTACTCAGAACAAGTATAAGACAAATCCAGCAATCATTTAGACTTGCTCTCATGCTCGGGTGTGTATTCTATTAGGATCCACCCTAGTATAATGCTTACCATTCCCGCTTTGAGCTATGGGTTTAATCCCAATTTCGAACGAACACCAACTATGGTTTATCATCTCTCAGAAATGCTGTCGTGGAGTTAAACATAGGATTGGGCTATTTATTGACCAGTTTGGCTGCTATAACCCTACTAGTATATACGACTGAATCCTGATTGATCCCCTTCATGGATCACATACAAAAATATTCCATAAAAACACCTCGCAATGGATACAAGACACATCGAGAATACACCATTCGTGCTATCAACATAGAATGGTGGTTCTTTTCTTAATAGGCAGTTTATGTATTCCATATTCACAATGTAAATAGGTCGGTTCAAATGGTCGTTAACTAGATTATACGACAATGAAAACATTGTTATTACTATTAAAATTGTGTAAGATATATTGGTGAAAAATTTCCAAAATTCCAAATTGAATAAAGCGATCATTTTTCCAGATATTTTTCTAAAAGTGCGAATAAAACATTGGTTGCCAAACTTACATTTATAGATTTGAAACGCCCTTATTGGGTACGCCAAAAAGTGGAATTACATACCATGCGGTCATGCGAGCGTACGTTATGCGCTTTACAGACTATCAGTTATTCCGGACGGAATGTCGGTGTTTGTAAAGAATCTTACAGTGTGTCGGATCGATACGACTTGTCGGCGATGACTAAATAATCGGTAAATGTGTTATCGATCCCATAAACATGCAGCAGTATCGATTATGCATTCGGACTTAACTTATAATGTGCACAATATATGTGATATGTTCTACGCGAGCACTGTCGTCCGGAATAACTGATAGTCTGTAAAGCGCATTATATTCAAATGCCTTGACGAATGCGATTCTTCAATTAAGCCGCAGGCGTCGGAACATCAATAAATTTGCTGATTATATAACTCGCTTCTGCACTTTTTATTATGTTCTTATATTCCACTCACTTTTTAAAGTATAGGAGTTTATTTTTTTAACTTGTTGAATAATTTCTCGTCCGTATTTTAGATTGATTTCCGTTTGTTGATTTGTTTACCTGTTCTCAACGCACCCGACGCATTGTAAACTTAAAAGTTCGTCAACTTGTAAATTAAACAATAGTATATCCCTCATTTTAGCTTTTTTCACAATTGCATATAACATACGCACACCCAGAGAAATGGTTGCAATTCGATAATTACAATGAGGAAATGATGTCAGTAACTTATTTTTTGTTACAAGAACAATGTTTTGATTATTTTTCCCATTATACATTCAACACGACCATAAAAAAGTTCACAGGATCAAAACGAAATTCCCATAACCATTCAATTGGTTACAATAACCAATACCGATAAATTTGGTTTTATGCTGCATAAAATTGTTGATCTAACCACCAGCATAGTGAGACCTACATCATGGGAATCAACAAATGGTTGGTACAACCAAAAGTTGAGTATACTAATAGAATCTTAGTTCAATTATAGGACGGTCGTAAGGTAGTTGTTGCAACAAATAAATATTTACATATATCAACATCGACATGGTAAATGGTATGACGCTACAAAATTTGCAAAACGAGGAACAGCATTTACTTGATAATAGTCCGCAATACATTGCATAAAGTTTATCCCATAGAAAAGAAGTTGCCTTCAGGTAAGTATCGCACCGATTTATAAAAAAGGAGTATTACAAAAGTTTCCATAAATATTGCAGGCTTCATACACCAACAAACACAAATACTTTTTACGGCAAGCGAGCTTTTTTTATTGTATTAAGAATACAGGAAGAGTCTAAGTCGATCTGTATTTATATCTAGAGGCTTAAGGAGGAAATTTCTGGCAAGTATATATTGAATTAGGTTCTGTAGTTTGACCACATAATTGCAACCTAATAACCATCTGTCATTGGTATACAAACATTACCTATAAAACATTGTAAATTGTAATGTAAATTGATCTCACATATATGAAGATCAAAAGCCTTTGTTGTTAGCACCTTTTGTATTTATTTTCGTAGTTTATTATGATTGTAAATCTTGTAATAAATTAACAAAATCTCAATATAATCTGCCCTTTCATTTGATATTGGAATTTGGTTAGGATAATAGTAAAGAAAATCGTGAGCGGTTGCACCAACAAACAAAACAATTAATATGAAATTGCGACAACCAAAGCAAAGTTGATCCAACATACTCCCATGTAGTTACAATTACCAAATGTTAGTTGTGCTGACAGATATCATTGATAGTTGATGGAACCACCTGTTTTCGGTTGGCAAATAATTCAATTGAGGCAACGAATTTGTTTTCTAGGTGCACGCATGACCGCATGGCATGTAGTTCCACCTTAATTGTTTCATAATATACGCATAGTTAAAATAATCTGAAACCCCTTTCATTTAGTAACTTGGCGCGGTAGAACTTTTCAATAGTGACGGCGCTTTCCCGTTGAGATTGGTGGAGATTCTAAGAAGTGCCGTCAAATCAAAAAACTGAGTGAAAGTGAAGCAACAAAACACCCAAACTATGTATTGTTTGTATGTGTGCTTCTCCGTAATTCCTCCTGTCAAATCCTGTTTGCTTGTGTTTTTGGGGAATACAGATTGCTGTTGACAGAAAGATTTTCTGGTTACCATAAAAAAATTGAAATAGTTGACTTTTGCTTCTACCTTATAAGTGTACACTGAATATGCCCCTCATTTTGTTTTGACGAACAAACTAAACTGTGCGTACCATATTTTGTAGAAATTCCGATTACCCATTTGGCATAAACACAAATCGGTTTTAAGTTCTATTGCCATCACTAGAACTTTGTTGTTGTTGGACTATGTCAACAAAGCTAGATCAAGAACGGACATTGTTAAAATGTGTGTATTTTAAATATTTTTGATATTTGTAAGATTTATACAATAAAATTTCTTCATTCTAGATTCAATGATTAAAAACGAGGAACAGGATGAAGAAGGCTTGTTATCGCTAGAGAAATTGGACAGAGCGTCTCCTGATTTGTGGCCGGAAAAGAGTAAGTTTCTTTGAATAATTTTAGTAAAAATTTAAATTTTCACAAATGACATCAAATTGAAGATCATCATTTTAAATTATTCTATCTAAAATCATCCTTATTAAGTTCCAGGCATTACTGACTTCATTGCAATGAGTAACACACCCATAAGAACGCCAGCCCCAGAGTGGTCCCGTGGTCTTTCCCAAGAAGATACCACTGCGATGCTGCGTAAGTTTTTTTTTATAATTTACATAATGAAATGACTCTAGGCATCTTTATCATTCGCAGAACTTAGCCAACTTTCTCCAAATGAACTGATAATGGAAATAAAGAAAATCCACGATGAAGCCTACCAATTGGGCGTAAGTGAAGCTAAAGAAATGACCCGCGGAAAATACTTAGGTATATTTAATAAATCAAAAAAATCAAAGAAAAAGAAATAAAAAATATATTCTATACTTGTGTAGTTTATAGTAATATAAGTTTCCAGACAAAAATCTTATGAGTTCTTTTTTAACTTGTAGTTGGGGACTAAAATATTTGGCGTTAGGTTCATAATATAAAACGCAGTTTCCCACTGTTCAAGGTGTTTATATAAGAATATAGGCCGATAATACGTAGCTTACAAAAAATAGTATTTTGGATAAGTCACACCTTATTATTTCCAAATATTATGCTTTTAACTCGATACACAGCAATTATAAATCATTTTTAGAGCATGTGAGGAATTTATTTTTACACACCTGCAAAATGGACCTCACGCGAAAGTTGATTGGGATTTGTTCCATGCGAGTGACTGTTTTTAGATATGGAAACAAAAAGGGGCGATTATTCTCCAAATCAAGCTCGAATTGACCCACAATTAGTACAGCCTGTTATACTTTTACGCTTATCCTTCTATATAGACAACATTGTAACAATTGTACAACCAGATTGTTGGTTCAACAGAAGAAAAAAATCGAGAAGATTCAGCGGTTAAAACTGGAAGTGCCCATATATAATAGGTACTTTTAGTTAATGTGGTATCACAATGGACTGAATAGTCTAAGTGAACCTGAAACCAAATCGGGCTGTCTACCTGCAACCTAAGGCGAGGAAGTTTATCATCTCCACCACGTGACATTATGTATGCTTTCTAATAACCATGGAAAAATTGGGACCCATATAAACTGACCCCAGATTTGACTTCGTAAGCCTCCTGGAAGAGAAGTTCATCCGATCGAGTTAAAATTTGATACGTGAGGTAATAACAGTTAAAAAATTGCGTTTATCTATTCACAATTATATGTAGCCTCATATAAACAGGTCCTCAGAATTGACTTTAAAGGGAAAATTTCTTCCGGTAGATTGATGGTACAATGACAGTATATACTTACTACCATGCATTGTTCTATATCGGTCTATAAATCTATATAGACCATTCTAGATAATAAATCAATAACTAACGGAGATGATATAGGTATTTAATCTGTCATTTTTTGTTATCTAATGTAGACTCCATATGGACTAATTTACTTACTTAGAAGACAATGTCAAGAAATTTTAAGATAACTTGCCATCAGCAACTGTTACCTCAACCCAAGTAATTAGATTGTGGATAACAGTACTCGTTATACTCAATCCATTTTGGAGGGTACAAAAAAATTGGCCTGACGCAACTTTCGACCGAAGATACTCGTTCATAGTAAAAATTTGTAACCGGAAATACACCCATCTTGGACATAATTCAACTTTCACCAAGACTTTTGCAAGTGAATTGATTTCACGAAAATTCCGGTGAAAGTGGATTGTAGGACACGAATCGTGGAATCGATTCACATTCATCTGGAAGTGGATTTGGGAACATGGGCATTTAACATAATTTTCTAAAAAAACTTAAAAATTGATCAAATTTGGCTAATTTTTTTTTTTATAAAAATAAAGTTATTGCCATATTTTCTATAAATAAAAACATTTTCCTCACATTTTTATTTAAAAAAAATCAACTAAATTTTCGATATAAAAAAATTTCGACGGAATTGTCCATAAAAATAAAATTTCAATCACAGTATCAGCCGAATCCAAAAAATGTTTTGAGCGGAAGTCTGCTTTTTTCAAAAAATATAACAAGGAATATGCAAAAAATAAAACCCAGAAATAAAACCCAATAATTGTTTACGTCATTATTTTTTTTATTTTAATATTTAATCCTATGTATATAATAAATATAATAGACTTTATATAAATTCTTATTCAATTCTTAGACAATTTTTGACGTTTCGATGCTTTTTTGTTCGACATGGGTTCTTCCTTCTGCACTATCAATAAAGGATCCTCAGTGGGAGAACTTCGTTTATCATCATGTTCTACTCTTGAAAATATTGTCTTAAACTTTTCATCTCTCATATCGTGCTTTTTCTCAATATGTTTTCTTAGGTCAGTTAAACTTATAATTTCTACTCCACATTCGGGACAACTGTGTTTGGGTCGATTAACATCATGGGTAAGCATATGAGCGGATAGAGAACCATAATTTCTATAACATATTAAACACATCTTTTTGGGCCATTCCGAACGTGGGTGGGTTTTATTTACATGGTTTGCTCTTTCATAGGCCGTCGTTAAAACCACCAAGCATATTGGACATTCAAAAGTGCCTTTACGAAAATGTATTCGACGAAAATGGCCATACAAAAGTCCCAGTGTTGTAGTCCCTGTATCACATATTGAACAAACGAAGGATTTATACGGCATATGTGTTAGTTTATGTTTTTGTCTCTGGGATATACTTTTGTCCAGAATCAAATCACAATGTTTACATTTCAGTTTACCATCAACCATTTCCGATACTTCATTGTCATTGAAGAATGTATGTTGCGTTTTTATATGCTCACTCCAGGCAGTTGAATTTTTATCAAAATTCTGATTGCATTCCGCACATGCATAGGTAATAAAGTTTTCAAATTCATTCAACACATTAGCCTTCGCCGATAATGTGCAAAGTCCAATGTTCTCTTGTGATGTGTTATTGGATGAATTTTCTCCTGCTGGCGAATCTACTCTGGCCACAGTAGGTTTTGCTTCAGGTTGTATGATTGTTTTCTTCTTTCGGAACAAGGCGAATTGCGATCTCTTCATGCGTGGACCTATCATGTGGAAACGTCGAATATGTCGTCTACATATATCCATTTCTTTGTAGGTCCTCTGACAATATAAACATCTATAGGGTCCTTCCATATGGTTGATGTAATGACTTAGACATATTTCACTGCTTACGCTGCGTATAGTAGTTTTGCATAGGCCACATACCATATCGATATTATTTGGATTTTTTGCATAGTTTTTCTCAAAATTGTTGTGAAAAATTTGAAAATGACACTGAATATGTTCCTCGTTGGAAATTGGTAAGTGTTTGCATATAGCACAAAATATCTCAATCCAGTTACTTTCATCGTCCCGCAGTTGCTTTGAGAAACACATTTTCTCAATGTCTTTTAGATTGGCATTTGCGTCACGTCCACATTGACTTAGGTAATGGGCAAAAGCACTCTTGACATCTTTGAAGACCTGGAAACATCTGGTGCATTCATATGGCTTATGTGGCAAATGTTGAAAACGATGTATATGTAAATCCCTGGAAGTTTTTTCCACTAGTTCATGACATTCGCGACAACGAAACCTCTCTGGATCAGCATGGATGGCCATACCCAATCCTTTTAACGTGTGTATATAGTGTTCGATTCTCAGATGAAGTTTCCAATCATTGAAAGTGGTAAATTTTTGACCACAAAAGGGACATATATGCATAACATATGCCTCGAATGCCTGCCAATCCTCATAGGAATCATTAACGATTTTTTTACTCGCAAATGAACACGACGATGAAGTGCTCGCTTGTGACGGAGTAAGTGAGAGATCCAAATTTGGCAGTTCATTTAAAAGAAAAGATTTGTGCATTCCTTTGCACATGTGAATGGAATCCTTAAAAGAGAATTTTCCATGGCAAAATCTACACCACCAAAACGCATTATCTTCGTGTGTTAAAAAATGTTCTAGCAAAGTATGTGAAAGGCCAGTCTGGACGACACAAACTGAGGGGCATTGTGTACATTCAAAATGATTATCATCATCGCCAATAATTTGGCGAAATTGAAGTTTTTCCCAATTGTAATCACACAAACCATGAAGATTCATTAAGTGATCATAATATTGAATTTCTTTGCCAAACTTTGGATGATTGCATAAATGACAAGAAAAACATTCAAATTTACTCTTGTATTCCATGAAGTGGGCTTGTTTGAAATGGTGTTGCATAAATACCACATCCGGGAACATTATACCGCAATCGGTTATGGGACAACAATTTTCCGAGTCATTTATAGGCTTGCTGTGGTTATCTTTCACGTGCTTGGCCATGACTTCTATGCTCGAATCCTGGTAATGTTTACACATATTGCAATGAAATATTTTACGTTTCCTGGGGCAATGGGTCGTAAGGTAATGTAGAAAATGATTTGCATGAAAGGGGAATTTTTCATAGCAATATTTACACTGGGCTTTGTGTAGAGACGAATAATCATAATTCTTCTTTAGGTCTTCACTGAACTCGACATGATTGACGGTTATATGTCTGGACCAAAAACTAAGGGACTTCAGCTTTATATAGCACACAGGACAAAGTATACAAACACGATTATGACTTAGCATTTTCTCGAGTTTCCTATGAACAAATGATATTTTTGACAGTCTCCGGACTCGGTTGCTATGCTTATCCTCCTCATCTAAGGGATCCTCAAAAGGATTAGTCATTTCTTTGAGCTGGCGCGAATCATCGTCGTCGTACATGTAATCGTCCTCGAAATCACCAAAACCCACCACATACTCATCTTCGTTTTTACCATGACCATTTTCATCATCCAGAAACTGTATGGAATAGCCCTCAATTTGATATTCGGGGTTGTGGCCAGAATCCTCCCCGGCATCGTCTATCATAAGCTCTTCTTTTTTCACTATAACATCACATTCGGGAAAAAGGTAATCATCCTCTGCGGTATCATCAATAGTCAACTCATTTTTCACTATAACATCATTGCAAATGTGCCCATCATCTGTCAAGGGCTCTTGTTTAATTTGCACATCCATATTTTTGGTTTATTTAATAATAATAGCTTCTTTCTATTCTCTACATTTGTTGTATTCTATGAAAATTGTTTATAGCTTAATGATTGTTAGGGATGAAATGGGTATATATCGATTAGTCGACTAATCGACTATTTGTATGGAAAATTTTAAATCGATATTTAATATTTCCAATTATCGAAATCGATTGGTCTGCCAATGGGACGTTCAGACGAACATAATAAGCGGTGCTTGTATAGACACAACAAGTAAAACTGTTTTTTTTGCGTTCAAAAATTTTTTTCTTTTTGGATATTTTAGTCGTTTTAAAAAATTAATTTTAAATTGACAGATCAAGAAATTACGTAGTTTTCCGCTAACAACGAAATAGAAGAACTTTTGCTCAAGATTTTGTAAGTCGAAGGAAATTTTAAGAATTTAAGAAAGAATCATAAGAAACTATTTACTCTTTGTGTTCCATGAAATATCAAGAGAGCTCTTTTAACAATCGTGATGACAATATACTTTTAAAATTTAATTATAGCGATGAGGATGCGTCCTTCATGCCTGGACCAATCATATAAAATCTTCGAATATGTCGTTTACATACATTCAAATCTTTGTACATATGTCCTATGACAGAATAAACATCTATAAGGTCCTTCGTTATGGGGATGAATCGAACTTTGAAATGACGGGGGATACATGTTCAAGTAGCATTTTTATTAGGTTGCAAATTACGTTACGGGGTGCCTGATATGCTTTGCAACCAGCATCAGGTTGTTATCATTTTGAAACCGCTAGTCTGACAGCTGACAGATTTATTCTTAAAAAAACCATTGCGTTCAGAAATAAAGTTATTCGTTATGGAATTCAAAGGTGATAATGTGATTGCTTCATATTTGGCTCGAACACCACAAGTGGCTATCGTTAGAGCCCTCAAGCACTTAAATGTAAATAAATATTTGTTCTCTTACCTTTGTTCGTTATCGTGGTTCTGACAGTGTTGTATCGCGTCCAAGAAGTAGACGTAAACAAGGGATTTGGTCGAAATCCACGCCATAGAGTTAGAAAACTTACTCGTGAGAGGAACATATCACGATAACGGGTGCAACACATATTGAAAAATGAGCCACTGGAAAGGGACAAGGTGTTGCTTCGCTTGCACGAATGTGACCCGTTACCGAATTTGGATTTCTGAGTAGTTATTTCAAATTGAGCTGTTTGTAAAAAAACAACATGATCGGGTTTACTTGCCAAATAGGTCAGCTAAAAATTTAGACCTTCTATTGGCCACCAGAACTCTAACGCCGTCGATGGTAATGATGTGGGCCAACATAACGGCCGATGATCGTTATCCGCTCATATTCATCAGCCGTTGGGTCAGAATAAATGTGGAATGTTATCGGGAAAACTTCCTAGACAGTATTGAAGCAAACATTTCGACTATGGACATTCGAACAGGACCCGAACACCATTGCACTCAAAACTTTGTGGCAAGGGGGAACTTCTCCCATATTAGTGTGTGCTTATCATGTAATCTGAAATGTTCATAAATCTTTTCAGCTCTATACAATAGAACATGCATTTTAAATTAATAATTAAAAGTAGGACACTTATCAATTTGGCGAAAATAGAATCAATTTACTGTCATCAATATTAAAAGAAATCCCAACAGCTCATAGTCCCTCAATCGGTCAATCTCGTCAAATCATACATGTTTTTTTTTTTTTGAATAAAAAATTTTTCATTTTATTTTGATTTTAACCCACCATTTGAAAAATAATGTCGTTTTGCATTTCAAGCATTACTTAAGACAGCGATAAATAAACCATATTTAGAAAACAAATATACTAATATTTCGAATAATGTATTTCCTTCTTTTTTACATCATCCAGCAATGTGCTTAAAAATAGCCAAAAAGAATATGTTAATTTAATTAAGTAAATAAAAACAAAAAGATAGGTATAAAATATGGAATACAACTAAAAGAAATAGGATAACAAAATTTAGGAATTCTTTATGCAAATTTGCCCCAATTTCAAATACGTTATTTTAATTTTTTTTTTGATTCAATAGGTATTATAGGAGGGGTACAAAGTGTCTTTAAAAGATACGATACGTACACACAAAAATAGCTGTTCTTATTTGTTTTAGTATGAAGTTATCTTTTGTTTGTTTGTTTGAATAGTTTACTGCTGCTGTTGATGTTGTGGAAAGTATTGAATATACTATGTTAAGAAATCATCTTATTTATACATCAAATCACAATGTACTCTAATATTACGCTTCCAGATCATTAACAAATAGTACCTCTCGATTTGTCAAACCAACTTCTGCTAATGTCTTTGCTGTTGTGGCAGGATCAGCAACAGTATCATATGACTTGGAATATAATACCCTTTTGGGGAAATTCGTTGTGATTTCAAATTCATCCGGAGTCGAGGGATGACAGAATAGATAATTGGAAACATCCTATAAAAAATAAATTATAATCCTTAAATAAAACTGGATGACAACGTTTGTGTAAGATACATACTAGCAATGAATTTGTATTTAGAAATCTACGCTCAATTCGTGCACCATTCGGCAGTTTAAAAACAACACTTATGGCATTGGGGGCGTCGGCGGGTGGCTCAGATGGGACTTCCTGGGCTAAATTAATTTTTAATTGAACAATTTCCTGGAAAACATTAACTTTTTTAATTATTGTGTAAAAGGTCATAGACTACACACAAACAACATTTTTCCGACTCAATCACGAAATTAATTTTTTAATTGCAATGATTTCAATCACAGAAATGATAGTATCAATTAAAAAATTAATTGATCAAAATAAAAAATTAATTCATGTTATTAGTTTTTGTGATTGATTTTTGTTTCAATTAAAAAATTGAATCAAATTTTTAATTGAATATTATTCAAAACTCAATTAGACTTGAATTGGAAAAATTTTCGTGAAAATTTTTTCTGTGTAGTTCATAGCTCGCTCGTTGTTACCTCTTTGCGTAATTCAGCTTCTTGTCTTTGCCTTTCTAGAGCCTCTTCTGCTTCCCTTTCTTTTTCCCTTTCCAATTCTCGGAGTCTTTCCTTTTCTTCATCTGCTCTTAAACTTTGGCGATAGGCTTCATCTTGCTGTTGACGTAAGGTCTGTGTCAAATTGCGTTCCAAACGATCGGCTCTTGCTTGACTTAACCAAACATCATTGGCATTGATCACAGTTTGTAAACGATTTACCAATTCCTCTGCAGTACAATCGCCCTCGAACCTGCCCATAATAACCATACGATTAGCTCTTAATGCTATCAGAACCATAAGTGGGTAAGAACGGGCATTAATTGAGTGTGATACACGATACCCCTCGGGCGATGATACATCACAGCCCCAAAACAATGTATTGCGATTAATGAATTCTATTACACTACGATTAGCCAATGTTTGGCTACAGAATGTGTCTACATCACCATATTTTGTTGGATCCTTATGCAAATAAACTAATAAGAAACGCAATTCCTGTTTGGCATCGTTCAAGGCTTGGGCATAGGTGCCCTGGTAAAATACGGGATGCTCAGGATAACGTTCATTATAGGTTTGTATAAAACTCATTACATCTCCAAGGGGGTCTGTGACAACTGAAACCGAAAAATAAAAGCAATTTTAATATTTTCCCAAATCTTAATTGGCGTCATCTTACTTCTTTCTTCATTTCCCCCAAAGAATGCACCAAAAATGCTCGATATCGTAGAATAACAGTATTGAAATACCATATTTAAAATATAACCTATAATTCCAGTTATGCTACGCGGCATAGGACCTGAGCTACCACTTCTGGACATTCGCCCTCCAGGCATATGGGCAGAGAATACCTGTTGCAGAAAGCGATCATTTATAACTGCTGGTGCTCTTACGTCTCGGGACCCAACGAAAGACGACGGACGTCCTTCACGTATATTCATTTGTTCCTGCACGGCAACCTGCAAAATATGAAAATTTATTTAATTAGGCCGAGATTTCAAACCGCCATCTTTGTTATGCAAAACAATCACTGTTATAGCGAACTCCTGCTATAGCCAAAAATATTACGTCTAAAATTATTCGCTGTATTTTATTTCAATGAGGGCCGGTCTCGTAAATTAGAACATAAGACATATTCTGTTTATTTCCATATTCTTATTTTATACTGACATGGGGGTTTTTGACCCATATTTCTTGTAATGTATTTTCATTCGGCTTATAATTATATTCAGACCACATATAGGGTGAGGGAATTAAATTCAAGACTTTCACAAGTTATAATGGGATACATAAGTAATAATCTGACTATTCGGTGATTCAGCAAAATTGTACCATCGCAGACAATCCTTTGACCATGCTTGCTTAAATATATGGAAATCTATACTAAGTCCACTGTTTCTTACGCATACTACGTAGAATATCATTTAAACTTCGCCTTGAAATGGAACTTCACACTCGATCTAATTTTGTTAATGGGCGTCACAACTTACCTCCAAATCCCATTGGTGTCTTATCAAAACGTCACGGCACACACTCATGTCCTCAATACCAGTTAGATCCTGCAGTTGCAAGACCTTCTCTGTCTGTTCATTGGTAAGTCCGTCATCCATCATTGTGTGTGTGTGTGTGTAGACCTCCGGAAGTATGACTTTGAATTTTATGCAAATTTCAAGAATAATTATATACACATGGTTATTTTGGTAAAGAATGGTATAATTTTTTAATAATATGCCTACATACTGTCTAGATGTTTTTTCTTATCTTCGACTTCTTAAACTTTCCAGACGACGTCCAACTCTTTCCTTGTGAGGCAGTTTCGTAGATGATCTTCTGGGTTTGTTAAAACTAACTTTTATAGGCCATAAATAATTGTATACATAATTACAATCGTATTTGATATTCTACTAATATCTCTTAGCAAAAAAACTGCAAAATATTTGCATAAATTATAAATTTGGACAAGTTGGACAATTTCCACACAGCAAATATTTCCTAGACAAGGTTATCATTTCAGAATAAGAAGAAGATTGTATGACAGTTGAAGTGACGTTTCATGACAGCCGACCATTGAGGTCTTATTAGTTGAAAACATACTGTGGCGTAGGCCCATTACGATTTCTCATTCAATACAAACATTGGAGAAAAATTTGAATTCAACATATTTACAAACATGTTCTCAAAGGATTTCTCTATAATATACCCAGAAAACCAAAACAACCTTTTGGTTTTTGTTCCACATACATTTCTTTTTATATCCATTCAGGGATTCTCCATACTTTTTTATGCCTTGTTGTTTTTCAAATTAAAAATAAAAGAGTAATACAAAAATTGACAAAAAGAAAACTACTTTTGTTGCAGTTTTCTTTTTCTGGGCAACAGTTATGTCGTCCTCAAAATGAATTAAAGAACTCCGTCGTATTGAATGATTTGAGTAATTTATTCTCTACAAAAAATATTGATCACTTATTTGATATATTACAAGTACTTTTTAGATCCTTACATTTTGTTGGACATCTTACATCTAGGACGACAGAAACCAAACTAATACCAACATTTACAAAACAATTTATATATTGAGCGAAAAGGTCAATTGTAAATACATCTTAAATGTTGTCACCACTTACATAAAACAATTTAAAGATAAAAAGAAATAAATAGGAGTAAAAGAATGATACGAAACAGCTGATTAGCGATGACACTGATCTGCTTTGCCAACATCCCCACCCCCGTGAATGGACCCCGTGTGGTTCACTTCACCACACTCCTGAACATCCAAGACAGCAAGTTTCGAAACAGGACGTCGTAAACAACCATTGGCGGTACTAACATCGGCTGATCTTGCGACGCCATCCTTACCCAAAAACAGCTTTACCACTCGTCCTCTTTTCCATTTCGATCTTGGTTGATCTGTTTCGCATATTAATACTAAAGTACCCTCTGATAACGGTTTAGCAGGGAGACACCACTTTGTTCTCCGGGTAAGCTCCGGAAGGTACTCCGTAATCCAACGATTCCATAGACAATTCTTTAGGTTTTGTAAAATACGCCATTGTTTCCTCAAAGAACAAAATCGGGGATCAAACGGAGCTGGTGTTTGCGTCGAGTTGGGTCCACCTATCAAAAAATGATTTGGTGTTATGGGTTCGGATTCCTCTGGAGTGACCGGTAAATGGGTTAAAGGCCTTGAATTAACGATGTTTTCACATTCCACTAAAAGGCTGTATAATGTTTCTGGGCGAGGCGTTTTCTCTTTTAACGTGGCATACAATGCCCTTTTTATCGATTGAACGAGACGCTCCCAGGAGCCAACAGCGCTCGGATCAGAAGGGGTATTATATTTCCACCGGATACCCAACGGTCTCAATCCACGATCAATTTTTTCGAAGTCCAAAAAATTTTGTTCATTTCCCAGCTCCTTGTTGATTCCCACAAAATTTGTGCCATTGTCACTTCTGATCTGGATGGGGACTCCACGGCGGTTTATAAAATTTCTAATACAGAGCAGACACGCATCACTAGATAAATCGGTGGAAAGTTCGATATGAACGGCTCGAGTCGTCAAGCACGTAAATAGCGCTACCCAGCGTTTCTCTTGACTACGGCGGACGGCTACTAGTACGGGACCGAAGTAGTCCACTCCCGTGTACGAAAACGGTCGAACGTAAGCTCTCAATCTATCTTCTGGAAGAGGTCCCATAATTGGTTGAGACGGTTTGCATTTGCGGATTTTGCATTCACAGCAGGCTGCTTTGATCCCTTTCAAAGCACTACGAATAGATGGAATCCAGAATTTAAGACGTATTTCACATATGACAGATTCGTCATTGATATGGTGGTGACGGTCATGGTACCCTTTTATTAACAAACTCGTTAACGGATCGTTTTTAGGCAATATATATGGTCGTTTAGTTCCAAACGAAACAAAAGGTGCGTTGTCAATTCGTCCACTACATCGTAGATTTTTAAATTCGTCTATATAAGGATTTAGAGCTTTTATCGTGCTAGTTGGGTACACAGGCATCTTCTGTGAGAGGCGAAAATATTCATTACTATATGCAGTTTGTTGTACCAACCTGATTAAAACCCGTTCGGCGTTTTCCTCTTCATCCACAGAAAGTTCTCCTCTAGTAATGGGAAGTTTTTTGCGTATAGAATTCAAATTATTAACATACCTCAAAACCCATGCTGCGCATCTTTTTAGTCGCCTATATTGGGAAAATCGTGTTACATCAAATATTGATATGTTGGTACATTGTGTTGATAAAACAATACGCAGTTCCTCTTCACTGCACGATTCTTTTGGGCAACTTTTGCTGGAAGGCCAAAAATCTATTGAGCGACGGAACTCGGGTCCATTTTTCCAGCGACCATTAGGATTATACATTAAACATAGTCGAGTGCCATCATCGGCCGGGTTCATTTCACCTGGTACCCAACGCCATTGCTTTTCATCAGATGTCTCTAAAATTTCTGCAACACGATTCGCCACAAACTGCTTATAACGACGATGTTCTGACGTCAACCACTTAATGACCGTACTGGAATCTGTCCAAAACCATATTTGATGTGGGCATATGCTGTGGTTTTTTATGATGGCGTCTTTTAACCTCACAGCCATTATAGCCGCCTGCAGCTCGAGCCTAGGAATGGTCATAAACTTGTTCGGCGCGCAATTACTTTTCCCAGCCACAAAAGATACCTCGCATTTGCCATTCACATCCAACCTCCAGTACGCCACCGTTGCCATAGCCTGCTCGCTTGCATCACAAAATATGTGCAGGGTAGTGGGATGAATAGAAATATTAGGAAAATAACATCTGGGAATGGAGAAATCCCTTACCTTTTTTAAACCGCACAACCAAGAATTCCAACTGTCGCATAAAGCCTCAGGGATTTTTTCATCCCACTCCAAACCACACTTCCACAGCCTCTGCATAAAAATTTTTCCGCCGATTGTGAAATCAGATATGAACCCGAAGGGATCATATACGGACATTATAAGACTTAGTGCTTCACGTTTCGAAGGTGTCCTTTTATTTTCCAATATATCACACGTAACCCGCTTAAATTGAAGATCGAATACGAATTTGTCAGTTGCCGGCGACCACTGCATGCCCAATATTTTCTCTGTTTTATCAGCTGATATGTTTACGTTTGTGATGGTAGGGTTGCCAAACTGTTTGTTAATTTCGTCAGAATTAGAAATTATTTTGTGCATAGTAAATCCCGCGTTGTGATGAATTTTAATAACATCATGCACAACCCTCATTGCTTCGTCCTCGGAACCAAAGCAATCCACATAATCGTCGACATAGTGGCGTTGAATTATGGCTTCCACTGCTCGCGGCATTTCATTTCGAAATTTCTCTGCGTTAAAATTTTTAATGTATTGGGCTATTGTTGGCGAACATGTCGCTCCAAATATTGCTCGTGTCATCACGTATTGCTTAACGGGCTCATTACGGTTTTCGCGATACAAAAAACGCTGGAAATTTTGATCTTCTTTACGAATCGCTATCTGCAAAAACATTTCTCTTATGTCCCCACAAACAGCAATGGGTTGTTCTCTAAATTTAAACAACACACTCATTAATGATTGATTTAAATCTGGTCCAGGTAACAGTCGATCGTTTAGTGAGACACCCTTTACCTTGGAAGCAGCGTCAAAAACTAAGCGCAGACTTTCTTTGCTGGGATTGAACACCGCAAAATGTGGGAGAAAAAATACATTGGGAGATGCTATATTTTCTTCGTCGGGAGAAACTAGCCGGGCATATCCTTGTTTTATGAGATGATTCTTTTTATCTCTGTACTCCCCTTCAAACTCGGAATTACGATAAAATTTGTTTTCGACCTGCTGGAGGCGTCTCAATGCGGAACCATGGCTGTCCGGAAATATTTTCATTTCATCACTTTTCCATAAAAGGCCACATTCATACCTTCCGTCACGATATTTTGTGGTCGATTTGAGAATATTAAGAGCCTTTTCTTCCGATTTTGCCACAACAGGTTTTGCATCCAGTTTTACTAAAATGGACTCGACTTCAAAATATTGGTTCATCATTTGTTCCATGCGAATATTTTCGTCATGGCGTTTTGCCACAAAAACACGTTTTACTACATCCTCATTCTCCTCACCAGTCGGTCCATATATTACCCATCCAAGTCTTGTTCTTACCGCTATGGGACCTTCTCTGTCCGGACATCTGGGTACCTCAACTGGTACCGTCAAAAAGGCGTGAGTTAAACTTAATATCATTTTCGGCTTCGCTTTGTAATAATCTTCAAGTGGCAATTTAGCTAGATGATGATTCGATTTTATATTCTTTATGGAAAACGATTGCGATGGCAGCTCCAAATTCTCGACCAAATAGATTTTTGACATCTCATATTTCTCACTCCCATCTTCAATGCCACTTATTTGCATTTTAACAGTCTCCGTTCTTTGATTGCTGCTATATCCGTTCAGCCATTGCAATTTCAAATTTTCCCTTTTTCCCTCCAGACCAATTTGCTTACCGATATCCCACTCGAGCATTGTGGCATCAGCTCCGTCATCTATGAATGCATAGGTGGTTATACATTGTTTGGGACCATAAATTTTTACAGGAATTATTTGAAATAAGATTTCTCTCTTTTGAGTACCTGCATGCAAATTTACCACTTCCCGTGTACTTTCATTTTCAGCCGGAATGGCAACACTACTGCTTTGTTTATTTTCTTGATCATCAGAGTGTAATAGCGAATTATGATATTTATCACAACCATTAACGCCGCATCTTTGTTTTTTAAAACATTTACCAACCTGATGTTGTCCTTTTAAACATGAAAAACATAAGCGGAGTCCACGAACTTTTTTCCATCTCTCATCTACTGTAACGTTTTTAAATGCTGGACAGTCGGTAAGTTGTTGGCATGTATCTGAGCAGACCATGCACTTTCGTACAAAGGTTGTTGTTAATGCATATTTACCCTTCGACTTTTTCATGGATTGTGACGACGCCGGCAGGCCGTCTGAAACTATGTTGGCAATTTGTCGTATTCCATCAAGCCATTCAGAAAAATGTTTCAAATTGGGAGGCTCCTTCAGGGTGATGCATTTTTCAGCCCATTGCATCTGCTTAGTCGGTGGTAGCTTGGAAACCAACTCACTGAGCAACGTGGGATTATTCAAGTGATGTACGCCACCAGCTGTTTCCAAAAACCGTACCATATTTGTAACCTTTGTAGCGAATTGCACCAATAAATCCAAATTTCCTTCTGGGACGTACGGAAGCGAATTAATTTTATTCAGTTGACTTCTTATTAGCTGCTCAGGGCGACCGAATGTCTCACCTAAAATTTTTATTATTACTGGAACGTTTGCAGAACTTGACAACAATGCTTCTACAGTTTCCTTTGCGCTGCCGTGAAGAGCCTCGCGAATGCGAATTATGTTCTGCAAAGGGCTGTAGTCGAACTCGTCAGTAGTTTCCTGAAATTCTTCTTTAAAGGCCGGCCACTCCTCTGGCAATCCACTGAATTTAGGAAGTGGGTATATTTTTTTTGCTTTAGCGAAAGTGGAACTCTGGCTATGGGAAGAAATATTAGTAAGGGACTCACCATTATTCTGGTTCACATCCGACATAACCTCATTAGTTGCAACCGTATCATTAGTAGTGGCATTCACTAGTTCATTGCGTTCTACACGTTGTGACACCAATCTTAATTCCTGTTTCAAAGCTTGAATGTTGGCTATATTTTCTTCTTTCTGAGCTGTGATTAAATTCTGTAAATTTTTATTCACCGCACCCAGCTGCTGCATCATTTCCCTTTGCAATTCAGCAACTATGCGACACACATCAGGCTGGGAAGATTGCTGTGTCTTACTTCCACTCGCCGGAGTAGGAAGCGGTGCAGGTGAGCTACGCTGTGGTGTAATTGCGTGCGATGGGGCATTAGAAGACGATGTTGCACTTGCGGACGTCGACGCACCGCTTGGGTTAACTTTACCTTGGAACTCCATTTCTACAAATCGTTTTGGTGGCACACCTTTGTTAGATCGTTTGCTTGTCCTTGGTGACTGTGACATGTATTTGTGCAGGCAAAAAATGAATTAGCTTCGCACAAATCAACTACCTCAATCTTCAAAACTTGCTCGATTGACAATTAAGTTGCAATCTAAAGACGTCACGAACAATGAAGACAGTACCAGACAAATTTTTATTGTTAAATCGTCAATTAATCCAAAATAGAATAAAGATGTCGTCCTCAAAATGAATTAAAGAACTCCGTCGTATTGAATGATTTGAGTAATTTATTCTCTACAAAAAATATTGATCACTTATTTGATATATTACAAGTACTTTTTAGATCCTTACATTTTGTTGGACATCTTACATCTAGGACGACAGAAACCAAACTAATACCAACATTTACAAAACAATTTATATATTGAGCGAAAAGGTCAATTGTAAATACATCTTAAATGTTGTCACCACTTACATAAAACAATTTAAAGATAAAAAGAAATAAATAGGAGTAAAAGAAGGATACGAAACAGCTGATTAGCGATGACACTGATCTGCTTTGCCAACAAGTTATCATTCCTAATTTTCCTCCATTCTACCACCTTATTGACATTAACACTGATATACATATATCATATGATTCAATCTATCAGAATAATTAGGTCTATTTATTTACTTATGTATGTCGTTATTTATATTTTATGATTAACTCCTAGAGCAAAATCTTACTTTTGGATGCGGAGAAAACAAAATTTTTGGAGCAAAACTGTTTTTTTCTCGCTTAATATAAAATGATTGTTGAAATCAGATACATAATGTCCGAGAAAATAACATGGTTGCGACAAACACGTTACATGTTCACCGTCCAAAAATAACATTGTGCTCTAGGAGGTGATCATACCCTTTCTCTGGGTGTGAGAGGGGATATGTTAGGTATAATGGTAATATATACCACGTATGGACTTACATACAATTTAGAAGATGGTGTTAGGAGGTTTTAAGATACCTTGCCATCGGCAAGCGTTACCGCAACTTAAGTAATTCGATTGTGGATGGCAGTGTTTAGATGAAGTTTCTACGTAATCCATGATGGAGGGTACATAAGCTTCGGCCTGGCCGAACTTACGGCCGTATATACTTGTTAAACCTAAACAAGTGAGTACAGAAGAAAGTCGGGCGGGGCCGACTATATCATACCCCAAACCACCCCTACAGAATTAGTAAACATTGTTTGTGGGGTATTAATGGTATAGGTTTGGGAGATAAGCCGCATTTCCATATTTAAGAACATTAGGTGGTTCATGGTTATGGGGGTTTTATCACAATCTGAACAGAAATGATATTAGGAGGTAGCTTGTTATACCCTCCATCATAGGATGGGGGTATATTAACATTGTCATTCCGTTTGTAACACATCGAAATATTGCTCTAAGACCCCATAAAGTATATATTCTGGGTCGTGGTGAAATTCTGAGTCGATCTAAGCATGTCCGTCCGTCCGTCCGTCTGTTGAAATCACGCTAACTTCAGAACGAAACAAGCTATCGACTTGAAACTTGGCACAAGTAGTTGTTATCGATGTAGGTCGGATGGTATTGAAAATGGCCCATATCGGTCCACTTTTACGCATAGCCCCCATATAAAGGGACCCTCAGATTTGGCTTGTGGAGCCTCTAACAGAAGCATATTTCATCCGATCCGGCTGAAATTTGGTATATGGTCTCTAACAACCATGCAAAAATTGGTCCACATCGGTCCATAATTATATATAGCCCCCATATAAACCGATCCCCAGATTTGGCTTGCGGAGCCTAAAAGAGAAGCAAATTTTATCCGATCCGGCTGAAATTTGGTACATGGTGTTGGTATATGGTCTCTAACAACCATGCAAAAATTAGTTCACATCAGTCCATAATTATATATAGCCCCCATATAAACCGATCCCCAGATTTGGCTTGCGGAGCCTCAAAGAAAAGAAAATTTCATCCGATCCGGCTGAAATTTAGTACATGATGTTGGTATATGGTCTCTAACAATCATGGACAAATTGGTCCATATCGGTCCCTTATTATATATAGCCCCCATATAAACCGATCCCCAGATTTGGCTTGTGGAGCCTCTAAGAGAAGCATATTTCATCCGATCCGGCTGAAATTTGGTATATGGTGTTGGTATGTGGTCTCTAATAATCATGCAAAAATTGGTCCACATCGGTCCCTTATTATATATAGACCCCATATAAACCGATCTCCAGATTTGGCTTGCGAAGCCTCAAAGAGGAGCAAATTGCATCCGATCCGGCTGAAATTTGGTACATGGTATTGGTATACGGTCTCTAACAACCGTGCAAAAATTGGTCCACATCGGTCCATAATTATATATGGCGCCCATATAAACCGATCCCCAGATTTGGGTTGCGGAGCCTCAAAGAGAAGCAAATTTCATCCGTTCCGCCTGAAATTTGGTAAATGATATTGGAATATGGTCTCTAACAACCATGCAAAAATTGGTCCACATTCGTTCATAATTATATATAGCCCCCATATA
Organism: Haematobia irritans; assembly: GCF_050003625.1. Taxonomy (NCBI): domain Eukaryota; kingdom Metazoa; phylum Arthropoda; class Insecta; order Diptera; family Muscidae; genus Haematobia; species Haematobia irritans. The sequence goes on along the minus strand of NC_134398.1, from coordinate 160,661,468 downwards.
AACCGATCCCCAGATTTGGCTTGCGAAGTCTCCAAGAGAAGCAAATTTCATCTAATCCGGTTGTAATTTGGAACATGATGTTAGTATATGATCTTTAACAACCGTGCCAGAATTGGTCCATATCCGTCCATAATTATATATAGCCCCCATATAAAACATTCTCCAGATTTGACCTCCGGAGCCTCTTGGAGGAGCAAAATTCATCCGATCCGGTTCAAATTAGGCACGTGGTGTTAGTATATGGTAGCTAACAACCATACCAAAATTGGTCCAATCACACAAAAATTGGTCCATATCGGTTCATAATCATGGTTGCCACTAGAGCCAAAAATAATCTACCAAAATTTTATTTCTATAGAAAATTTTGTCAAAATTTTATTTCTATAGAAAATTTTGTCAAAATTTTATTTCTAGAGAAAATTTTGTTAAAATTTTATTCGGTTCATAATAAAATTTTCATCATTGTCAAAATTTTATTTCTATAGAAAATTTTATCAAAATTTTATTTCTATAGAAAATTTTGTTCAAATTTTATTCGGTTCATAATCATGGTTGCCACTCGAACCAAAAATAACCTACCAAGATTTTATTTCTATAGAAAATTTTGTGAAAATTTTATTTCTATAGAAAATTTTGTGAAAATTTTATTTCTATAGAAAATTTTGTTAAAATTTTATTTCTGTAGAAAATTTTGTCAAAATTTTATGTCTACTTTTCAAACTGAATTATATACGTATTGGATCGATCTTTTTTGATTTAATATATACCACGTATGGACTTACATACAATTTAGAAGATGGTGTTAGGAGGTTTTAAGATACCTTGCCATCGGCAAGCGTTACCGCAACTTAAGTAATTCGATTGTGGATGGCAGTGTTTAGATGAAGTTTCTACGTAATCCATGATGGAGGGTACATAAGCTTCGGCCTGGCCGAACTTACGGCCGTATATACTTGTTAAACCTAAACAAGTGAGTACAGAAGAAAGTCGGGCGGGGCCGACTATATCATACCCCAAACCACCCCTACAGAATTAGTAAACATTGTTTGTGGGGTATTAATGGTATAGGTTTGGGAGATAAGCCGCATTTCCATATTTAAGAACATTAGGTGGTTCATGGTTATGGGGGTTTTATCACAATCTGAACAGAAATGATATTAGGAGCTAATTTATTCGGAACCTAGTATGCCACTAATATTGAGTCCATTATTAAAAAAAGAGGAATTCGTCATAAATATACACGGATGAAAAAGACTGTTTTTCATATGTTTGGCTATAAACATTATATGTTTGGAACACAAATTTTTAAACACAATATTTTTGAGTGCAAGCATATAATGTTCATAAACTAGCATAACATGTTTGGGACATATATGTTAATATGTTAGAACATATTATGTTTGGGACATAAAATGTTTGTAAATATAATATTAGTAGCTTGGAGCGCTATTTAACAGGGAGCGATATTGAATTAAGTTGGTGGTTGTTGCTTGTTATTACAACATTAACATTTTATTTTTCCTTGGGCAATTGATCAGCTAATTCTTTGATCCTTACAAACTGTGTGGTCCGCTGTTCGAATCCCCGTCCGGCAAAAGGTAAAATTAAAATAAAAACAAAAAAATCATAAAATTGAATAATTTCTTCTACAATGTTTGTATTACAGAAAAAGGTGCTAAGAACTAAAAAATCTCGTGGAAGTGAGAAAGATGTCGGGGAATATACAATTGGGCAGAAACAAAATTTTGAGCATTCAAGTCGAAAACCTATGTTGTTAGCACCTATATTACCTGTTTATTTTCATAATTCATTATGATTGTAAATATATAAATAAATAAATAAAATTTTGAGCACAATATTGTTTGGAAGAATTTTTTTTAAGCATATCATATTTTTGGGTGCAAAATGCTTCCAAACATATTATATGGTCACATAATAACATATTGTTTTTTGGAAGACAACATTATTGAATTTGGATGCAAAAATATAAAATGTTTGGAACTTAGACTACCCAAACATATATTGTTTAGACCAATATGCTTTCAAACATATTATATATTGGTAGAGATCAAACATATAAATGTTTGGGCAATACCCAAAAATGTATATGCTTGAAGCAAAATATGTTTGGGAGTATATGTTACAGAAGCGATTTTTTGTGAGGGTGTAGGAACAATTTTTTTTTTAAATCGGGGGCTATATATTATGGGAGCTATATCCCATGTATATTATGAGAGCTTTATCTAAATCTGAACCGATTTGGATGATATTGTGCACTTAAAGTTAGTACTATAGAAGATTAGAGTAAGCCAAATTTGAGTAAGATCGGTTGAAAAATAATAATGGTTTTATGGCCAAATTTGTGAAAATTGGACGATACATATATATGGGGTCTATATCTAAATCTGAACCATTTTCAATAATTTTTTGCAGATATAGTAAGTATTATGGAAAATTATATATTTGAGTAAGATAGGTTTATAAATGATGAGGGACTTATGCCCACATTTGGGCAAATCAGTCGATACATATAAATGGAAGTTATATGTTAAACAGGACCGATTTCTATGAATTTGGCACACTTAAAGGATGGTAAATTACACAAAAAAAAATTTTTTTCTGGTTCAATCACGAAATTAATTCATCCAATTAATTTTTTAATTGAAATTTCTTCAATCACAGAAATGATTGTATCAATTAAAAGATTAATTGAAGGTCAATTACAAAATTAATTGATCCAATTAAAAAATTAATTGATATTATTAATTTTTGTGATTGATTTTTGTTTCAATTAAAACATTTTTTGAATCAATTAAATTTTTAATCGAATATTTTTTAAAACTCAATTAAAATTTTAATTGGAAAAATGTTCGTGAAAGTTTTTTCTGTGTAGATTACTTTGTGGCAAATTTGACGCCGATCGATAAGTAAATGAGCGCTTTCTGACCCCATTCATCGAAATCGGGCGATACATATATATGGGAGCTATATCTAAATTTGATTCGATTTGGATGATATTTTGCAAATATAGTAAGTACTATAGAAGATTAGATTAAGCCGAATTAAGATCGGTTGATAAATAAGGGTTTTATGGCCAAATTTGTGAAAATCTGGCACATATATGGGAGCCAGATCTAAATTTGATCCGATTTTTCAAATTCAATAGCGTTCGTCCTAGTGCCAAAAAACCGCCAAATACCAAATTTCATCAAAATCGGTTAATAATTGCGAACGGAATCCTGCGAACAATAAATACATGGACAAACGGACGGACGGAAACCAAGGGCTACATCGACTCAGGAGGTGATTCTGAGTCGATCGGTATATATTTTATGAAATTTTATAAAATCAATATTTCTGTTAGGCACATTTTTTGGCAGATCGAAGTCATTATACTCTGACATAATTTACGATTTGGTATTCACTAGACCACAAACTACAAACATAAAGGGTGATTTGTTAAGAGCTTGATAACTTTTTAAAAAAAAAAACGCATAAAATTTGCAAAATCTCATCGGTTCTTTATTTGAAACGTTAGATTGGTCCATGACATTTACTTTTTGAAGATAATTTCATTTAAATGTTGACCGCGGCTGCGTCTTAGGTGGTCCATTCGGAAAGTCCAATTTTGGGCAACTTTTTCGAGCATTTCGGCCGGAATAGCCCGAATTTCTTCGGAAATGTTGTCTTCCAAAGCTGGAATAGTTGCTGGCTTATTTCTGTAGACTTTAGACTTGACGTAGCCCCACAAAAAATAGTCTAAAGGCGTCAAATCGCATGATCTTGGTGGCCAACTTACCGGTCCATTTCTTGAGATGAATTGTTCTCCGAAGTTTTCCCTCAAAATGGCCATAGAATCGCGAGCTGTGTGGCATGTAGCGCCATCTTGTTGAAACCACATGTCAACCAAGTTCAGTTCTTCCATTTTTGGCAACAAAAAGTTTGTTAGCATCGAACGATAGCGATCGCCATTCACCGTAACGTTGCGTCCAACAGCATCTTTGAAAAAATACGGTCCAATGATTCCACCAGCGTACAAACCACACCAAACAGTGCATTTTTCGGGATGCATGGGCAGTTCTTGAACGGCTTCTGGTTGCTCTTCACTCCAAATGCGGCAATTTTGCTTATTTACGTAGCCATTCAACCAGAAATGAGCCTCATCGCTGAACACAATTTGTCGATAAAAAAGCGGATTTTCTGCCAACTTTTCTAGGGCCCATTCACTGAAAATTCGACGTTGTGGCAGATCGTAAGTCTATTCATGATGAAATGTCAAAGCATTCTGAGCATCTTTCTCTTTGACACCATGTCTGAAATCCCACGTGATCTGTCAAATACTAATGCATGAAAATCCTAACCTCAAAAGAATCACCCTGTATAACAGCAGACAACGTCTGATATCTTTAACAGAATTTTTCCTATGAATGTATGGTTATGCCTGATGGGTCAATTTCATAAGGACGAAGGTTTTCGTTGCCTAGGTAAACTAAGCATTTATTCCAAGGCGGGAACACTTTTGTTTGTTTTTGTTAAATCAAACGAAAAATTCACCCAGGAAACCAACTATCAACAAAATAAATTTGGATGTAGTGGCAAAGATATTTGTCAAGGAAAAAATAAAATAAAACAAAACCATGGTCGATAAGTCACGTGAATCCCTGGACACGGATGAAGACCAGCCTTACACGCCAACATTTGAGATAAAAGATGTGATAAAATTAAAGTAAGTTTTCCAGATATAAAGTAATTGGTTAACATATTTAAAGGAAGTACATACATATTTGATCCCATAAAACCAGGCATTCATTTGGCTATGATTGTAAACGCCTCTTTAATATGGTCCTTATTGACGAGGATACATTGGTATTTGCCTCTGGAACTTATATACATTTTTTCAGTATATCACGCAAAGAGATTAATTTTCGGGAGACAGTATTTGGATGTGGCATAGGATTTATAACGGTATATAACTTCACAAATATTTCCAGAGTTTTGTTTATTTTTGATTCCACTTACAGAAAAACTATCATCCTAACCATAAAGGTCTATTGACAATAGGTGAAAATGGACCACAAGCTACAGTTTTTATTTATGATTATCCTAATACAGAACCTCGCATTAGATTGGAAGGAGCCGCTAAACAACAATTCACTTGTGGCTCATACAACTACACTGGAGAGTTATTTGCCTCACAAGCTGGTTATCCTGATTTTATGCTAACCATCTGGAGATGGGAGAAGGCTGAAGTCATTTTACGCTCCAAAGCATTTCAAAATGATGTCCTACACATACATTTTTCTAAATTTAATCCCATTCTCCTGGTATCCTGTGGTCTAAGCCACATTAAATTTTGGAAAATGGCTAAAACCTTTACCGGTCTTAAGTTGCAAGGTGAGCTTGGACGTTTTGGCAAGACCGACTTCAGCGATATCTATGCTGTATGGATGCTAAGTGATGAGAATGTTATATCGGGTTGTGAATGGGGTAATATGCTGTTGTGGGAGGCAGGATTGATTAAATTTGAAATTTGCCGCAAAGGTCGTCGTCCCTGTCATGCGAAGCCTATTGTTCGAATAACAATGGAAAATGGTGAAGTGACAACTGTTGGTATGGATGGATATGTACGTATTTGGTTTTGGGAAACTGTCGACTTGGCCGATCCACCGGATGACGATCGTTTCGTTGAGATTGAACCAATTTTCGAATTTTACATAGGTAAATGCGAGATCAGAATGATGCAGAAGATAAAAATGTTCGATCCAAATGATTTTGGGTATTATGTACTGGTAAGTCACAATTTTTTTCCGACTCAATCACGAAATTAATTCACCCAACTAATTTTTTTAATTGAAATGTATTCAATCACAAAAATGGTAGTATCAATCACAGTTTCAATTGGACATTAAAAAAATATTTGATTAAAAAATTAATTGATTTCATTAGTAAATTTCAATTAAGTTTTTAATAGATTCAATTAAAAATTCAATTGATGTTGATTGCAAAACTCGATTAATTTTTTCATTAAAAACGTAACTATTTACTATCACTTCCATCAATCACTTTTTTAATTGACTAACCCCCATTTTCATAAAGCTCCGTTAGTGTTCCGTTAACTAACCAACTTTTAAACCATATTATGGACGAAGCTGTCATCTTGCCTATATATTCCATATGCCAATTAGGAACTTAACTGACGAAAGTTTTTCAGTTAAAGTTAACCGAACAGAAGATATTTGCAATTTACTTTCTGTTAACTGGCAGTTAAAGCCTAACGGAGCTACTTGAAAATGGCCGTAAGTCTTTCGACTTTGATTGAAAAGTTAATTGTATCAATTAGTTTTTTCATTAAAAATTTTAAAAATATTTAATCATTGACTTGATTCATTTAATGCTTCTATCTTGATTAATAAATGAAAAAAAAATCAACTTCAATCAACTTTTTAATTGAAAATATTTTGGTGATATTTTTTCTGTGTCTGAATGCAACAAAATAAATATTTTTTCAATTCCTACCACGGTTGCCACTGGAGCCAAAAATAATCTACTAAAAAATATAATTTTGAAAATTTTATTTCTATAGAAAGTTTCGTCAACATTTTATTTCTATAGAAAATTTTGTCAAAAATTTATTTCTATAGAAAATTTTTTCAAAATTTTATTTCTATAGAAAATTGTCTCCAAATTTTATTTTTATAGAAAATTTTGTCAATTTTATTTTTATAGAAAATTTTGTCAAAATTTTATTTCTATAGAAAATTTTGTCAAAAATTTATTTCTATAGAAAATTTTGTCAAAATTTTATTTCTATAGAAAATTTTGTCAATTTTATTTTTATAGAAAATTTTGTCAAAATTTTATTTCTATAGAAAATTTTGTCAAAATTTTATTTCTATAGAAAATTTTGTCAAAATTTTATTTCTATAGAAAGTTATGTCAAAATTTTATTTCTATAGAAAAGTTTGTCAAATTTTATTTCTATAGAAAATTTTGTCAAAATTTTATGTCTATAGAAAATTTTGTCTAAATTTTATTTCTATAGGAAATTTTGTCAAAATTTTATTTCTATAGAAAATTTTGTCCAAATGTTATTTCTATAGAAAATTTTCTCAAAATTTTATTTCTATCGAAAATGTTGTTAAAATTTTATTTCTATAGAAAATTTCGTCAAAATTTTATTTCTATACAAAATTTTGTCAACATTTTATTTCTATAAGAATTTTTGCAAAATTTTATTTATTTCGTCAAAATTTTATTTCTATACAAAATTTTGTCAACATTTTATTTCTATAAGAAATTTTGCAAAATTTTATTTCTATAGAAAATTTCGTCAAAATTTTATTTCTATAGGATATTTTGTCAAAATTTTATTTCTATAGGAATTTTTGTCAAAAGTTTTTTTTCTATAGAAAATTTCGTCAAAATTGTATTTCTATATAAAATTTTGTCAACATTTTATTTCTATAGGATTTTTTGTCAAAATTTTATTTCTATAGAAAATTTCGTCAAAATTTTATTTCTATAGGAAATTTTGTCAAAATTTTATTTCTATAGAAAATTGTGTCAACGTTTTATTTCTATAGAAAATTTTGTCAAAATTTTGTTTCTATAGAAAATTTTGTTAAAATTTTATTTCTATAGAAAATTTTGTCAAAATTTTATTTCTATAAAATTTCGTCAAAATTTTATTTCTATAGAAAATTTCGTCAAAATTTTATTTCTATAGAAAATGGTGTTAAATTTTATTTCTATAGGAAATTTTGTCAAAATGTTATTTCTATAGAAAATTTTGTCAAAATTTTATTTCTATAGAAAATTTCGTCAATTTTTTTTTTGTATAGAAAATTTTGTCAAAATTTTTGTTTGTATAGAAAATTCTACCAAAACACCAAGAATTCTACCAACTGTGGCTACCGTGATTCCTACACGCAAAAAAATCTTTTCTCACAAACGAAATTTTAGACAAAGGAATATCGTTTCCCAATTTCTTTTCTTTTTGAGAATTGAAAAAAGATTTTGATTTTTAAGAAAATTCCAAAAAGTTACGAAAGTATTTGCGGCATTGCATAGTACAAGTGGTTAGTTTTCTTTTTGTACTGGATTCCTATTTTCTCTGATGTAATATTTTCTCTGTATGTTAACGGACATTGTTTACTATTTTGAATAAAAGTTAAATTAAATTAAATTGTTGGCTCTTATATTTACTCTAGGATGGCGATGGCGGTGTTTGGTATTGTGATCTTAATACCAAGGATATACCAAAGGAATCCTATAAATTATATTCTTGTCATGGTGGACGCATAATAGCAGCTCAAACTAGTCCGGTATCGCCATACCTTATGACTTTGGGTCAAGATGGACGAATTTTGGTCTATGATTATGAAAATCAAAAACTTATATTGGAAAAACTTTTCTCCTCAGTGGGCACGGACCTTTTATGGTTTGGTTTCAAGGTATCACAGTCGGGCATGGAGTTAGTGGCAAGCTTCGAGGATGGTGTTATCAGACAAATCTATTTAGATTTGACACAGCCTATCAAACCTCAATTGTGTTTGATACGACCAACTAAAGCCCATACAGCCGCCGTTACTCGTCTAACAATAAATCCCTCGAATACATTACTCATTACCGGTAGTGCTGATCGTTCCATATTCATGTATGGTTTGACAGAAAAACAAGATTCTTATATATTACTCCAGCCCATAGGCTTCATACAATTTGGAGCTATACCCAATTGTTTCTATTGGAAGGATGAACATTGTACATTGGTTATTGGATGCAAAAGTGGAGAAATTTATGAGTGTGAATTACCAATGACGGTGAATGAAAAGCAAACTTTCATGACTTATAACTTGACCGAGAAGACGACTATAAAAAGCACCAAGTTTGTCTCAGTTAAGAGCCAGATTAGAAGAGAATTGCGTAGGAAAGAGATCAAAAAGAGGAAAGAGAAAAAGAAACAACGAAAATTGGAAGATATTGAAAAATTGAAAGCGGCCAATCCAGGATTACAAATAGATATGGAAGCAGCTTTGGGTAAGGTTGTCTTCGAAGACGTACCCCTTGGACGATATTGTAATTTTAAATAATCCTATTTAGCTGATTCGGAACCCGAAGAAGAAGAGGAACCCCTACATATTCCTTCGGTACCAAATCCCGTATTATGGTTAAAATATACAAACAACAATACAATATGGGTTTCCATGGGTGGCTATGATGCGGGATACATCTATGAGTTATCTATGGGAGCTGTAAATCCAATTCGATCAACCCTAATAAAAGGTGGAGATGATATTGAAATCCATTCATATCTTGCCATGTAAGTACCCAGAAAAAAGGCGTCGCCAAAAAGGTTATGAAAATGTTCTCTTTGGATTCGGAAGTGGTGCAAAATTGGCGCAGAAGCAATAAATTTAATATAGGCTTGTCATAGGACGGATGTCCACCATTTTAATAGCCGTTGCACTAAATTTGCATCACTTCTTAGTGTGATCCGAATTCAGTGTTTTGGATGGGAGTTAAAAATGACGTGATATTTTGCCAAATAAATCATTTTTAGATTTTTTTTCTGATTTGCATTCTAACCATAGTTGGTGGTTGGCTACCAAAAATGGTAGATTTTTTAGTGTTTGCAAACTATTTGCAAACCTCTCCAACTAAGAGGTACTTAAATTTTCTATAAAAATAAAATTTTGACAAAATTTTCTATAGAAATAAAATTTAGACAAAATTTTCTATAGACATAAAAATTTGACAAAATTTTCTATAGAAATAAAATTTTGACAAATTTTTCTATAGAAATAAAACTTTCACAATTTTTTCTATAGAAATAACATTTTGACAAAATTTTCCATAGAAATAACATTTTGACAAAAATTTCCATAGAAATGAATTTTTGACAAAATTTTCCATAGAAATACATTTTTGACAAAATTATCCATAAAAATAAATTTTTGACATTTTCTATAGAAATACATTTTCGACAAAATTTTCAATAGAAATAAAATTTTGACAAATTTTCTATAGATATACAATTTTAAGGAAATTTTCTGTAGATATAAAATGTTGACAAAATTGTCTATACATATAAAATTTTGCCAAAATTTTCTATAGACATAAAATAGAAATAAAATTTTGACAAAATTTTCTATAGAAATAAAAATTTAACAAAATTTTCTATAGAAATAAAATTTTGACAAATTTTTCTATAGACATAAAATTTTGACAAAATTTTCTATAGAAATAAAATTTTGACAAATTTTTCTATAGAAATAAAATTTTGACAAAATTTTCTATAGAAATAACATTTTAACAAAATTTTCCATAGAAATAACATTTTGACAAAATTTTCCATAGAAATACATTTTTGACAAATTTTTCTATAGAAATAAATTTTTGACAACATTTTCTATAGAAATAAATTTTTGACAAAATTTTCAATAGAAATAAAATTTTGACAAAATTTTCAATAGAAAATTTTGACAAAATTTTCTATAGATATAAAATTTTAAGAAAAATTTCTGTAGATATAAAATGTTGAAAAAATTTTCTATAGGCATAAAATTTTGACAAAATTTTCTTAGATACAAAATTTTAAGAAAATTTTCTGTAGGTATAAAATGTTGACAAAATTTTCTATAGAAATGAAATTTTGACAAAATTTTCCATAGAAATAACATTTTGACAAAATTTTCCATAGAAATACATTTTTGACAAATTTTTCTATAGAAATAAATTTTTGACAACATTTTCTATAGAAATAAATTTTTGACAAAATTTTCAATAGAAATAAAATTTTGACAAAATTTTCAATAGAAATAAAATTTTGACAAAATTTTCAATAGAAATAAAATTTTGACAAAATTTTCTATAGATATAAAATTTTAAGAAAAATTTCTGTAGATATAAAATGTTGACATAAAATAGAAATAAAATTTTGACAAAATTTTCTATAGAAATAAAAATTTAACAAAATTTTCTATAGAAATAAAATTTTGACAAATTTTTCTATAGACATAAAATTTTGACAAAATTTTCTATAGAAATAAAATTTTGACAAATTTTTCTATAGAAATAAAATTTTGACAAAATTTTCAATAGAAATAACATTTTAACAAAATTTTCCATAGAAATAACATTTTGACAAAATTTTCCATAGAAATACATTTTTGACAAATTTTTCTATAGAAATAAATTTTTGACAACATTTTCTATAGAAATAAATTTTTGACAAAATTTTCAATAGAAATAAAATTTTGACAAAATTTTCAATAGAAATAAAATTTTGACAAAATTTTCAATAGAAATAAAATTTTGACAAAATTTTCTATAGATATAAAATTTTAAGAAAAAATTCTGTAGATATAAAATGTTGAAAAAATTTTCTATAGGCATAAATTTTTGACAAAATTCTCTATAGAAATAAAATTTTGACAAAATTTTCTTAGATACAAAATTTTAAGAAAAATTTCTGTAGGTATAAAATGTTGACAAAATTTTCTATAGAAATGAAATTTTGACAAAATTTTCCATAGAAATAACATTTTGACAAAATTTTCCATAGAAATACATTTTTGACAAATTTTTCTATAGAAATAAATTTTTGGCAACATTTTCTATAGAAATAAATTTTTGACAAAATTTTCAATAGAAATAAAATTTTAACAAAATTTTCAATAGAAATAAAATTTTGACAAAATTTTCAATAGAAATAAAATTTTGACAAAATTTTCTATAGATATAAAATTTTAAGAAAAATTTCTGTAGATTAAAATGTTGAAAAAATTTTCTATAGGCATAAAATTTTAACAAAATTCTCTATAGAAATAAAATTTTGACAAAATTTTCTTAGATACAAAATTTTAAGAAAAATTTCTGTAGGTATAAAATGTTGACAAAATTTTCTATAGAAATGAAATTTTGACAAAATTTTCTATAGACATAAAATTTTTACAAAAATGGGTTCGATTCCTGCTTCGACTGAACACCAAAAAGTTTTTCAGCGGTGGATTATCCCACCTCAGTAATGCTGGTGACATTCTCTAAGTGGTTTCACTGCAATGTGCAATATACACAATATTAAGGACAAATTTCTTGAACATAAAGACAATTTATTGTTCACTATTCATGAATAGCTTTGCTAAAATTCACAATTTGAAAAATACTATAGCCTATCCTAATTTTAATTAAATGACTATATATATTCATTCTAGTGAACAGTATCTGCTCTTTGGCATGGGAAATGGACAAATCCGCATACAACATATCGATCAAGCGAACTTCACTGATCTACGTAACTATCGCTTGCTGGGAATGCATGATCCTCTAAATGGTAATATACCACGTCTCATACTCAGCCATGATGGTAGATATATTTTTAGCATTGGATTTGATGGAAATATTTTCGTTTACTATTGGTACGGTCCCCGAGTTGAGATGGAGAAAGAGCCTATGGTATTTATGCCTCGTAAAATTAAACCCGCTGAAGATATTATCGACGCTGAATATCCCTCATTGGAACAAGAAAAAATCTATGCTGAAATAAAACGTCAAGAAGAGGCAACAGCTGAACATGATCGCAAAGTTTTGAGTGATATTTCTGTATTACAGAAAAAATTCAATAACCTACTAGAGGAGAATCTCAACATCGATGACAACTTACGTATAGGACACCGCGATTTATTGTTAGATGAGCGTATCACGGGGCAAATACGGGATGAATTGCAAGCTGAATTAGATGATGTTCGAGAAGATTTGGCCTATGATTTGGAAGTATCTCAAGTTGGAAAGAAAAAGTTATATGATTATTTCATAAAGACTTTGGATCATGTACCCATAAAAATATCTAGTATAGGGTAAGTTAAATAAATAAGAGTAAATACAACAATTACAACAGCGTAAATATAATTCAATGCATTGTGATACCATGAGAAGGAATATACCGTTTTACCACCCAAATAGAACATTAAGAATTTAATACAAACGGTTCCTAGGACTTTCAGTTCTCTATAGCCATGTCCCCAACGATTTCTATAGCCATGTCCCCAAAGTTTGATTTGTAAAGCGTTATATTTTTACTATTGTTCAAAAGCAAATTTTGGACAGCAAACTAACGATTGATTGAGATCTCACGATATTAAATAGTTCTGGTTTCGAATAGGTCCTTAGTCAAAAATATATAAATATCAGTTAAACATAAATATAAAATGTGTGTCTTTTTTCCTCTTTTTTTTAATTTTAGGTCTAATGATGTTCTATATTCTTTTCGTTTGGAGCGTTTAGATAATAATTTTGAAGCTATCAAGGCAGACATTGAAGAACGATTGCGATTGGAAGCATTGAAGCAAAAGTATGTATATACAAAGTTCCCCATATTTGGTACAAAAACTCTTTTTATATTCCCTAAAATTTTAAATTATAATAAATACATACGGCAGTAAATTCGGTCAAGCTGAATTTTGTATGTCATCCACCATGAATGGCATAGAAAGTTCTAGTAAAAAATGTCATCTACAATCGAATTACTTTGGTTGTGGTAACACTTGTCTTAGTCCATATGGAGGCAGATTACTAAGTTCATAAATAATTTCAACCTATATGAACCAATTTTCGCACGGTAAGCCGAAAATCCAATCCTGTGATCGATTTATATGGTGGCTTTATAGTTATGGACCAAAGTTTGTATGATTGGCCATACCATACCATACCAAATTTAAAGCGGATTCGATGAAATTTGCACCAACAGGAAGCTCCGGAAATCAAATCTGGTTATATGGGGCTCTTTATAATTATGCACCAATAAGATCAAATTTTTGAATGGTGATTTGATGTTACATATTGACTTAACGTACCAAATTCCAACCAGATCTCATGAAGTTTACTTCTCTTAGGGGCTCCCTAAGCCAAATCAGGGGATCGGTGTTATTTCAACCGGATCGCATGAAATTTGCTCCTCCAAAAGCCTCCGCAAGCAAAATCTGGAGTCGGTTTATATGGGGGCTATACCTAAAAGTTAGGCGCCATATACTAAAACCACGTACCAAATTTCAACCGGATCGGATGAAATTTGCTCCTCCTAGAGGAACCGCAGGCCCAATTTGCGGATAGGTTTAATTTCAACCGGATCTGATGAAATTTGTCCCTCCAAAATCCTCCACAATCAAAACCTGGGGGTCGGTTTATATGGAGGCTATACCTAAAAGTGGTCCTATATAGCCCATTTGAAATACCAAATAAATAACAACTACATGTGCGAATTTTCAGATTGATAACTTGTTTCGTTCGGAAGTTGGGGTGATTTCAACAGACATATGGATAGACGGACATCGCTAGATCGACTCAGCATTTCAACACAACCAAGAATATATATTTACATTATAGCATCTGATGCCAATACTTCGATGTGTTACAAACGGAATGAAAAATATTATGCCAGGCTGAATCTTATATATCCTCCACCATGAATTGTGTACAATGTTCTACAAAAGCCTGTCATCCACATATACTAATATCACGTACCAAATTTAAATTAGATCAGATAAAAGCGGCTCCGGAATCAAATCTAGGGATCGGTTTATATGGGGCTATATAATTATGAACCGATTTGGTACAATTTTTGTTGCTGTGGTTGTTGAAGGGAATATTCTAGCATCTCGTAACAAATTTCAACCGGAACGGGTAAAATTTATACCTCTACGACCCTCCGGAAATCAAAGTTGGTGGTCAGTTTATATGCGGCATATACCTAAAAGTGGTTCGATATGGTCCATTTACAACACCATCCGACCTACATCAATAACAACTACTTGTGTAAAATTTCTAGCCGATAGCTTGCTTCGTTCGAAAGTTAAGCAGATTTCAACAGACGGACGGACGGACATTCCAAGATGTCTCAGACTTTATGGGGTCTGAAATTTTTAATGCGTCTTCCAAACCATCAACCATTTTCTCATATCCGAAACGAATGCTTTCGTTCGACTAGAATGCCCAAAACAGCTGAATTTATAAAGGAAAATCAGCTGTTTTGGTCATTTCAGTCGAACGAAAGCGTTCGTTTCGGGTATGAAAAATTAGCTGTATAGGGTTTTCCGGACGGAATGTCTGTGTTTGTAAAGAATCTTACAGTGTGTCCAATCCATACGACAATTCGTTGATGACTAAATAATCGGTAAATGTGTTATCGATCCCATAAACATGCAGCAGTATCGATTATGCCTTCGGACTTAACTTATAATGTGGCCAATATATGGGATATTTTCGACACGACCACTGTCGTCCGGATAAACTTATAGCCTGCAAGGCACATAACGGGCAGAAAAGAATAGGTGCATACCGGGCGAAAGTAAGAGCAAAATATAAACAATACTTACGTTTGTTCCTCATTTCTGCGCAATACAATTTTTGGTGTTGAATGTACTTCTTCATTCACGCGTGGCATAACTTTCATAAAAAAATCTAAACCTTTTCCAATTGTTGCCTTTTTTACAAAAGAACCTACAAAAAGATCGTATTCCAGGTAAAATGCGAAAAAGTGCACATATTTTACAAGAAAAGAAAACGTCCCCATCCTATGGTGGAGGAGGGTATAAAAAGTAAAATAGTGTAAAAAAATCTTAAAGAACTTCCAATATATAACATATGAAGCAATGAAAAGTTGTTACATACTCTCCCAAAGACATTAAAGAAATCGATTAAGTTAATGCCAACGGCGGCTGGTAGGAATACTTCATGTATTGAATAGTCTAACACCCATGTTCCGATATCCACTTCAATTCCACTTCCACTATTCACGTCAAATCCACGAACGTGAAAATTTGGTGTTCTTAATTCCACGTTCTTTTTTGAACTTTTCTGTAACCAGCTGGGTTGCACAAATTACCCAAAAATTCACTAAGGCGGAAATCAAAATAAGTGGAATCAATAGACTTATTATAATTTATTATTTTTTTTAATTAAAAATGACGCACTTCTAATAAAACTCATGTATAAAATATACAACATTTCAAATTTTTTACGCGAGTACTTTTTTTAACCGGAAATACACCCATCTTGGACATAATTTAACTTTCACCAAGACTTTTGCAAGTGAATTGATTTCACGAAAATTCCGGTGAAAGTGGATTGTAGGACACGAAAATTTTGGAATTAATTCACATTCACCTGGAAGTGGATTTGGGAACATGGGCATAAATACTCCTGAAATAACGGGCTGCCACAATACCTAACTTAACCTAACTATGGTAAGTCTTTATATTTTGATGGCGGTAAGGGCTCAAGAGCTTTTAGCAACCAGATTTCCACCTCAACTACCAACCCTATTTTTGCTGAAATTTTTCTAAATACTTATAACACTACATTTCACTTACACTTACATGCTGCCTACTCCATCAGAGGAAACTCTCCAGTGGAATCGAGTGACATTACACCAACGTAAGATCTACAACTTTTTTCTAGAAAAATTTCATCCATAATGGATCAAACTAACTCGTAATTACACCGATGCTTATTCCTTAGACGTACCATTATGACTACGGCCGAGTACAAGGATGACAGTATGCCAGAACCACCAAAAGAGACATTCTTTTTTGGACGGGATCCTAATTCTATAATACCACGTTTTAGTCGCAAAATGCTTCGGCTCTTAAGTCGCTATCGTTCACGACAACTCTATCAGGTAGAACGATCGTTCAACTGGGAGAAGATGTTTAAACAAAAACCTGATCCTAATAAAAATCATCCCGATGACGATCGGAAAATTCAAGAAGCCCAAAGAAGTATTGGGGATTATAAATTGAAGACGGGTCCCCAATATGAGCCACAACCTCATGAGACTTTAACCTATAAATATAAAGAAATTGTTACATTGCGGGAAAACTTACATGGACTTATTAATAATTTTAATCAGCGTGTCTTTGTCCTAAGAAAGGACAAAAAGGATTTGTACGATATGATAGAAAAGAAACGAAAGCGTTTGGAAGAACTTCATCAATATATACCGGAGAAGAATCGTAAATATCTCATGGACATACCACCGCTCAACAGGGATGAAGAATGGCCAGAGTTGAATTTAATCGAACATTGTCATCCTGGATGTAATATCAATATTAAAGATATACTCTATCTGGAGAAGAAGGTGGAGGATATGGTACCTAAAGGGGAATCTTCCGAGAGAGTCAAATCTATCATTACCCCCGAATCTTTAAATGAATACGAAAAATGTTCTGCTTTAAATGTGAAAGATCTTGAAAGTTTTCCCTATAGTTCATCACTGATCTCTGAACTAATGGAGTTTCAACAATCAAGCGAGCCTATGTCAAAGGAGATGGACAATAGCCACTACGCTTCATCATATCCATGGCTCTCTGAATTGCGTTATCGCTGGTTATTGGATTTATTAATGGAACAAGATGGTATTGTACATATGATCCATGAGAATATTAAAATATTTGATAAACGCCTCCGTGAATTGGAAGATATACGTTTGCACACCAAATTTGAGGCTGAATTCATGCAAAGCTATTTGACTGTACTCAATCAGGAATTGTATATTTTGCGCGATAGCGAACAAATTGAAAATCAACTTTTGAATAATGCCGAAACTGCCATGCAGATTCGTAATGAGGCTCAGACTTCCATAAATATTCTGAATCGGCAAATTGAAGATCTCCGCAAGAATTGTGATCGTTTCAATGAGCAAATATTGATGATTCAAGCAAAATTTCATAGTACCACAAAAGGTCACAAGTTTTACGATTTTCTAAGGAGAATTTTCAAAAAGAAATGGCGTCCACCAAAGCCTGCCAAGGCTGCTGACGGTAAGTTTATAAATATGGTCATTCATATTTCTACACTTCACTAGATATCATCCACATTATACATAAAATAGAGATTTTATCTTAAATTAAGGATTTGTGGAATTTTAAATTAAGTCTTTATTTTTGCATTAAAAGGTGTTCCAACTAGAGGTGGGTGCCACCGTGGTGCAAAGGTTAGCATGTCTTACTTTGGTTGAAACTGGTATTGAACCCATGACCATTTGTATGTCATGGGTTCAATCCCAGTTTCGATCAAACACCATAAAGTTTTTCAGCGGTGAATTATTCAAAGGATCTCTCCGTGGTTTCACCGCAGTGTGGAACGCCGTTCGGACTCGGCTATAAAAAGGAGGTCTCTTGTCGTTGAGCTAAACATAGAATGGCCAGAACTCAGTGAAAAGTTCGCCTGAAATAAAACGGGCTGCCACTTAAACCTTTTCACCTTTTCTTTTACGTACACAAGATATAATAATGAACCGATATCGGTCAGTTTTTGCGGCTATTAAGGGGTATATATTAACATCATATAACAAATTTCAGCCGGATCGAATGAAATTCGCTGCTCCAAGAGGATCCAGTTGTGAATTCTGGGGATCAGTTGGGATCGAATCCAACCCAGATAAGTCTGTTATTATAAGATATAATTATACAAATTCTTGCAAGAGCTGTATACCGGGTTTAAAATGTTTATAGAAATATTTAAAATCTATTAAAATATTCCTTCATTTCAAAATATTTTTATTTAACACTAAGTACGTATTATCGAGATTTGCCAATCGCCTTTCAATAGAAAATCTATATTTCAAAAATTCAATTGCTTTTCAGTTAAAAGTGAGTTCTAAGTTCGCGTTTAACACTAAAATTAAAAATAAACCCGTACAGCAATAATAAAATGCTATATCTTTATATTTTATATAACTTGATAATGGAATGTTCTAGAGGAACAATTCGATAAGTTGACTTTCTTTACAATGAATTATTAAAGAAAATTAACCGTGAAAAAATTACTGTCGTAACTCGATATAGGCTCGCACAGAGAATGAAGCCGACCCATTTTTGTCGTCGGCGGCTTGACGGCTAAGCCGATATAAATTTACAATTTTCCATTATAAAATCAATTTAAAGTTATTCGAATGGTAATGAGATTAGTTATACAACCAATCATACAATCACATTTAGGTTTGGTTGGGTTAGGTGGCAGCCCGATGTATCAAGCTCACTTAGACTATTCAGTCCATTGTGATACCACATTGGTGAACTTCTCTCTTATCACTGAGTGCTGCCCGATTCCATGTTAAGCTCAATGACAATCACATTTACATTTCATTAAAATTTTCTGAGCCAAATTTTTGCAAAATTATTATAGCAACTTGATACTGACGGATTTTAAGTGGAAAGTCGAAACATTTTGACAATAAATACAACAATTACTAATAATTTTTTCTAACAATTACTAATAATTTAAATCATTATTTTTGAGTCGAGATTAGTCGACATATTCGGAGGTGGCTTCGACTGGCAAAAACTGGTAGGCTTCTTAAATCGGCGGCACGACTCGGCGGCTTCATTCTCTAGTTCTAAGTTCTTTATAATGGTAATTTTTCACAAAGCATTTTTCAGAAATATCACATCCCAAACTAAATTAATTGCCTAAAACGGCGAGTTATCTTATTACATCTCCTATTGAGGCTGGTATGCACCTCTAGCGGAAATTTTTATATATTTGCTAACGAAAATTCCGTGAGCCTTTATTATCGATTGTTTATATTTTGCTCCCATAAGAAATGCATTGCAAAACTGCGTTATTGGCATGCAAACGAAATTTCAGCTGTAGGTGCACACCAGGCCTTATCGACTACATAATACTAAATGAAAACATTTGTGCGTCAATGCCTACGCAACCAATTAGGCTTCGCTGGTAGCACAGTGAACTATAGTAATACTAGCCGTGTTAAGAGGTCGCTCACGTCGCCACACAAGTAAAGACATTTACCCATAAACTTATTATTTAGTATATACATAAACCAACAATTTATAGCTTTGTTTCATATATTTTAGCTTTGTTTAATAGATTTTAGCTGTGTTTCATAATACTATACAAATAAAACACATCTCATTACTTTCGATGTCCATAATTCTCGTATGTTTTTTCCTTATAAGTTAAGTACAAATACTACATTCCAACCTATAGCTGACGGAAGTGTGTGTCTTCTGTTTGTGATGGCACGTAGCTGGACATTGATCGCTAGACCGTTATTAGTGTTTGCAGATCTGCTCAGTGGCCATCCGTCACTCTCCCAACATAAATTTGCTTTGACAGATGTTTGGTGCTGAAATTCATGTGTCGGCCTTCTGTTGCATCGACGACGGGTCGAGACGCACAGTTAGGCGTTGTTTCGTCGGGCGTTTCTGGCGATGATTGGTGGTACGCCGCCGTTCTGACCCAAAGCTTCCCGACGGTTTACAATTGCTGTGAGGCCGGCATAGAATTTCCCAATCTGTCGTTTTCAAAATTTCTTAGTTAAGTAACTTGGTAGCTTAGCTTCGGATTTTCGTAAATTTGCAGTTCAGAACACTTCCACATAAGTGGCATTGCCGAGCAATTTGCCCATTAATTTTATTGAAATATGTAATAAATAAATTATATTTATTATTATATGGTAAATAAATTATAAAGATTTTAGTATTAAAAAGATGTATGAAAGAAACATCAATGAATTTTATTCTTAATATTAACTAATAATCATGAAATTGATTTAAAGGTTTTCAAAGAAAAACCTCATCATTTGAGATAATTATGGGATGCTTACTTATTTCATAATAAAAAGGAAGTGATGCCGTTAACAATTAAAAGCGATTTCAGCAAAATGATTTTTCAAAATTAATAATTAAAAGCAATTCTAGCCAAATGACATAAAATTTTGCATAACCAAAATAAAGTGGCTGCCCTATGTCCTCGATTGCTACATAAATACAATGTTAACTGTGGCCGGATACGAAACACACTTGGAGCCCAGGTTCGAATCCTGCGAGAACCTCGATTGTTTTTTATTTTTATTAAATATTTTGGATGAAACTTTTTAATTTTTTGTTTTGTAAAATATTATTTAGTCCGAATACCCTTTCGAAAGTTTTTTTGCAATAATGAACGCTAGCGAAAAGTAGTGCCAAACGTATTTGAGAAAAAATTCAACATTCGATAAAAGAAATGGAAGTTTTCTACAAAAATTTTCTTTTAGGTGCGACCGATATTATTTTTTAATTTGTAATTATAAAGAATTGAGTATGTCGTTAACAATTAAAAGCGATTTCAGCAAAATGATTTTTTAATAATTTAAAGCAATTCTAGCCAAATGACAACATAAAATTTTGCATAACCAAAGTAAAGTGGCTGCCCTATGTCCTCGATTGCTACATAAATACAATGTTAACTGTGGCCGGATACGAAACACACTTGGAGCCCAGGTTCGAATCCTGCGAGAACCTTGATTTTTTTTTTATATTTTTATTAAATATTTTGGATGAAACTTTCTAGCACCATATTTTTATTTTTTTTTTAGTTTAGTTTTTCAGCCCGAATATCCTTTCGAGAGTTTGTTGCAATAATTAAGGCTAGCGAAAAGTAGTGCCAAACGTATTTGAGAAAAATTACAACATCCGATAAAAGAAATGGAAGTTTTCTACAAAAAATTCTTTTTAGACGCAGACCGATATTATTTTTATACCCTTCACCACTACTGTGGTACAGGGTATAATAAGTTTGTGCATTTGTATGTAACGCCAAGAAGGAGTAATCATAGACCAACCTTTTAGTATACGGATCGGCTTAGAATTAAATTCTGAGTCGATTTAGCGATGTCCGTCTGTCTGTCTGCACTCAAAAAAAAGTGAACTCTCTATTTCACTAAAGCCAATTTAACTTTATTTTAGTTCATGAAATTATTATGTTTGGAGGAAGTTTCCTTTACTCTAATATTTTTTTGTGTACGTTAGTTAAATTAACTAAGACCGAGGAAAAAAATATACTCAAATGTAGCATAAAGATTAACTAAATTCGTGTCTTCCACAAAATAGTTCAGAATTTCTTTAAATTTGTAAATTTTACCAAAAATGCATCCACCGTGAACTTCGTATTTCACTAAAGACATTCTTGCAATTTTGAACTCCAAGTTTTTCCTTCAAACTACAAAATTTTCTTTAACAAGTGAAAAAACTTAGTTATGCCTAATAAATTTTCTTGAATTTGTCGAAAAATATTTACTTATTTTTATGACATCGGCGTGATTCCAACGTTTGTAATACTGTTTAGTTAAAATTTTCTACAAATATCCAAAATTTTCTAAAATTAACCGAAATTTTTCTTCCTGGTGGGTTCACTGTTTTTTCAGTGTGTTGATGTATTTTTGTGTGCACAGTACAGCTCGCAGTTTTAGTCCGATTATCCTAAAATTTGGTATAGGGTCCTGTTTCGGCTCAAAGACCCTATTGATCGGTTCAGATTTAGATATAGCTGTCATATATATTTTTCACCGATCTGGTCATAATTGGCGTGTATATCGACCGATCTTCCTCAAATTCCGTACATCCGAATATTTTATGAGTCTCGAAAAACTTGCAAAATATCAGCCAAATCAGTTTAAATTTAGATATTGCTCCCATATATAGCTTTCGCCCGATTTACACTCAGTTGCCCACAGAGGCCAATTTTTTGCTCCGATTTAGATGAAATTTTGCATAGGGATTAGAATTAGCATTGTAACTATGCGTGCCAAATTTGGTTGAAATCGGTTCAGATTTGGATATATCTCCCATATATAGCTTTCGCCCGATTTACACTCATATGACCACAGAGGCCAATTTTTAACTCCGATTTAGTTGAAATTTTGCACAGGGAGTAGAATTAGCATTGTAGCTATGCGTGCTAAATTTGGTTGAAATCGGTTCAGATTTAGATATAGCTTCCATATATATTTTTCGCCAGATATGGACTTATATGGCCCCAGAAGCCAGAGTTTTGGCCCAATTTGGTTGAAATTTTTCACTAGGAGTACAATTAGTAGTATAGTCATGTGTGCCAAATTTGATTGAAATCGGTTCAGATTTAGATATAGCTCCCATATATATTGTTTCTGATTTCGACAAAAATGGTCAAAATACCAACATTTTCCTTGTAAAATCGCCACTGCTTAGTCGAAAAGTTGTAAAAATGACTCTAATTTTCCTAAACTTCTAATACAAATATATCGAGCGATAAATCATAAATAAACTTTTGCGAAGTTTCCTTAAAATTACTTCAGATTTAAATGTTTCCCATATTTATACCCTTCACCACTACTGTGGTACAGGGTATAATAAGTTTGTGCATTTGTATGTAACGCCAAGAAGGAGTAATCATAGACCAACCTTTTAATATACGCAAAAAAAATGTGCAAATGATTTACACTCATATGACCACAGAGGCCAATTTTTTGCTCCGATTTAGTTGAAATTTTGCACAGGAAGTAGAATTAGCATTGTAGCTATGCGTGCCAAAATTGGCTGAAATCGGTTCAGATTTAGATATATCTCCCATATATAGCTTTCGCCCGATTTACACTCATATGACCACAGAGGCCAATTTTTAACTCCGATTTAGTTGAAATTTTGCTCAGAGAGTAGAATTAGCATTGTTGCTATGCGTGCCAAATTTGGTTGAAATCGGTTCAGATTTAGATATAGCTCCCATATATATGTTTTTCTGATTTCGACAAAAATGGTCAAAATACCAACATTTTCCTTGTAAAATCGCCACTGCTTAGTCGAAAAGTTTTAAAAATGACTCTAATTTTCCTAAACTTCTAATACATATATATCGAGCGATAAATCATAAATAAACTTTTTCAAAGTTTCCTTAAAATTGCTTCAGATTTAAATGTTTCCCATATTTTTTTACTAACATTCCACCCTAGTGCATTAGCCGACTTAAATTTTGAGTCTATAGATTTAGTAGAAGTCTATCTAATTCGGTCCAGATCGAGTTATATTTAAATGTATGTATTTGGGACAAACCTTTATATATAGCACCCAACACATTTGACGGGTGTGATATGGTATCGAAAATTTAGATCTACAAAGTGGTGCAGGGTATAATATAGTCGGCCCCGCCCGACTTTAGACTTTCCTTACTTGTTTTTACTAAAATTGTGTTCCACCCTAGTGCATTAGCCAACTTAATTTTTGAGTCTATAGAATTTGTAAAAGTTTATCAAATTCTGTCCACATCGAGTGATATTTAAATGTATGTATTTGGGACAAACCTTTATATATAGCACCCAACACATTTGACGGATGTGATATGGTATCGAAAATTTAGATCTACAGAGTGGTGCAGGGTATAATATAGTCGGCCCCGCCCGACTTTAGACTTTCCTTACTTGTTTTTTACTAAAATTGTGTTCCACCCTAGTGCATTAGCCAAATTTTGAGTCTATAGATATTGTAAAAGTCTATCAAATTCTGTCCAAATCGAGTGATATTTAAATGTATGTATTTGGACAAACCTTTATATATAGCACCCAACACATTTGACGGATGTGATATGGTACCAAATTAAAAGTGGAACTGTTACCAGTGACTGGCTACGAAACACACTTGGAGCCCAGGTTCGAATCCTGCAAGAACCTCGATTTTTAAGTTTTTTTCATTTTTATTAAATATTTTGGACGAAACTTTTTGGCGCCATATTTTTAAATTTGTTTTTAGTTTTTTAAATAAAATATTTTTTTGAGAGTTTTATGGCATTGTTAACGCTAACGAGAAGTAGTGCCAAAAAGTATTTGAGAAAAAATTACTACCTTCGATAAAAAATGGAAGTTATTCTAATAAAACTCTTTTTAGTATTTTAAGAAAAAAAATAGAACGTCCCATAAAAATGTAAGTTATTAAAAAAATCTTTTTAGGCGCATCCGGATATTGTTTTTTTTTAATTTATAATTTAATAAAATAAAAACAAAATAATGAAATACCTAAATGCATTTTATACTAAATATATTCAAAGAAAACCTCATTATATGAGATAAATTTTCGAATGCTTAATTCATAATAAAAAGGAAGTTATGCCGTTAATAATTAAAATCAATTCCAGCCAAATGAATTTTCAAAAAAAAAAATACATAACGAAATTAAAAGTGGATGTGTTATGTTCTCGATTGCTTCAGAAATGCAATGTTACCAGTGACCGGCTACGCAATACATCATGACTTGGAACCCAGGTTCGAATCTTGCGCGACCCGCGTTTTTTTTAAGATTTACTTTTTTATTTTTATTAAATAATTTCGACGAATCTTTCTGGGGCCATTAATTTTTGTTTATTTTGTTTATAAAATAAGTTTTGTACACAATGGATCGTTTATTGACATAGTTAGCGCTAGCAAAAAGTAGTGCCAAAATGTTCTTGAGAAAAAATTATATTCCATAAAAAAAAAACAAAACGCAATTTGTTGCTCAAAATTTTATTTTTAAGTGCTTTCCGATATTATTTTTAAAATTTTATTATTAAGTGCTTTCCGATATTATTTTTTTTTAATTTGTAAATATAATAAAGATTTTAACAATGTAAATAACATATATAAATGGATTTTATACTAAATATATTCAAAGAAAATCTCATTATTTTATATAAATTATCTTATGCTTATTTCATAATAATGAGGAAGGTAATGTGCGATTAACACCCAAAGTGGCTGTCCTATGTCATCAATAGCTTCATAAATGCAATGTACCAGTGACCAGCGTTACCGTTGGGAATTTTCAAAAAGTGGCACAAAAAGTGGCAAACGTCGAAAAAAGGGGCACAATTATTTTTGAAAAGTGGCACATTCTTTTTATTAACTTATACAAAAACAAAAAAAACTTAAGAAATAAATACTGCTATGAGGTCAAGTTAAAATATATTTTGCGAATTCATACAAATTGGTGAACAAATCCTATTTAAAATTATTTTTTAAGCGTCTATAAAATAATCAGGCCTTTCAATTATATCTTTAAATTTATTTACGATATCAAAATAATTTATATCATCATTGGTTTTTAAGTAATGCGGAACCCCCTTTTCTTCAGTTTTTTGTCATTTATGTCAATTCATGGTAAAATTTGTCCACAACTTTCGGATTGTGATGTCGTTTTGTGACCTATCTATATTGTTTTAATGTTTTAATATACAAAGAATTTTTATAGTCGATATCTGCTAAATCACGTTTTTACAAACTTTCTTACAAAATTTATGTATATTTGTAATAGAATATTTTTGTTAAATATAATTAATAAACAATTTAAGGTAAGCACTATGTTCGATTTTCGAGTTGAAATTTTCGCGGTTACTTTACTAAAACAGTTCAATATAAAGCAGATAAATTAACTCAATAACTCAATCATTTATAATTTTGATTATTTCAGGAAAAGTAATCGCGAAAATAAAGTGATTTTCAACTCGAAAACCGAACATAGTACTCACGTTTAGGAGGATTCGCTTTGGAATGTTCTGTTAACGGTATTCATACTTTTGATAATATAAACTAAAAATTTAAGATAAATCTTTGGTATTTGAAAGTGCATTTTGGATCTTTAACATATACTTTCTCTAATTTCTTAGGACACTGTTCTTCCAATTTTTCTCTAATGAGGTAATGCTTCAATACTGTCCACTGTTCCAGCATTCATTTTGAGGAATATAGTAGAATTGGAACAATCTGTCTCAAAGGGCGATTGCAATTTTTTCTAACTGGGTCCTTATGGGATCCATCATCAATTATTTCCTGCGGTCGTAATACACACCTTAAACATTTTCATATTTATCCTGATATTTCATGCCACAATAAATTTGGCATATTCAAAGTACGGTTTACCAAATAAGTTGAATCGTAACTGTTCACGTAATAAGAATTAATGAGCGAAGGCTGTTGGTGCACAATATTAAATTTTCTTAATAACACATCTATGGTGATAACTACCCATAATATTTAAACTTTTGAAAAAGTGCCACGAATTATTGGAAAAGTGGCACAAAATCGTAAAAAGTATCACATTTAGTGGCACAAACAAAAAGTGGCGCAAAAGTGGCACCGTCCAAGAAAAGTGGCAAATTTGCCACTAAAGTGGCACAACGGTAACGCTGCCAGTGACCGGGTACGCAAAACGTCATAACTTGGAGCCCAGGTTCGAATCCTACGAGACCCTCATTTTCTAAAACAATTAGTTTTTTTTTGTTTTATTTGTTTTTATTTTTAGTAAATATTTTGGATGAAACTTTCTAGCACCATATTTTTATTTTTTTTTTTTTTTTTTTTTTTTGTAAAATATTGTTTAGCCCGAATACCCTTTCGAGAGTTTGTTGCTTACGAAAACGCTTGCGAAAAGTAGTGCCAAACGTATTTGAGAAAAATTACAAGATTCTATAAAAGAAATGGAAGTTTTCTACAAAAAATTCTTTTTAGGCGCAGATCGATATTATTTATATTATTTAATTTGTAATTATAAAGAAGTAAGTAAATTTAAAACAAAATAAATAAATTACCTAAATGCATTTTATACTAAATATATTCAAAGAAAATCTCATTATATGAGATAAATTATCGGATGCTTATTTCATAATAAAAAGAAAGTTATGCCGTTAATAACTAAAATCAATTCCAGCCAAATGAATTTTGAAAAAAAAAAAAAAAAAAAAAATTACATAACGAAATTAAAAGTGGATGTGTTATGTTCTCGATTGCTTCAGAAATGCAATGTTACCAGTGACCGGCTACGCAATACATCATCACGCGACCCGCGTTTTTTAAAAGATTTTTTTATTTTTATTATATATTTTGGACGAATCTTTCTGAAACTATATTTTTTAAATTGTTTTGTTTTGTTTTTTATTTTTATTTTTTTTTGACCAAATAGTTATTGGTCAGAATCGCCTTATGAGTGTTTGTTGGAATGGTTAATGCTAGTGTGTATTTGAGAAGTTGTTCTATAAAAAATTCTTTTTAAGCGCATCCCAATATCCTCTATCAATTTTTTTTCCACCATCAATGATGTTCATTTTTGCAAGTCTTCGAAAATAAGCTATTTGAAGTGAATATTTAAATTTTGGTCAATAAAATGTCGCAAAGCAGAATGGAAAATCAATACAAATGTAAAAAATAACAATGAAAATAAGAATAAAAATAAAATTTTCATCCTCGCAGGGAGTTGAACCTCTGTCACTTGACTTTTTCACTCCTATGGAAGTTCTTTTGAGAAGGGTTTGCAAATAATGAGAATTTAAAATTGTGCATATATTGAGTTTACATGTGAAAAATATATACAACCCCAACAAAACAAAACAAAAAATGGAAGTTGTTCCACAAACATTTCTCTTAAAGCGCATCCCGGAATCCCCCATCAAGATTTTTCCAATTCCGATGCAGTTCTTTTGAAGAAGTCCACAAACATTTCTTTTAAAGCGCATCCCGTAATCCCCCATTAAGTTTTTTGTGGACAAGTCCACAAACATTTCTTTTAAAGTGCATCCCTGGATCTCCTATCGATTTTTTTCACTTCCGATGCAATCCTTTTTGACAAGTCTTAGAAAGTACGGAATTAGTCCGTTTTAAGTGATAATGTAAGTTTTGTAAAAAAATGAAAGTAAAAAAATAATAATAAAAAATAAAAAATAAAAAATCAACCCCGCTGGGATTTGAACCTGTGCCGTTTGACATTTTCACTCCCATGGAAGTTCAATTGAGAAGGTTTTGCAAATTACGTTAATTTTTAATTTTTTGTTGATTGTTAATGGAAAAATATATTTATACAAATATATATGCCGAAAAAAAAAACGATGTATAACATAAAAAAAAAATATTTTGTTTAAAAAATATTTAATATAAAAATTGCCGCTGGTGAGATTTGAACCAGCGTTCTTTATTTTTTCATTCATAATAATAAAGAACATCTCAGGAAGTAATTAGAATGTCATGCCGTGGTGTCATATGTTATTAGGTTCATATCATAAACATTTGAATACACGTTTTATGCATTTTATTCGATGGCGTTTGTGGCTGAGTGTGCTAAGGCGTTCTGTTATGGTGCCAAACAGACCCAGGTTCAACTCCCGGTGGTAGCAAAGATTTTCAATTTGTAAAAATTAGGTAATAAGAAAATAAAAGTGCAACAAAAACTGCTAGTAATATATTAACGAAGTGTGTCGTTAAAAGTCAGCAAATGAAACAATTTCGTTAATACAACGAAATTTCTTTTGTTATTACAGAATCATCGGAATCTTCGTCAGAAGATGAAACATCGAGTGAGGATGACGAAGATACGAACAGCGTTGATTTAACAGATATGACGGCCATACGATTAGATGAATCTCATTGTCCGGCCGGATTGGAGAGGAGCATGTATGAATTGGCTTTTAAATTTCGAACCGATAGACATGATATGGAACGAGCATTGAGCGAAGCCCTCAGGCAAATCGAAATAAAAAAGGAAGAAATAAAAGAGGCTGAAAAGAAAATGAAATATCATGAGCAAATCTACAATCAAGAGAATCAAACTTTGCTAGAGTTCAGGGTAAGTTGTTGTTGCATTACATATCAACCACCTTGTATGAGAACAGTAGCTTCTAACTGAAATAAAATACGGACTTTATACATATACCTTCTTGGTTCGTACACCGATCCTGTGTTACCGTTGCACCACTTTTCTAATATCCCGTGTAAAAATTGGAGGATCCAATCCTATCTAATAATATCAAATTGGATCTGTTCAGATATTGGTTCAGACATAATTAGATATGCACAGATATGCTATATATGGTGCTAGATCTGGTTAGATATAATTGCAGATCTCATCATATATAGTATAATATCTAATTATATCTGGCATATCTAATAATATATGCTTGGATACGACCATATATAGCACTATATCTAATAAGATATGGTAGATATAACATCATATCTGACTATATATGGGGTTAAATACGGTCCAAAATATAATAAAAAAAATCATGAACAAGTTAAAAAGATTTTTGAAATACACGTCTAAACCTCAATGTCATTATGGCAAATGTCAACGCCGTCAGGGGCATCACTTCTAAACAAATTTAACGCCAGACTAGCTGAGAAAATTAAGAAATTTAATATAATTGTTTTCAATGTGTTCCTTTGATAAAGTGTATATCGTTTCCTTTATTGCGGAGATTATGTAGGTAAGTAGATTGTATTTGTTATTTCCTTAGTAGTCATTTTCATATTGTTTTACTATTTTCTAGATTTGGAAAAAAAGGAAACCTCAGTGGTGTACTGGTTAACATGCCCGCCTTGCATTCAAAAGGTCACGGTTCAATCCCAGTTCCGACCAACACCAAAAATTATTTCGGCGGTGGATTATCTCCTCGCAGTAATGTTGGTGACATTTCTGCTTCAAAGATTCTCTAAGTTGTTTCAGCGCAACGTGAAATGCCGATAGGACTCGATTATAGCAAGGAGGTCCCATGTTATTGAGCTAATTATTGAATCGAGCAGCAGTCAGTGATAAGTGAGATGTTGATCACTGTGATGTCATGATGGTCTGAATAGTATGTATGAGCCTAAAATAACAGCCTATCGCTATACCTAACCTAATCCCGAATACACTTTAAATGTGAGTATTAAAAGCAACATAAAATATATGGCAATTTTTATTGCAACTTAAAGAAGAATGATCCAAAACAATACTAATACTTGCTTACATAGTTCAATATATTCCCATATTTGTTTATTCCTATATTTGTTTAATAATTGTTTTTTTACGTAATTTCATTGCAGATTGCCTTAACGCTGTAATACTTTAGTCGCGTGTCTAAGTCCAAAGCAGAAGAAACAAACGAAAAACCCTTGGACAACACTCTAACTCAACTGTCAATACTCTTAAATAGCTTTGATGGATCAATTTAAATTAAATATATTTATTATGCACATACTTTTTGTCTGTATTATTAAATAAAACAATTGATCTCATTTTATATACAAATTATGGGCTTTTATGTGTTGAAAGATCTCGAAAGATACAATTGTATCAAATAATATACAATTATATCAAATTAGATCTGATTAGATGTGTCTCATTTTTGAGATCTGATCAGATCCAATTTCATAGTATTTAGATCTGACCAGATATAACCATTTTTCGGATCTGCTCAGATCTGACCATATCTTGGCTCAGATCTAACCATATCAAATCAGATCCCCCAATTTTTACACGGGATGCCACTCTTTTGAGGCGTTGACACATTTGTGACACTTTTTGTGTCATTTAATGCCATATGTTTCAGATTTTTGTGGGATCTCCGCAGAACTGTTAGTTTCAAGGTTTGATTTTCGTGAAGTGGAGATAAAAATATTGTTGGTTTTATTTTAATCTGATTAAATTCAATTCAATTCAATTTCACAATTTTATGGAAATGGATGCCACTTTTGTGATACTTTTTAGTAAATCTCAACACCAACGCTGCATCGATTCCAAAACTTGAATTACAGCTGGAGTTATCGATTATCAGTTCAGCGAATAGTCTCTTTATATAGGATCGGATAATACATATTTTCCAATAAATAAAAAAATTTATATTTACTTCGATCTATGCATTTCATTTACATATTTCCAGCGTAAACGTCAACAGGAGTTAAATAAAGTTTATGTGGCCGTCATACTCCATATGCATCAGTTACAACATTTTCGTGAGGGAGAGGACTATCGTGATCTAAGTAAAGCCGTTCTATTTGATTCCACCCTGTTGATGAACTTAATGGGTCGAGTAGACCAATTAAAAGTAGAAACATTGGAAACTCGTCGCATGCATCGTATTAATATCGTTCATTTGCGTCGATTGAATACTGACTTGAAATTTATGCGTTCGGAAATAAGTAGGCTAGAGGATTTAATTCGCCAAGAAATGATGAAGAAATTTGGTATGGTCATAAATATGGACGAACTCGAAGAGGAGGTTTTAAGAAAATACGTATTTGAATTGGAGACTACAGCCGAGGATGAAATGCATTCATTGGAAATGGAAATGAAGAAAAAGAGGGTGAGTACACATAAAGGATTTTTAAAATAATAGCAGCATTTAGGCATATAATGATAGTCACACTGAAAAAACAGTGAACCCACCAGGAAGAAAAATTTCGGTTAATTTTAGACAATTTTGAATATTTTTAGAAAATTTTAACTAAACAGTATAACAAACGCTGGCATCACGCCGATGTCATAAAAATAAGTAAATATTTTTCGACAAATTCAAGAAAATTTATTAGACATAATTAAGTTTTTTCATTTGTTAAAGAAAATTTTGTAGTTTGAAGGAAAAAATTGGAGTTCAAAATTGCAAGAATGCCTTTGGTGACATACGAAGTTCATCATGAACGCATTTGTAGTAAAATTTACAAATTTAAAGAAATATTGAACTATTTTGTGGAAGGCGCGAATTTAGTTAATCTGTATCCTTCATTTGTGTATATTTTTTTCCTCGGTTTAATTAATTTAACTAACGTACACAAAAAATTATTAGAGTAGAGGAAACTTTCTCCAAACATAATAACTCCATGAACTAAAATAAAGTTAAATTGGCTTTAGTGAAATAGAGAGTTCACTTTTTTTTTGAGTGCATATAGACTATTCGGTTCACTGCGATACCACATGTGGTATCTCCCCTTATAATCAGGGATGGAAAATGCAGTACTATAGTACTTTTTTCAGTGGTCAGTGCCGTAGTACCCCCGGGAATGATTTAGTACCGTTTGTGTATACAGTTTTGAACCGATATTAGATTTATGGTACTATAGTTGTTACAAAATGTTTTACAATTTTAAGAAAGTCTTTAGCAAACTTATTTGTTAATGCTTTTTTACAAATTTGGCAAAACAATCAAGTTCATGTGGGAAGAAAATCTCGATTTTGTAAGAGCCAGAATCATGTACTAAAATAATACAGTCACGGTTGAAATATATAGAAAATTTTATATATAGAAAATTTTGTCAAAATTTTATTTCTATAGAAAATTTTGTCAATATTTTATTTCTATAGAAATTTTTGTAAAAATCTTATTTTTATAGAAAATTTTGTCAAATTTTTATTTCTATAGAAAATTTTGTCAAAATTTTATTTCTATAGAAAATTTTGTCAAAATTTGATTTCTATAGAAAATTTTGTCAAAATTTGATTTCTATTTTGTGAAAATCTTATTTCTATAGAAAATTTTATTTCTATAGAAAAGTTTGTCAAAATTTTATTTCTATAGAAAATTTTGTGAAAATCTTATTTCTATAGAAAATTTTGTCAAAATCTTGTTTCTATAGAAAATTTTGTCAAAATTTTATTTGTATAAGAAATTTTGTCAAAATTTTTTTTCTATAGAAAATTTTGTCACAATTTTATTTTTTTTTTATTTATTAATTTTGTTAACATTTTATTTCTATAGAAAATTTTGTCAAAATCTTGTTTCTATAGAAAATTTTGTCAAAATTTTATTTCTATAGAAAATTTTGTCAAAATTTTATTTCTATTGAAATATATAGAAAATTTTATATATAGAAAATTTTGTCAAAATTTTATTTCTATAGAAAATTTTGTCAATATTTTATTTCTATAGAAATTTTTGTACAAATTTTATTTTTATAGAAAATTTTGTCAAATTTTTATTTCTATAGAAAATTTTGTCAAAATTTTATTTCTATAGAAAATTTTGTCAAAATTTTATTTCTATAGAAAATTTTGTCAAAATTTGATTTCTATAGAAAATTTTGTTAATATATTATCAAAATTTTATTTTTTATTTATTTATTAATTTTGTCAACATTTTATTACTATAGAAAATTTTGTCAAAATTTTGTTTCTATAGAAAATTTTGTCAAAATTTTATTTCTATAGAAAATTTTGTCAAAATTTTATTTCTATAGAAAATTTTATTTCTATAGAAAATTTTGTCAAAATTTTATTTCTATAGAAAATTTTGTCAAAATTTTATTTCTATAGAAAATTTTCTCAAAAATCTATTTATACAGAAAATTTTCTCAAAAATTTATTTCTATAGAAAATTTTCTTAAAATTTTATTTCTATAGAAAGTTTTCTCAAAAATTTATTTCTATAGAAAATTTTGTCAAAATTATTTTTATTTCTATAGATAATTTTGTCAAAATTTTATTTCTATAGAAAATTTTGTCAAAATTTTATTTCTATAGAAAATTTTGTCCAAATTTTATTTCTATAGATAATTTTGTCAAAATTTTATTTCTATAGAAAATTTTGTCAAAATTTTATTTCTATAGAAAATTTTGTCCAAATTTTATTTCTATAGAAAATTTTGTTAAAATTTTATTTCTATAGAAAATTTTGTCAACATTTTTCTCTATAGAAAATTTTGTTAAAATTTTATTTCTATAGAAAATTTTGTTAAAATTTTATTTCTATAGAAAATTTTGTCAAAATTTTATTTCTATAGAAAATTTTGTTAAAATTTTATTTCTATAGAAAATTGTGTCCGAATTTTATTTGTATTGAAATATATAGAAAATTTTATATATAGAAAATTTTGTCAAAATTTTATTTCTATAGAAAATTTGTCAAAATTTTATTTCTATAGAAAGTTTTCTCAAAATTTTATTTCTATAGAAAATTTTGTCAAAATTTTATTTCTATAGAAAATTGTGTCAAAATTTTACTTCTATAGAAAATTTTGTCAAAATTGTTTTTATTTCTATAGAAAATTTTGTCAAAATTTTATTTCTCTAGAAAATTTTTTCAAAAATTTATTTCTATAGAAAATTTTCTCAAAATTTTATTTCTATAGAAAATTTTCTCAAAATTTTATTTCTATAGAAAATTTTGTCAAAATTGTTTTTATTTCTATAGAAAATTTTGTCAAAATTTTATTTCTATAGAAAATTGTGTCAAAATTTTAATTCTATAGAAAATTTTGTCAAAATTTTATTTCTATAGAAAATTTTTGTCAAAATGTTATTTCTATAGAAAATTTTCTCAAAAATGTATTTCTATAGAAATTTTTTTTAAAATTGTATTTCTATAGAAAATTTTGTCAAAATTTTATTTCTATAGAAAATTTTGTCAAAATTTTATTTCTATAGAAAATTTTTGTCAAAATTTTATTTCTATAGAAAATTTTCTCAAAAATGTATTTCTATAGAATTTTTTTTTTAAATTTTATTTCTATAGAAAATTTTGTCAAAATTGTATTACTATAGAAAATTTTGTCAATTTTTTTTATTTCTATAGAAAATGTTCTCAAAAATTTATTTCTATAGAAAATTATCTCAAAAATTTATTTCTATAGAAAATTTTCTCAAAATTTTATTTCTATGGAAAGTTTTCTCAAAATATTATTTCTATAGAAAGTTTTCTCAAATTTTAATTTTATTTTATATTTCTATAGATAGTTTTGTCAAAATTTTATTTGTATAGAAAACGTTCTCAAAAATGTATTTTTATAGAATATTTTGTCAAAATTTTATTTCTATAGAACATTTTTTCAAAATTTTATTTCTATAGAACAAGTACCTCTTAGTTGGAGGGGAATAGTTTTCAAAATCTATCAAAACATCAAGAATTATACCAATCTACCAAACAGTAAAAAATCTACCATTTTGGTAGAATTCTACCAACTGTGGCAACCGTGTTTGTCGGCCATAATATGTCCCAAGATAGTCAATTCGAACAAATCTAAATTGATTTTTTTTTAATGTTATTTGCACACTCAAAATAAAATGAACCCACCATTTAAGAGAATGTAGTTTATTTTTAGAAAATTTTAACTAAAATAGTTTTCTAATTGCAGCATATGACAAATAAGTTAATACTTTTTTTTTGTCAAATTGAAGAAAATTTTTTAAAAATAATTATTTTTTCTGTTGTTTAAAATGTCTTTAGCGCTGTACGATGTTCAAGACAGGTACAATTTTAGTAAAGTTTAGAAAATAAGAACTATTTTATTTTTTAGTAAAATTCCCCATTATATTTGTATACAACTTTTTTTTCTTATTTTTAATTCACGTCATTAAATTTAGCAAAATATTATTAAAATAAGGAACATTTACTCACAATGAGCAATATTTAACTAAAATCAACTAATCTTCATGAACGAAAATAAAGTTCAGTTGGCTTTAGCGCCCTCTTTTTTCAGTGCACATTTTTTGCCTTTGAACAATAAAATTTAAAAAATAATAAAAATAAAACGCTTTACTTTGTTCTATTGTGTTAGGTTAGGCAGCCCGAAATTTCAGACTCAATTAGACTATTCAGTCTATTGTGATACCACAAGTGGTGATCATATCTCATACCTATGAGTGCTGCCCGATTCTATGTTAAGCGCAAAATTCAAAGGGCGAAACAACTTTTACAGAAATTTAATACATTCAGAAATGTCGCCAGAATTACTGAGAGGGGATAAACCACCGCTGAAAATTTGTTGGTGGCGGGGATGCCAACCATTGGTCCAAGGCGGCTCCAGAGCATAATTGGTTCTTCTAAGGATTCCCCGTCAACTGCAAAGTTCCCAATTTAAAATTTCGTCTCATGTACACTGTTTTACATGTTCGCTCATGTAACCACTCAGTCAAAACTACGGTCGAATATACTTGTCTCGTTGTAACAACGATTAAATATTCTAGATATTTTTGCACAGACTGTATTCCTGAAGCGATAGACTATATTCGTGATATATATCATTACAATGATTTTTGAGATAAAAGAAAGAAGATTCAGCTTTCACTTTTTCAGCCGATCTCCTGCAGTTTTAACTGGCGCTTGCCGTTATTTCTAACAAGTTTCTTTGATTTATTCAGACAGCAGCTCAAGCTGGATACACTTCCAAATTTATCGAAGTTTCCATTTTCTTTTCTTTTTTCTATTGATTTACGATAAGATAACATTTTCATCGATGCATTTTATTCTCCGATTTCATTCCTTACACATGACAACAAATATGAAATACGATAGCCATCATATTGCAATGATTGGTTATTCCACACATACACACACTCACAATATCCCTATTTAAGATTCTATGAGAGACTCAATCAGTAAAAAAAGGACGGCGAAGCATAAAAAAAGAATTTTCCATATTATTCGTTACGGCATAAGAGTCTATTTTCACTTCAAGGAATTTCATTTGAAATATATTTACAACATAGATATGTGCAGGTAGGGTGATACATACTACAATACATGGCGCTAATAGGATAGTTTATGATTTGTTTTTTGAGGGTCACAACACCCGCTGTGTTGTTTTGCCATGTAAGATGTCAACTCTTCAATCACACTCTGTGCAATAAAAGTGGCATGGGCAATTCTTGGAAAATTTCAAGTGGTCAAAAAATCATAAGAACCCAATAAATATCTAAGAAATATGTAGAAAATCATTTTCGGCAAACAAATTTTTTGTTTCTATTTCTATCATCACTTTTTTTTCAAATGCGACTGTGGGCTATCGACCTATCAATCAATGCTCAGCTCTTCATATTTTGGATATGATAAATTTAGAGTGTGGTGGCTTGTCTTGTTTTTTAATCGACTTTTACTTGTTCCAAAACTTAACTGTTAATAAAAAATAAAATTTATATGCATTACGCTAGACAATCTAAATATTCTTAAAAAGTAAAAAAGATAAGAACTTCAACAGCTACATTGTACTTGTTACCCCTTTATAGGATCTTATGACCACGCATCTGCAGCACATTGGTGCGTTATCAGCCATGGCTGCACATGTAATGCATTTTCGTTTTTCTCTTAATTGCCTGTCTATCTATCCTCAATACACATATCGCAGATAACACATGTTTAGAAATCTAAACACAGTTCTTGATCCCTTCATATAGAAGTGTCAATAAATAATTATGAATCGATATGAACCAATTTACCCACGATAATTAGAGAGCCAAATTTCAACCGCATCGGATGATATTTGTTTCTCAATAAGGTTACAAATATCAAATATCAAATTATCAACATGGTTAGAGGTTATATATTGACATCAAATTCCAAGTTTCAATCGAATTGGATGAAATTTGCATCTCCAGCAAGGTAGAATCAACCGAATCGGATGAAATTTGCTCATCCAAACGGCTCCGCAAGCCAAATCTGGGGGGTTAATTTATATGGGCGTTATACTTGGAAAATTTTTTCAAAACTTTATTTCTATAGAATATTTTGTCAACATTTTATTTAAAAAAAAAATTTGTCAAAATTTCATTTCTATAGAAAAATTTGTCAAAATTTTATTTCTATAGAAAATTTTGTCAAAATTTTACTTCTATAGAAAATTTCGTCAAAATTTTATTTCTATAGATTTTTTTTTCAAAATTTTATTTATATAGAAAATTTTGTCAAAATTTTATTTCTATAGAAAATTTTGTCAAAATCTTGTTCTATAGAAAATTTTGTGAAAATCTTATTTCTATATAAAATTTTGTCAAAATTTTATTTCTATATAAAATTTTGTGAAAATTTTATTTCTATAGAAAATGTTGTCAAAATTTTATTTATATAGAAAATTTTGTCAAAATTTTATTTCTATAGAAAATTTTGTCAAAATTTTATTTGTATGGAAAATTTTGTCAATATCTTATTTCTGTAGAAAATTTTATGAAAACCTTATTTCTATAGAAAATTTTGTGAAAAATTTATTTCTATAGAAAATTTTGTGAAAAATTTATTTCTATAGAAAATGTTGTCAAAATTTTATATCTATAGAAATTTTTTTGAAAATTTTGTCAAAATTTTTATTTCTATAGAAAATTTTGTCAAAATTTTATTTCTATAGAAAATTTTGTCAAAATTGTATTTCTATAGAAATTTGTAAAAATTGTATTTATTTTATTTCTATAGAAAATTTTGTCAAAATTTTACTTCTATAAAAAATTTCGTCAAAATTTTATTTTTATAGAATTTTTTTCAAAATTTTATTTATATAGAAAATTTTGTCAAAATTTTATTTCTATAGAAAATTTTGTCAAAATCTTATTTCTATAGAAAATTTTGTCAAAATCTTGTTCTATAGAAAATTTTGTGAAAATCTTGTTCTATAGAAAATTTTGTGAAAATCTTATTTCTATATAAAATTTTGTCAAAATTTTATTTCTATAGAAAATTTTATTTATATAGAAAATTTTGTCAAAATTTTACTTCTATAGAATTTTTTTTCAAAAACTTATTTATATAGAAAATTTTGTCAAAATTTTATTTCTATAGAAAATTTTGTCAAAATCTTATTTCTATAGAAAATTTTATCAAAATTTTGTTTCTATAGGAAATTTTGTCAAAAATTTATTTCTATAGAAAATTTTATCAAAATTTTATTTCTATAGAAAATTTTGTCAAAATCTTATTTCTATAGAAAATTTTCTCACAATCTTATTTATATAAAAAATGTTGTCAAAATTTTAATTATATAGAAAATTTTATCAAAATTTAATTTTATATGTAATATATATTTATTTTATCAAAATTTTATTTCTATAGAAAATTTTGTCGAAAATTTATTTCTATGAAAAATTTTGTTTTTATAGAAAATTGTGTCAAAATTTCGTTTCTTTTATGTCTATAAAAAAATTTGTTACAATTTTATTTTTATAGAAAATTTTATCAAACATGTATTTCTATAGAAAATTTTGTGAAAATCTTACTTCTATAGAAAATTTTGTGAAAATCTTGTTTCTATAGAAAATTTTGTGAACATTTTATTTCTATAGAAAATTTTGTCAAAATCTTGTTTCTATAGAAAATTTTGTGAACATTTTATTTCTATAGAAAATTTTGTCAAAATCTTGTTTCTATAGAAAATTTTGTGAAAATCTTGTTTCTATAGAAAATTTTATTTCTATAGAAAATTTTGTCAAAATTTTATTTCAACAGAAAATTTTGTCAAAATTTTATTTCTATAGAAAATTTTGTCAAAATTTTATTTTTATAGAAAATTTTATCAAACTTTTATTTCTATAGAAAATTTTGTGAAAATCTTATTTCTATAGAAAATTTTGTGAAAATTTTATTTCTATAGAAAATTTTATTTCTATAGAAAATTTTGTGAAAATCTTGTTTCTATAGAAAATGTTGTCAAAATTTTATTTCTATAGAAAATTTTGTCAAAATTTTATTTCTATTGAAAATTTTGTCAAAATTTTATTTTTTATTTATTTATTAATTTTGTCAACATTTTATTTCTATAGAAAATTTTGTCAAAATTTTGTTTCTATAGAAAATGTTGTCAAAATTTTATTTCTATAGAAAATTTTATCAAAATTTTATTTCTATAGAAAATTTTGTCAAAATCTTATTTCTATAGAAAATTTTCTCACAATCTTATTTATATAAAAAATGTTGTCAAAATTTTAATTATATAGAAAATTTTATCAAAATTTAATTTTATATGTAATATATATTTATTTTATCAAAATTTTATTTCTATAGAAAATTTTGTCGAAAATTTATTTCTATGAAAAATTTTGTTTTTATAGAAAATTGTGTCAAAATTTCGTTTCTTTTATGTCTATAAAAAAATTTGTTACAATTTTATTTTTATAGAAAATTTTATCAAACTTTTGTTTCTATAGAAAATTTTGTGAAAATCTTACTTCTATAGAAAATTTTGTGAAAATCTTGTTTCTATAGAAAATTTTGTGAACATTTTATTTCTATAGAAAATTTTGTCAAAATCTTGTTTCTATAGAAAATTTTGTGAACATTTTATTTCTATAGAAAATTTTGTCAAAATCTTGTTTCTATAGAAAATTTTGTGAAAATCTTGTTTCTATAGAAAATTTTATTTCTATAGAAAATTTTGTCAAAATTTTATTTCAACAGAAAATTTTGTCAAAATTTTATTTCTATAGAAAATTTTGTCAAAATTTTATTTTTATAGAAAATTTTATCAAACTTTTATTTCTATAGAAAATTTTGTGAAAATCTTATTTCTATAGAAAATTTTGTGAAAATTTTATTTCTATAGAAAATTTTATTTCTATAGAAAATTTTGTGAAAATCTTGTTTCTATAGAAAATGTTGTCAAAATTTTATTTCTATAGAAAATTTTGTCAAAATTTTATTTCTATAGAAAATTTTGTCAAAATTTTATTTTTTATTTATTTATTAATTTTGTCAACATTTTATTTCTATAGAAAATTTTGTCAAAATTTTGTTTCTATAGAAAATTTTGTCAAAATTTTATTTCTATAGAAAATTTTGTCAAAATTTTATTTCTATAGAAAATTTTGTCAAAAATTTATTTATATAGAATATTTTATCAAAATTTAATTTTATATGATAGATTTATTTAATCAAAATTTTATTTCTATAGAAAATTTTGTCAAAAAATTATTTCTATGGAAATTTTTTTTCTATGTTAAGCTCAATGACAAGGGACTTCCTCTTTATAGCCGAGTCCGAACGGCGTTCCACATGGCATGCTAACCATTCCACCACGGTGGCTCCCAGCTAAACATAAAGCTCCTTGCTTGTATTCTACCGCATATTGGCCACCAAAATCAACGGATCTCAATTCGTTAGGCTTTTACGAGGACACTGGGGCAGTTTGGAGAGTAAGTTTTACACTAAAAACTAAAAATGACGGTCGTTTAAAGACGATGCTCCGCCAGGAACGGGCCATAATACCACAGAGTCACTTTCGTGCATCTTGTAATGGCTTTGTCGGTCGCTTAAGGAGCCACCGTGGTGCAATGGTTAGCATGCCCGCCTTGCATACACAAGGTCGTGGGTTTGATTCCTGCTACGACCGAACACCAAAAAGTTTTTCAGCGGTGGATTATCCCACCTCAGTAATGCTGGTGACATTTCTGAGGGTTTCAAAGCTTCTCTAAGTGGTTTCACTGGAATGTGGAACGCCGTTCGAACTCGGCTATAAAAAGGAGGTCCCTTGTCATTGAGCTTAACATGGAAACGGGCAGCACTCAATGATAAGAGAGAAGTTCACCACTGTGGTATCACAATGGACTGAATAGTCTAAGTGAGCCTGATACATCGGGCTGCCACATAACCTAACCTAAGGCCATAATTCATGCCAAAGATAAACAATTCTTAAAAATCAAAACAGATACAAAAATTGTGTGTTATTTCAGAGATTGTTTGCTTTCGATCAATAAAATTAAAAAAGAGCATGAAGTAAATACGGCCGAATGTTCGGTCAGTCCAAATCTTAAATACCCACCCCCACACTGAGAGAAAAATATGTTTTGCATATGTTCCGATGTAAACAAAATAAGTTTCGGGCATGATTTTTTAAACACAATATATTTAAGTGCAAAAATGTAATGCTCCTAGACTAGCATAAAATGTTTGGGATACATATGTTAATATGTTAGAATATATTATGTTTGGGACATTAATGTTTCATAAAAATAATATGTGTGAATGTAAACATATATAAATTTACAAATTTCGAGTAAACATACATATATGTTGTGGTATTTTATTCAGATAGCGACAGAGTATAGAGAGAGTTCAATAGAGGGTCTAAATAAATGCCCTGAATGTACCCTAAATTTACTAACATCTAGGCCTTTTAAATTTCAGACAGAATTGGCTCTGGCACAAGAAGAACTCATTAAGGAAACTCAAATGCACTGCGATAAAATGAACATCTTGGCTATACTGACAGAGGAGAAAACATTTTTGGAGAAACTACTACTTTGTCAAGAAAAGAATTTTCAAAAATGGTCCAAGCCTCCGAGTCTAAGTTTAGATAAGGATATTGAAAAACTTACGATTATTGAAGAGGAACAAAAGGAACAGATACGGGTAAGAACGGTGGTCTACATATATCTAGGAAATTTACAATTGAGTGTTAATAAAAATTATTAAGTTCAAGCATATAATGTTCATAAACTAGTATAACATGTTTGGGACATATATATTAACATGTTAGAACATATTATGTTTGGGACATTACATTTTGTTAAATGTAATGTCTTTGGATGCCAACATATATTTATTTAGAAATTTTGTACAAACATATATATTTTTAGAAACGTACACTGAAAAAAAATTGTCGTGAGGCCAAAGATTTCATGTCCTTCAAATACGAATGCAAATTTTGCTTAGCATAAAAGACGCATTTCTCTAATATAAAGTTTCTTTCTTTGTCAAAAAGTTTATAAACTTTTCAATGAAGTCGTATTGTCCTTATAATTAAGTGATTTGACTTCAAAATGGGTATCATAACATGAAAGAAATTATTTTTGGGCTAAGGTCAACTTAACTTTAATAATTCAGAAAAATTCTTTAAAATTAATGAAATTGTCTTTAAATTTGTTGTCTTTTTGCATCTTGGCTACAAAGCAAAAAATCGTTCAAAATTAGGACATGTTTTTCAACACTTTATTTTAAAGACGTTTTTTACTTGAAACATAGTATAATTTCTACTGGAAGTCGAGTCTGAATTTGGAAAATAAAGTTGTCTTTAACTCTTTTTTAAAAGACTTTGATAGCATATGAAGAAAAAAGCTGACAAAGCGAAAAATTTAAATTTGCTTCCTAAAAGCAAGAACACAAAACCTAAATTTAAAAGAGAATTGTGTCTTACTTGTATTCTTACTTGTATTCTCCGCTTCTCGTTATCAATACCAAAATATTTAAAGTAAAGACAAAATCTTTGGAACCGGGCATGCTTTTTTTCAGTGTAAGTGAGAGCGAGAGAATAGAGAAAAAAGTTAAAGATGGTGATGGAGTTAGATAACGAAAGACTTCAATATAACACACTGAGAGAATCAAATGATACTCTACTTGAGATTCCATTCCTTTTGGTATGTTTCTTGTACACTCAAAAAAAGTTTACTTGGATACAAAGATTATGACCTTCCTTTAAGGATTTTGGTGTTGATTCCAAGCCAAAGATGCGGCTTCTTTAAAATAAAGACATTTTTTAGGGACCTCCCTGGCTTTAAATCTAGG
Source organism: Haematobia irritans (assembly GCF_050003625.1). NCBI lineage: Eukaryota > Metazoa > Arthropoda > Insecta > Diptera > Muscidae > Haematobia > Haematobia irritans. The sequence goes on along the minus strand of NC_134398.1, from coordinate 160,617,701 downwards.
ATCGATAAAATTAAAATTGGATACAGATCTTATTCATCGAATTTTTATTCTCTGTTTGCGATATATTAATAAAGGTATTCATGTACAAACAAATTCCAGTTTAAAAATCCAAATTATGCCAAGTACTTCAAAGTAAAAACTGTGTTCTTAATGCTAAAAAACTTTAAACCAAAGATGCAAATCCTTAAAATAAGTCTTAGCCTATATTTGAAGCATTTTTATCTTAAATTTAAATTCAATATGTCAGTTGAGTTAAAGACGATTTCTTTAAAATAATTCTTCAAAATACTGGTACAACAACATCGTACGAAAAATCTAATAAAAGGAAAATGAAAAACTTTTTTCAACATATACAACTTAAGTACAACAAAGAAACATCACACAAATTGAAACAGTACTGCAGAACAATAAGTAAATTAGCAAAGCAAACAGAAAGACGTACATTTCTCCTTCAATGCCGAAAACTAGGAATAACGCCAAAACATATAAAGAATGCAACAATACATATACCAGATCTTTTCAACTATCCACAAACAAAACAGCAAACAGACAAAATACAACAAAACTTACAGCAAAAGCTTCTAAACGTAGAGATCAGAGAGAGCCATATCACATTAAAACAAATAAAAACTGAAATTCACAACATTGAGAGAGAAATGGCACATACACTGAACGAAATGGAACTATTAAAATTTAAACAAGAGCAATGGAAAAGATATAACAACATAAAATCAAGGACCAAACAGACTCATTTTTCCAAAATAGAACGCCTGAAACAAGATCAATTCTCCAAATTTGACTTCCACTTCAACGAAGATTGGTTTATAAATCTTACAGACATTGAATTCAGTCGGGAAAGCAAATGGATATTATCGTTGGGAAACAAATTCGCATTACCAATATGTAAAAAGAATTTCGCACCAATACCACTGATCGCAGACATTGAACAATGGATACAGACCATAAAAGACGACAAGGAAAAAGATATCACAAGAGCAAAATGGGCCAATAGAATCTGCGAATACAAGAAAAATATAAAAAATACGGAGAAAGAAAAATTTATATTAGGAATCTATGAAAACACAAAACGATTCATATCACAACACAAGGACAAAATCAGAATCACTTCTGCAGACAAGGGAAATAAGACGGTGGTAATATACAAAGAAGAGTACAACAACAAGATGAATGATATACTAGAAGACAAAAACACATACAGAAAAGTACGAGAAGATCCAACCTCAAAACTACAAAGGACAAATAACAATATTGTACAAGAACTTTTCAAAAAAGAATATATAACAAAATGGGAAAAATTCAGACTAACGTCAAATTGTGCGGTAGCACCAGAACTATACGGTCTCCCTAAAATACACAAAGATTGTGTCCCTCTCAGGCCCATCTCATCATCGATGAAAGTCCCATGCTATGGACTTGCACAATACGTAGGTAAACTACTTAAGAATCTTGAATCCCCGACGTACAATGTGAAAAACTCAATGGAAGTAAAAGAGAAGATTAAGGACGTAATTTTGGAAAAAGACGACATAATTGTATCATTTGACGTGGTATCATTATTTACTAATATACCGACACACTTAGCTATTAAGATCATCATGGGAAAATGGGATAAACTTAAAGAATACACGAAGATTCCAAAACAAAAAATACTCCAAATACTTCAATTCTGTCTTAACGATAACAATTACTTCAAGCAGGACGACACATTTTACCATCAGACGTATGGTATGCCAATGGGAAACCCCCTTTCCCCGACGATAGCTAATATTGTGCTAGACAATCTTTTGGATGAAGTGATATTGGAGTTAAACAGTAAAAATATAAAAATTAAACTAATAACAAAATACGTGGACGATCTACTGGCAATAATCAACAAGGACGACGAGCAGGAAATAATGAAATTACTGAACTCGTATCACACCAAAATTCAATTCACAATTGAAAAGGAAAAAAACGGGGAAATCCCATATTTAGATATGAAAATGATAAAAGATGGAAGCTCAATTATTACAGACTGGTACACGAAAACTACAGCTTCGGGAAGAATGATAAACTATCACTCAACCCAACCAAAAACTATGAAGATAAATACAGCCTCAAATTTTATACAGAAAGTAATGTACCTGAGTGATGACAGATTCAAAAGTCAAAATATTTTAAAAATTAAAAATATTCTTCGACAAAATAGTTTTCCAGTACATCTAATCAACTCACTAATCAACAAAACTCATCATCCAAAAACTCACAAAGAAAAAATACAAATGGAGAACTCAAACATTTTTTTCAGTGTCCCATTTATCCCCAAATTGACGGAATGCAAAACTTGGTTGAGATCAATAGAGGAAGAAACAACAACAATAGCATACAAATCAACGATTATTTACAACAAAAACAAACAGAACAGACAAAATGCAATTAGACAACGTTGTGTACGAACTAACATGCAATGGAAACGAAAGGGAGACATGCAACATGCACTATGTGGGTACAACAAGAAGACAATTGAAAATACGAATGGCAGAACATGAAGCCGACATCAACAAACATAGAGAAAGCACAGCTTTAGCACAACACATAAAAGAGAGTGGCCATAGCATAGACTTCAAAGCTGTTAAAATTCTCGACAGAGAGAGAAATGAGAAAAAACGTTATACACTGGAGAGCCTACGCATTCAACAGAGAATAGAGACGTCAATGAACACTAAGGAAGACAAAGATAACACCAACTTACAGTATTCCATTGCAATAATTTAAAGAGTAAACATACATAGTTCTGTGATATAGATTTAAAGTTTTGCTGCAATATTTCCATTTTATTTATTTATTTAGTTATTATTATTGTTTGTGATGTCCAGTTTTAATAATTTATAAATGAAACAAATGTAAAACAATTGTAAGTAAGAACTAAAATCCACAATTACTGAAATCTAAATAGAATTTTCCTCTACAGATATTTCAAATAAAAAATTCTCTGGAAAAGGTCGGAAAAAAGCCGACGAAACGTCGAGAAAAAAGATGAAATAAACTTGTTTTATTTGCATTTATATATATTGACCAACAAAAATCTATTAAAACTAAGTGGTCATAAAAAGAAAAAGAAAAAATGTTTTTCTTTATTTTAAGGAACATTTGCCTTACTTCAAAGAAGATTTCAAGATTTGTGTCCTAAATTTAATGAAAAAAATTTTTGAAGCAAGGATTATAAACTTTCTTTTAATTAAAATGCCATTATTTTAAAGAATTTTATCCTTAGCATTGCGTAAATTTCGAGTCCTAAAATTTAAGTTGCATAATCTTCCATATTAGATCAATATTTTTTTCAGTGTATATGAACGAAGCAAATCGGATTACAAAATTGACCTCTGTGGTTAAGTCTAAATCGGGCGAAAAATATATATGGGTGCTATATCTGAATCTAAACCGATTTCAACCAAATTTAATAAGCATAGTAAGAATGTTAATTCTACTCTTCCACGTAATCAGAGTACAACTTTGGCCTCTGTGGTCATATTAGTCTAAATCGGGCGAAAGATATGTATGGGAGCTATAACTAAATCTGAACTGATTTCAATCACATTTAGAACACTTGATTATACTACTAATTGCATTCCCTGTCCAAAATTTCAAACAAATCAGGATAAAACTCTGGCTTCTGGGGCTATATAAGTCCATATCGGGCGAAAGATATATATGGGAGATATATCTAAATTTGAACCGATTTCAATCAAATTTGGCACACTTAACGATATTGTACTCATACAAAATTTCAAGTAATTCATGGTAAAACTCTGGCTTCTGGGGTCATATCGGGCGAAAGATATATATGGGAGCTATATCTAAATCTGAGCCGATTTCTTCCAAAACCAATAGGGTTCTACTCTGACCCAAAACAGTAACTTGTGGCAAATTTGAAGTCGATTGGACTAAAACTGCGACCTGGACTTTGATTACAAAAATGTGTTCACAGACAGACGGACATGGATATATCGACTCAGGGACCGATCCTGAGCAATATTGCCAAAGACACCGTATGTCTATCTCGTCTCCTTCTGGGTGTTGCAAACATATGCACGAACTTATAATATCCTGTTTCACAATGGATTTAACTATTAACTATTTGGGGCCTTAAAGAAGATATGCTTAGGTTGAAACATAATATGTTTGAATAGTACAAACAAGTTTTTGTTTGCACAAATTCTGAAAATATATACATATGTTTGAAGCAGAATATGTGCACGCTCACAAAAAATCGCTTCTGTAACATATACTCCCAAACATATTTTGCTTCAAGCATATACATTTTTGGGTATTGCCCAAACATTTATATGTTTGATCTCTTCCAATATATAATATGTTTGAAAGCATATTGGTCTAAACAATATATGTTTGGGTAGTCTAAGTTCCAAACATTTTGTATTTTTGCATCCAAATTCAATAATGTTGTCTTCCAAAAAACAATATGTTATTATATGAACATATACTATGTTTGGAAGCATTTTGCACCCAAAATTATTATATGCTTAAAAAAAATTCTCAAAATTTTATTTATTTATTTATATATTTACAATCATAATGAATTATGAAGATAAACAGGTAATATAGGTGCTAACAGGGATCCGGAGCGGTCCATTTTTTTCGCTCCGCTCCGCTCCCGCTCCGGAGAAAAAAAAAACCGCTCCGCTCTTCGCTCCGCTCCGAGAAAAAAAAAATCGCTCCGCTCCGCTCCACGCTCCGCTCCGCTCCTCTTCGAGAAAATTATAGTACAAACATTGTATTATTTGTTCAATTGAGTTTTATTTTATTTAGAAAAATCGGGCGGTACATATATGGGAGCTATAGCTAAATCTGAACCGATTTCGATGATTTTTTGCACATATAGTTAGTGCTATAGAAGATTACATTTAGCCAACTTTGAGTAAGATTGGTTGATAAATAAAGGTTTTGTGGCCAAATTTGGGAAAATCGGGCGATACATATATATGAGAGCTATATCTAAATCTGAACCGATTTGGATGAAATTTTACAGACTTGAAGGGCGATGAAACAGATTACCTTTTGCCAAATTTGGTGACGATCCGTTTGAAAAAACGCGCAATGTGACCCCATTTGTCGAAATCGGGCGATACATATATATGGGACCTATATCTAAATCTGAACCGATTTCGAAGAAATTTTCAGACTTAAAGGGTGATACAGAAGATTATTTTGTGCTAAATTTGACGACGATCGGTTAGTAAAAAAAGTGCAACGTGACCCCATTCGTCGAAATCGGGCAATACATATATATGGGAGCTATATCTAAATTTGATCCGATTTCTTCCAAATTCAATAACGTTCGTCCTTGTGCCCAAAAAAACTCCCTGTACCAAATTTCATCAAAATCGGTTAATAATTGCGACCGAAATCCTGTGAACAACAGACGGACAGACGGACGGATGGACGGACGGACGCCAAGCGCTAGATTGACTCAGGAGGTGATTCTGAGTCGATCGGTATATATTTTATGGGGTCTAAAATCAATATTTCTTGTAGGCACATTTTTTGGCAGATCAAACTTATTATACCCTAACCACTATGTGGTTTAGGGTATAATGTCTTTAAAACAATGTGTTGAAATATTTTATTAATTTTGAAGATTTTTTCAGAAATATTAAATCCATTTTGACTTCATTAAAATGAAATTTGCATTCATGTTAGGATACACATTTTTATGTCGAATCACTTAGCTATAAGGACAAACAGACTTCATTGAAAAGTTTAGAGACTTTTAGACAAGGAAAAACTGTTTTTTCAGAGAAATACGTCTTCTATTCTAAGCAAAATTCCTATTCGTATTTTAAGCATGTGAAATATTTGGCCTCCCGACAATATTCTTTGCGGTGCACCATCTACTATTTAATATGTGATAGAAACCAAATTTATGAAAATGGACCAAAATGGACCAAATTCTGTTTGGTCTGACCATCGGACCAAATTTAAAAATTAGAAATCTTTTGGACCAATTTTGGTCCGATCGGACCAAAACGGCAACGCTGATTGGAATTGAAAGTCTATACACAGAGTAGAAGTAACTACTCTGCGAAAGTTTTTTTTGTTTGTTTTGCAACAGACGTAGAGAAGAGGTTTTGTTATATTTGTAATGTGTGTGTGTATGTTTATGTTTGCAACAACCTCCATCGACATCAGTCCGTGGTATACCTACGAATATTCTTACTCAGATCTAGTGTTACCTAATTTCGCTTTTTTCCCCTTTATTGTATAATAAATGTATATGCGCACATTTTTCAACCAAAATTGAAACTATCCATAATTTTAATTAAATTTTCGAGAACTAATATCAGAAATAAGGGAATGCTAGGATATAGTACACTCAAAAAAAAGTGAACTCTCTATTTCACTAAAGCCAATTTAACTTTATTTTAGTTCATAGAATTATTACGTTTGGAGAAAGTTTTCTTTACTCTAATAATTTTTTGTGTACGTTAGTTAAATTAACTAAACCCGAGGAAAAAAATATACTCAAATGAAGCATAAAGATTAACTAAATTCGTATCTTCCACAAAATAGTTCAGAATTTCTTTAAATTTGTAAATTTTACCAAAAATGCGTCCATCATGAACTTCGTATGTCACTAAAGACATTCTTGCAATTTTGAACTCCAAGTTTTTCCTTCAAACTACAAAATTTTCTTTAACAAGTGAAAAAACTTAGTTATGTCTAATAAATTTTCTTGAATTAGTCGAAAAATATTTTCTTATTTTTATGACATCGGCGTGATGCCAACGTTTGTAATACTGTTTAGTTAAAATTTTCTACAAATATTCAAAATTTTCTAAAATTAACTGAAAGTTTTCTTCCTGGTGGGTTCACTGTTTTTTCAGTGTACAATAGTAAAGCAAATGTGAATGAAAAAAAGCATGCCCGGTTCCAAAGATTTTGTCTTTACTTTAACAGTTTGGGTATTAATTCCGAGCCAAAGAAGCGGAGAATACAAGTAAGGATACTTTAAAGACGTAATTCTCTTTTAAATTTGGGGGTTATGTACTTGCTTCTAGGAAGCAAATGTTAATTTTTCATTTTTTTAGATTTTTTTCGTCAGTTGTTATCAAAATCCTTTAAAAACGAGTTAACGAGTTATTTTTTTCCATATTAAGACTCGACTTCCAGTAGAAATTATGCTATGTTTCAAGTAAAAAGCGTCTTTAAAATAAAGTGTTGAAAAACATGGCTTATTTTTTAACGATTTTTTGCTTTGTAGGCAAGATGCAAAAAGGAAAAAAATTTAAAGACAATTTTATTAATTTTAAAGAATTTTTCTTAATTATTAAAGTCACGTTGACCTTACCTCAAAAATTTTATCTTTCATGTTATGATACACATTTTTAAGTAAAATCACTTAATTATAAGGACATTACAACTTCATTCAAAAGTTTATTGCCTTTTGGACAAGAAAAAAAAACTTTATTTTAGAGAAATGCGTCTTCCATGTTAAGCAAAATCTGCATTCTTATTCTAAGGACATGGAATCTTTGACTTCACAACAATATTTTTTTCAGTGTAGAAAACTAAAAAATTAAATATAAATAAGATCGTTTAATTGCATTTATTTGACGTTCATTACAAACATCTTTGTAGTAATACGGGATGATATTGATCGAAAGTACTGTTGTTACTTTTACAACACATACACGGTTGAAAAAGACTGTTTTTCATATGTTTGGCTATAAACATTATATGTTTGGAACACAAATTTTTAAACACAATATTTTTGAGTGCAAGCATATAATGTTCATAAACTAGCATAACATGTTTGGGACATATATGTTAATATGTTAGAACATATTATGTTTGAGACATAAAATGTTTGTAAATATAATATGCTTGAATGCAAACATATATTAATTTAGAAATAGCCTATAAACATATATGTGTTTAGTAGCTTGGAGCGCTATTTAACAGGGAGCGATATTGAATTAAGTTGGTGGTTGTTGCTTGTTATTACAAAATTAACATTTTATTTTTCCTTGGGCAATTGATCAGCTACTTCTTTGATCCTTACAAACTGTGTGGTCCGCTGTTCGAATCCCCGTCCGGCAAAAGGTAAAATTAAAATAAAAAAAATCATAAAATTGAATAATTTCTTCTACAATGTTTGTATTACAGAAAAAGGTGCTAAGAACTAAAAAATCTCGTGGAAGTGAGAAAGATGTCGGGGAATATACAATTGGGCAGAAACAAAATTTTGAGCATTCAGGTCGAAACCCTATGTTGTTAGCACCTATATTACCTGTTTATTTTCATAATTCATTATGATTGTAAATATATAAATAAATAAATAAAATTTTGAGCACAATATTGTTTGGGAGAATTTTTTAAGCATATAATATTTTTGGGTGCAAAATGCTTCCAAACATATTATATGTTCACATAATAACATATTGTTTTTTCGAAGACAACATTATTGAATTTGGATGCAAAAATACAAAATGTTTGGAACTTAGACTACCCAAACATATATTGGTTAGGGCAATATGCTTTCAAACATATTATATATTGGAAGAGATCAAACATATAAATGTTTGGGCAATACCCAAAAATATATATGCTTGAAGCAAAATATGTTTGGGAGTATATGTTACAGAAGCGATTTTTTGTGAGCGTGTACTAGATATATATTTTGACATTTGCCGTTTTTGAAAACAATTACTAAAAAACACGTTGTGTTTTCCCCAATGTACGTACGTACAAAAATACATATCGTACATTTTAAACGTTTACTCACACTACGCTAAGTACTAGCTAAATTTGAAATTACCTACACAGTGTAATTTCAAAGTTACACATTTCATTCAAGTAATATTTTATTCGGAGCGGAGCGGTTTTTCATTTGGAAACCGCTCCGCTCCCGCTCCGCTCCCGCTCCGCTCCCGCTCCGCTCCGGATTTTAGAAATGCCGCTCCCGCTCCGCTCCCGCTCCGGCAAAAAAAGGGCTTGCTCCGCTCCGCTCCACGCTCCGCTCCACGCTCCGCTCCACGCTCCGCTCCGGATCCCTGGGTGCTAACAACATAGGTTTTCGACCTGAATGCTCAAAATTTTGTTTCTGCCCAATTGTATATTCCCCACATCTTTCTCACTTCCACGAGATTTTTTAGTTCTTAGCACCTTTTTCTGTAATACAAACATTGTAGAAGAAAATATTCAATTGTATGATTTTTTTTATTTTAATTTTACCTTTTGCCGGACGGGGATTCGAACAGCGGACCACACAGTTTGTAAGGATCAAAGAAGTAGCTGATCAATTGCGTAAGGAAAAATAAAATGTTAATTTTGTAATAACAAGCAACAACCACCAACTTAATTCAATATCGCTCCCTGTTAAATAGCGCTCCAAGCTACTAAACACATATATGTTTATAGGCTATTTCTAAATTAATATATGTTTGCATCCAAGCATATTATATTTAAAAACATTTTATGTCCCAAACATAATATGTTCTAACATATTAACATATATGTCCCAAACATGTTATGCTAGTTTATGAACATTATATGCTTGCACTCAAAAATATTGTGTTCCAAACATATAATGTTTATAGCCAAACATATGAAAAACAGTCTTTTTCATCCCTGTGGAGAGAGTATCTATTAAAGAGACGATTTTTTTGAGGGTGCATATTTACACATTAGCGCTTATTGAATTTTCAGTAGCATAAATAACAGATGGATTCCAAATTTAGATCTATATAAAAACTACACTCAAAAAAAGTTTACTTGGATCCAAAGATTTACCTTTAAGGATTTTGGTATTGATTCCGAGTGAAAGATGCCGCTTCTTTAAAATAAAGACATTTTTAGCGAACCATCTATCTGGCTTTAAATCTAGGACCAATAAAATTAAAATTAGGATACAGATCTCATGAAAAAAAATTTTGAAGCAAAGATTATAAACTTAATTTTAATTAAAATTTCATTATTTTAAAGAAATTTGTCTTTAATATTTTGTAAATTTCGCATCCTAAAATTTAGGTTGCGAAATCTTTAATATCGCGTAAATATTTTTTCAGTGTACTGAGGAAAGAAAGGACGACGATTATTAGATCCATGTCGGCAAAAATAAAGCCATGCATCTGATTTGTGTTTAAATTCTATCCCAAAGATACGCCGACTCGACTCTTCCCAGTCTAACCTCTTATGGGTTAAAACAAAAAAAAATCTGATTCAATCAGGAAATTAATTGATCCAATTAATTTTTTAATTGAAATGTCTTCAATCACAGAAATTATAGTATCAATTAAAAAATTAATTGAAGGTAAATAAAAAAATTAATTGATACTATTAATTTTTGTGATTGATTTTTGTTTCAATTAAACAAAATTGTTGAATCAATTAAATTTTTAATTGACTATTTTTTTAAAACTCAATTAAAATTTTAATTGGAAAAATTTTCGTACAATTTTTGTCTGTGTTGGATAAAAACGTTTACAGTTGCACATTAAGGCCAGTATTATTAGGGAGCCACCGTGGTGCAATGGTTAGCATGCCCGCCTTGCATACACAAGGTCGTGGGTTCGATTCCTGCTACGACCGAACACCAAAAAGTTTTTCAGCGGTGGATTATCCCACCTCAGTAATGCTGGTGACATTTCTGAGGGTTTCAAAGCTTCTCTAAGTGGTTTCACTAGAATGTGGAACGCCGCTCGGACTCGGCTATAAAAAGGAGGTCCCTTGTCATTGAGTTTAACATGGAATCGGGCAGCACTCAGTGATAAGAGAGAAGTTCACCACTGTGGTATCACAATGGACTGAATAGTCTAAGTGAGCCTGATACATCGGGCTGCCACATAACCTAACCTAACCTAACCTAAGGCCAGTATTAAGTTGGCATTATCGCACCAAATTGGTCATTTTTTCACGGTTACTTTTCTTTAACAATTCTTTTCACCGAAAATAAACATGTTCAATTTTTGGATTGTTCCCCATTAAGTTATAATAACATTCGCAAGAAGAAAATATAATTTTATGCTATTTTTGCTGATTTATTTTTGATTTTAGCGACTAAACTCGAACTTAGTAGTCACCTTTAATAATAATCGCTAACAACACACTTCAAATGTTTCCATTTTTTTTTTGTACCTTCCAGACCCTAGAACGTGAAATTTGCACATTACGCATGAAAGCAAAGCCATTACAAATCGACGGTGAGTCGGCCGAAGCTACAGCAACCAATAACCAAGAGACTATACCCTCCGAGGGAGCTCCCATATTTCAGACCGATGCTTATCAGTCACGTCGTTTGATGCCCGACGATTTTATTATGGATCGGTGCCAGAAAGTTGTACAGCTTCATTTTCTTCAACATTTTGGCAAAATGACATCTAGAGAGAACATAAGGCGTTATGCCAATAAAGTTACCCGATATTTGGGTCAAGCTGCCTATAGTTTTGAAGGAATCCTCACCGATGACATCATGAATTGTATCATTGAGAATTTGCAAACATTAATACCGAAAAAATATCTCGTGCTCTTAACACGGGATCATTTGGAAAAAATGTTCAATGAAATTTTGGCTGTCTTCGACTACGAACGGTCCGATGTTAATACAGAAGATGTAATATCGGGTATATTTGACAATGCTCGGGAGGCTCTACAACAAACTACGGGTATCATGAATAAAACCCAATTTATGTTAATACATATGTTTAAAGAATTGATTGAGATACTGCCGTTGGAAGAATTTCAAAGTGATGACACTGTGCGTTTTATAGCGGATAATTTGGAAAAGGAGCCGCACTTTGATGGTCGATGCATTAATATTGAAGGCCTGGTGGAAAAAGTTGTGGAATATGCCAAAATGAATCTTCTGGATGCCATCACAGCGATACCAATAAGAAATTTAGCTGTCCGTGTGCAAAAGGAATGCAGTAAACGAAGACCTCAAAATGCCTTAAGCGTTCGATGTTCCATAGGATCTGTAAGCGTTTCCGTGAAGTCGAAAGGAGGACCATCAAATTGATATGAGATATGTGTTATAATAAAAACTGAATAATTCTCACACATATAAATGTAGCGAAATCTTTGAGCTAAACTGACGGGTTTGTATTAATTGGAATATTTAATATCCCAGCAAAAAAAAAAAAATGGAAGTACTTCTAAAGGCACAACTTTAAAAGTACTTCCAAAAATGTCCTCCCAAAGATATTCTTTATTTTAACAGCACAGGAAGTTCTTTTAATTAAAATTTTTATAACTCACCTTTTTATAGTTTTAATGGGTAATTATACCCTGCGCCACACTGTGGACAGGGTATTATAAGTTAGTGCATATGTTGCAGTGTTGCCAGGTTGGGGGGTTTCCCCCCAAATTTAGGGGGTTTTTACACGTTTAGGGGGATTTTTAGGGATAACATTTATTTGGGGGGATTTTTGGGGGTAAAAAATATCTTGGATCTTATGAAGTGGAGCAATTCTCAACAAAATTTGGAACAAATCTGAAATGAATTTTGAGAAAAAAATAAGAGAAGTCAACCCATACTCCTAAATACAAACAAGTATGCAATGACATTATTTTTTAAACGCATCTGTTGAAGGGGCATTTTTAATATTTGATACAATTTTTTAATTTTTTAAGTGTATCACTACAGGATTTTTAACGAAATGTTGGGCCCCTTTTTGTATTATTTACATACTTAAAATTTTTGGGGGTTTTTGAAAAAAGTCTAGACCAATTTAGGGGTTTTTTCCTCAACTCGAAAACGGCCATCGACTGCCGCAAATCTCTCAATGAGATGGCTGAGCAGCACAATATTCACCTAATATGGGTGCCTGGCCACAGGAACATACCGGGGAACTGCGAAGCAGATGAGCTAGCAAGGCTAGGAACTACCTTACATATTCCAGGGGAACTAGAATCTGTTGGTGTGCCTCTTGCTACCTGCAAGCTCTTACTGCGTGAGAAGGCTGTCATTATGGCAAATGTTCGATGGGAGAATTGTAAGGGTTGTAACGACACCAAGCAAATATGGCCCCATTTAAACTTAAACCGCACACTAGATATGCTAGTGTTCTCGAGACGCCAGATATCACTCCTGATATCTGATATAACGGGTCGCTGCCTGATAGGCGATTTTGCAAAAACTATTGGTGCGAAGTATAATGACTATTGTATGAGCTGTCATGATGCGGAGGAAAAGGAATCAATAAAACACCTCTTGTGTGAGTGTCCTGCATTTTGTGTAAGGCGTAAGCAAATTTTAGGGGCATATAGCTTCAGATTACTAGCGGACCTGGAAAACGTTAACTTAAGCAGTCTGCTAATGTTTTTGGAACAATCTGGATGGTTCAACAGAAGAAAATAATCGAGAAGGTTCAACGGTTAAAACTAGAAGTGCCCATATGTAATAGGTACTTTTAGTTAATGTGGTATCACAATGGACTGAATAGTCTAAGTGAGCCTGAATCTTAATCGGGCTGCCACTTTAACCTAACCTAACCTAACCTAGGGGTTTTTTCTTACGATTTGGGGGGAAGAATCAGAAATTACCTGGCAACACTGATATGTTGCAACACCCAGAAGGAGACGGGATAGACACATGGTGCCTTTGGCAATATTTCTGAGGATCGGTCCCTGAGTCGACATAGCCATATCCGTCCGTCTGTCTGTGAACACATTTTTGTAATCAAAGTCCAGGTCGCTGTTTCAGTCAAATCGACTTCAAATTTGGCACAAGTTCCTGTTTTGGGTCAGAATAGAACCCTATTGATTTTGGAAGGAATCAGTTCAGTTTTAAATATAGCTCCCATATATATCATTCGTCCGATATTTACTTATATGGCTCCAGAAGCCAGAGTTTTACCCCTAAATTTTATTGAAATCGGTTCAGATTTAGATATATCTCCCATATATATCTTTCGCCCGATATGGACTTATATGGACCCAGAAGCCAGAGTTTTGATTAAAATCGGTTGTTAAATAAGGGACTTATGGCCAAATTTGGGAAAAATCGTGCGATACATATATATGGGAGCTAAATCCAAATCTGAACCGATTCCAATGAAATTTGGCATACTTAAAGTGTGGTCAATTGGATTACTTTGTAGCAAATTTGACATCATTTATCGAAATCGTACGATACATGTATATGGGAGCTATACTAAAATTTGATGCGATTTTTTCCAAATTCAATAGCGTTCGTCCTTGTACCAAAAAAACGCCAAATTTCATCAAAATCGGATAATAATTGCGACCGGATTCCTGCGGACAACAGATACATGGACAGACGGACGGACGGACACCAAGCGCTAGATCGACTCAGGAGGTGATTCTGAGTCGATCGGTATATATTTTATGGGATCTAAAATCAATATTTCTGGTAGGCACATTTTTTGGCAGATCAAAGTTATCATACGCTGACCACTATGTGGTTTAGGGTATAAAAATAAAAAAAATCATCCCCGTTGGGATTTTAACCTGTGCCGTTTGACTTTTTCACTTCCATGGAAGTTCTTTTGAGAAGGTTTTGAAAATTACGATAATTTGTAATTTTTTGTTGATTTTTCATGGATTTTTCATTTGATTTTCGGCTAATGCACTAGGGTGGAACACAATGTTAGTAAAAAAAATATGGGAAACATTTAAATCTGAAGCAATTTTAAGGAAACTTTGCAAAAGTTTATTTATGATTTATCGCTCGATATATATGTATTAGAAGTTTAGGAAAATTAGAGTCATTTTTACAACTTTGCGACTAAGCAGTGGCGATTTTACAAGGAAATTGTTGGTATTTTGACCATTTTTGTCGAAATCAGAAAAACATATATATGGGAGCTATATCTAAATCTGAACCGATTTCAACCAAATTTGGCACGCATAGCAACAATGCTAATTCTACTCCCTGTGCAAAATTTCAACTAAATCGGAGCAAAAAATTGGCCTCTGTGGCCATATGAGTGTAAATCGGGCGAAAGCTATATATGGGAGATATATCTAAATCTGAAGCGATTTCAACCAAATTTGGCACGCATAGTACAATGCTAATTCTACTCCCTGTGCAAAATTTCAACTAAATCGGAGTTAAAAATTGGCCTTTGTGGCCATATGAGTGTAAATCGGGCGAAAGCTATATATGGGAGATATATCTAAATCTGAACCGATTTCAACCAAATTTGGCACGCATAGTTACAACGCTAATTCTACTCCCTATGGAAAATTTCAACTAAATCGGAGCAAAAAATTGGCCTCTGTGGGCAAATGAGTGTAAATCGGGCGAAAGCTATATATGGGAGCTATATCTAAATCTGAACCGATTTGGCTGATATTTTGCAAGTTTTTCGAGACTCATAAAATATTCGGATGTACGGAATTTGAGGAAGATCGGTTGATATACACGCCAATTATGACCAGATCGGTGAAAAATATATATGGCAGCTATATCTAAATCTGAACCGATTTTTTCCAAAATCAATAGGGATCGTCTTTGAGCCGAAACAGGACCCTATACCAAATTTTAGGACAATCGGACTAAAACTGCGAGCTGTACTTTGCACACAAAAATACATCAACAGACAGACAGACAGACAGACAGACAGACGGACAGACAGACAGACGGACATCGCTAAATCGACTCAGAATTTAATTCTAAGACGATCGGTATACTAAACGATGGGTCTCAGACTTTTCCTTCTTGGCGTTACATACAAATGCACAAACTTATTATACACTGTACCACAGTAGTGGTGAAGGGTATAAAAATACGATGCATAATATAAAAATATATATATTTTTTACATTTAATAAAAAAAAATGGCCGCTGATGACTTGAACCAATGTTCTTTATTTTTTCATTCATAATAATAAAGACCATCTCAGGAAGTATTTAGAATGTCATGCCATGGTGTCATATTAGGTTCATATCACAAACATTTCAATAGACGTTTTGATGCATCGTGTTCAATGTCGTTTGTGGTTGAGTGTGCTAAGGCGTTATGTTATGGTGCAAACAGACCCAGTTTCAAACCCCGGTGGAAGCGAAGAAGTTTTTCAATTTGTAAAAATTACATAAGAAAATAAAAGTGTAACAAGAAACTACTGATAAAATTAAAAGTATAATTCGAAACAAAAAAATAGTTTTTTTTTTTTAATTTTTTCATCCTAAGGCACAACATCTAAAGCAATGCAAACGATCCAAAAATGTTGTATTTCCGTCCTATGACAATCCCATGTAAAATTCATTGGAGATGATACAAGTTTGCACTACTTCCGGATCACAAATGGGGATCCAAACTACTGACTTTTTATACCCTCCACCATAGGATGGGGGTATATTAACTTTGTCATTCCGTTTGTAACACATCGAAATATTGATCTAAGACCCCATAAAGTATATATATTCTGGGTCGTGGTGAAATTCTGAGTCGATCTAAGAATGTCCGTCCGTCCGTCCGTCTGTTGAAATCACGCTAACTTCCGAACGAAACAAGCTATCGACTTCAAACTTGGCACAAGTAGTTGTTGTTGATGTAGGTCGGATGGTATTGCAAATGGGCCATATCGGTCCACTTTTACGTATAGCCCCCATATAAACGGACGCCCAGATTTGGCTTCTGGAGCCTATAAGAGTAGCATATTTCATCCGATCTGGCTGAAATTTGGTACATGGTATTAGTATATGGTCTCTAACAACCATGCGAAAATTGGTCCATATCGGTCCATAATTATATATAGCCCCCATATAAACCGATCCCCAGATTTGACCTCCGACGCCTCTTGCAGGGGAAAAATTTATCCGATCCGGTTGAAATTTGAAATTTGGAACGTGGTGTTAGTATGTGGTCTCTAACAAACATGCAAGAATTGGTCCATATCGGTCCATAATTATGTATAGCTACCATATAAATCGATCCCCAGATTTGAGCCTCTTGGAGAAGCAAAATACATCCGATGCGGTTGAAATTTGCAAAGTGGTGTTAGTATATGGCTGCTAATAACCATGCCAAAATTGGTCCATATAGGTCTATAGTTATATATAGCCGATCCCCAATCACACAAAAATTGGTCCATATCGGTTCATAATCATGGTTGCCACTCGAGCCAAAAATAATCTACCAAAATTTTATTTGTATAGAAAATTTGGTCAAAATTTTATTTTCTGGAAAATTTTGTCAAAATTTTATTCCTATAGAAAATTTTGTCAAATTTTATTTCTATAGAAAATTTTTTCAAACTACGTATATAATACTATGTATACTACGTATATAATATACGTATTTAATCGGCCTTTTTTAGTTAAATATATACCACTACCTTGCAATTTAAAAGACGGTGTTATGAAGTTTTAAGATACCTTGCCATCGGCAAGTAATACTGCAACCCAAGTAATTCGATTGTGGATGACGGTCTTCAGTAGAAGTTTCTACGTAATCCATGGTGGAGGGTTCATAAGCTTCGGCCTGGCCGAACTTACGGCAGTATATACTTGTTTTTTGATGGAATGGTGGTGGGTATAAAAAATTTAATTAAAAAAACTTCCTGTGTAGTTAAAATAAAGAACATTTTTGGAAGTGCTTTAAAAGTTATGCCTTTAGAAAAACTTCCAAAATTTTTTTTTTGTGCTGGGATACAATTTAGTAGACAATGTTAACCCTCTAATGCCCAATCCCGCCTTTAGGGGTGCTTCATTTAATAAGAAAGCTTTTAGTAAAACACATCTTAAGACAATAAAAATGGGTAAAATAAAAAGAAAACTTAGTTGAAACTGTTCAAGAGGATTTGCAGCATATACTGAATTTTAGCGTGTCGTTAATATTTTGTGTCGTTAACATTGAAAATTTAATCAGCTGGCAAAAAATGGGGCATTAGATGATTAAGAAGTTTCGGTAACTGTTATCACAACCCAAGTATTTAATTCGATTGTTGATGAAAGTCCTTTGTGCAACTTTGTACGCAATCCAGGTCAAAATTCAAGTCAACTTTTTTTTAGTATATTTTTTATACATATATATATATTTTTATTAAAAGAGTAAAAGAAGAAACTACAAAAAATATAGGCACACATTTGAATTATAATACATTTTTGGAAGACCTCATATATAGAATGTTTTCTATGGTTTAAAGGGCCATCAAGCGTTTAATTTCCCTGTGGCTTTCCGCAATAGCTAGTGCTTGCTCTTCTGCCAAAATTTCGTCGGCGGTACATTCTTTGACATATGCTCTATAGTAATATAGACACACCGACAAATTGTCCCGATCATCTGGAGATATGAGACGAGCATGTAATTGCGCCATATTATATAGTGATATTACCAAGTATTTCTTATCATTAATTGGCATATAAGGTAGCGTAGTATACAAAGACCATACCCCATATTGGTAAGAGGCAATAATTTTTTTAAAATGCTCCATCGCTTTTTTGATAAGCATATTTATAGTGCAATTATCTTTTGCTTGAAGATTGTCATTAGTTTCCATTTCGTTTGTTTTAATTAGCAAACGAGCTACATAAGAAAATCCCGCTTCTGACCAACATTCACGTTGTAATGGTAAAAACATAAGACCATTGATTGCTGTAAGGGCATCTTCCAGATATTTGGCACGAAGTTTGTGCATTTTATATTGATTCATAGGAACCTCTTCGAAGTAGGCAACATAATGATATAATCTAGCAAAATCTTTCATTGTATCCACATATTGCAGTAAACCATTGTGGGGATTATAGAATTCCTTGGCAATGCCAAGCCATTTAATAAGCAGAACATAGATTTTTTTCGCATCCTTAAATGTACGACAATAATCGGTGGGAATGTCTTTCACATATTTATCTAATGGTATATCTGGTAATGCGAAAGGCATGTCTTCGTCAATTTTTAAATCCTTGAAACCTGCAAAAACAAAAAAAAAAAACGGAAAATGAATTTGTGTTTAGTAGATCTATGATATATGCTAATACAAAAGGGTGGCTTAGAAGTATTGCAACCAACTTCGGGTTACTATCATTTCTAAATTGCTCATCTGTCAACTGAAAATGTATACCAGTGACACTTAATATTATTGTTTACAATCTTACAAAAGCATTTTGATTTAGTACATTCAGAAATAAAACTATTCGTGATGGAATATAAGCGTAGATAATGTGATTGCTTTATATTTGACGGTTGTCACAGTTGATAGAATTCTACCAAAAATGGCAAATTTTTTACTGTTTGGTAGAATACTTGATGTTTTGGTAGAGTTTGCAAAATATTCCTTTCCAACAAGAGATATTCCACAAATTTCCTCTAGAAATAAAATTTTCTATACAAATAAAATTTTGACAAAATTTTCTATAGAGATAAAATTTTGTGGCAAAATTTTCTATAGAGATATAATTTTTTGGGCAAAATTGTCTATAGAGATACAACTTTATGACAAAATTTTCTATAGAGATAACATTTTTGACAAAATTTTGACAAAAATTCCTATAGAAATAAAATATTGATAAAAATTCCTATAGAAATAAAATTTTGACAAAATTTTATCTCTATAGAAAATTTTCTAAATAAATATAGAAAATTTTCTAAATAAATAAAATTTTGACAACATTTTCTATGGAAATAAAGTTTTGACTAAATTTTCTATATAAAAAAAAATTTGAAAAAATTTTCTATAGAAATAAAATTTTGACGAAATTTTCTACAAATATAAAATTTTGACAATAATTCCTATAGTAAAATTTTGACAAAAGTTTGTATAGAAATAAATTTTTGAAAAAATTTTCTATAGAAATAAAATTTTGACATTTGCTATGAAAGAAGACATTTTGACAAAATGTTCTATAGAAATGAAATTTTAATAAAATTTTCTATAAAAAATAAAATTTTCTATACAAATAAACTTTTGATAAAATTTCTATAGAGATAAAATTTTGATAAAATTTTCTAAATAAATAAAATTTTGACAAAATTTTTATGGAAATAAAATTTTGACAAAATTTTCTATGGAAATAAAATTTGACAAAAATTCCTATACAAAAATGTTGACAAAATTTTCGATAGAAATTAAATTTCCGATAGAAATAAAATTTTTACAAAATTTTCTATAGAAATAAAATGTTGACTAAATTTTCTATTGAGATAAAATTTTAACCAAATTTTCTAAATAAATAAAATAAATAAAAAATTTTGAAAAAATTTTCTTTGGAAATAAAATTTTGAAAAATTTTTGCACATAAATAAAATTTTGAAAAAAATTGTACAGAAATAAAATTTTGACAATATTTTCTATGGAAATAAAATTTTGACAAAATTTTCTATAAAGTAAAATTTTGACATTTGCTATAGAAGAAGACATTTTGACAAAATGTTCTATAGAAATGAAATTTTGATAAAATTTTCTATAGAAATAAAATTTTGATAAAAATTTCTATAGAGATTAAATTTTGACCAAATTTTCTAAATAAATAAAATTTTGACAAAATTTTCTATGGAAATAAAATTTTGACAAAATTTTCTAGGGAAATAAAATTTTGACAAAATTTTCTATGGAAATAAAATTTTGACAAAATTTTCTATGTAAATAAAATTTTGATAAAAATTTCTGTGAAAATAAAATTTTTATGAAATTTTCTTCAGGTATAAAATTTTGACAAAAATTCCTATAGGAAAAAATTTTCTATAGAAATTAAATTTCAGATAGAAATAAAATTTTGACATAATTTTCTAAAGAAATAAAATTTTGACAAAATTTTCTATAGAGATACAATTTTTACCAAATTTTCTAAATAAATAAAATTTTGACAAAATTTTCTATAGAGATAAAATTTTGTGGTAAAATTTTCTATAGAGATAATTTTTTTTTTGCAAAATTGTCTATAGAGATACAACTTTTTGACAAAATTTTCTATAGCGATAAAATTTTGACAAAATTTTCTATAGAAACAAAATTTTGACAAAAATTCCTAGAAAAGAAATTTTGACAAAATTTGTTTTAGAAAAGAAATTTTGACAAAATTTTCTATAGAAATTATATTTTAGATAGAAATAAAATTTTGACCAAATTTTCTAAATAAATACAATTTTGACAAAATTTTCGATACAAATAAAATTTTGACGAAATTTTCTACAGATATAAAATTTTGACAAAAATTCCTATAGAAATAAAATTTTGTCATTTGCTATAGAAGAAGACATTTTGACAAAATATTCTATAGAAATAAAATTTTGACAAAATGATCTTTAAAAATGAAATTTTGATAAAATTTTCTATAGAAATGAAGTTTTGATAAAATTTTCAATAGAAAAAAAATTTCTATAAAGATAAAATTTTGACCAAATTTTCTAAATAAATAAAAATTTTGACAAAATTTTGTATGGAAATAAAATTTTGAAAAAAATTTCTATGGAAATAAAACTTTCGATAGAAATAAAATTTTGACGAAATTTTCTACAGATATAAAATTTCGACAAAAATTCCTATAGAAAAATTTTGATAAAATTATCTATAGAAATTTAATTTCCGATAGAAATTAAATTTTGACAAAATTTTCTTAAGAAATAAAATTTTGACAAAATTTTCTATAGAGATAAAATTTTGATAAAATTTTCTATGGAAATAAAATTTTGACAAAATTTTCGATAGAAATAAAATTTTGACAATATTTTCGTAGAAATAAAATTTTGACGAAATTTTCTACAGATATAACATTTTGACAAAAAATCCTATAGAAAAAATTTGACAAAATTTTGTATAGAAATTTTCTATAGAAATAAAATTTTGACAATATTTGCTATGGAAATACAACTTTGACAAAGTTTTCTATAGAAATAAAATTTTGACAAAATTTTCTTATAAGTAAAATTTTGACATTTGCTATAGAAGAAGACATTTTGACAAAATTTTCTATAGAAATGAAATTTTGATAAAATTTTCTATAGAAATAAAATTTTGATAAAAATTTCTATTGAGATTAAATTTTGACCCAATTTTCTAAATAAATAAAATTTTGGCAAAATTTTCTATGGAAATAAAATTTTGGCAAAATTTTCTATATAAATAAAATTTTGATAAAAATTTCTATGGAAATAAAATGTTGACGACATTTTCTACAGATATAAAATTTTGACAAAAATTCCTATAGGAAAAATTTGACAAAATTTTCTATAGAAATTAAATTTCCGATAGAAATAAAATTTTGACATGATTTTCTAAAGAAATAAAATTTTGACAAAATTTTCTATAGAGATAAAATTTTGACCAAATTTTCTAAATAAATAAAATTTTGACAAAATTTTCTTTGGAAATAAAATTTTGGCAAAATTTTCTATGTAAATAAAATTTTGATAAAAATTTCTATGGAAATAAAATGTTGATGACATTTTCTACAGATATCAAATTTTGACAAAAATTCCTATAGGAAAATTTTGACAAAATTTTCTATAGAAATTAAATTTCCGATAGAAATAAAATTTTGACATGATTTTCTAAAGAAATAAAATTTTGACAAAATTTTCTATAGAGATAAAATTTTGACCAAATTTTCTAAATAAATAAAATTTTGACAAAATTTTCTAAATAAATAAAATTTTGACAAAATTTTCTAGGGAAATAAAATTTTGACAAAATTTTCGATAGAAATGAAATTTTGACGAAATTTTCTACAGATATAAAATTTTGACAAAAATTCCTATAAAAAAATGTTGACAAAATTTTGTATAGAAATAAAATTCTGACAATAGTTTCTATAGAATTAACATTTTGACAAAATTGTCTATATAAGTAAAATTTTGACATTTGCTATAGAAGAAGACATTTTGACATAATTTTCTATAGAAATTCAATTTTGACAAAATGTTCTATAGAAATGAAATTTTGATAAAATTTTCTATAGAAATGAAATTTTGATAACATTTTCTATAGAAATAAAAATTTTACAAAATTTTCTACATGACTGCTGTAAAGGCATCTTCCAGGTATTTGGCACGAAGTTTGCGCATTTTATATTGATTCATAGGAACCTATTCGAAGTAGGCAACATAATGACATAATCTAGCAAAATCTTTCATTGTATCCACATATTACAGTAAATCATTGCGGGGATTATAGAATTCCTTGGCAATGCCAAGCCATTTAATAAGAGCATAGTTTTTTTCGCATCCTTAAATGTACGACAATAATCGGTGGGAATGTCTTTCACATATTTATCTAATGGTATATCTGGTAATATTTGATAAAATTTTCTATAGAAATGAAATTTTGATACAATTTTAATTTTAATAAATTAAAAAAACAACCTATAGAAATTCAAAAAATTTTGACGACATAATATTATGAAATTGCCGATTTTTATAGTGGATTTTGGAGGAACTTGTGTTCTTATACTGATTGAATACAAAGTTGATGAAATCAATTCAATGGATCGCTTGCAAATCCAACCCATTTTTTTTTTGAAAAGCAGGGTATTTTTGTTTTTAAGTAGAACAATTCACATGTTTAAAATTGAAAAATTAATCTATGTCAAATTTTTTTGGGGGATAGGGGAAAAATTAACTGATCATAATTCCATTAATTAATTAGATATGTATACGTTTTTCTCAGCTTACCTTCAGCAAAATTATAGTCGTCTCCTTTTTTGCAGCGCTCCATTGATGCCAATAACAAGGATAAACCATATTTTCCCCAAGCCATGCCAAGTTTGGCACAGGTTTCCTTAGCTTTTACATTCTTTTTCGAATCTTTTTTTGAGGCCATTTCATTGTATTTATCAATAATCGATGTTGCAGCAGCTAAATATTTCCGAGATTCTTCAAACATATTTTGCTTTATAAAATAATCGGAAATCATTAAGGACTTTTCAATTAATTCCAAATCACAACTTGATTTCGATTTAGACATTCGTTTTAATTCAATATATGAATAAAGAAAGAATTTCTTAAAATTTCCCATTGCCTGATATGTCTGGGCCATATAGGATATACATCTGGTGTACAATGTTTCAAATATCGATTGTCCATTGCCTAATTCCATTTCAATTTGGCCGGCAAATATGTCATGTACTGAAAGAGCTTTGTGATTTTCTTCGTTTTCTTCGAATTTTTGGCACATTTCTTCAGCCTCCTTGAGTAGCTCAATTGATTTCGGAAACATGCGTTGTTCGTTGTAGCATATCACAAGGTCAATAATTGATTGTACATATGGAATTATGGCTTGTTTTTCAAATCCCCGGGTTTTTATGAAGTCGATGCCTTCCATTAACACTGATTCACTTTTATTCATTTTTCCACAAGTGAGATAGGCATAACCCAAGTCTCGATAGACAAAGGCTAATAGAATTTCAAGTGCTACATCATTGTTTTTTTGGGTAAGCTGAGATATATTTGTTTTCAATTTCTCATACAAATTTATGGAGGAGAAACGTAGAGCCGATGCATTTCTACTTGTAGCATGAAGCATCGCTGAAGCCTGCACGTAAACCTTTTTCAAATTATTTAATGCAATATCTTGTTTCATTTTCTTCTTTGGATTATGACTGCACAGTTTCAATTAAATACTTTGACTGATACTAAGTGAGACCCTTAGTTAGCCTAGGTAGAATTTAGAAAATCCTGTGAACAAAGAGAATATGTATCTAAATTGTGGCGTTTTACGTATGTTGAGTTAACACGGTTTACAAGCGTTTCTTTAACCCAGTATTAATTTAGATAACACAGTTTTATTCGGTCGATAACAACATGGATTTATCGAATTTATGTTGGCATTAATAGATTTTGTCAGGAGGGATTGAATATCCACCATATATTTAATATCCTCTGGTGGGTATTTCTTAGGTATACCAACAAATACAGTTTTGCCTTGTATTATATTTGTTATGAGGTCCTGCAGTTTAAGAGTCGATAACGACAAACTGTGGAAACAACATTACCATATATTTATTAAAGGTAGGAGATACACAAAGAACTACACAGAACCAAATTTTCTAATTCAATCATTTTCAATTATTTAGAAATAACAAGTATATACGGCCGTAAGTTCGGCCAGGCCGAATCTTATGTACCCTCCACCATGGATTGCATAGAAACTTCTAAAGGGTGATTTGTTAAGAGCTTGATAACTTTTTTTAAAAAAAAAACGCATAAAATTTGCAAAATCTCATCGGTTCTTTATTTGAAACGTTAGATTGGTCCATGACATTTACTTTTTGAAGATAATTTCATTTAAATGTTGACCGCGGCTGCGTCTTAGGTGGTCCATTCGGAAAGTCCAATTTTGGGCAACTTTTTCGAGCATTTCGGCCGGAATAGCCCGAATTTCTTCGGAAATGTTGTCTTCCAAAGCTGGAATAGTTGCTGGCTTATTTCTGTAGACTTTAGACTTGACGTAGCCCCACAAAAAATAGTCTAAAGGCGTCAAATCGCATGATCTTGGTGGCCAACTTACCGGTCCATTTCTTGAGATGAATTGTTCTCCGAAGTTTTCCCTCAAAATGGCCATAGAATCGCGAGCTGTGTGGCATGTAGCGCCATCTTGTTGAAACCACATGTCAACCAAGTTCAGTTCTTCCATTTTTGGCAACAAAAAGTTTGTTAGCATCGAACGATAGCGATCGCCATTCACCGTAACGTTGCGTCCAACAGCATCTTTGAAAAAATACGGTCCAATGATTCCACCAGCGTACAAACCACACCAAACAGTGCATTTTTCGGGATGCATGGGCAGTTCTTGAACGGCTTCTGGTTGCTCTTCACTCCAAATGCGGCAATTTTGCTTATTTACGTAGCCATTCAACCAGAAATGAGCCTCATCGCTGAACAAAATTTGTCGATAAAAAAGCGGATTTTCTGCCAACTTTTCTAGGGCCCATTCACTGAAAATTCGACGTTGTGGCAGATCGTAAGTCTATTCATGATGAAATGTCAAAGCATACTGAGCATCTTTCTCTTTGACACCATGTCTGAAATCCCACGTGATCTGTCAAATACTAATGCATGAAAATCCTAACCTCAAAAGAATCACCCTTTACTAAAGACTGTCATCCACAATCGAATTACTTGGGTTGCGGTAACACTTGCCGATGGCAAGGTATCTGAAAACTTCTTAACACCGTCTTCTAAATTGTAAGCTAGTCCATACGGGGTATATATTAAACAAAAATGGCCGATTAAATACGTATATAATCCAATTTGACAAAATTCTGTATAGAAATAAAATTTTGATAAAATTTCTATAGAAATAAAATTTTGATAAAATTTCTATAGAAATAAAATTTTGACAAAATTTTCATTAGAAATAAAATTTTGACAAAATTTTCATTAGAAATAAAATTTTGACAAAATTTTCTATGGAAATAAAATTTTGACAAAAATTTTCTATGGAAATAAAATTTTGACAAAATTTTCATTAGAAATAAAATATTGACAAAATTTGCTATAGTAATAAAATTTTGATAAAATTTCTATAGAAATAAAATTTTGACAAAATTTTTTATAGAAATAAAATCTTGACAAAATGTTCCTTAGAAATAAAATTTTGGCAAAATCTTCTATAGAAATAAAATTTTGACAAAATTTTCTATAGAAATAAATTGTTGACAAAATTTTCTATAAAAATAAAATTTTGACAAAATTTCCATTAGAAAT
This sequence comes from Haematobia irritans, assembly GCF_050003625.1. NCBI lineage: Eukaryota > Metazoa > Arthropoda > Insecta > Diptera > Muscidae > Haematobia > Haematobia irritans. The sequence goes on along the minus strand of NC_134398.1, from coordinate 160,591,080 downwards.
AAAATTTTGACAAAATTTTCTATAGAAATAAATTTTTGACAAAATTTTCTATAGAAATAAAATTTTGATAAAATTTTCTATGGAAATAAAATTTTGACAAAATTTTCTATAGAAATAAAATTTTGAAAAAAATTTGCTATAGAAATAAAATTTTGACAAAATTTTCATTAGAAATAAAATTTTGACAAAATTTTCTATAGAAATAAAATTTTGACAAAATTTTCATTAGAAATAAAATTTTGACAAAATTTTCTATAGAAATAAAATTTTGACAAAATTTGCTATAGTAATAAAATATTGACAAACTTTTCTATAGAAATAAAATTTTGGTAGACTATTTTTGGCGATATGGACCAATTTTTGTGTGATTGGCGATCGGCTATATATAACTATAGACCGATATGGACCAATTTTTGCATGGCTGTTAGCGGCCATATACTAACACCATGTACCAAATTTCAAGCGGATCGGATGAAATGTGCTCTTCCAAGAGGCTCCGGAGTTCAAATCTGGGGATCGGTTTATATGGAGGCTATATATAATTAAGGACCGATATGGACGGCTATACGTAAAACTGGTCCGATATGGCCCATTTGCAATACCATCCGACCTACATCAATAACAACTAATTCTGCCGAGTTTTAAGTCGATAGCTTGCTTCGTTCGGAAGTTAGCGTAATTTCAACAGACGGACGGACGGACGGACATGCTTAGATCGACTCAGAATTTCACCACGACCCAGAATATATATACTTTATGGGGTCTTAGAGCAATATTTCGATGTGTTACAAACGGAACGACAAAGTTAATATACCCCCATCCTATGGTGGAGGGTTAATTTGTTTAATTAAATATATAATTGGTTGTTTTTGGTCGCAAACCTCAAAAAATTCAATCGATTGAGTTCCGGAGATTTTTATGGTTATTGTGCGGAAGTAATGCGAGTGCGGTTGTTGTTGTTGTTGTAACAGTTTTTAATGTAGTTTCATCCATTTTGTTCTATGCTTGTGTAGTTCAGCTGGTAGCCAGATCAAGGAACTCTGCGACAAGGATGGGGTGTGTCCAGATTGATCTGGTAGTGAGACGGGTAGGCTTAGCTGGGCAAGCAAAAAGGTGACGAGTGTCATGGGGCCCTTGATTACATATGGGACACACGTCAGCTACGCTGCTATCAATCACTGATAAGTATGAATTGAGGCGGCTGCACTTGCCTGTTTTTAGTTGGGCCAAAACTACCCTTGTCTGCCGTGGGAGGTCTTTCTCCTCCGGTGCAATGGGCGGCGGTCGGACTCCGAGAACAGGATTAACCTTGTAGCTTCTCACCGCTTCAGCTACAGTATCCTCATGAATCCTGTTCAGACCTGTCTGGTATGCTGCCTGATCTAGAGGCTCTCTTTTGTAACGCTGGATCTCTGGCTCTAGAAGATGAAGATCAACCCTTACATTCCTGGGTGGAGGTTGTCTATCCACAAGATGGTGATTCGGATGACAACTTCGATGGCAACCCAAGAGGTACTGCTTTGACAACATGTAGTTGTGTCGACGCACTGGGATGATCTTGGTCTCCGCGTAAAGGTGATCCAGGGGTGTACTGCGGAGACATCCTGTTGCGGTTCTAAGGGCAGCGTTCTGACAGGTCTGTATGTTATTCCACTGCGTATCGCTGGTTTGAGGTGTCCACACTGGCGCTGCATAGTTTACCACTGACCGGCCAATTGCCTTATATGTAGTTAACAAGGTTTCATTGTCCGCACCCTAAGTGCTGCCGGCAAGCGACTTGAGGACCTTGTTTCTACCGCGGAGCTTATCACAAATTGCAGTGGCATGGGCGGACGACTTATAAAGGCTGTCGAATGTGACCCCGAGAATCTTGGGGTAATTTGTTGTCGGAATTGTTTCGCCATCGACTCTGACATTCAACTGCCTGCGTACTTCCGCCGTCCATGTAGTGAAAAGTGTGGCAGAGGATTTGGTGGGAGATATCCTCAAATTTCTTGCAGTGAAATAACTGGTAAGCTCAGCGAGGTAGACATTTAATCGATCGCAAATGTCATCAACAATGGGCCCGGATGCCATGATTGTGCAATCGTTCGCATAAGACACAATCTCGACGCCGTCAGGAGGGGGTGGAATCGAGGACAGGTAGAGGTTAAACAGTGCCGGAGATATCACCCCGCCCTGGGGAACTCCCTGTTTAACTCTACGGGGTTCTGACTTCTTGTCCCTGAATTCCAAGTACGGCTGGCGTCCACACATATAATTCAGAACCCAACGCTTCGCCCCTGCCGGTAGGGACGTGTTCTCGATGTCCTCGAATAATGTGGCATGGTTGACCGTATCGAACGCTTTCGATAGGTCAAGCGCCACGAGGACCGTCTTATGGCACGGCTTGGGCTGATTAAGTCCCCTATTGATAAGTGTCGAAATGGCTTATCATCCCTTGTAGCGGGGTTCGAGAGGGCTCTCACTGTTGACCACAATTTACCAGTCCCTGTGCCTAAGTTACATTGCTTCAGGTGCTCTAACCAAGTGTTCCTCTTGTGCTCGTCGACTATCTTACTAATCTCTAGATTTAGTTCTCTGATTCTAGGATCAGCAGGGTTAGCACGACGGCGTTCATCACGCTGTCCCGGAACGCCCTCTGGGCAACGTGTAGTGAGTGCGGTGGTACTGTGTTCTGTAAGAATGGTCTGCGGCCGGAATGTTTGTCTGCCCAAGGCTTCAATACTGTCTCTAAGACATTTTCCCAATACTATTTAGTCAAAGTTTATTTTTCAATATGTGTTGCACCAATTCTCGCGAATTCGTCCACTTTTTAGACGCGATGCAATACTGCTGGTATCACGGTAACGAGAAATGCTATGAGAAACAAAAGATTTATTCACATTTTAATCCTGGATGCAGTGTTGCCACTGGGGGGATTTGGTGGGAAATTTCCACAAATTTGGGGATTTTTTGGGGAATTTTCGAAATCTGTTCAGTACAACAAATCAGATTTAGAATTACAGTGCAGTCGCGGTAACGTGAACACCGCCTAACGTGAACACGCTTTTTCTTACAATAACTACTCCGTAACGCTGAAAAACATGAAATTTGGCGTTAAAGGCAGATTCACAATGCAAAATAATATTTCAAATACACTTGCGAAATTTTTTAGTGATCTAGTTTGGCTTTTTTCGTGTATTTTATTTATTAATTTAAATTTCTTTATAATTCCATACCCACTGATATTTTTAATTTCTTCATGAAATTAAATTAAGTTTTTAACATTACTAATAACAAAAATAAAAGACTATCACGCTAGAACGTGTAAAAATCCCGAAATGGCTTTGTTTTGTCAAAATTTTATTACCATAGAAAATTATGTAAAAATTTCATTTCTATAGAAAATTTTGTCAAAATGTCATTTCTATAGAAAACTTTGTCAAAATGTCTTTTTCTATAGAAAATTAAATTTTTTTTTATAGAAAATTTTATCAAAATTTCTTTTGAAAATTTTGTAAAAATTTTATTTCTTAAAAAATTTTGTTAAAATTTCATTTCTATAAAAAATTTTGTCAAAATTTTATCTCTATAGAAAAATTTGTCAAAATTTTATTACCATAGAAAATTGTGTCGAAGTTTCATTCCTATAGAAAATTTTATTTCTATAGAAAATTTTGTCAAAAATTTATCTCTATAAAAATTTCGTCAAAATTTTATTTCAAAAAGACTTTATCTCTATAGAAAATTTTGTCAAAATTTTATTTCTATAGAAAATTTTGTCAGAATTTTATCTCAATAGAAAATTTCGTCAAAATTTTATTTCTATAGAAAATTTCGTCAAAATTTTATTTCTATAGAAAATTTTGCCAAAATTTTATTTCCATAGAAAATTTTGCCAAAATTTTGTTTCCAAAGAAAATTTGGCCAAAATTTTGTTTCCAAAGAAAATTTGGCCAAAACTTTATTTCTATAGAAAATTTTGCCAAAATTTTATTTCTATAGAAAATTTTGCCAAAATTTTATTTCTATAGAAAATTTTGCCAAAATGTTATCTCTATAGAAAATTTCGTCAAAATTTTATTTCTATAGAAAATTTTGTCAAAATTTTATTTCTATAGAAAATTTTGTCAAAATTTTATTTCTATAGAAAGTTTTGTCAAAATTTTATTTCTATAGAAAGTTTTGTCAAAATTTTATTTCTATAGAAAATTTCGTCAAAATTGTATCTTTTGCAAAAAAAAAAATATCTCTATAGAAAATTTTGTCAAAAATGTATTAGTATAGAAAATGTTATTTGTAGAGGAAATTTGTGAAGTACCTCTTGTTGGAGGGGAATATTTTGCAAACTCTAGCAAAACATCAAGAATTCTACCAATCAACAGTAAAAAATCTACCCTTTTTGGTAGAATTCTATCAACTGTGGCAACCGTGTTTCCCAGCCAAATATAAAGCAATCACTCTAACACGCTTGAATTCCACAACAAATAATTTTTTTCCGAATGAAATGCTTTTGTAAGCTTGGAAACAATAAAATGAAGTGTCACTTGAACAGATTTTTAGAAATGGTATCAACAGGAAGTTTTTTGCAATACATATCAGTCTCACCTCTTTAAATTAAATCGGAACTAGACCTTTTCATATGTGAAAGTAGTATGTACCCTCTGGGAGCCACACAAATTTTGAATTTTTCGGTATATTGAACATTAATTTCGGTCCGGAATGATGGTAGCACACTCTGGAAGTCGCTAAAAACCTGGTTCATATCAGTCCATCATTAATATAGCTCCCAAATAAACTGATTGCAAGGTTTAGCTTACACTTCGTTATACCTCAAAAATGTTGTTGCCCATAAGGAATGCGTAGGTACTGTTTCTATTTAAATTTTCGTAAGGACGATGTTATCGATTGTTCACATTTTGCTGCCGTAAGAAATTGATGGCAAGAATTGCATGGCAAAGGGAGATTTCGAAAAATCTGCATACCGGGCTTAAGCGCAGTATGCACTTCTTGTGGAAAATTCTGCTGCCACTAAGAAATTCATTGTGTTATTTTGGGAGACGTTATTATCGATTGGTTGTATTAAAATACATGACAAAAAGTGTCTTAATGGCACTTTTGTTTTATTTTTAGTTGGACAACATTTAGAAATCAATAAGGAACTGTTGTATGCCAATAACGAACTTTTTCCTTGGGGGGCATGCCGAATCGAATTACAAACACGAGATTTTACATGAATACTTCAAAATATTCTTTTTCTCGAGTACTAGGAAAAAAAGATTATAATCCTTATCAACTTTCTAAAATGATAATTCCGTTTTCTTTTTCGATATAATGAACTTTGGATATTGTTTAAAATCTGTATGGTTTAGGACCCCAAACCATTAATTACTGCGAAATAACCCATCATTCATTCATTCTAAACTACTTTCTTAGAAATGCTTGCTTTTAAAAATATAATCGCATCAATAATAACTTAAAATATTATATTATTATTAAAAAAACAGTCAATGCTTTATTGAGAACAAAAATGATTGGTCTTTCAAGCGTAACGTTATTACGCTCTTTGGCATAATGAATAAAATGATCGATAAGGAAAAAAGCTTAAGATAAATTTCATTATCTATTATCTAAAATTATTTTAAAAAAAGCATAAATTAACTAGACACTGACAAGATTTCAAGAGGTATGGTAATGAGACCAAGGAAGTTATGTAACCACATGACTTTACTTAGCCTTTTTGTGAGAAATGCAATTTTTGTAACCAGCACAAATATATATTATCTTAAAAGGCGGTTAACTTATTTGGTTAAACGTTTTTTAACCGTGGCTATTTTCATTGGCAATAAATTAACCATTTCACGACAAACACCAACTTCAGCCTGTAAAGATTTAGCTGGTTCTTCTAGTCTAGCACATTCGTCGGTAAATATTTTATAATACTTAAGACTATTCGAGAGATTGTCCAATTGTAGATTCGGATCAGGAGTTATAAACTTATAGTACAGTCTTCCTACATGAAAATGAGCATACAGCATGGTTTTTTGCTCTTCCACATCCATATTGGGTTTCCATGAACCATCTTTATCTGTATAAGATTCGATGTAATTTCTAAAATGTTTAATGGCCTGGTGACAGGTTTGATTAATTTTTGCCAATTCTTGTGGATTAGCTGTGCGATTAGCTTTAAATAGATCCAATTTAATATCCAATATAGCACTATAGGCCAAACCTGCTCCATACCAACATTCACGACATATAGACATATAAAATACAGGATTGAGCAATTCAATAAGTTCTTCATAGTATTTGGCTCGGCGTTTTTGCATTTTCGATTGATTTGCGGGATCTTCTTCAAAGAATGCAATATGCTGATATAATTCAGCAAAATCTTTAATGATCTTGGCATATTCCGTAGCATCTGTATCTGGTTTGTAATGTTCCTTTGCTGTGTCCAGCCATTTTGTGACAAAGTGATAAACCTCTTTAGCATCGTCAAAAGTTAGACAATAATCACAGGTAATGCGTTTTTCATATGCATCTAATTGTAAATCGGGAAACAGATAAGAATTAGCATCGAGTTTAAGTCGTTTGGCATCTGCAAATGAAAAGAAAGGGAAACAATTTAAAATGGTATATTCAATTCATTCATAATTTTGAAATCAATATCGCTGAACCTGAAAAAATAGAAATAGATTTGGGGCCGGAGATATTTGATTAGACTTCTTATGCGCTAGAAGAATGCAGAACAAGTCAAATGTGCTAAATGTAAACAAGCAAGCAAAAATTCCATTTGCATCGTTACAAAATTCGCTTGAAAACGATAATGCAGTCTCATGCACCATAAACACATTTCGGTAAATCCCGTAATGAATCTCTAACGAAAATTTCATTTGCGTACCAATAAGTCAATTGTATGGGTAGCTCAAATTTTTTTAGAGGTGCATACCGATCTTAAAGTGAACAAAATAGAGGGGAATATGTGAGGTATTGTTGCGTTTCATATAACGGTAAATCCATTCAGAAAAGCTTTGAAGCAGACACCGACTGCTGGTTTTTTCTGGGAGCCACCGTAATGCAATTGTTAGCATGCCCGCCTTGCATACACAAGGTCGTGGGTTCGATTCCTACTTCCACCGAACACCAAAAAGTTTTTCAGCGGAGGATTATCCCACATCAGAAATGCTGGTGACATTTCTGAGTGTTTCAAAGCTTCTCTAAGTGGTTTTACTGCATACTTGGCAACCCTACGTCATGCAGGTGTGAAAGTTTAAGTCGCTGCTCAAACATTCTGTTTTTTTTAATAAATAACATTAAAATATTGAAGTAATCTTGATATCGATCGGATGTCTGCAACCTCTAAATGCTGGGGATAATCGAGTGCTACTGATTTCAACACTGTTTTATAAAATAATAAAAAACATCATTTCTGGCTAAACTTTGGTAGCTGATCAATTTTTTCGTGTTTTGCTTTGTGCCGTTTCTTTGTATATAAAATGGTGCCGCCTATCAATTGCCCTGTTTGTGACAAACATGTCACCAAATCAACGGGTGGTGTTGGTTGTTGTATATGTGAGCAATGGTTCCATATAAAGAAATGCTCTGGTCTTGCTGATTCTTCATATGAAATATTGAAAAAGAGAAACGGAGCTGTTAGTTGGAAGTGCAACGGGTGCTCATCTTTTATCATGGCAAGCAAGAATGATGGTATTGAAAAACTCAGCAAAAAGATGGATGATTTTATGGCGGCAATGCCAGGCACAATTCGTACTGAAGTTGATAATGCAGTTTCTCCAATTCTCAAAGCTGTCGACACAAATATGAAGAAATGCGATGAACGAAATACTGTTGTTAATGAAAGCTTGTCTTGGTTAAAAGCTGAAAACAATTTGATGCGTTACCAGCTTACAAGAAATGATATTCTAGTTTCTGGATTGCCTTCGAGTGTAAAACCAGGCCAAATGGCTTTAAAAATACCTGATGCCTTAGGTGTCAGGATAGGAAATCATGACATTATTTCTTCATTTTGGCTGGGCAAACAAAAACGGACGATGCTTATAAAATTTTGCTTCACATCCAAGAGAGATGAAGTTATGAGGAAATATCTGTCTTGTAAGAATCTACGACTTTCATCTGTGATGTCAACTAACATTGACGCCCGTATTTACCTCAACGATAACTTACCACCTGCGGTTGTAAAAATGAAATCTCTTTGCCGTTCACTTCTAAAGGAGAAGAAAATTAAACGATATGAGCTCATCCCTTCATCTGCTAAGGCTGTTATATTTGATCTAAATGGTGGAAAAAAAATGTATTCCTTTGATGAGCTTATGGCTTTTGAAGAAGTTGCTGAGGAGAATTTTATTATAAACCAACGTGGTGGTCGACGTATAGATCAAAGAACAAGAATTAATGGAAGTGACACTCCCACTTTCGGTACTCCTACTTCTGTGCAGGTCGATGATGTTTAATGTCTATCCTATTCTTTTCTTTTTAACCCTTTCGTAAGACTGAAGAGGAGAGTCAATAATTTGCAACTCCTTGCTTTCATTATATAGTTAATGTTATTTTTTTTTTTTCTTTTAATGAATTTTTGAATTTTTTTTCTTTTTGAATAAATGTTTAGAGCTTTTTTCATATGAATTAATGGATTTTTATAAAAAATGGAAAATTCTAGATTTAAGGCCAATCCTAATGCACATTCTTTTAACTCCTCTTTTCTTTGTATTCACTTGACACTTTAGGTGAAATTGTCAGTGACGGGTCATTTATTCGACGTTTTTGCGCTGGTAGCTCAAATATGAATATTGGCTTTTGCAATGTCCAATCTATTAAACCTGGAACCAGGTCAACTAAATTTGACGAATTAAAGAATATTCTGTGCAGTGGTCATCTCGACATTATTGGATTCGCTGAGACGTGGCTAAAACCGTATGTATCTAGCAAAAGTATTAATATTCCGGGTTATAATCTATTCCGGAATGACAGATGCGGTATAAGGGGTGGTGGGGTAGCTTGTTATATTTCTTCTGGTTTAAATGCGAAAATTCTGACATCTATTTCAGAGCCGGGTTGTGAAGCAATTTTTCTTCAAATTCGGACTTCTGTGGCAATGTTTATTGTTGGTATTGTTTACCTCCCTCGTGGCGATGTGGATGCCTTGGAGAGATCCATTTCAGACATCGTAACGAGGTATGAACATGTATTGATTGTGGGCGACTTTAACTTTGACATTTGTCGTTCGTGTAATTTTTCTAATTTTAGGCATTTTCTTACCAGGTGTAATCTCACAGTTTTTCATAATGACAAGCCAACTCACTATAACTGTAGTAGTGACTCTGTGTCGTTAATCGATTATTCTCTAGTTTCTTGTACCAGTTCAGTCTTGAGAAGCAATCAATTTTTCTTCCCGGCGGTGAATTCATATCACGCTTTTCTATTAATCCAGTACGAATTACCTAACAATACCGCTTCTTGTTACACTACATTTAGAAACTATAGTGCAATTGATATGAATAACTTGGTGGAGGATGTTGTTAATGCGGATTTTGTCAGTTTGTACAGTACGAACGACACTAATGTGCAATTGTCGGTTTTGAATACAATATTTTATGAATTATTCAACACACATGTACCTGAAAGAGTTAGAGAAGTTAGTCGGAGCAGACGCGCCTGGTTCACGCCTGAGATTAGGGCTGCTATTGCCAATAGGGATTTGGCTTATAGGGCATATATGGAGAATAAGACTGCTAGAAATAAGGATATATACAATGGATACAGAGCTGAGGCTCGAAGAATGATTAGACGTGCGAAAAGGGAGTATGGCGCGCGCCTTTTTGGTGGCATTAACAGTCCTCGAGACTTTTGGTCTCGTATGAGGAATGCTGGGGCTTCCAAATCGGACTCTTATAGCTGTGATATTGATCCTGACGATTTGAATATATGTTTTACTTCCGTGTCGTCTTCTTCTTCTTCTAGTTTCAGTAGCCCTAATTATCCTGACCGTGATGATGACTTTAATTTTCGATGTGTCGATGAATATGAGATTTTTTGTGCAATATCTAGTATTAAGTCGAATGCGACAGGTCATGATTCTATTCCGGTGAAATTTATTAAATTGATTTATCCATTTATTTCCCGACATCTTCTACATTTTTTCAATACGATTATTATGACTGGAATATTCCCTGCGAATTGGAAGTTGGCTAAGGTATTTCCTCTACGAAAAAAGGGTACTTCTGGCAAGGAATGCTCAGACTTTAGACCGATTTGTGTCCTACCTGCTTTGTCTAAGGCGTTTGAGATAATTCTTAAGGATCAGATGTGTGCATATCTTGAATCACATTCCTTGGTGGACAGCTGCCAATCTGGCTTTAGGAGCCACCATAGCACAACTTCATTAATGATTCATGTCACGGACAATATAAGACGATCTTTAGACCGTAGGAATCCGGGTATACTTGCAATACTAGACCTAAGTAAGGCGTTTAATTCTGTTGACCACACTATTCTCTTAAATAAGCTTTTTTCTCTGTTCCGTTTTTCGCACTATTCATGTGTGTTAATTCGTTCTTTCTTGTCGGATCGATCGCAGTTTGTCATATCTAACGGTCGATCATCTGGGACTCGTGCAATACACTATGGTGTCCCGCAAGGTTCCATTCTAGGTCCGTTGCTTTTTATGTTATATGTCAATGACATTTGTGAATGTGTTCATTTTTCTGAGCTTGGGATCTATGCGGATGACATCCAATTATATAATTCTTCGGATTATTCTTTGGGTAATTGCATTCGGGAACTTGACGACGATATTGGGCGTATTTCTGTGTGGTGTTACGAGAATAATATCTGCTTAAATGTGCGGAAAACTAATTGTGTTTTGTTTCATGGGGCGCGCGATCACTCTGCAAGTATTACGGTACAGAATTCTGTTGTACCTTGTTCCACTTCCGTTTCCTGTTTAGGATTTGAGATTGATTCCGGACTGAGTTTCACGGGTCATATTTCCTCTGTCTGCTCAAAAGTGAATCTGACTCTAAGGAAATTATATAGTATTGATGTAATTCTACCGATTCATGTACGACACAGACTAGCTCAGGCCCTACTCATGCCGAATATTGTGTATGGACTGGAGGTTTATTCAGGTACTAATGCATCGAACTTACGCAAATTACATTCTTGTTTTCATGGTATTTTAAGATACGTTTATGGCTCACATGCGCGTGATAACTACGACTTCTACTCTTTTCAGTTTTTGGGTTGTTCATTTGACAACTTTTTAAACTTGAGATGCTTGTATTTTTTCTTCTGTGTGGTGAAATTTGGTTCACCACGGTATTTGATGGAGTCAATAACGTTTTTGAATACGACTAGAAATACACAGGTGCTGTTGGATCATTTTCACCATCTTGTCTTTGAGAGATCGTTTTCTGTACGTGTAGCCAGGTTATGGAACTCGCTACCTCACCACCTTAAAAATTTCTCTATTACTCCTTTTACATTTAAAAAGAATTTGTTAAATTATTTATCTACTCTATAATGCAAATATTTATCATCTCACTGACAATTTCAAACTCAATGCGTTTTAATTTCTTGTTTGCTATGTATAAAGGGTTGTGCGTTAGGATTTTAATTTTAAGTTTTTTTTAGTTTCGTTTTAATTATAAGGTTAAGTTTTTATTTGGAATACTAGAGCTCTATTGATTGAATTTCTATCAACATGTTGTCCAGAAGGGCGTTGGTTGATTAAATAAATAAATAAATAAATAAATAAATAAATAAATAAATAAAAAGAAATCAAGAGAAGGAAATAAATTGGAACTTATTGCTCAATATCGTTTCATTTACCAAAAATTTCGTTAGTGGTGCAGCCGAATTTAAAGCCCATCCATCTTGCAAAAAACTCTGTTGCATGCCGATAACGCAGTTAAGTTATGTATTTCCATTACGAGAAAAATGGAAAATGTTTAAATAATACAAACAGTTTGAGTATACTTTTGATACTCATTTTTTACTTGGCTTTAAGACCGGAATGCGCCACTAACGATTGTGTACATTTACTCCCATAAGAAAACCGCAGTATCGACATATAACAAGAATTCTCCGTGGAACTGCATACTTTACCCCAAAGACAATATAGTGAAGAAAATGTGATATTATTTAGCGTCATACCATAATAATTATCGTTATTTTTAATTTTTCTCATCTTAAACAGTATTATTGGTATTCCAAACGTGTAGAGCCCAAATAAGAAATATCTTAGGATTGATCCTAATCATTAAATGAAAATTAGGGACACATTTGTTTACTTAGGATCGCAATAAAATCAGTACATTGGCTGATAAACGCGCATGTGCATATCATATGTGTGTACATGGGATATTAATGTGATTTTGATACACTTTTCTTGTACGAGCGAAAAGTGAACAACAACTTCTCAAGGAATTTTCGATAGTAGAAAGTTGTCATGTTTTTCTTATGGGTAGCAGAAATTTTCACTAGCGGTGCATATCGGACCTAATGCACATTATCACAATGGACTGAATAGTCTAAATGAGCCTGATATATCGCGCTGCCACCTAACCTAATGCACAATAAGCACATCTAACATTTTCCTATACATAAGAAATGTATAGCAATTTTTGCTAAGGTTGATTCAATTCACATTTCGATTACTGTTGTTTTGAATGGCAATAATGCAGTCTACGATGAGAAAAATATGAAAAAAAAACGATAACCACGCTTCCGGGTAGTTTTGCTAGTCGTACATTTCAATATAGATATGCAGCTTTATCAATTTTTTTTTTTTCATCCGGACCTATGCCAGGGCAGTGAGGTGCAACAGCATGTCTTCGTATACCCCCTGAAACAATCTTGTAGAAACAAATATCCTTCCTGTAAGCAAACGCCCAAATGCAATATCGAAGCCGTTTTCGCATTTCGCATATATTGTGGATAAGCAACCATTTTCCATGGAAACCGTCATTGTGTGTTCATTGTATAGAACGCGATATCCAGCGTTAAAAGAGAAAGCCTCTCGATTCAGCATACCAGACTAGTCTGGTAAGGAAGATGCCGTAGCGCAAACCGCGAAGAGTACGAGACTAATCCATTGCACATATCACCTCTTTGATTTCTTTTTCTATGCCAGGAGTGGGCACTTCCTATTCCTATATATGACCTATAATTTATGATGTATTTCAATATTTTATAACTTACCCTCGGCCAGCTTTTCTTCATCATCGTTATATAAACGATCCTTTGAAGCTGATAGCAATGCTAATCCATATTTTGCCCAGCATCGAGCAACATCAGCAAAACGATGTTTGAATGTCTCTTGAATTTCAGCTTTTTGCTCTTCCGTCAAATTTCGGCCGTCGAACATGTTAGCCTCATGTTCTGAAATTATTAGGGTGGCAGCTGCCAAATGATGACGTGCTTGCTTAAACATATTTTGCCCTATGAAATATTGCGACAGAGTAGCAGCATTTAAAGCGAAGTCAATTGGTTCGAATGATTTTGCTTCCACTTGACGTCTCAAGGTCATATGACAATATTGTGCAGATTTTTCTAGTTCACCCAAATGACCGTAAACTTGGGCCATATAAAAGGAGCAAAGTGTATACAGACTTTCAAGTTCTTTCATGCCTTTGTCCTTTTCCACTTCATCTGCTGTTCCAAAGACATCGGTAATAGCCAATGGTGTGAGTTTACTTAATTTAAATTCCTTATAGGCTTTTTCAGCATCTGTCAAAATCTCAAAGGATTTTTTATATTCTGCGCGGTTGGCATAGACAATGCCCATTTCATTTGTGGCTCCCACATAAGGTACAATGGCTTTTGGCTCCATTTTACGTTCTTGAACTAATTCCAAGCATTCCTTTAAGTAATTTTCTCCCGTACCAGGATCTTCGCAGAATACATGAATACGACCCAAATCACGACATACAAATGCTTGCAAAACTCGATAGGTGAAGTCATCATCACCACCATCAGCCTCTTCGGCTTGAATAGAAACTAATTCGTTTTTCAGATTCTCTCTCAGCTGCAAGAGAAGGTCTCGGGCGGCATAATGTGAACGGAAGGGATCTGTGGGTGGATCATTTTTACTTTCCTCGTTGACAAGTTTAAAAGCCTTCTCATAGATTTCCTTGTAATCACTTAGAATTTCTTTGGCTATTACCATATTGCAGGCGTTGTTAACTGGATAACTTAGTTTTATTTATCGTTTACGTAAACTATTGTCCGGGGAATTGCTTGTTGTATTTGTAGAGCGTGCGGTAGCAATTTTCCGGAAGCGCATAAGGAAAACAGTTCTCAGCTGTTCACAATTCAATGTCAAGCAATATTTTCAACGGCGTTGATATAGTAACCCCCCCACAAAACAAATCCGAATATCTGTGACCTGTTTTCGAAATATAATCGAATTGGTCAGCAGTATGTGGGGGAGCGAAGTAGATTTGGAGCGCTTTATATGTAAACCGTTAGGAAAACAGCTGTTCTCATAATTCAGCATAGATGTCAAACAATATTGCCTCTTTAGTGCCTTTTCAAAACAGCTTTTCGGCGTTTCCGTTTGTTTCTTTTTCAATGTGGGCAGTGTTTAGTTTGATTGACAAAAATATGTGTACAAATTTACAAAAATAATTAGAAATAAGAAATAGACCGCCTTCAAAACCCAAAGCGTAGCCAAAATGTTCTTTTTGTATTGGGAAGTGGTGCACATTTAGCTCAGAAGCAATGAATTTCACATTGCAATCTAAAGTAAAGTAAAACAAAACATCCTTACTTTATATACAGTAAAGATAAATTAAGTGCAATATACCCTGCCAGCATTTCAAAGTTCCATTTCATCCTCATCGCTACCACAGACTCGTAAATGTCACCACAACCATCGCGAACTGTGATGGGGGAAGCATATCAAAAAGTACAAAATGTACATGAAAGTATTTTGCCATCACTACTGTTAGAAGAGCCATTTTATTTTTTGTGAAACGCCAAGCGCAACCAGCTTGTTATATTTTATTTAAATAAAAACGAAAATAAAGTTCTGAAAACACAGATATTACGCTTAAAATTGTGAAAAGTATATGGTGAACAATTTTCGACTTTCCAAATAGAATAAAGTGATCGTTTTTCAAATATTTTTCCAGGCACGCTGTCTCCATCGAAAATAAACAAACTTGCTGATAGACGCTGCAATATGTAACTTGCTACTTAAAACTCAACATCATTCTTTTATTAATGCAAAAAATTATGTTAAATGTGATGAGATAAACCGAAAAATGTTATATTTATAAGAAATTATAAATGTTTAATCAAATCAATAAATATCTACACAATCGTGTTTTACTTGACCACAATGATTCTTCTACAATTACCTTAAATTGCACTTTTTCTGATAGTTTGCAGGGGTTCTTATTGGCGTCCTTCGAAATTGATCTAAATAGGCACCTAATAATTGCACTGATGAGAAACTTTTTCGTAGTAACTTGGCGTGGTACAACTTCTCAATAGTGACGGCGCTTTTCCGACGAGTTTTTGATGTCGTATATGATTGTTTTCGACGTAGTGGGGATTCTCAGAAGCGCCCCCAGATTCAAAAAATGTTGGCAGGGATGTAACTTGCTACTTAAAACTCAACATCATTCTTTTATTAATGCAAAAAATTATGTTAAATGTGATGAGATAAACCGAAAAATGTTATATTTATAAGAAATTATAAATGTTTAATCAAATCAATAAATATCTACACAATCGTGTTTTACTTGACCACAATGATTCTTCTACAATTACCTTAAATTGCACTTTTTCTGATAGTTTGCAGGGGTTCTTATTGGCGTCCTTCGAAATTGATCTAAATAGGCACCTAATAATTGCACTGATGAGAAACTTTTTCGTAGTAACTTGGCGTGGTACAACTTCTCAATAGTGACGGCGCTTTTCCGACGAGTTTTTGATGTCGTATATGATTGTTTTCGACGTAGTGGGGATTCTCAGAAGCGCCCCCAGATTCAAAAAATGTTGGCAGGGTAGTTATATGTAGCCCTCAGATAAATAGATCCCCAATCACACAAAAGTTGGTCCATATCAAGTTCATAATTGTATATAGCCCACATCCCTGCCAGCATTTCAAAGTTCCATTTCAACCTCATCGTTACCACAGACTCGTAAATGTCACTTCAACCATCATGAAAAGGTACATCAAAAAGTACATGCAAGTAATTTGCCATCCCTACTGTTAAAAAAGCCATTTTTTTTTGTGAAACGCCAAGCGCAACCAGCTTGTTATATTTTAATTAAATAAAAACGAAAATAAAGTTCTGAAAACATAGAGTATACGCTTAAAATTGTGAAAGGTATATTGGTGAACAATTTGGTGATTTTCCAAATGGAATAAAGTGATTGTTTTTCAGATATTTTACAGACACGCTGCCTCCATGGAATAAAAACACTGGTTGATAGACGCAGCAACATGTAACTCGCTACTTGTAACTCAACATCATCATTAATGCCAAAAATTATGTTAAATGTAATGTGATAGTGGTATAAATGTTATATTTTTAAGAATTTGTAAATGTTTAATCAAATTAATAAATATCTAAACAAACGTGTTTTACTCGACCACAATGATTCTTTTACAACTATCTTAAAATGCACTTTTTCTGATTGTTTGGAGGGTCCCTTATTGGCGTCGTTCTAAATTGATCTATAAAGGCACCTAATAATTGCACTCATGCGAAACATTTTTGTAGTAACTTGGCGTGGTACAACTTCTCAATAGTGACGGCGCTTTTCCGACGAGTTTTTGATGTCGTATATGATTGTTTTCGACGTAGTGGGGATTCTCAAAAGAGTCCCCAAATTCAAAAAATGTTGGCAGGGATATAAGCGACCCCCATATTTCATTCTGGCTCTCTACGTACCGTGCAAAAGTCCATATCGATTCGTAATTATTTGTAGACTTACCAATACATAACTTTTTTGTTTAATATATAACACGTATGGACTAACTCACAATTTAGAAAACGATGTTAAGAAGTTTTAAGATATCACAACCCAATTAATTCGATTGTGGATGACAGTCTTTCGTAGAAGTTTCTACGCAATCCATGGTGGAAGGTATATAAGATTCGGCCTGGCCGAAACTACGGCCGTATATACTTGTTTTTTTTTTTTTAGTTTTTGCTCAATAAAAAGACTGTATTTTAAATGACTAGATTATTTTTGTGGGGGGAATTTGGTTGTAAGAAATTTTATGTTAGAAAATTTATTTTTGCTACCTTTTAAATTTCGAGAGTTAGCATCACTGGCTGGTCACATAATTAAACACATTTTCGACGGCGTATGTAGAATTGCTCTGGCTTTGTATGTAAGCGTCCGTATTGTTATTTTTTAAATGATAAACGTATTTTTGTGTGTAACTAATTGTGTGAAATTTATTAATTTATATGTTAATTTATACTGAAAGTACATTGAAATGATTAAAATAAGAATGACATAATTTAATATTTACGTTGATATACTTAGGAAATGTGCAATTAAAGAATGACAATTACAACGGTTATGAAATGTAAAGGTAAGTGAACGGAAAAGACGCTTATAATAAAGGAAAAGGGCGGTATATGTTGAAAATGTAACTAACTTTAATAGGCTATTGGGATGCTAGTTATTGAACTTTTCTCGTCTTAATAAAATCAATACTAATCATCAATCAATCTCATAATCAAATACTATTGAGAAAGGAAACCATTAAGAGCTGAATGCTCATCAACCTTAGGAAGTAGACCGCTAAGCTTTTTTGGGTTTTTTCTTTCTAGAAATACAGTAGTATGTCACATTTCTATTCTAAGATTAGCTCAATTAGACAATGACTTTCATTTTTACAGAATGGGATGTCACGTTAAGGTGGCTTAGGATTTTATAATATTTTTATTGTTTTCGTGGCTCTTTTTGCACCTTTACAAAAGGAGAACAACCTTATGGGTGGGTACTATGTTCGGTTTTCGCAAAATTGTACTCACTTTTAGCTGTGAAACTGTTTAGAGAAATTCCTAGAATCGTCAAAAGTATTATTGAGAGTTAAACACCAAAAATCGTTTTGGAATTCGGCTCATACTGGTATTAAACCCATGCTAACCACTTACGAGATGTTTTTTTAAGTGCTAGCAATTTTCCTCAAACTGGATCGGCTTTTCAAAAATGTTCATGCATGGTAGCTGATACGAAGTGTCACCAAGTTCACACTGGAATCAAACTAGAAATGGTAGCCATCTGCGAAATGGTTATTGACCAAAAGTTTGTTTGTCTGAGTTCACTTAGACAGAAAGTAATTCTAGGGCGTAATTGAGTGTCTTTAAAATAATTGGTTGGAAAAAGATCAAACATCTCACTGCGACCCCATATAAATCGTTATTATCCCTCTAATGCCCAATCCCGCCTTTAGGCGGGCTTCTTTAAATGAGGAAGCTTTTAGGAAAACACACTTTAAGCCAACAAAGATGGATAAAATAAAAAGAAAACTTAGTTAAAACTGTTCAAGAGGCTTTGCAGCATATACTGAATTTTAATGTATAAATTTTTCTTGTGTCGTTTTCTTGATTTTGTATCGTTAACATTGGATATTTAATAAGATGGCAAAAAAATTGGGGCATTAGAGGGTTATGATTACAGTGGTTAAGAAAAAAGAAAACAAGTGCAATGTTTCGTATATTGAAGACTCGAATAACTAAAGATATGAAAATATTGTGCAAATGGATACACTATATAGAGAAACGAGTTCAACGTACAAAGTTAGACTCAGTCTCAGACAGAAAATGCAAAGGAGTTGCTGTGCTTGAACAAATTTTCAAGCGTCGTGAGAAACAAATTAGTTGCACATTGTTGAATAGGATTATAATCTACTGGGATAATTTAAGAACATCGTTTATTGGCCCTCGAGGACTTATATTGCACTCAATAAAACAAAAAATTTGAGTTGTCATAGGAAATTCCTCCTCATCTCAAGAGATGGTATGGGCAGCTGTGCGGACTGATGGCTTGTCTCAAATATTTTTCGTTTCGCCTGATGTAATAGTAAAATCAAATTATCAGAAAATACATTTTGGAAACTACTTGAGAGCAGTTGACATACAAACGGTTGTAGACCATGGACGTACCATGATAATTCTGCACCATGACATAAAGCACAATTAAACAGTAATAATTAACCAGTGAGTAAAGTAGAAAGTCGGACGGGGCCGACTATATCATACCCTAAACCACCCCTACTGAATTAGTAAACATAAGCATTTGTGGGGTATCATTGGTATAGGTTTTGGAGAACATAAACATGTTTATGGGTGTCTTGTCACAATCTGAACAGAAATGTCTAATATTAGGAGCTATAGTTTATTTTGCTCCAAAAGAGTTAGTATGCCACTAATATTGAGTCCATTATTAAAAAAGAGGAAATCGGTCAATTAGTTGTGGGGTAATAAATCCAAATTTCTGCAAATAGGGCAATAGATTTATGTAAAAGCTACATGTAAGTCTAAATAGGATCGGCTAGTACATCACAATTTGAAATTTGAGTAACATTGGTTAATAAATAAAAGTATTATGGTCAAATTTGGGAAAATCGAGCGATGCATATATATGGGAGCTATATCTAAATTTGATCCGATTTCTTCCAAATTCAATAGCGTTCGTCCTTGTGCCCAAAAAACACCCTGTACCAAATTTCATTCAAATCGGTTAATAATTGCGACCGGAATCCTGTGACCAACAAATACATGGACAGACGGACGGATGGACGGACGGACACCAAGCGCTAAGACGACTCAGGAGGTGATTCTGAGTCGATCGGTATATATTTTATGGGGTCTAAAATCAATATTTCTGGTAGGCACATTTTTTGCCCGATCAAACTTATTATACCCTAACCACTATGTGGTTTAGGGTATCAAAATCATAATACACACTTCACTTCGTTATACCGTATCTATCGAATTCGCCAATTCTATGAACTTTTATAATTCGGCCTTTTTATAGAGCAAGATAGTGACAACAAAATATTCCAATATCGATGCGATAATGAAAGCCCGAAATTCTGGAAGTCTATATTCGAGCAGCATGCAATTCTTCAAGATAAAAGGTGTTCACAACAAAATTGAATTGACCATATAGCATGATTATTCCCACATTTTTTTTATTTTCACAAAAAAATAATGCTGGTACTTTAAATTGGTAACACTACTATGTAAAAATATTACGAGCTACTTGTTTTTCAGTGTAAATGGACGTAGGTAGAATGACATGGAATTCCATAACAATTATTACATTAAAACAAGTTAGTAAAGTCTAAAGTCGTTCGGGGTAGACTATATTACACCCTTCACCTCTATTTTTGATACCATCATTTTGATACCATAAAGGTTAAGAATCACATAAACAATTCTTCAAATCATAACCGATTTAGAGAAACATTTTTAAACTTCTACAAAATCTCTAGACTTTAAATTTAAATTGGCTAAAGCCCCGAAACGAAACATAATAAAAATAAAAATGGGAAATATAAAGCTAAAGCCATATTAAGGCACAAAAGTCCATTTATGATTTAAGCGACGATACACATCTATTAGAGATATAGGACAATTTGAGGGATTTTTGCTCCTTAGCAGTGGTGAGTTCGGCTAGAGTTCAGCAAGATATGTGGTCAATTGTCGGGTTTGTGACAATATTTGGCGACATCGAGCGATATTTACAAAGCCGGAACCTTATCTAAATCTTCTGTGGAAAGCAGGGGGACATCTTCGCTGACGTTGGTTCCTATTTTGCCTAAATTGGAAGAATATATGTCCCTATATCTAAATCTGAACCGGCTTGGATAAAATTCGACACAGTTGGATAGAATGTAAAATCTTGTAAAATTCAACGGAAAATTTTTCTGGGGGGTCTAAGCCCCCTCCCTAGAGGCCTTCCTACGTTTATGCATCTAAATCGGGCGAAAGATATACATGGGGCCTATATCTAAATGTTCTTAAATATAGTTTGGGTAAAATTATAAAACCAAAAAGTGTTACAAGTTGTTTGTTAGACGCCAAAGTACAAAAATATAACAGCACAAACCTACACCCAGAAAAAATGGGCTCTAATGCCAACTGAACTTTATTTTAGTTCATGAAGATTAGTTGATTTTAGTTAAATTTTGCACAATATGAGTAAATGTTCCTTATTGGAATAATTTTTTGCTAACTTTAATGACGCTTAAATAGAGTTCATAAGTCTCTCAAATGAGTAAATTTTACTAAAATTGTGCCTGTCTTGAACTTCGTACAGCGCTAAAGACATTTTAACAAATTTTAAATCCAATTTTTTCTTTCAACGTATGAAATTTTCTTAAACAACAGAAAAAAAATTAATTATTAAAAAAAATTTTTTTCAGTTTGACAAAAAGTATTAACTTATCTATAACATGTTGCAATTAGAAAACTGTTTTAGTTAAAATTTTCTAAAATAAACCTACATTTTCTTCCACGGTAGGTTCATTTTTTTTG
The DNA here is from genome assembly GCF_050003625.1 of Haematobia irritans. Lineage (NCBI taxonomy): Eukaryota > Metazoa > Arthropoda > Insecta > Diptera > Muscidae > Haematobia > Haematobia irritans. The sequence goes on along the minus strand of NC_134398.1, from coordinate 160,569,562 downwards.
GTGTATTGCTGTTTTAGCGGGTTTCTATGAAATTGCCTAAGGGCAATTTCACTATACCTTCCTTTATAAGTCGAGATACTCCATCTAGCGGCTCTTTTATGCATTAACCCATTAGTATCCTTGAAGAAATTGCATCCTATATCCTATAAACTGGCAAATTATGACTAATACTTTCTTTTAAATAATATGAATAATAATGGGATATATACACATTTCTCCGCCAGATGCTGATATTATTTCACACTTCTAAATTATAGTAAATATTCAACATATCGCCACTAGATGGATACTTTAATTTTTTTTTCACATTTTATAGTTATTTGCCATTAGAGTTGTATTTATAGAGAATAGGGGTATTAAACATTATAAGCTGTAGAAACAATTTAAAGTGACATTTCTCCACCAGATGGTGATCTTAAAAAAGGTTTTAATATATTTGGTGTTTATAGGAATACTAACGTGAAACGAATATTTCAAGATTGTTCAATGGATAAATTTAAATTAAATTTTATATCCTCCTCCATAGGATGGGGGTATATTAACTTTGTCATTCCGTTTGTAACACATCGAAATATTGCTCTGGGTCGTGGTGAAATTCTGAGTCGATCTGAGCATGTCCGTCCGTCTGTGAAATCACGCTAACTTCCGAACGAAACAAGCTATCGACTTGAAACTTGGCACAAGTATTCTTGTAGGTCGGTTGTATTGATATAGGTCGGATATTGATGTAGGTCGGATGGTATTGCAAATGGGCCATATCGGTCCACTTTTACGTGTAGCCCCCATATAAACGGACCCCCAAATTTGGCTTGCGGAGCCTCTAAGAAAAGCAAATTTCATCCGATCCGGCTGAAATTTGGTACATGGTGTCAGCATATGATCGCCAACAACCATGTAAAAATTGGTCCACATCGGTCCATATTTCAATTCTGGCTCTCTACCACGTATGGACTAACTCACAATTTAGAAAACGATGTTAAGAAGTTTTAAGATACCACAACCCGATTGTGGATGACAGACTTTCGTAGAAGTTTCTACGCAATCCATGGTGGAGGGTACATAAGATTCGGCCTGGCCGAACTTACGGCCGTATATACTTATATATTATATCGATATAGAATACTTATATTAATACTTAAAACAAATCTAATATGTACGTACACTGAAAAAATATTGAATATTGTTCTTAAAATACAATGTCCTCAAATGCGAGTTTTCCTTCTTTAGAACTGAGGTCAATTTGTACTTCAAACTGGAAATAAATGTTCAATTTTATTGAAATCGACTCTGTAGTCTATGGGTTTTTGTCCTAATATGTAAAACCTACATTTAATATTGATATCGTCAGTGCAATTCTCTGCTTTTTTGGCATCGAATCAATTCCAAAATCACTGAAACCGAACCAGATGTTTTGCTCGGAATCAATGCCAGAATATTTTTAAACGGTCTAGTTTTTTAAGTGCACTAATTTAAAAATAAATTAAAATTTGCATAATTCCCTCTGATATCTTGGAAATAAAATGCATTGAAACCTCCCAAACTTGGACACTCTGAAAACCGGACACCTCTGTAGAATGGACAATTTTCGCAAGTTGTTTCCCATATTATAACATTGAAAATAACCTCTCATAAGTGGACACTTCCCAAATGTGGATAAAATATAGGCGACTGTGAGTATCCAATTCTGAGAGGTTAACAGATACTTCAAAGTACACTGAAAAAACAGTGAACCCACCAGGAAGAAAAATTTCGGTTAATTTTAGAAAATTTTGAATATTTTTAGAAAATTTTAACTAAACAGTATAACAAACGCTGGTATCACGCCGATGTCATAAAAATAAGTGAATATTTTTCGACAAATTCAAGAAAATTTATTAGACATAATTAAGTTTTTTCACTTGTTAAAGAAAATTTTGTAGTTTGAAAGAAAAAATTGGAGTTCAAAATTGCAAGAATGTCTTTAGTGACATACGAAGTTCATCATTAACGCATTTGTAGTAAAATTTACAAATTTAAAGAAATATTGAACTATTTTGTGGAAGACACGAATTTAGTTAATATTTATCCTTCATTTGTGTATATTTTTTTCCTCGGTTTTAGTTCATTTAACTAACGTACATAAAAAATTATTAGAGTAGAGAATACTTTCTCCAAACATAATAATTCCATGAACTAAGCGACAGTTAAATTGGCTTTAGTGAAATAGAGAGTTCACTTTTTTTTGAGTGTAGAAAATATTTTCTTAATTCCAAAAAATCAAAGATGCAAAATCCTCAAAATAAGTATTAGCCTATATTTTGGGCGTACGCGCAGAGAAGAAACATGATTGTCACAATCATATTTGAAGAGCAAAATAATATGATAGGAGCTATTTTTGCGGCGACCATTTAACATTTTCACCTGCAACCATGTTGGCTCAGTGAACATGGTTCTAAGAAAAATAAAATTGTCTTCATCTAAAATTCATTGTTTATTTGTATTTATAATGCCGTTCAAGCAAACATCATATATTTTTACAAACTCTATTTTATTTCAAGTTCAACAATAAGTAATTATTCCATATTTACATCGTGCCCATCAAATGTACAAACGCAGACATCATGTAAATGCAAAGAAAAATAAATGATACCATATAGCAAAATGCAGAACAAAAAACTGGTACAGTTTTTCAATTGCACTTTCCTTTTTTGTCTTCACATAAAACCACGTGCCATTTCTGAATAAATAAATTAACACAAAACATAGTAATTCCGTATTCTCCGTCCATTCCAAGAAACAATCAACACACGACTGACGCGCAAAATGAAAATCGTTTGTACCTGCTCAATGTTTTATAAAATTCTTTTCTCTGCAAAAAAGTTGAAAAATTAAATGGTCACAAAAAAATGTAAATGGTCTTTATGGCCATGTAATAGTTCTCAACATGTCTATACTTAACCTATAAAAATACTTTTTTCCCTGTAAAAACGTAAAAAAATTAAATGGTCAGGTACATGATTTTCCCGACCATTTAATGGTCTCAAATTCTATCATTTAAATGACAGAACATGTTTGCGGTATTTGAGAACCATTCAAATGCTCATTGTGGCCATACATTTTTCTCCGCTCGAAAACTATTTTTACAAAGACAAAATGCATGGTTTTCGCGGCAATTACCTGCTCTAGATAAGCATTAAATGGATGCGGCAACCAGATCCAAACATGGGTTTTCTGTGCGTGTGGTCAGGGAATAATAAGTTTGATCTGCCAAAAAATGTGCCTACGAGAACTATTGATTTTTACCCCATAAAATATATACCGATCGACCTCCTGAGTCGATCTAGCCTTTGTATCCATCCGTCCGTCAGTCCTGTATTTGTTGTTCGCAGAATTCCTGCCGCAATTATTAATCGATTTTGACGAGATTTGGTATGTGTCGTTTTTTTGGCATAAGAACGAACGCTATTGAATTCGGATCAAATTTAGATATAGCTCCCGTATATATGTATCGCCCGATTTCGATAGATGGGGTCAGATTGCGCTCTTTTAGTAATCGATCGGCATCAATTTTGGCGCAAAGTATTCTTTAAGTGTGAAAAATTTCATTGAAAACGGTTCAGATTTAGATATGGCTACATATATATGTATAGCCCGATTTTCACAAATTTGGTCATAAATCCCTTATTTATCAACAGATCTTACTCAAAGTTGGCCAAATCTAATCTTCTATAGTACTTACTATATGTGCCAAAAATCATGGATATCGGTTCAGATTTAGATATAGATCCCATATATATGCATCGCCCCAAAATTGGTCATAATAACCTTTTATTAACCGATCGTAGGTTAACCTAACCTAAACTAACCGATCGTACTCAAATTTAGCACAAAGTCACTTTCTGTCTTATCAACCAAACCTGCAAAGTATCATTCAAATCGGTTCAGATTTAGATATAGCTCCCATGTAAAGGAAAACGCGTGTAAATCGGTGAAATCGTTTATTTAAAAAATCAAATTAAATTTCTTTTTCAAGTTCAATTAGTATAAAATTCAGGACAAAATATTCAGTTAGGCTTTCGCTTTTCCAAATCCGAATTGCCGGGCCTCACGCTTGACACCTGCCATCAGATTTTGTACAGCCAACTTGTCCACCATCTTCGCCGCAGAAAGCCAGTTTGCTTTGAACTGTTGCTCGTCCTTAGCAGTTTTTTTTTGGTCTTCTTTAGGTTCCGCTTAACAATAGCCCAGTATTTCTCAATTGGGCGGAGCTCTGGCGTGTTGAGAGGGTTCTTGTCCTTGGGAACCACCTGCACGTTGTTGGCGGCGTACCACTCCATGGCCTTTTTACCGTAATGGCAAGATGCCAAATCCGGCCAAAACAGTACGGAACAACCGTGTTTCTCCAGGAAAGGCAACACTTATTCAAACACTCTTTCACGTAAATTTCTTGGTTGACAGTCCCAGAAGCTATGAAAATGCTGCTTTTCAAGCCACAGGTACAGATGGCTTGCCAAACCAGATATTTCTTTGCGAACTTTGACAGTTTTATGTGCTTGAAAATATCTGCTACCTTTCCCCTTCCTTTTGCCGTATAAAACTCCTGTCCCGGAAGCTGCTTGTAGTCGGCTTTGACGTAGGTTTCGTCGTCCATTACCACGCAGTCAAACTTCGTCAGCATCGTCGTGTACAGCCTCCGGGAACGCGCTTTGGCCGTCGTATTTTGTTTATCATCGCGATTTGGAGTCACTACCTTCTTGTAAGTCTATAGTCCGGCTTGTTTTTTGGCTCGATGCACGGTTGTAGACGATACACCCAGCTTATTTGCGGCATCTCGGAGAGAGAGGTTAGGGTTTCGCTTGAAACTACCGGCAACTCTCTCTGTCGTCTCAGCGGCTTCCGGTTTTCGATTTCCCCCCCGATCCAGACTTCCTGGCTGTCGACAAACGTTCTCCAAACACTTTAATTACATTTGTAACGGTTGATTTGGCAATTTTTAGCGATTTTGCCAGCTTTGCGTGCGAGTAGCTCGGATTTTCGCGATGCGCGAGCAAAATTTTGATACGCTGCTCTTCTTGCTTGGACGGCATTTTGACAACTGAAGAGTGAATTCCAAAACCAAAATAGGAGCAACATTCTACACACAAACACCTTCAAAATGAGGGGTGTTCAGGTTTTTTAAATGCAAAATTGAAAGAAATTCGTCAAGTTTATATTGACCAAATTTTGACCGTATCACCCTTTATATGTATTGCCCGTTTTCCAAAAATTTTCTTCTACACTCAAAAAAAAGTTTACTTGGATCCGAAGATTTTGACCTTCCCGTAAGGATTTTGGTGTTGATTCCGAGCCAAAGATGCGGCTTCTTTAAAATAAAGAATTTTTTAGCGACCTATCTGGTTTTAAATCTAGGACCAATAAAAGTAAAATTAGGATACAGATCTCATTTATCAAATTTTCATTCTCTTTTCGAGGTTTATTAATAAATGTACTCACGTAACATACAAATAAATGCCAGTTTAAAAATCCAAATTATAACGAATAGTTCAAAGTACAAAATGTTTTCTTAATTCCAAAAAAAACTTTAAACCAAAGACGCTAAATCCTTAAAATAAGTCTTAGCCTATATTTGAAGCGTTTTTATCTTAAATCTAAAGTTTCAATATTTCAGTTAATTTAAGGACAATTTCTTTAAATCAAAAATTTGTTTCTTTATATTAAGGAAAATTGTCCTTAGTTCAAAGACATACGACATTAACAAAGGGATGCAAATTTATAAAATTTGTGTCCTAAATTTAATGAAAAAAATTTTTGAAGCAAAGACTATAAACTTTATTTTAATTAAAATTTCATTATTTTAAAGAAATTTGTCTTTAATATTTTGTATATTTTGCATCCTAAAATTTAGGTTGCGTAATCTTTAATATCACATAAATATTTTTTTTCAGTGTAATAACATTATTTTTGACCATAATAGTCTTATTTATTAACCGATCTAAATCAAATTTAGCACAAGGTAACTTTTTGTGGTATCAACCAAACCTGCAAATTGTCCAAATTGGTTCAAATTTTGACATAACTCCGTTAGATATGCATCTCTCGAATTTCCCAAATATGACCATAATACTCTATTTATTAACCAATGTGATTCAACTATAGTTCCTAATATCAAAAATTTCCGTTCAGATTGAGATAAAGTACCCATAAACATGCACCCCTTAATTTTCTTATATATGCACGCTCACAAAAAATCGCTTCTGTAACATATACTCCCAAACATATTTTGCTTCAAGCATATACATTTTTGGCTATTGCCCAAACATTTATATGTTTGATCTCTTCCAATATATAATATGTTTGAAAGCATATTGGTCTGAACAATATATGTTTGGGTAGTCAATTTCCAAACATTTTGTATTTTTGCATCCAAATTCAATAATGTTGTCTTCCAAAAAACAATATGTTATTATGTGAACATATAATATGTTTGGAAGCATTTTGCACCCAAAAATATTATATGCTTAAAAAAGTTCTCCCAAACAATATTGTGCTCAAAATTTTATTTATTTATTTATATATTTACAATCATAATGAATTATGAAAATAAACAGGTAATATAGGTGCTAACAACATAGGTTTTCGAACTGAATGCTCAAAATTTTGTTTCTGCCTAATTATATATTCCCCCACATCTTTCTCACTTCCACGAGATTTTTTAGTTATTAGCACCTTTTTCTGTAATACAAACATTTTAGAAGAAATTATTAAATTTTATGATTTTTTTATTTTAATTTTACCTTTTGCCGGACGGGGATTCGAACAGCGGACCACACAGTTTGTAAGGATCAAAGAAGTAGCTGATCAATTGCCCAAGGAAAAATAAAATGTTAATTTTGTAATAACAAGCAACAACCACCAACTTAATTCAATATCGCTCCCTGTTAAATAGCGCTCCAAGCTACTAAACACATATATGTTTATAGGCTATTTCTAAATTAATATATGTTTGCATCCAAGCATATTATATTTACAAACATTTTATGTCCCAAACATAATATATTCTAACATATTAACATATATGTCCCAAACATGTTATGCTAGTTTATGAACATTATATGCTTCCACTCAAAAATATTGTGTTTAAAAATTTGTTTTCCAAACATATAATGTTTATAGCCAAACATATGAAAAACAGTCTTTTTCATCCGTGCACACGGAATGTTAATTTTGTTATTACAAAATTAACATTTCATTTTTCCTTGGGCAATTGATCAGCTACTTCTTTGATCCTTACAAACTGTGTGGTCCGCTGTTCGAATCCCCGTCCGGCAAAAGGTAAAATTAAAACAAAAAAAATCATAAAATTGAATAATTTCTTCTACAATGTTTGTATTACAGAAAAAGGTGCTAAGAACTAAAAAATCTCGTGGAAGTGAGAAAGATGTGGGGAAATATACAATTGGGCAGAAACAAAATTTTGAGCATTCAGGTCGAAAACCTATGTTGTTAGCACCTATATTATCTGTTTATTTTCATAATTCATTATGATTGTAAATATATAAATAAATAAATAAAATTTTGAGCACAATATTGTTTGGGAGAATTTTTTTAAGCATATAATATTTTTGGGTGCAAAATGCTTCCAAACATATTATATGTTCACATAATAACATACTGTTTTTTGGAAGACAACATTATTGAATTTGGATGCAAAAATACAAAATGTTTGGAACTTAGACTACCCAAACATATATTGTTTAGAACAATATGCTTTCAAACATATTATATATTGGAAGAGATCAAACATATAAATGTTTGGGCAATACCCAAATATATATATGCTTGAAGCAAAATATGTTTGGGAGTATATGTTACAGAAGCGATTTTTTGTGAGCGTGTGGGAATGCGGTTTATCTCCCAAACCTATATCAATGATATCCCACAAATGCTTATGTATTAGTAAACAGTTGGAGTGGTTTAGGGTATGATATAGCCGGTCCCGCCCGACTTTCTACTTTACTTACTTGTTTGCTTTGTAGTTAATTTACAAAACGTCAACAAATTTAAAGACACATTCATCAATTTTGAAGAAATTTTCAGAATTATTAAAGCCAAGTTGAACTTAGTCAAACAAAATTTTCTTTCATTTAAAGATACCCATTTTTAAGTCGAATCACTTAACTATAAAGTCATTGACTATATTGTGAAGTTTTTCGACTTTTGGACAAGCAAAAAAAAATTATTTCGGAGAATTGAGTCTTCTACGCTAAGTAAAATTCGCATTCGTTCAAGAAATCTTAGGACTCACAAAAATATTTTTTTTTGCATTGAAATTCATTTTCTTCACCCTCTTCTGAAATTGAATCATTCGTACTGTCCTTCAGGGCTGTGGAGCCGGACTCGGAGTCTGAAGATTTTGCTGGAGTCGGAGTCGTAAAAATTTTGCTCGACTCCGACTCCGGCTAAACCAAATTTTTCACTTTACATTTTTTTTAACTAAGCAAGTTTTTACGCAAATTAGTTTCCATTGCGTTATCCATTCGATCAGTGTACAGCATGATTGTAAATGAAAATCAACTTCCAATTACGGCTATTTTATGTTTCCTAGGATGTTAGACTAGCAGATGGGCTGGATCGATCCATTTTAATGCCCATATCAATTTATTTGAAATATTTCGAACAATCGAAATTATTTTTTTATACCCTCCACCATAGGATGGGGGGAATATTAACTTTGTCATTCCGTTTGTAACACATCGAAATATTGCTCTAAGACCCCATAAAGTATATATATTCTGGGTCGTGGTGAAATTCTGAGTCGATCTGAGCATGTCCGTCCGTCCGTCCGTCTGTTGAAATCACGCTAACTTCCGAACGAAACAAGCTATCGACTTGAAACTTGGCACAAGTAGTTGTTATTGATGTAGGTCGGATGGTATTGCAAATGGGCCACATCGGTCCACTTTTACGTATGGCCCCCATATAAACGGACCCCCAAATTTGGCTTTCGAGGCCTCTAAGAGAAGCAAATTTCATCCGATCCGGCTGAAATTTGGTACATGGTGTTAGTATATGGTCTCTAACAACCATGCAAAAACTGGTCCACATCGGTCCATAATTATATATAGCTCCCATATAAACCGATTCCCCGATTTGGCTTGCGAGGCCTCTAAGAGAAGCAAATTTCATCCGATCGGGCTGAAATTTGGTACATGGTGTTAGTATATGGTCTCCAACAACCATGCAAAAATTGGTCCACATCGGTCCATAATTATATATAGCCCCCATATAAACCGATCCCCCGATTTGGCTTGCGAGGCCTCTAAGAGAAGCAAATTTCATCCGATCCGGATGAAATTTGGTACATGGTGTTAGTATATGGTCCCTAACAACCATGCAAAATTGGTCCACATCGGTCCATAATTATATATAGCCCCCATATAAACCGATCCGCCGATTTGACTTGCGAGGCCTCTAAGAGAAGCAAATTTTATCCGATCCGGCTGAAATTTGGTACATGGTGTTAGTATATGGTCTCTAACAACCATGAAAAAATTGGTCCACATCGGTCCATAATTATATATAGCCCCCATATAAACCGATCACCAGATTTTACCTCCGGAGCCTCTTGGAAGACCAAAATTCATCTGATTCAGTTGAAATTTAGTACGTGGTGTTAATATATGGCCTCAAATTCCCATGCAAAAATTGGTCGAAATCGGTCCATAATTATATATAGGCCCCATATAAACCGATTCCCAGATTTGACCTCCAGAGCCCCTTGGAAGAGCAAAATTCTTTCCATTCGGTTGAAATTTGGTACGTGATGTTAGTATATGGTATCCAACAACCATGCAGGAATTGGTTCCTATCAGCCCATAATTATATATAGCTCCCTTATAAACCGATCCCCAGATTTGACCTCCGGTGCCTTTTGGAGAAGCAAAATTCATCCGATCTGCTTGAAATTTCGTACGTGGTGATCGTATATGATATTTAACAACCATGCCAAAAGTGGTCCATATCAGTCCATAATCATATATAGCCCCATATAAACCGATCCCGATATTTGGTTTTGGAGCCTCTTGGAGGAGCAAATTTCATCCGAGTGAGTTGAAATTTGGTACATTGTGCTAGTATATGGTCGCTAACAACCATGCCTAACTAGGTCCATATCGGTCTCAGATAAATCGATTTCCAATCACACAAAAATTGGTCCATATCAAGTTCATAATTGTATATAGCCCCCATATAAGTGACCCCCATATTTCAATTCTGGCTCTCTACGTACCGTGCAAAAAGTCCATATCGATTCGTAATTATTTGTAGACTTACCTAAACATAACTTTTTTGTCTAATATATACCACGTATGGACTAACTCACAATTTAGAAAACAATGTTAAGAAGTTTTAAGATACCACAATCCAAGTATTTCGATTGTAGATGACAGTCTTTCCTAGAAGTTTCTACGCAATCCATGGTGGAGGGTACATAAGATTCGGCCTGGCCGAACTTACGGCCGTATATACTTGTTTTAAATTTTATTTTAAGGCCATATACATATGTGGAATATTGACAGAAAATTTTTTCAAAGTTGTTTTTTATAGAAAATTTTATCAAAATGTTATTTCTATAAAAAGTTTTGTCAAAATTTTATTTCTATAGCAAATTTTTTCAAAATTTTATTTCTATAAAAAATTTATTCAAAATTTTATTACTATAGAAATATTTTTTTCTATAGAAAATTTTGCCAAAAAATTAATGCTATAGAAAATTTTGCCAAAATTTTATAGTAATAGATTTTTTTATTAGAAAATTTTGTCAAAATTTTATTTCTATAGAAATTTTTGTCAAAATTTTGTTTCTGTGGAATATTTTGCAGAATTTTATTTACTACACAAAAATGTTGTCTAAAGTTGTATTTTTGTTGATAATTTTTTCAAAATTTTATTTATATAAGAAATAATTGTCAAATTTTATTTCTATAGCAAATTTTCTCAAAATTATTTTTCTTACTGGTACTCACTGATACTCACTGCTACAAAAATGTATTCAACATTTTATTACTATAGAAATATTTTTTTCTATAGAAAATTTAGTCAAAATTTTATTTCTATAGAAAATTTTGTCAAAATTGTGTTTCTATAGAATATTTTGCAAAATTTTAATTCTATAGAAAATTTTGCAAAATTTTGTTTGCTACATTTTTTTTTAATTGTATTTCTATTGATGATTTTTTCAAATTTTTATTTCTATAAAAAATTTTGCCAAATTTTATTTCTATGAAAATTTTATTCAAAATTTTATTTCTATATATTTGGTCAAAATTTTATTTCTATAGAAAATTTTGCCAAAATTTTATTTCTATAGAAAATTTAGTCAAAATTTTGTTTCTGTAGAAAATTTTGCAAAATTTATTACTATAGAAATATTTTTTTCAATACAAAATTTAGTCAAAATTTTATTTCTATAGAAAATTTTGTCAAAATTTTGTTTCTAAAAATTTTTCCAAAATTGTATGCTCACTGATACTCACTGCTAAGTCGAAAACTTGTAGAAATGACTCAAATTTTTCAATGAATGAATCATAAATGCATTTTTGCGAAATTGTCTAAACAATTATAAATATTTCCCAAATATTGCCCGAGATTTTGTAGAAGTCTGATTTGAGATTTTATCAAAATGTAGATCTAAATACAAAGTTGTGCGGAGTATATTATAATCGGCCCGCCCGATTTTAGATTTTCCTTGCATTTTTATTTTTTGTTAAAATTGTGTTACGTTCCATAACGTTAGTTTTAAATTTTAAGTACATAGATTTTGTAGAAGTATATACAATTTTGCCTAAATCGATTCAGATTCAAATTCATGCATATGGGAATATAAACCTTTATATAGCTCGCAACAAATTTAAAGAATTTGAGATAGTAGGTCCACAAACACATATACTGTTGGTATCTTCTCATATTATGATGGGTATTTATATCATTATTTTATTTATTAAACATTGCCCTAAATTTGAAATTGAATTGGCGTCTAATGTGAAATTAAGACCTTTTTGCACACATAAATAAATACGATACTTTATATCGATCCACTTACGGTACCCCCACAATAGAACTACAAATTAGTGGTATTAAAATGAGATTTAGTTATATTACCCGGAGTCTACTCCGGAGTCGGAGTCGAGATGATGGAAAATGCTGGAGTCAGTGTCGGAGTCGAGTAAAATTGACTCGACTCCACAGCCCTGCTGTCCTTATCCTACGATGGGGTTATAAAATATGTCGGTCATATTTACGGTATAACTAATATATCGTAGATTCATTCATAAAGGTTTTAGAAATGGCTAATTAACATTAATAAAACTCCGCTAGGGGTTGTTATATACCCCTTGCAAACTGTTATACCGAATTCACCAACAAGCAAAAGATAAATTATCCTTGTGAAACATATTACACGAACGGTAACAATGTGCGTTTGTTACAAGCAACAACCACTTGTAGCTTTTGCTTGACCTTGTAAACATGTTGTAATAAGAACATGTGAATACACTCGCTCTCTCTCTCTCTCACACACTCTCAATTTAAATCACATGTGTGTGGGGGAAAATGCCGGGTGGTGCATTTTTTTTTTGCAAATGCATACGAGAGTAAACCAGAGAGAAAAACGTTACAAATGAGCAAGAGAGAGAATGGCGCCAACTGAGTGTCTTATCACAGCTTCGTGTAGAACTGAGTGAGTATTTGCGAATGGGTGGTTGAGACTTTGGCAAAACATTGCAACATATGATGAATTTAGTAGTGCGCTAATATTTGTGCAGATAAGTAAATATTGGCGTATTTCAGTCGTACTGAATATATCGCCTTTTTACAAAAAAAAAGCGTAAAAAATTGACGCTTGGTAAATCCTATTGGCGTGGATGATGACATCAAAAATTTACTTCATCATTGTCCTCCTTCCAAGCCATAGCACCCAAATGGTAGATTGACAAAGAGTAGTATAAGGAAAAGATATAACACACAAGACACAATACACAAAGGAAAAAACAAAAACTACTACAACAATAACTAAACACATTTTGCAAAACCAACAACTACAGCAACTTAATTAAAATACAAAAACAAAAACCGAGAAGGGAACATTTGCTTGAGTTTTTCCTCGTTGAAACTAGACTAGAATCTTAGTGATATTTTATAAGCTGAACGGTTAACGTGGTCATAGCAGATATACCAGTGTACGCAAACGATGGCAATGATGATGAAAAATTAAAATAACAAAAGAAACCATTTAAATAATATTATTGTTATTAAAAAACAAAAGTATTTTGTAGAAAAATTCGAGTGTTCTCTTTCACATCTAGAGCAAGCGTTTTGCTTTTACACATAATTTATATAAATCAAAACAAAAGACCCATAACCAAGGTCTAAGTAAGGGTCAAGAAAAATTTAATAGCCAAACATTGCCCCCAATTGTATGAGCCCAACGACGAGCATTGTGAAAAATTTGTGCCTAAATCATACCCTCCATATTTATCCCTGAAATTTCTACCAAAAACAAAACCCAAACAGAAGGTAGCCTCAAAAACATCGTGTAAATTGTGGGTTAATTAAACTGCCTTGAGTGCCAATTAAAAGAAAATATCCCCTTAAATTAACCCAAGCCAAAAATAGAAAAAAAAATACAACAAAAAGAAATTCAAATTCATCTGCGAATAACGGTCGAATTTGTTTTCCATTGCGAAAAAAAATTCTTAAAATATAAGTGTCATTTTTCATGTGCCAACAAGCAATTAGTGCATTGATTTTCTCGAAGACCCAAATAAAAAAAGAGTAGGCAATTTATTTAACCTGTTTATATTTCGCGCCCACCTGCAGAGTTTTTTCTTCTAGTCATCAACCGTCCACTGCCATTGCTTCCCGTCAAGAACCTTTAGGAATGTTGGTCTTTAGATCTACCTCTTCTTCATATTCAGCGTCATCATCGTCATCGTTGTCTTCATCACCACCATTCATAATGAAACTAATTGGATTATTACTAAATTTGGCAGCCATAACAGGTAAGTGTAAAGTACCATCCATTCATATTTACAAATGTTTTGTGTTATAAAAATGGAAATGGTAGAAAGAAAATCGAAAGCATTTGATAACATTGTGCAGCACGTGGAATTGTTCAGATAATGGTGGGGGACAAAAATTGTCTTTTTCAATTTAAGAAGAGAAAAAAAAAACAAAGCACCCAACAAACACTGAGTAGTAGAGGTCAAAAGCTGATTACCAATTGTCCTTGGGTCATTACCCTCAATAATATTGTATGTTCGGTAGTAATGAATTACCCATTACCCATTACCCATTCGCTTACCTATAGCGGTTACTCATATTTTTTCATTTTATTTGTTGAATTATTTACTTATTCAATTACTTCAGTCTAATCTGAAAACAAGCATACTCGGTTCCAATGATTTTGTCTTAACACTAATGATTTTGGTATTGATTCCCAGCCAAAGAAGTGGATAATTGAAGTAAGAGTATATATAAGACTCAATTCTCTTTTAGATTTGAGTTTTGCGTACTTGATTCTAGGAAACAGTTTTTAATTTATTAGTTTTTTTTCAGTTTTTTTCTCCATGTGCTATCAAAGTTCTTTAACACGTGTTAACGAAAAAATCAATTTACAAATTAAGACTCGACTACTATTAGAAATTATGCTATATTTCAATTCATTACTTTTGAAGAATTTTTCACAATTATTAAAGACAAGTTGACTTTAGTCAAACCAAATTTTCTTTCATGTTAAGTTACCTCTTTTTTATGTCGAATTACAAACCGACTTTATTGAAATGTTTATCGACTTTGTGACAAGGAAAAAAACTTTATATGACAGAAATGCGTCTTTGGCCTCGCCACAATATTTTTTTCAGTGTATGTATAACACCTTTCATATGATTTTAACGCGAAATAAAATCCGAAAATTGTACTTCTACACACAAAGAAAATTTCATTAAAAGTCAGCCAACGAAAAATTTTCATTGATATAACGAAACGTTTTCATTAATACAATGAAAATATTCGTTAATAGTACGAAACGTTAAGATGATTTGCAGAAAATTCGTTATATTAACGAAAAATTCGTTGTATTAACGAATTTATATCATTAGCTGACTTTTAACGACATATTTCGTTAATATAACCACACTTTTTCTATTAGTGTAGTTTCGTGGAATTTGGATGATCATTGCACCTTCTATCCCGTTAAGAAGTTACATCGAGTGACGGGTGTAGATGAGGACTATATCAAATCCCTACCGATATAAAGAACCACAGTGGTGCAATGGTTAGCATGCGCGCCTTCCACCAAAAAGGTTATGGGTTCAATCCCTGCTTCGACCAAACACCAAAAAGTTTTTCAGCCATGGATTATCCCCTCTCAGTAATGCTGGTGACATTTCTGAGTGTTTCAAAGCTTCTCTAAGTGGTTTCACTGCAATGTGAAGCTACGTTCGGACTAAGTGAGCCTTAAAATCGGGCTGTCACACAATCTAACCTAAACTACCGATATAAACCAAAATTGGCATTATCTTTATGGTTCTAATACAACTCTAGATTTATAATTTCAGGACAAAATTTATAATTTCAGGACAATCGAATAAAAATTGTGGGATACAAATGACCAAGAGAACAAAATATAAAACAAATCTAATACTGGTCTTTGTTGAATGTTCAAGACCACAAATGGGGGTCTGTATATATGGGGGCTATATCTAACCTATATTTAGATTTAAAATACCTCTAAATATCCATTTTAAGGAAAATCTGATACAAAATTC
This sequence comes from Haematobia irritans, assembly GCF_050003625.1. Taxonomy (NCBI): domain Eukaryota; kingdom Metazoa; phylum Arthropoda; class Insecta; order Diptera; family Muscidae; genus Haematobia; species Haematobia irritans. The sequence continues at coordinate 160,553,759 of NC_134398.1, read as the reverse complement.
AAGAAAATTGAATGGTGTTAAGGAAGGAAGCACGGTTGCCACTCGAGCCAAAAATAATCTAACAAAATTTGGAGAACATTTTACCAAAAAAACTACCAAACAAAAAAAAAATTGCAAAATCGTATTTCTATAGAAAATTTTGTAAAAATTTTATTTCTATAAAAAATTTTGTCAAAATTTTATTTCTATAGAAAATGTTGTCAAATTTTATGTCTATAGAAAATTTTGTCAAAATTTTGTTTCTATAGAAAATTTTGTCAAAATTTTATTTCTATAGAAAATTTTGTCAAAATTTTATTTCTATAGAAAATTTTATCAAAATTTTATTTCTATAGAAAATGTTGTGAAAATTTTACTTATTTATTTCTATAGAAAATTTTGCCAACATTTTATTTCTATAGAAGATATTGTCAAAATTTTATTTCTACAGAAAATGCTGTCAAAATTTTATTTCTATAGAAAATTTTGTCAAAATTTTATTTCTATAGAAAATTTTGTCGATATTTTATTTCTATAGAAAATTTTGTAAAAATTTTATTTCTATAAAAGATATTGTCAAAATTTTATTTCTATAGAAAATGTTGTCAAAATTTTACATTTATTTCTATAGAAAATTTTGCCAAAATTTTATTTCTATAGAAAATTTTGTCAAAATTTTATTTCCATAAAAGATATTGTCAAAATTTTATTTCTATAGAAAATGTTGTCAAAATTTTACATTTAGTTCTATAGAAAATTTTGCCAAAATTTTATTTCTATAGAAAATTTTGTCAAAATTTATTTTCTATAAAAAATTTTGTCAAAATTTAATTTCTATAGAAAATTTTTCTAAAATTTTATTTCTTTAGAAATTTTTGTCAAAATTTTATTTCTATAGAAAATTTTGTCAAAATCTATTTTCTAAAAATATTTTTGAGTGTTGTTGACCTATTTTATGTTTATTCTGATTATTAATTTTGTTCGGCTTGAGGTCATAGAAACAATCGATTATTGATTTGTTTTACTATTTATTAAAATATTAAACAAATAAATATTAAAACAAATCAATAATCGATTGTGTCTATGACCTCAAGCCGAACAAAATTAATAATCAGAATAAAAATTTATTTTCTATAAAAAATTTTGTCAAAATTTAATATCTATATCAAAATTTTATTTCTATAGAAAATTTTGTCAAAATTTTATTTCTATAGAAAATTTTGTCAAAATTTTATTTCTATAGAAAATTTTGTCAAAATTTTATTTCTATAGAAAATTTTATCAAAATTGTATTTCTATAGAAAATTTTGTCAAAATTTTATTTCTATAGAAATTTGTCAAAATTTTATTTCTATAGAAATTTGTGTCAAAATTTTATTTCTATAGAAATTTGTGTCAAAATTTTATTTCTATAGAAAATTTTGTCAAAAATTTTTTTCTATAGAAAATTTTGTCAAAATTTTATTTCTATAGAAAATTTTGTCAAAATTTTATTTCTATAGAAAATTTTGTCAAAACTTTATTTCTATAGAAAATTTTGCCAAAATTTTATTTCTATAGAAAATTTGGCAAAATTTTATTTCTATAGAAAATTTTGTCAACATTTTATTTCTACAAGAAATTTTGTCCAAATTTTATTTCTATAGATGTCTATAGAATTTTGCCAAAATTTTATTTCTATAGAAAATTTTGTCAAAATTTTATTTCTATAGAAAATTTTGTGGAAATTTTATTTCTATAGAAAATTTTGTCAAAATTTTATTTCTATAGAAGATATTGTCGAAATTTTTCTTCTATAGAAATTTGTCAAAATTTTATTTCTATAGAAAATTTTGTCAAAATTTTATTTCAATAGAAAATTTTGTCAAAATTTTATTTCTATAGAAAATTTTGTCAAAATTTTATTTCTAAAGAACATTTTGTCAAAATTTTATTTCTATAGAAAATTTTGTCGAAATTTTATTTCTATAGGAAATTTTGTCAAATATTTATTTCTATAGAAAATTTTGTCAAATTTTTATTTCTATAGAAAATTTGAGCATCTAAATGCTGCAATTTTCAACGTAATTTTTTCCCACCTAGATCTAGACATTTTTTAGTTCCACAAAAACATGTATCGAATTTGGTCTACATCGATCCCTGTTTTGATAAGTCCTCCGTCCGATCGATATTCCGGTTTGAATTCTTGCGCAATTTTTATCAAATTGTCCTGAAATTGTTAATTTGGTATGCTGCATATACTTATTTACCGTTTAAAACACAAACTCTTAAGAAATGTCCGCACTTTGAGATTACTTTCGTATGGAAAAATATTCAAGTGAATCGTTTCAATTAACCCAAGTAAATAAATTGACACTTGAAATAACATATTTTCATTTGTCTTATATTTTATTGTTCAATTGTTGTTTGTGATGGTGATTCTACATCAGCTTTTTATTTTTGGAATTACAACATGTAAACGCTTATCTGTAGAAATTATCATTTTATGTTTGGACCCTCTTTAACTAAATGACCCAAAGGAATCTTTAAAAGTGTGAAGTTATTCAATTTAAGATTCCCACTCAAGCGTAGATGACATAATTTTTTTCATGATGTAATCGGAGATAAGTTTGAAATGGCAAACAGTCTTGTTACTTTTTTTTGGAAGAATTTTAAGTAGGGTTACTTTCGATACCAGTGTCATAGTGACCAACAAAAAAGTGGGAGTATTTAATGTTCAAAGGATAGCCAAAACTAAAAAGTTATTTTATATTATGAAAATTGAAAATATCAATAGGAGAGTATAAGATGATTTTAACAAGGAAAACAACGATGATGTGGCACCGGACGACCCAGATATACTATTGTGGGCAAAAAGTAAAATCAAAATTTTTTTCATTAAAATTAGGACACAAATTTTGTAAATTTTCGTCCATCTGTTAATCTCGCATGTCTTTGAACCAGGGCTGTGGAGTCGAGTCAATTTTGCACGACTCCGGCTCCCACTCCAACATTTCTTATTAGCCTCGACTCCGACTCTAGGTGGTGTACCTAAATATCATTTTAACAGTATTCCAACTGTAATTTTAAGATGTAGTGTTCCAAAAATAGACCGATATAAGTATTCTATTTTGCCATATGTGTTTATATGTCAAAAAGAACTCTAATTTTAATTTTTGATACGACTTGACGACAAATCTCAGCTTTTTAGGAATATAAAAAAACATCTACATTTTAATTTCAAGCCAATAAATTAAAATACGACACAAGACTATATAGAGACCACATCAAAATATGGGTAGATAACAACAATCCCCAGAATATAAATTTATAAAAACACAAAATTTCAAAAAATAATGAGGCTTCCAGATGTTGAAGAAGTAAAAACCTGGTATTGGTCTATATAGGCATTTTATAAAAAATAAATCTATATAAAAAAGAAAAATACACAAAAATTAAAATTTCGGGCTAATCAGATAGAAAGTTTAGATGTTAAAAAATGTAATGTGTCGGGTATAGAAGACAAACATAAACTGTCATAAATTAGGACTGGCGGAATTTTAAATAATGTATCAAGCTCACTTAGACTATTCAGTCCATTGTGATACCACATTGGTGAACTTCTCTCTTATCACTGAGTGCTGCCCGATTCCATGTTAAGCTCAATGACAAGGGACCTCCTTTTTATAGCCGAGTCCGAACGGCGTTCCACATTGCAGTAAAACCACTTAGAGAAGCTTTGAAACCCTCAGAAATGTCACCAGCATTACTGAGGTGGGATAATCCACCGCTGAAAAACTTTTTGGTGTTCGGTCGAAGCAGGAATCGAACCCACGACCTTGTGAATGCAAGGCGGGCATGCTAACCATTGCACCACGGTGGCTCCCGTGATGAAACAAACTTTCTCCCAAAAGTCCGCCTCAGATTGCACGTTGGCAGAGGTTTAATTTAAAATTATAGCTTCCAAGGATATCGGGTGTATATGGAGATTTCTCAAGTAATTATCTCCATATACAAAATCTGGGCCGACAGGAAATTTCCGCATTTATTTATGGATCTCAAATAACTCAAAATTTCTGACAAATCTTATGAACATTTTAAACTGCGAAAATTTTTTTTAAACAAATCGGAGATGGGTTTATATGTAGATGCTATATCACAAAATTGTTCGGTATGACCCATCTTCGAACTCAATATGCCTGCCAAAAATTCAGAACGTTAAGTTCTACTGCTATATTGCCTTAAAATTGTACCTTTATCAAGAGTATATATAGGCTTAAAAATCGATATTTTAATATGTTAAAAATGGACTATACAATTGATCAATTCAGCCCATATTCTAGTAAAACCTACTCTTTATATCACCGTGAAATTTCTATTCAACCGTCGAACGGAACGGACGTGTTTTTCAATAGCGGATAAACTCATCGTAATAGGTACCTACTAAGAATTTTAAGTGTGGTGGGATATAAAGCCACCATGCAGCGAAATTCCAAGTCATCCACTGGCCCAGTGGACGGGTATCGACTGGAGTTATAAATCTGGGCAATGACCAAGAGTTAGGCCCAATTAGTCGACCTGTAGACGGGTCGACAGGTGGCGATACTATGACAAGTCGAACTTTTTCTAAGGTAACGACATCAAAAGGAGGTAATCCCTCACGAAAGAGATTCAAGGAACGCAGAAATGCTTTGTTTATCCTAAAAAAGTTAGGATCAGTCGACCCAAGCACGCTGTCGGCTAAACAAAGCGATTCCTTAAAATGGGCTCAAGGAATTCATGACACTGGAAAAAGGGAACGATCGCCGGATGAGCTGCCATCTTCCAAAAGGGATCAAAGATCGTTTGCCTCAGTTGCTAAAGACAGCCTTGTGATGGTTATCATTAATAAAGGATCATTGGACGGTATGGTTCCAAAGCAAAAATGGGGAGAAATTGAGAATGCTCTGTCTGTCGTCTACTCACAGGTGCTGGAAAAGTTTCCCGGCTCAGATCCTCGACACCAAGAGGCTGGTTGGTATCAAGGACGATTTAAGCTAGTCGCATTTGAGGACCAGAGGTCTATAGAATGTTTTAAAGCTGCTCTGATACTAATTGGTGAAGTTTGGGAAGGAGCTGCTCTAGAGTTAGTCGAGAAGAAAGACATACCGGCTAGACCTAGAGCACATGCGTGGATACCTGCAAACCCTTCTGACCCTGAATCTATTTTAAATAGACTGAAACGATGCAATCCAGATCTTCCAACAGCTGATTGGAAGGTTGGCCGTTTGGATGAAGTGGATGGACGAAGACGGCATGCAGTGTTTATATTGAACACTCAGTCTTTGCCACATCTAGCAAAGTCCCAGGGCCGTGTATGTTATGGCTTTCATTATATCCAAATGAAGGTATATAAAAAACGATCAGCTAAAGGATTCAGAAATGGACAAGCCTCTGTCTGAATCAGAAGTAAGCGGATCCTCTTGCGAAGTCGAGGGAGATACCAAAGTTGAAGACGTGGATAGACACCGTATTCGAGAGGAGGTTTCTACTGCCTCAGAACTCACCAAAGTTGAACCTATGGTTATTGCGAGAGTCACCGAGATCTCTGAAGAGAACATTCTTGATTACTCGATTGAAGCGGCTGATGTGACGGTTGTTGAAAATCTCGATGGTCCTACGGATCCTCCAGATAAATCTTCATCATTGTAAGGCTGCATGTGCTGCCTTAAAAGTTCTCCTGATGAAAGGGGACATAGATATAGTTCTTATTCAAGAACCATATGTTTATAGAAACAAAATATGTGAATTAAGTACTCCGGGGTTCAAACTATTGCAGTATACTGGTAATGATGTAAATCGAGCCTGTATGATTGCTAAAAACGAGCTGAACTTGTTTCTGCTTCCTTCAATGTGCAATACAGACACTGTCGTTGCCAATTTAGAAATAGCCAAATGCAAATATTGGGTATCTTCGGTCTATATGGGACATGACAGGGAGATGCCTCCATGTGCCGTTAAGACCTTAGTTGAGGAGTCACTGCGCATCATATTATATGGGGAAGTAGTGATACTAATGCAAGGGGAGAGTCGCTAATAGAGTTTATTCTGGTAGTTTGCAACAAGGGAGATGCCCCAACCTTTGTCACTAAAAACAGGCAAGAGGTTTGGACATCACCTTGGTCTCGCAAGAACTGAATGAAATGATATCGGAGTGGCAGGTTTTAAGTGACACAGCTTCTCAGATCATCGCTACATCAGTTTCAAATTTGATGTTCATACCACCAAGACCATATTTCCACCAAATGTTAGGAAAGCTGACTGGAATAGGTATAGGAAATCGTTCAATATGATGATACCGGAAATAACAGAGACAAATATGAGAAATGTGCAAGATATCGAACACGCAGTGGAGCGGATTACTAAGGCCTTCAACATCTCACAGAAAGCTGGATGCCCTAGAGGGAGGCCAAGGGGGAAAAATCGACCACCATGGTGGTCTACGGAATTAAGTAATAATATGAGGAAATCCTGCAGGAAGCTCTTTAACAAGGCAAAGTCCACTAGAGCCCCTGAGGATTGGGACGCTTACAAGAAGAATCTGAGAGGATACAAGCGAGAACTGAGAAAGGCTCAGCATATGAAACTTGAATCAATGATCAGAGAAGCTGTGTTCACTTAAAACCTGCCACTCAGATATCATTTCATTCAGTTCTTGCGAGGCAAAGGTGATGTCCAAAACCTCTTGCCTGTTTTTAGTGACAAAGGTTAGGGCATCTCCCTTGTTGCAAACTACCAGATTAGTACGCAAAATAAACTCTATTAGCGATTTTCCCCTTGCATTAGTATCACTACTTCCCCATATACTATGCATTCGCATCGCATCCCATAACGAGTTTCGACTTTGTTTTCAGTGACTCCTCCACTAAGGTCTTAACGGCACATGGAGGCATCTCCCTGTCATGTCCCATGTAGACCGAAGATACCCAATATTTGCATTTGGCTATTTCTAAACTGGCAACGACAGTGTCTGTATTGCACATGGAAGGAAGCAGAAACAAGTTGAGCTCGTTTTTAGCAATTATACAGACTCGATTTACATCATTACCAGTATACTGCAATAGTTTGAAGGCAGCACATGCAGCCTTACAATGATGAAGATTTATCTAGAGGATCCGTAGGACCATCGAGATTTTCAACAACCGTCACATCAGCCGCTTCAAGAATGTCTTCTTCAGAGATCTCGGTGACTCTCGCAATAACCATAGGTTCAACTTTAGTGAGTTCTGATGCAATAGAAACCTCCTCTCGCATACGGTGTCTATCCATGTCTTCAACTTTGGTATCTTCCTCGACTTCGCAAGAGGATCCGCTTACTTCTGATTCAGACAGAGGCTTGTCTATTTCTGAATCCTTTAGCTGATCGTTTTTATATACCTTCATTTGGATATAATGAAAGCAATAACATACACGGCCCTGGACTTTGCTAGATGTGGCAAAGACTGAGTGTTCAATATAAACACTGCATGCCGTCTTGGTCCATCCACTTCATCCAAACGGCCAACCTTCCAATCAGCTGTTGGAAGATCTGGATTGCATCGTTTCAGTCTATTTAAAATAGATTCAGGGTCAGAAGGGTTTGCAGGTATCCACGCATGTGCTCTAGGTCTAGCCGGTATGTCTTTCTTCTCGACTAACTCTAGAGCAGCTCCTTCCCAAACTTCACCAATTAGTATCAGAGCAGCTTTAAAACATGATATAGACTCTGGTCCTCAAATGCGACTAGCTTAAATCGTCCTTGATACCAACCAGCCTCTTGGTGTCGAGGATCTGGGACGGGAAACTTTTCCAGCACCTGTGAGTAGACGACAGACAGAGCATTCTCAATTTCCCCCCATTTTTGCTTTGGAACCATACCGTCCAATGCTCCTTTATTAATGATAGCCATCACAAGGCTATCTTTAGCAACTGAGGCAAACGATCTTTGATCCCTTTTGGAGGATGGCAGCTCATCCGGTGATCGTTCCCTTTTTCAAGCCTCAAGAATTCCTTGAGCCCATTTTAAGGAATCGTTTTGTTTAGCCGACAGCGTGCTTGGGTCGACTGATCCTAACTTCTTTAGGATAAACAAAGCATTTCTGCGTTCCTTGAATCTCTTTCGTGAGGGATTACCTCCTTTTGATGTCGTTACCTTAGCAAAAGTACGACTTGTCAAAGTGGCGACCCGTCTACAGGTCGACTAATTGGGCCTAACTCTTGGTCATTGCCCAAATTTATAACTCCAGTCAATACCCGTCCACTGGGCCCTGAAGTTAGCAACCCAGTGGATGACTTTGAATTTCGCTGCATGGTGGCTTAATATCCCACCACACTTGAAATTCTTAGTAGGTACCTATTACGATGAGTTTATCCGCTATTAAAAAACACGTCCGTTCCGTTCGACGGTTGAATAGAGAATTTAATTGAAACAAAAAATTAATCACAAAAATTAATGGTATCAATTAATTTTTTAATTGGATCAATTAATTTTTTAATTAAACCTATAATTTCTGTGATTGAAGACATTTCAATTAAACAAATTTATTGGATCAATGAATTTCGTGATTGAATCGAAAAAAATTTTTTGTGTGTAATTAGGATTGTTGAAATGGAAATGAAAATCCCATAAATGAGTTCTGTATCCTAATTTAAATTTTATTAATCCTAGTCCCAAAGAAATACCTTAATTTTAAAGAAGCCGCATCTTTGGTTTGGAATCAAAACCAAAATCCTTAATGGAAGCTCAAAATCTTTGGATCCAAATAAACTAGGTAATGAGTGTGCATGCCGGACATGCTAAACTATGTAAAACGGTTGCTCTCATAGAAAGTTTGTTAAGTATTATCGAAATGTTTAAGCTTTTCAGTCTTGCAAAACATTGCTATATGTGGGAAATCTTTACGTAGTTTTGTTATTTCAACAAAGTCCACTACTATCATAAGTTGCCATTATCATTACAAAATCTTTGTCGGTTAGCCAACCATGTAAGTGCATATTAAAATGTGGGAAACAGTGACCACTCCATGGCAGAGTGTAAAGTCTCATGCTTCCCGACTAAGAGGAAAATGAAAGAAAAACAATACTCGCCACCCTCTCACCAAACTTTCCTAAAGCAGGAATGGTAAAAGGAAATTAAAATAAAATGAATGCATATGGTCATCATGCTTTGTTATTAATGCCAGCCAGTAGAGTGAGAAGAAAATCCTCCAGCAAGAAAAGAGCGTACAAAACAAAGATAATAATTCCATTGCGCTCCAAACCGAAAAAAAAACAAGACCAGTCAAAACCACAAAACATTTGTTGTCAACCAGACAAATCTAACCGCAGACTACTCGTGTAAGTATTCCATGCCTCCATCAGTGGCCACAAGTAGGCAGGGGCAATGAGCGGACACACAGTCTCATTGCAATATCCTGATGTTAGGTTTCCTCTTTTTACGCTCGCCGCAGTCAGTTAATATTATGCAGGAAATAGTGGCAAAGCAAAAAAAAAAAAAAAAACCGTCACAACCCCAATGGATCACAGGCCAAAGCTTGACACTGGACCAGATAGGGCAAGAAAGAGCGAGCGGGAGTATGACAGAGAGTATCTACCATTGCTCAGAGGCAATTAAGAATTAAACCACAAATTAAAACTTTCAAATGAGAGCAAAAACAAATACTCAAACGCATTTATAACTTCAGGATTTGCATACAATATATGGAAAATTATTAAAAAAAAAAAACACTTACAGATTAATGGAATTAATTATACTTGGAATAATTTATTGGGTATGTAATGAAATAGTTTCATTTTATTTTTGTCCAATGTTCTGAGAAAGACGCTGTTATAATTAAACGAATGTGAGAAATTTCATAAATAGAGCAGTCATAAGTATATCATCCAATTATTTGGATTTTGTTGCTATATGAAACTGTCATAGGCGTAGAAGAGCACACTGAAAAAAAAAAACATATGGCCGGTTCCAAAGAGTTTGCCTTTACACTAATGATTTTATTCTTGTCTCGAGTCAAAGAAGCGGAAAATTGAAGTAAGCATACATTTAAGAGGCAAATTTAAATTTATTCATGTTTTCAGAAATTACAGGTTGGCTGATAAGTCCCCGGTCTAACAAAGAAATTACAGGTTGGCTAATAAGTCCCCGGTCTAACAAAGAAAAACACATTTTTTTTTTGTCAAAATTCGTTTTTATTATTCAACATAGTTCCCTTCAAGAGCGATACAACAATTACAACGACCTTCCAATTTTTTGATACCATTTTGGTAGTACTCCTTCGGGTTTGCCTCAAAATAACATAAGCCTCAGTTTCGGCGATCACCTCTTCATTGCAGCCTAATTTTTTCCCTGCGAGCATCCTTTTGAGGTCTGAGAACAAGAAAACGTCGCTGGGGGCCAGATCTGGAGAATACGGTGGGTGGGGAAGCAATTCGAAGCCCAATTCATGAATATTTGTCATCGTTCTCAATGACTTGTGGCACGGTGCGTTGTCTCGGTGGAACAACACTTTTTTCTTTTTCATATGGGGCCGTTTTGCCGCGATTTCGACCTTCAAACGCTCCAATAACGCCATATAATATTCACTGTTGATGGTTTTTCCCTTCTCAAGATAATCGATAAAAATTATTCCATGCGCATCCCAAAAAACAGAGGCCATTACTTTGCCAGCGGACTTTTGAGTCTTTCCACGCTTCGGAGACGATTCACAGGTCGCTGTCCACTCAGCCGACTGTCGATTGGACTCAGGAGTGTAGTGATGGAGCCATTTTTCACCCATTGTCACTTATCGACGGAAAAACTCGGGTGTATTACGAGTTAACAGCTGCAAACACCGCTCAGAATCATCAATACGTTGTTGTTTTCGGTCAAATGTGAGCTCGCGCGGCACCCATTTTGCACAGACCTTCCGCATATCCAAATATTGATGAATGATATGGGAGCCACCGTGGTGCAATGGTTAGCATGTCCGCCTTGCATACAAAAGGTCGTGGGTTCAATTCGAATGGACTGAATATACATCGGGCTGCCACCTACCCTAACCTAACCTAATGATATGACCAACACGTTCCTTTGATATCTTTAAGGCCTCTGCTATCTCGATCAACTTCATTTTACGGTCATTCAAAATCTTTTTGTGGATGTTTTTGTCGGTAACCACCTCTTTCGGGCGTCCACTGCGTTCACTGTCCTCCGTGCTAATTTCACCACGCTTGAATTTTGCATACCAATCAATTACTGTTGATTTCCCTGGGGCAGAGTCCGGAAACTCATTATCAAGCCAAGTTTTTGCTTCCACCGTATTTTTGCCCTTCAGAAAACAGTATTTTATCAAAACACGAAATTCCTTTTTTTCCATTTTTTTCACAATAACAAAAGTTGCTTCACAAAAGACTCTCTATCTCACAAACTAATTGACTTACAGACGTCAAATTTTGACACAAATCATTTGAAGGTTGGTACTATATAAAAATAAAAGAATAAAATTTAATACTAGCGACGCCATCTATGTGTCAGACCGGGGACTTATCAGCCAACCTGTTATCTGGTAATAGTAGTGTTTGCTGGAAAGAAATGAACAACCACTATAAACTATCCTAGTTTTTTCGCCATTCAATATTTCCATTCCACTTTGGAGTTTAAACGTTAAAATCATCCTATTTTTTTCTTCTTACAAAAGATCAGAAAAAGCAATAACTGGGGTGTTTACATTATTCACATTTCTACTATAAAGTCTTCCTTTCATGGACATTGGCTTGTAATTTAATATAAAAATTCAATCCTCTATTCATTTCATTCGCTATGCAATTTATTTGAAATTTTTTCTTTGCTATTTTTTTTCTTTCTCCAAACAAATAAAACATTATATGAACATATTTATTTGTTTTTGAAAGGCTTTCGTTTTTTGTTTTGTTTAATATAGGTCCACCCTTTGGCCGGTCCACTTGTTCCCTTGACATCTTCTTTTACAATTCTTTGTCCAACGTTTCGTTCGTTTGGCACATTCATTAAGGTCTCACCATTCGTTTGTCAGACTTTCCGTCTATCTCTTTTGCACTTTTTCTCCAGTTGCTGTTGCATTTTTATGCAAAGAAATTTCATTTTATTTTATACTCTCTCCCTGTGACCATGATTCCATGTCTTAATGAATGTAATGTGCGGATATACAGTCATGATACGGTTCCATCTATAGTGTGACATCGTCTCTCATAATAAAAAATCCATTAAAGGGTTCAGACAAAGTTTTTCTTTTTAATTATAGCGCCCATTCGTATTACCATCATCGTCGCCGTCATCATCATCACCATCATCCAGTGGAGAAATGTTCATCTCTTGTCGTTGTCTTCAAACGTTAAAGACATGGAGTGTGGTTACATTTTGTTTAATTGATTTTAATAAAAGCGTACGACCTTTTACTTGTGTGTAGCTTGACTATTACCAAGAGAATGATTAAGTTCATTGGGTCAATTATTTTATATTTGTCTGTTCGAAGAAGGCAACGTAAATTTTTTATATGCAGCGTTTGATTTATGCATATTTTAATCAATGTAGTCCATACATTGTTTCATTTTATTTTATGTAAAAAGGTCATATTCGTAATATGTGGAAGCTTGAATGAGCTAAGAAATCCATGGAATATGTATTGAGTTATATGAATATTTGCTAATATTTTGCCGACATGATTGGATTTTGATTAAAAAGTTCATGAGGTTTTAGTTATATAATATTCACAATGTAATATTAAAAATATACAGTGTGGTTGATGTGTAATGCTACAAGGTAAAGGCCTATATTTTTAATTATCTTTTTTAAATTTTATTGCTCAAAAGTAAAACCTTTCGAAAATATCATTATATTTTAGAGCAAATTATGATATGTTGGAATTGGTCACCTTTGACACGAGTTGTGACCTTCAAACGGCCGACATAGCCATCACACGCTGTACGAAAGTGGCACGCTTTTTTGACACTTTGATATTTTTTAGTGTCAACCTTACTCTCCAAAATGTCCCAAGAGTCTAACGGAATAAGATCCGGCGATTTTGTGTGGCATTGTGTGGCTGTAATGAAGCGAGGAACCTTCTTTTTAAACCATTCTTGGTTGACATATGCTGAGTCCTGTTGCAATGTCCATGATCGGTGGCCAAAATAATTGTCTGCCTAGGCCTTCAATACACACAAAAATTTTTTTTCTGATTCAATCATTAAATTAATTGATCCAATTAATTTTTTAATTGAAATGAAAATGATGTCTTCAATCATGAAAATTAGTATCAATCACAGTTTTAATTGGGCATAGAAAAAATTCTTGATTAAAAAATTAATTGGTTTCATTAGCTAATTTCAATTAATTTTTTAATTGATGTTGATTGCAGAACTCAATTAATTTATTATTTAAAAAAGGTAACTATTTTCAATTACTTACTGAATTGGCTTAGAGTTTTTATTTGGATTAACAATTGATTGTTTGAAATACATTTTTAATAAAAAATTACAAAAAAAATGTTCTTCACTGTTTTTTTAATTGACATAGTCTTCCGTTTTTGATTAAAAAGTTAATTGTATCAATTAATTTTTTAATTAAAAAATTTCAATCATTAACTTAATTAACTTAATGTTTATATTTGGATTAAAAAGTTGATTGTATCAATTAATTTATTAATGGAAAAAATTTCAACTTCAATTAACTTTTTAATTGGAAATATCCGTGTACTGTCCTTAAGATTTTTGTCCGATAATATTCGGCATTTATTTTGACCCTACGGTCGACGAATACGAACGGGAAGCTACCATCGGCCGTTACGGGATCCCAAATAAGTTTGCCACTTGTGCCAAAAATAATCTACAAACTTTTTTCCAAAAATCTACCAAATTAACAAATCTGTTTCTTTCTATAAAAAATTTCAAAACAACAAATATGATTGAAGTACAAACCAACAATAACAAAACAAAACGAAAACAGGTTATTTCTATAGAAAACTTTATCAAAATTTTATAAATATAGAAATTTTGTCAAAATTTTATTTCTTTTGAAAATTTTGTCAAAATTTTATTTCTTTTGAAAATTTTGTCAAAATTTTATTTCTTTAGAAAATTTAGTCAAAATTTTATTTCTTTAGAAGATTTTGTCAAAATTTCATTTCTTTAGAAGATTTTGTCAAAATTTTATTTCTTTAGAAGATTTTGTCAAAATTTTATTTCTTTAGAAAATTTTGTCAAACTTTTATTTCTTTAGAAAATTTTGTTAACATTTTATTTGTAAGAAAATTTTTCTCAAAATTTTGTGTCTATAGAAAATTTTGTCAAAATTTTATTTTTATAGAAAATTTTGTAAAATTTTTTTTCTATAGCAAATTTTGACAAAATTTTATTTTATATAGAAAATTTTGCAAAATTTTATTTTTATAGAAAATTTTGTCAAAATTTATTTCTATAGAAAAATTTATAAAAATTTTATTTCTATAGAAATCTTTTAATTTTTCCCATACAATTTTTTACTTTTTCTCCTAAGTATGTAAAATTCTGGTGTGTTTTTTATACCAACCACCATAGAATGGTGACGGGGGTATAATAAGTTTGTCATCCCGTTTATAACACATCGAAATATCGATTTTCGACTATATAAAGTGTATATATTCTTGATCAGGGAGAAATTCTAAGACGATATAACCATGTCCGTCCGCCTGTTGTAATCACGCTACAGTCTTCAATAATGAAGCAATCGTGCTGAAATTTTGCATAAACTCGTCTTTTGGTTGCAGGCAGGTCAAGTTCGAAGATGGGCTATATCGGTCCAGGTTGATATAGTCCCCATATAAACCGACCTTCCGATTTGAGGTCTAGTGCTTATAGAAGTCGTAGTTTCTATGCAATATGCCTGAAATTGGAAACCTGGAGGTATTTTAGGACCACAAAGAGGTGTGCCAAAACGGTGAGTATCGGTCCATGTTTTGGTATAGCCCCCATATAGACCGATCTCCCGATTTTACTACTTGGTCTTATAGAAACCGTAGTTTTTATTCAATTTGCTGAAATTGGAAATCTAGCGGTATTGTAGGACCACAAAGAGGTGTGCCAAGAACTGTGAGTATCGGTCCAGGTTTTGGTATAGCCCCCATATAGTCCGCTCTGCCGATTTGAGGTCTTGGCCTTATAGAAACCGTAGTTTTTATCCAATATGTCTGAAATTGGAAATCTAGAGGTATTTTAGATCCATAAAGAGGCGTGTCACAAATGGTGAGTATCGGTGCATGTTTTGGTGCAGCCCCCATATAGACCGATCTCCCGAATTTACTTCTTCTTCTAGAAACCGTAGTTTTTATCCAATTTGCCTGAAATTGGAAATCTAGAGGTATTTTAGGACCATAAAAAGGTATGCTGAAAATGATGAGTATAGGTCCATGTTTCGGTATATATGGGTATATAACCCATATAGACCGATCTCCAGATTTTACTTCTTGAGCTTATAGAAACCGTAATTTTTATCCAATTTGCATGAAATTGGAAATCTAGAGGTATTGTATGACCACAAATACGTGTGTCGAAAATGGCGTGTATTTCGTATAGCCCCCATATAGACCGATCTCCCGATTTTACCTTTTGGGCTTGTAGAAACCGTAGTTGTTCACTTCGCCTGAAATTGAAAATCTGGAGGTTTTTAGGACTATAAATAGGTGTGCAAAATGTAATTTTTTGGGATTCTAGAAACCGTAGTTGTTTTTATTCAATTTGCTTGAAATTTTAAATCTAGAAGTATTTTAGGACTAGAAAGAGGTGTGCCGAAAACGGTGAGTATCGGTCCATAGTTTAGTATAGCTCCCATAAGACCGATCTTCCGATATAACTTCTTGGGTTTATAGAAACCGTAGTTTTTATCCGATTTGCCTTAAAGTATAAATATACTGGTATTTTGGATTCACAAAATCGTGTATCGGATTTAGAAGATTTCGGTCCATTTGGTAAGGTCGATTTCACTTCATGAGGGTATAGAAGGCGCACTTATCATGAAAATTGATTGAAACTGAATATAACATTTCCAGATTTTACGACTCGTAATCATTTAAATATTGAGGCTGAAAATCCACAGATTTTAGATTTAAAATCAAGGCGTTATTGCATCATTTTCTTGCACACTTACAAGCAGCGTTGCCAGAATTGTTTCACCAAAAACCGCTAGATTTTCCCAAAAAAAAAAGCTAAAAATTCTAAAAATAGCTAGAAAAAAAGCTAAATTTTTGTTGTATCAAAAGTTACAATGTTGATTGAAATTTAGCAAACTTAAAGGCTTTATTTCACTTAAAATGCATATTATTTTAATTGTAATCATTTAAATTCTACTTCTGTGAGACTATAACAATATTTAAATGGTATTAGCTCTGTTTGCGTACTCGATACATTTTGATTACTATCACAAATTTTTACTGGTAGTATAAATTCGTGAGCGTGTACACTTCTACTAATTTTACCCAAGAGAATAAACCTCATTCTTACTACACCCAGAGAAGGAATATGATCACCTCAACCATGTTTCGAGAGCAAAATATTATTTTTGGACGGAGAATATGTAACATGTTTGCGGCAACCATGTTATTTTCTCTAAAAGCATATGTCCGATTTCGGCAACCATGTATATGTTTGCTGAGAAAAGAAAATTTTTGCGACAAAAATGTTCCATGGTCACCGTCCAAAAATAACATTTTGCTCCTAAAACATGTTTGGGGTGATCATATTCCTTCTCTGCGTGTATCTTTCAAGTTTATACTGAATAACTTTTATTGGAAAATTACCCAAACAAACGTATTGTTGTCCAATTTTCGTAAAAGTAAATCCATTCCATTAACCCTCTAATGCCCCAATTTTTTCTTACACACACTGAAAAAAAGCATGTCCGGTGCCAAAGATTTTGTACACTAATGATTTTGGTATTGATTCCGAATTGGAATTTATTCGTTTTTTTTCAGCTCTTTCTTCATGAGCTATCAAGGAGCTTTAAAAACGCGCTAACGACAATTTAAATTTCCAAATTCAGACTCGACTTCAAGTAGAAACTATTCTATGTATACGTTTTTAAAATAAAGTGTTGAAAAACATCTTCTATTTTTGAACGCTTTTTTGGTTTGTGGTCAAGACACAAAAACTCCACAAAGTTAAAAACTTTTTCTTTAATTTTAAGAATTTTTTGGAATTGACTCTAGCCTACTCACGACAATATTTTTTCAGCGTACAAAGTAATTCACATCTGCTATTTTAATTTAGTAATATAATAATAAATTTAGAATATTATAATAACATAAAAAGGATAAACGAGTCAAATGCTAACATTCCAAATTTAATGTTTCAATTGAGCTTTGAAATATGTAGAAACCTTATTCTGGCAACAAGGCTTAGATAGAAACCGCCGTTTTATCCATATTTCAATAGAAACATGTCGAAAATGAAAAAAGCCAAAAATAGCTAAAACGGTCATGAAAAAAAAGCCAGAAAAAAGCTAAAAGCTAAATTCATTTTTTCCCGCTAAACGACTTCAAAAAAAGCCAAATATAGCGGGAAAATAGCTAAATTGGCAACGCTGCTTACAAGATATGTTAATGATTCCTCTAAAACTCAAACAAATATGGTTCTTATAAATCCAGAATCTGATATAGTCTTCATAGGTAAAATCTTTACGGGAATCGTACTGATTGAACTGCTTTGCTTGGGAGAATATGTGTCATCAAACCCCCCTGAAATTTGAAAGGAAACTATAATATTGGATTCATGGTGGTGGGTATTTAAGATTCGGCCCGGCCTAACTTACTGCTTTATATACTTGTTTCTAACTCATCTAGTGAAAGAGAGTTACATCATTGCTCTTGCATGAATTCATCATCAGCTTTTGTAAATAAAAATAAGAAGTATGTAATTTGTATTCTATTCAAAGTGTGGTACGTTATTCTCCTATGCAATGACATAATTAAGTGTCTTTCATTACAAATTTTATGCAAAGCCCACTAATTTTAAAATGACACGTTTTTATGTCCACACATGTCCCATAAGATTACGAGCCTTAGCTAAACAGATCATAAAAGTAGGCACCCATAATTTTTGTTATGTTTATATGAAAGATGTAGATGTAGTACATAATAATAAATCCATTAATTTAACCATACATTGTTGTTGAGTCATTGTGTGAGAGTGTGATATATTCACAAGGCAGTGCAATTGATTTCCTATGGGAATTCTTTTATTCAAATTTACACTCATATAAACACACTCACACATGCGTCTGTATTCACACTCACATTACAAGGAATGTTGTTTTTCACATCCCGCCACTCACTCATCCATATTAAAGAGCTTTATTTGTTATAGCATTTTATCGCATTTTAATCTCTTTGAATTTAACGCGGTTTTGTTCATTCGTTCATTAACATAAAAACAAATTTATGTGTACTTGAGATAACATTCACTAGCATGCGGAGATGAGCTACAATTCCCCGGTGAAATTTATGTTGTCAGTTATGAAAAAAAGGACAATCAAAATAGGTTGTCACGCGTTTATTTTGTTGCATGCACGAAAAAAAAAATAATTTGTTCCTTCCAACGGAATTTTCGACAAAAAAATATCGTTTTGATTTAGATCAGATATACTTGAATTTTGTAAGTTTGCGTCCCTTCGTTAAAGTCCCATGTCTTTGAACTAAGGCTAATTTTCCTTAAAGTGAAGAAACACATTTTTGATTTAAAAATTGTCCTTAAATTAACTGAAATATTGAAACTTTAGATTTAAGATAAAAACGCTTCAAATATAGGCTAAGACTTATTTTGAGGATTTAGGCGTCTTTGGTTTAAAGTTTTGTTTTTTTTTTTTGGAATTACGAAAACATTTTATACTTTGAAGTATCCATTATAATTTGGATTTTTGGACTGGCATTTGTTTGTGAAAAATTGATAAATGAGATTTGTATCCTAATTTTAATTTTATTGGTCCTAGATTTAAAGCCAGATATGTCGCTAAAAATGCCTTTATTTTGAAGAAGCCGCATCTTTGCCCGGAATCTATACCAAAATCCTTAAAAGAAGGCCAAAATCTTTGGATCCAAGTAAACTTTTTTTGAGAGTATGTAGCTGTTATTGTCATTAACAGGCAATTATCGCTATAGCCATCAACGCAAACAGTTATATTTATATAGCATAGTTTTGGGCGCCTACGCGCTGATGTAAAGAAACTTTATTTAACAGAAACATACATTTAGTTGCCCACCGTGGAGCAATGGTTAGCATACCCGCCTTGCATACAAATGGTCATAGGTTCAATCCCTGCTTCCCAACACCAAAAAGTTCTTTTTACATATACATATTTTACATGTATTCCAAAATTTTCGGAAGATTCAGAAAAGCTTTTTGACGTTACTTTATTAAATTTTTACACCCACCACCATAGAATGGTGATGGGGGTATAATAAGTTTGTCATTCCGTTTGTAACATATCGAAATATCGATTTCCGACTATATAAAGTATATTCTTGATTAGGGAGAAATTTTAAGACGATATAGCCATGTCCGTCTGTCTGTCTGTGGTAATCATAATAATAAAGCTATCTTGCTTAATTTTTGTACAAACTAGTTTTTTGTCTCCAAGCAGGTCAAGTTCGAAGATGGGCTATATCGGTCTATGTTTTGGTATAGCCCCCATATAAACCGGACCCCTGATTTGGGGTCTTGGACTTCTAGAAACGGTATTTTCTATCCGATTTGCCTGAAATTGGAAATCTAAAGGTATTTTAGGACCATAAATAGGTGTGTCTATCGGTCCATGTTTTGATATAGCCCCATATAGACCGATCTGCCAATTTTACTTCTTGGGCTTCTAGAAACCGTATTTTCAATCCGATTTTCCTGAAATTAGAAATCATATTTTGGGACCAAAAATAGGTGTGTGGAAAATGAGGTGTATCGGTTCATGTTTTGGTATAGCCCCCATATAAACCAACCCCCCTATTTGGGGTCTTGGGCTTCTAGAAACCTTATTTTCAGTCTGATTTTCCTGAAATTCGAAATCTAGAGGTATTTTAGAACCAAAAATAGGTGTGTCGAAAATGGGGTGTATCGGTCCATGTATTGCCCAGAAAAAACTTTCACGAAAATTTTTCCAATTAAAATTTTAATTGAGTTTTAAAAAATATTCAATTAAAAATTTAATTGATTCAACAAATTTTTTAATTGAAACAAAAATTAATAGTATCAATTAATTTTTTAATTGGATCAATTAATTTTTTAATTGATAGTATCATTTCTGTGATTGAAGACATTTCAATTAAAAAATTAATAGGATCAATTAATTTCGTGATTGAACCAGAATGTTTTTTTGTGTGGTATAACCCCCATATAGACCGATCTCTTGATTTTACTTCTTGGGCTTCTAGAAACCGTATTTTCAATCTGATTTTCCTGAAATTAGAAATCTAAAGGTATGTTAGGACCACATACAGGTGTGCGGAATATGGGGTGTATCAGTCTGTGGTTTGCTATAGCCCCCATATAGCCCGATCTCCCTATTTTACTTCTTGAGCTTCTAGAAACCGTCAATTTGCTTGAAATTTGAAATCTAGAGGTTTTGGAGGACCATAATTAAGTGTTTCGAAAAAATTGTGTATCTGAATAGATTTTGATATATCAACCCGCCCTCCGATTTGGGGTATAAATTCTGTAGGTTTTTCAGAACCACAAGTAGGTGTGCTGAATTTTGTGTATGGGTGCATATCTTTGGCATAGCACCCATATAGACTGATTTCCTGATTTAACTCGTTGGCCTTATATAAACCCTAGGTTTTAGCCGATTTGCATGAAACTGTAACGGAATTAATTTTTATAGCTCCATTTGGTAAGGCCTCCATGTGGACCGATTTCACTTCTTGAGGTACTGATCATGAAAGTGGCTTGAAACTGAAAGTAAAATTTCCAAATTTATAGATTTTAGATTTCAAATCAAGGCTTTATTTAATTATTTCTATATATTGTCATTTTATACATTATCAAGTAACCCGCTATATATATTGTCAAGTAACACTTACAGCAGGTATATACTTGTTACTATGAAACTTCATAGTGTGTCTTATCAAAGACTTAAAGTAAGAAACGATTCAGATATAAATGAAATGAACTGAAAATTAAAATATCTTTACTTTAAAGAAATTGTTTCTTAATATTGGGTAAATTGCGTGTACTCAAATTTGGGCTTCTTAATCTTTGATATTAGGTCAATATGGTTTCTTTTAAATGAAGTATTTTCCATAGATTTTGTCGTTTCGGCTATAAAATGGATAACTTTTCATTAAAGAAAAATTCGTTGGTTTAAGGTCAACTTGGCTTTAATAGTTAATCAATTAATACTAAAACAAGTATATACGGTTGTAAGTTCGGCCAGGCCGAATCTTATGTACCCTCCACCATGGATTGCGTAGAAACTTCTACGAAAGACTGTCATCCACAAATTTCAACTCACTCGGATGAAATTTGCTCCTCCAAGAGGCTCCAAAACCAAATCTCGGGATCGGTTTATATGGGGGCTATAAATGATTATGGACTGATATGGACCACTTTTGGCATGGTTGTTAAATATCATATACTACCACCACGTACCAAATTTCAACCAGATCGAATGAATTTTGCTTTTCCAAAAGGCACCGGAGGTCAAATCTGGCGATCGGCGATCACGTACCAAATTTCAACCGAATGGGAAGAATTTTGCTCTTCCAAGGTGCTCCGGAGGTCAAATCTGGTGATCGGTTTATATGGGGCCTATATATAATTATGGACCGATATCGACCAATTTTTGCATGGGTGTTTGAGGACATATATTAACATCACGTACCAAATATCAACTGAATCAGATGAATTTTGGTCTTCCAAGAGGCTCCGGAGGTCAAATCTGGTAATCGGTTTATATGGGGGCTATATATAATTATGGACCGATATGGACCAATTTTTGCATGGTCATTAGAGACCATATACTAACATCATATACCAAATTTCAGCCGGATCGATTGAAATTTGTTTCTCTAAGAGGCTCTGCAAGCCAAATCGGGGGATCGGTTTATATGGGGGCTATATATAATTATGGACCGATATGGACCAATTTTTGCATGGTCATTAGGGACCATATACTAACATCATGTAACAAATATCAGCCAAATCGGATGAAATTTGCTTCTCTTAGAGGCTCTGCAAGCCAAATCGGGGGATCGGTTTATATGGGGGCTATATATAATTATGGACCGATGTGAACCAATTTTTGCATGGTTGTTAGAAACCATATACTAACACCATGTACCAAATTTCAGCCGGATCGGATGAAATTTGCTTCTCTTAGAGGCCTCGCAAGCCAAATTTGGGGGTCCGTTTATATAGGGGCTATACGTAAAAGTGGACCGATATGACCCATTTGCAATACCATCCGACCTACATCAATAACAACTATTTTTGCCAAGTTTCAAGTCGATAGCTTATTTCGTTCGGAAGTTAGGGTGATTTCAACAGACGGACGGACGGAAATGCTCAGATCGACTCAGAATTTCACCACGACCCAGAATATATATACTTTATGGGGTCTTAGATCAATATTTCGATGTGTTACAAACGGAATGACAAAGTTTATATACACACAAAAAAATTTTTTTCTGATTCAATCACGAAATTAATTGATCCAATTAATTTTTTAATTGAAATGTCTTCAATCACAGAAATGATAGTATCAATTAAAAAATTAATTGAAGGTCAATTAAACAATTAATTGATCCAATTAAAAAATTAATTGATACTATTATTTTTTGTGATTGATTTTTGTTTCAATTAAAAAATTCGTTGAACCAATTAAATTTTTAATTGAATATTTTTTAAAACTCAATTAAAATTTTAATTGGAAAAATTTTCGTGAGATTTTTTTCTGTGTACCTCCCATCCTACACTGAAAAAAAGCATACTCGGTTCCAAAGATTTTGTCTTTACTTTAAACAAGTAAGTAAAGTCTTAAGTCGGGCGAGGCCGACTATATTATACCCTTCACCCCTATGTAGGCCAAAATTTGTGTTACCATCTCAACTACTTCACATTTGCTGGAAGCTATATAAAGGAGACAATTTTTTTACTTCTACAACAGTCTACCATATTTCCCCAACTCTGGTGTACGTATATGTGGGAGCTATATATAATCTGAACCGATTTTGACTAAATTTGATATTTATAGTTAGAATAATAATTCTCCTATCTATGCGAAATTTCACGTAAATGGGAGTATAACTTTGGCCCCCCTGGTCATATGAGTTCAAATCGGACGGAAGATATATATGGGAGCCATATCTAAATCTGAACCGATTTCAACCAAATTTGGCACAATTACCGATACTACTAAACGTACTTCTTGTGCGAAATTTGAAGTAAATCACGGCAACACCCAGAATTTTGAGGCCATATTAGTTCAAATCGGACGAAAGATATATATGGGAGCTATATCTAAATCTGAATCGATTTTGACCATATTTGGCACATACAATATTATCGTTAAAAGTACCACTTGTGCAAAATTTGAAGTACGTCAAGGCAAAACTCTGGCTTTTGAGACCATATAAGTCCAAATCGGGCGAAAAATATATATGTGAGCTATATATAAATCTAAACCGATTTTAACAAAATTTGACACACTTAACGATACTATTAAGCAAAATTTGAAGCAAATCACTGCAAAACTCTGGCTTTTGTGGCCGTATAAGTTCAAATCGGACGAAAGATATATATGGGAGCTATATCTAAATTTGAACCGATTTCACTCAAATTTACCAAGCATCGCTAGAATGTCAATTCTACCCTCTGTGCAAAATTTCACGAAGATCGGTAGTAAACTTTGGCCTCTGTGGTCATAAGAGTCTAAATCGGACGAAAGATATATATGGAAGCTATATCTAAATTTGAACCGATTCGGTTTATATTTTGCAAGATTTTCCAGATTCATAAAATATTTGGATGTACGGTATTTCAAGAAAATCGGTTGTGAAACACGCTAACTCTGACCAAATCGGGGATAAATATATATGTGGCAGCTATATCTAAATCTGAACCGATTTTTTCCAAAACCAATAGCGTTTGTCTCTGTCCCAAGAAACGGCCCTATGCCAAATTTGAGGACGATCGGACTTAAATTGCGAGCTGTACTTTGTGCACAAAATTACATATACAGACAGGCGGACGGACAGACAGACAGACGGACATCGTTAAATCGACTCAGAATTTAATTCTAAGCCGATCAGTATACTAAAAGATGGGTCTATGACCACTATTTCTTGGCGTTACATACAAATGCACAAACTTATTATACCCTGTACCACAGTAGTGGTGAAGGGTATAAAAATTTGGTATTGATTCCGAGCCAGAGAAGCGGAGAATACAAGTAAGGATACTTTTAAGACACAATTCTCTTTTAAATTTAGGTTTTGTGTACTTGCTTTTAGGAAGCAAATTTTAATTTTTCGCTTTCTCAGCTTTTTTTCTTCATATGCTATTAAAGTCCTTTAAAAACGAGTTAACGGCAATTTTATTTTCGAAATTAGGACTCGACTTCCAGTAGAAATTATGCTATGTTTGAAGTAAAAAACTTCTTTAAAATAAAGTTTTGAAAAACATGTCCTATATTTGAACGATTTTTTGCTTTGTAGTCAAGATGCAAAAAGGCAACAAATTTAAAGACAATTTCATTAAATTTAAAGAATTTTCTAAATTATTAATGTCAAGTTGACCTTAACCTATAATTTTTTTTTCATGTTAAGATACCCATTTTTAAGTCAAATCACTTAATTATAAGGACAATACCACTTCATTTAAAAGTTTATCGACTTTTGGACAAGGAAAATAACTTTATTTTAGAGAAATGCGTCTTCTATGCTAAGCAAAATTTGTATTATAAACATGAAATCTTTGACCTCACGACAATATTTTGTTCAGTGTATGGTGGAGGGTATAAAAATTACGTAAAGACTTAAACCTCTTTAATGTCAACGATTGCATTTCTGAGCATTTTTATTTGGTACACCCTTATAAAAATGTAAACATTGTATCCATATGCATATTTCTTTGACCACCACCTAAAATCCAGCTTCCATGGGTCCTTCTAATTAAGTGTAGATTTTCATGTTTCACAGATACTGGCGATGACATCACTAATAAACATTGTTAACCTTTTTATGGGGTTTTTCTCTTCGAAAACAAAATATGACTGAAAAAAAACAACAACGAAAACAAACCGTGTACACTATATCTGTGTGAGAGAGACCAAATGGGCACCAATGGCTGTATATATATGTGTGTGTGTGTGCGAGAACCCATTTGTCGAACATTTATAACAGCGCAGTTTGCATTTTATTTCATCCTGGTTGCCTTTCGTTGGCTTTTCTCGCCCCCCTGCAGATATCATCCGGTGATACTCCCTCCCGGGGGTCTGATAAATCTTTGCAATTTATTTCATCTCAAATTTCCCACTAACGCCGTTTTTGTTGATGTTTTATTCTAGCCATATTTACCAGTGGCAGTGAGTTTGTTCGTGTCATTTCGATCGTTAACATTCACACCATACAAAAACTATTGGGTGTTGAGCGAGAGAGTGAGAGAGGGACAGTGTGAACATAAGGGACATTTATGATTACGGGTTTGAGAGCATATTGGTGAGAGATAAGACATTATTTTGCTTTTAAAATTCACATGAATTAAATAAAATTAATTTAGAGATTATGTGGGTTCCTTTGTTAAGGTTTTATTTATTTTCACTTCACCTTTGGGAGTAAGGTAAATTTATCGAGCCTCTTCACATATTACCGAGTAATTGAAATGTTTTGAAATCGCAAGGATTTATGTTAGGAATATCGCAACTCAAAACTATTTGCAGCAAAGGATGGATTGTATCCTCTTTACATGGAATTAAATCGTGATAATGTGATTATATTTGGCTGGAAAGCAAACTGTGGCTATCGTTAGAGCTAAAAAGTGGACGAAGAGAAACGTTAAGACCAGAAATGATCCGAAAAGTAAATGAAGCAATAAATGAAATTCAAATATATAATTTTTTTACAAGTCCTCAAAGTTTGGTGGTACTTGATGGCCAAAAAGGAAAAAGTTGAAATTTTCACCTGTTAAAAACTTTTGCAAAAATAACGCTACTTTTTTCAAAATTAGCAAATTAAATTTTTGGAATGGAAACCTAACAACATAAAACGCAATGTATGACAAAAACTCGTTCATTCAAAATCCCTTCGTTGTTATAAATCAGAGGTTTTTACCAAAAATGTATCACAAAAGTAAAAATGTTTTAAAAACATTTTTAATCAAAAATAACAAAATTTTCTTTTTTTTATACAATAATATACTCTATAATCACCCGAGTAAAAAATTGAGATATCTAATTTGATACGATTAGATATGAGTAGATCCGAAAAATGGTAAGATCTAATCATATCTAATTACTATGGAGTTAGATCTGATCAGATCTCAATATTGGCCTAGATCTAAAGTTTTAAATACACTTATATCTATCCTTATATATAGTTGGAACTAATGTTAGATCTCATCATATATGAAATTATATTTTATTATATCTAATTCTGTCCCTTTATATCTAGGTTAATCTAATTAGATCTAAGTAGAGGCCAATTTTGAGATCTAATTAGATACACCAATTTTTACACGGTCAACCCAAAAAAGTGTGAGATTAAAATTGAGAGATATATTTTTTTGTCTTTCTTTGTAAATTATACTTTTTGGGTAGAAAATCCCAAAACTTAAAAAAATTGGCAAAGTTTTTATTTGCTCCAATTTATTTTATTTATCGAAGCTCGAACTCATAACATATACTGTTAAAAACAGAAATTAGAATTAGAAATTAGAATAGAAAAGTTTCTATAAATATAAAATTTTGACAAAATTTTCTATAGAAATAGAATTATAACAAAATTTTCTATAGAAATAATATTTTGGCAAAATTTTCTATAGAAATAAAATTTTGACAAAATTTTGTAAAGAAATAAAATTTTGACAAGATTTGGTATAGAAAAAAAATATATATTTATAAAATCTATCTATATCTATATATATATATATATATATATATATATATATATATATATATATATATATATATATATATATATATATATATATATATATATATATATATATATATATATATATATATATATATATATATATATATATATATATAAAATTCAATTTATGTTTGTTTATTTGTTTGTTTGTTTGTTTGTATGTTCCGAGTTGGCTCCGAAACGGTTGAACCGATGTGGTGAAAATAGCGTACCTCATTTTTTGACACCTGGTCGCGGAGGCGGACCTCCCCTTTGTCGGATTTTTTGAAAATTGGACCAAAGTTGACCGATTTGCTTGAAATTTTCATTGAAGGTTGGGGTTGGCATCTAGACAAAGATCCGCTACTTTATATTTCGATATTTGGTGGCGTAGGGAGACCTCCCCTTTGTTCGACTTTTTTTAAAGTACAGTGAAAAAACTAAAATTCTCTAAATCATCTGAGATTTACAGAGAACATGCGGTGCGGTTATGGAATTAATATGGGGTACCTGATGATTTCATATGTGGACGGAGAGGGGGACCTCCCACTTGCCCTACTTTTTGAAACTTGGAACAAAATTATGCGATTTGCTTGAAATTTTCATTGAATGTTGGGGTTGGAATCTAGACAAAAATCCGCTACATTATTTTTCGATATTTGGTCGGGGAGGGGGACCACCCCTTTGCACGACTTTTTTTAGAGTACAGTGAAAACAAAACTAAATTCCCCCAACTGAAATTTTACGGAAAAATGGATGAGGTTATGAAATTTATATCAGGTTCCTGATTTTAAAAATAAAAGGGCATAGGGAGACATCCGCTTCTCTTAAGTACATACAGAGAAACAATTAAACTTTACCGAGTTACTTGAAATTTACAGAGAACTGGGAAGAGGTTACGATATTAACAGTTGATACCTGATTTTGTGATATTTGAAAGGAAGAGAGGCCGCCCCTTTAGGCTTATAATTTGCTTGACATTTTCTGGGACGTTTACAAAAGATACGCTATATCACTTTTCCATATTTGGTCGGGGAGGAGGTCCTCCTCTTAAACTGCAAAAAAAAAGAACAAAAATTCTTAAGTTTTCTTGAAATTTACAAAGGCAGTGGAGGAAGGTTATGAACGAAGAGGCAACCTTCCTTGCCCCACATTTCAAGGAAAGTTTCAAGAATTTTCAGGGAAGGTTAGGGGTGCTATTCAGTACGGTGTTTGTCGATATTGTATCGGGGCGTCACTTTCCCTTTAAAACAATAGAGTAAAATTTAAACATCTCCGATCTACTTGAAATTTACAGGGAATGTGGGAGGAGGTGATTAAATCGATGTCTGGTTGGGAAGGGGAAAATTGAAATAAGCTTTGTCGATTTACTTCGATAGAATTTATAGGGACCATTGAGTAGTTTTGAAATTAATTAGGGTACGTGATAGTCCGATATCAGGTCGGAGTGGAGCGAAGGTGGGAGAGGGTTACCTTTTGTCCGTTTTTTTCTTAAATTGAAAGTAGAGGGTTGTCCGTAAATGGGAACTCGGTACATAATTTTGTGATTTTTGCACAGGCTTCTGCCAGATTTTTTATACCCTTCACCACTACTGTGGTACAGGGTATAATAAGTTTGTGCATTTGTATGTAACGCCAAGAAGGAAAAGTCTGAGACCCATCGTTTAGTATACCGATCGTCTTAGAATTAAATTCTGAGTCGATTTAGCGATGTCCGTCTGTCTGTCTGTTGATGTATTTTTGTGTGCAAAGTACAGCTCGCAGTTTTAGTCCGATTGTCTTAAAATTTGTTATAGGGTCCTGTTTCGACTCAAAGACGATCCCTATTGATTTTGGAAAAAATTCAGATTTAGATATAGCTGCCATATATATTTTTCACCGATCTGGTCATAATTGGCGTGTATATCAACCGATCTTCCTAAAATTCCGTACATCCGAATATTTTATGAGTCTCGAAAAACTTGCAAAATATCAGCCAAATCGGTTCAGATTTAGATATAGCTCCCATATATAGTTTTCGCCCGATTTACACTCATTTGCCCACAGAGGCCAATTTTTTGCTCCGATTTAGTTGAAATTTTGCACAGGGAGTAGAATTAGCATTGTAGCTATATGTGCCAAATTTGGTTGACATCGGTTCAGATTTAGATTTAGCTCCCATATATATGTTTTTCTGATTTTTTATACCCACCACCATAGAATGGTGACGGGGGTATAATAAGTTTGTCATTCCGTTTGTAACACATCGAAATATCGATTTCCGACTATATAAAGTATATATATTCTGGATCAGGGAGAAATTCTAAGACGATATAACGATGTCCGTCTGTCCGTCTGTCTGTCTGTCTGTTGTAATCACGCTACAGTCTTCAATAATGAAGCAATCGTGCTGAAATTTTGCACAAACTAGTCTTTTGTCTGCAGGCAGGTCAAGTTCGAAGATGGGCTATATCGGTCCAGGTTTTGATATAGTCCCCATATAAACCGACCTCCCGATTTGGGGTCTTGGGCTTATAGGAATCGTAGATTTCATCCAATTTGCCTGAACTTTGAAATCTAGAGGTATTTTATGACCATAAAGAGGTGTGGCAAAAATGGTGAGTATCGGTCCATGTTTTGGTATAGCCCCCATATAGACCGATTTCCCGATTTTACTTCTTGGGCTTACAGAAACCTCAGTTTTTATTCAATTTATCTCAAATTGGAAATCTAGAGGTATTGTGGGACCACAAATACGTGTGCCAAAAATTGTGAGTATCGTTCCATATATTGGTATAGCCCCCATATAGACCGATCTCCCGATTTTACTTCTTGGGCTTATAGAAACCGCAGTTTTTATTCAATTTACCTGAAATTGGAAATCTAGAGGTATTTTAGGACCATAAAGAGGTGTGCCGAAAATTGTGAGTATCGGTCCATGTTTTGGTATGGTCCCCATATAAAACGACCTCCCGATTTGGGGTCTTGGGCTTATAGAAACCGTAGCTTTTATCCAATTTGTCTGAAATTGGAAATCTAGAGGTATTTTAGGGCCATAAAGAGGTGTGCCGAAAATGGTGAGTATCGGTCCATATTTTGGTATAGCCCCCATATAGACCGATTTCCCGATTTTACTTCTTGGGCTTCTAGAATCCGAAGTTTTTATCCTATTTGCCTGAAATTGGAAATCTAGCGGTATTTTCGGGTCATAAAGAGGTGTGCCGAAAACGGTGAGTATCGGTCCATATTTTAGTATAGCCCCCATAAAAACGATCTCCGATTTAACTCCTTGGGTTTCTAGAAACCGTAGTTTTTATCTTATTTGCCTGAAATTTTAAATATTCTGGTATTTTATGCTCATAAAAACGTGTATCGGATTAAGTTTTGATAATGCCTCCATATAGACCGACTTCACTTCTTGAGGGTGTAGAAGGCGCACTGATTATGAAAATTGCTTGAAACTCAATGTAAAATTTCCAGATTTTACTTCTACAGATTTAAGATTTCAAATCAAGACGTTATTTTATAATTTTCTTGCACACTTACAAGAGATGTTAATGATTCCTCTAAAACTCAAACAAAAATGGTTCTTATAAATCCAGAATCTGATATAGTCCTCATAGGTGAAATCTTTAAATTTATCTTCGGGAATTGTCCTCAAGTCCTCAAGCCCTCCTGAAATTTCAAAGGAAACCCTAATATTTGGTTCATGGTGGTGGGTATTTAAGATTCGGCCCGGCCGAACTTACTGCTGTATATACTTGTTTTTACTAAAATTGTGTTCCACCCTAATGCATTAGCCAACTTAAATTTTGAGTCTATAGATTTTGTAGAAGTCTATCAAATTCTGTCCAGATCGAGTGATATTTAAATGTATGTATTTGGGACAAACCTTTATATATAGCTTCCAACACATTTGACGGATGTGATATGGTATCGAAAATTTAGATCTACAAAGTGGTGCAGGGTATAATATAGTCGGCCCCGCCCGACTTTAGACTTTCCTTACATGTTTTTTAGCAAATTAAATTAAATTTACATGAAATTGGCAGCCAACGTAGAAAGTGCATTATTTTCCAACATTTTAGCAAATGTTAATGTGGTAAAATTTTTTACTACTTTTGCTTTTTCCGATTGATTGGATGAGAATTCTTTGTATGTTATTGTAATATAGTGCTTAATTTTCAGATACGTTGAGGAGAAGGATACCTTTCCTTGACAAACCACACTTAAAATTCACAAGAAATATAAAAGGTTGTCCAACTACTTGAATACAGAACATTATTTAAAAAATTTGGAGGAAAGGGTACACCCTCTCCCCGACATTTTTTAAGACGAACGGTTTTACATATGCATATCCGCCGTATTTGTACTTATAAACGAAAAAGCAAGCAGTCCGATTTGTTTGAAAGAATTCAAATCTTTTCGAATTTGTTCACCCAGAGAAGGAATATGATCACCTCAAACATGTTTCAAGAGCAAAATGTTATTTTTGGGTGCTGACCATGTAACATGGTTTTCGCATCCATGTTATTTTCTCTGACGAGAAAATAACATTTTAGTGACAAAAAGCTATATATGGGAGATATAATGTACCACAGTAGTGGTGAAGGGTATAAAAATTACATTGCATTTTACATCTCTAAATAAAATGTATCTCAATTTATTTTTATGAATTCCATGTATTTGGAGAATGTTTGTGAAGCAATGATTCTGTGGCGTTCAGTCTTTGTTTGAAAACATTTTCTTTTTTTTATTTGAAAAAATTTCGTTACTGTGACTCTTCGAATGTTTGAATAAGAAAAAACTCTGTTGTGTGTGTGTTGCAGAGAGAGGCTTTTGTTTACATGGTCATATGTGTGAGTAGTTGGTAGTAAAATATTACTTTGCATTACACTGCATACTTTTAGGATGCGCTAAATATAGGCCTCAGGTATTATATTATACAAATTTTGATCTTAAGCTAAAAGTTGAATATGAAGAGTTGAATAATAAGAGAGTTTTTTATTTTAATTTTCCTAAAATGGGTGAAGTTGAAATTTTCTTGAGCAATAGAAAAACAATAATTATTGTTAATAAATGTTCTTCAATTTGACAAAAATTATAAACTTATTATTGTCATGTTGGAATTAGTAAAATATTTTAGTTAAAACTTTCTAAAATAAACCCACATTTTCTTTCACTTTTCACTTTTTCTCTGGGTGTTACCATAATCCATAGTCAATTTTCGTTAGGTATTTAGCTATATCTAAATTACATTCATCTCCAACCAGAGGAGGATTGCAAGCCTACTGTTGCAATCTGTCAACTGACAGTTCTATTGTAAAGATTGATGGTTAGGTTAGGTTAGGTTAAAGTGGCAGCCCGAATAAGATTCAGGCTCACTTAGACTATTCAGTCCATTGTGATACCACATTAACTAAAAGTACCTATTACATATGGGCACTTCTAGTTTTAACCGTTGAACCTTCTCGATTATTTTCTTCTGTTGAATCAACCAGATTGTTCTAAAAACATTAGCAGACTGCTTAAGTTAACGTTTTCCAGGTCCGCCAGTAATCTGAAGCTATATGCCCCTAAAATTTGCTTACACAAAATGCAGGACACTCACACAAGAGGTGTTTTATTGATTCCTTTTCCTCCGCATCATGACAGCTCATACAATAGTCATTATACTTCGCAATAGTTTTTGCAAAATCGCCTATCAGGCAGCGACCCGTTATAGCAGATATCAGGAGTGAAATCTGGCGTCTCGAGACACTAGCATATCTAGTGTGCGGTTTAAGTTTAAATGGGGCCATATTTGCTTGGTGTCGTTACAACTCTTACAATTCTCCCATCGAACATTTGCCATCATGACAGCCTTCTCACGCAGTAAGAGCTTGCAGGTAGCCAGAGGCACACCAACAGATTCTAGTTCCCCTGGAATATGTAAGGTAGTTCCTAGCCTTGCTAGCTCATCTGCTTCGCAGTTCCCCGGTATGTTCCTGTGGCCAGGCACCCATATTAGGTGAATATTGTGCTGCTCAGCCATCTCATTGAGAGATTTGCGGCAGTCGGCCGTTTTCGAGTTGAGGAACAGAGAGTCCCAGGATTTTATTGCAGGTTGACTATCTGAGTATATATTAATGCCAATATTGCTTGGGCATTACTTCTCAGCCAATTCACCACTTCTTTTATTGATAATATTTCAGCCTGAAAAACACTACAGTGATCAGGAAATCTTTTCGCTATTCGAAGTTCCAGATCTTTAGAATATACTCCGAAACCCACTTGGCCATCCAATTTGGAGCCATCAGTGTAGAAATCTATATATCTTTTATTTGTTGTTATTGTTGGTTTCTCTTCAATCATTATTGTTGTTTTTTGATCTCAGATTTGACAAGCATTTGACAAGCAATTTTTTTGACAAGCAATTTTTTATAGAAATAAAATTTTGACAAAATTTTTTATAGAAATAAAATTTTGACAACATTTTCTATAGAAATACAATTTTGAGAAAGTTTTCCATAGAAATTAAATTTTAACAATATTTTCTATAGAAATTAAATTTTGACAAAATTTTTTTATAGAAATTAAATTTCGACAAAATGTTTTATAGAAATACAATTTTGAGAAAGTTTTCCATAGAAATAAAATTTTGAGAAAGTTTTCCATAGAAACAAAATTTTGACAAATTTTTCTATAGAAATATAATGTTGACAAACCTTTCTATAGAAATAAAATTTTGATTAAAATTTTTATAGAAATAAAATTTTGACAAAATTTTCCATTGAAATAAAATTCGTCAACATTTTATTTTCCTATAAAAATAAAATTTTGACAAAATTTTCTATAGAAATAAAATTTTGACAAAATTTTCTACAGAAATAAAATTAAAAAAAAAATCTATAGAAATAAAATTTTGACAAAATTTTCTACAGGAATAAAATTTTGACAAAATTTTTTATAGAAATAAAATTTTGACAAAAATTTCTATAGAAATAAAATTTTGACAAAATTTTCTATAGAAATAAAATTGTGACAAAATTTTCTGTAGGAATAAAATTTTGACAAAGTTTTCAAAATAAGAGTTTTTTATTTGGTACAATTTTGGTAAAATTTTCTAGAAATTGGGGTAGATTATTTTTGGTACGAGTGGCAATCGTGACCAGCATGCATTCAATATTGCAAGAACATTT
Source organism: Haematobia irritans (assembly GCF_050003625.1). Taxonomy (NCBI): domain Eukaryota; kingdom Metazoa; phylum Arthropoda; class Insecta; order Diptera; family Muscidae; genus Haematobia; species Haematobia irritans. Next base: position 160,519,528 of record NC_134398.1, on the reverse strand, counting down.
GACTGCCAAAAAAATTGTTCTCTTTGAATCCAACACAATTTGTCAACCGTTAAAATCAAGGCTCGCGTCGATTGGTCGAAAGAAATGCTCCAAAAATACATTCGCGGTGCTTCGAAACACGGCATTGTCACAAGTGATGAATCGTAGATTTACACGTATGAGTCCGAAATTAAACGGCAGTAAACTTTATGGGTATTTCAAGATGATCCGAATCCAATAGAAGTTGCTCTTGTTTTGACAAAAAAAAATTTGACAAAATTTTCTATAGAAATGAAATTTTGACAAAATTTTCTATAAAATGAAATATTGACTAAATTTTATATAGAAATAAAATTTTGACAAAATTTTCTATAGAAATAAAATTTTGACAAAATTTTCTATAGAAATAAAATTTTGACAAAATTTTCTATAGAAATAAAAGCCCAAAAGTAGTCGGCAGTCAACTGGTGTTTCAAGAGCACTTCCAAGCAAAGGATCGCGTGTTTTTGCGGAAAAAATGGACATGTAGAATTTTCACTACGATAATGTGAGCTCTCACATATTATGGTTCATCTGCCGTATATGCTGACTTCGCACCGATTGATTAATATTTGTTTTTGTTCTCTAATCGTGAAATATAAAAACAACCCAAAGTGGTGTACACTGTAAAATAACCATTGACCTTAAATGTTTTTTTTTTTACAGTGTACTGTCTTTTCCCATCAATTTCAAAAGGTTTCTATTGCATTAGGCCTTTCGAATGCTCGCACTGAGTGTGAAAATCGTTCGCAGTACATTTGGCCCATTTACTAACAACTGAAACTCAAATGGTTTGTGTAAAGTGTTGGTGAATAATGATAGGATTGGGTTTTTTGTGCTCGCTTTTCCTCTTTGTCATGCTGCACATGTCGCATGTTTTTTGTTACATGTTTTTTGTTTCACATCACAAATTGTGGAGAGCAAATACGTGGAAAGCTCGTCATATGGCTTTTCATAAAAAAAAAAAAACAAGAAATGAAATGGAAATTCCAATACTCAGCAATAATAGGCTTAAATTAAAAAAAAAATGGTATCGAATTCAATCAGTAATACCCACTCTCAACAATATACAATAATTTGTTCGTTGAGTGTATTCGAAAATTTGACAAAAATCAACCAGGTGAGTATAAGACAAAATTTCAATAAAATCATGTACTGAAATTGATTCCTTTTTAAATATTCCCCAATGACCAGTTTTTATAAGGGGATTTTTTTCGATTGTTTTTTTTTTTGTAAATTGTGTTTTACAGCCAAACCATTCGGTAGTCGTATTTAAACTTTGTTGGAATGAAATAAATCACAGTTCGACAGATTTGGAAATTGCCTCTGAAACCCCCAAGGCCACAAGTACTTGGTTGTGATAACAGTCTCTATGGTGATTAATTGGAAACAAAGAAAAACTTTGGCAAATACTCCCTAAAAGGGCACAAGACATGGCAGGCACTTAGGCCAACAAACATCCAGAGATCGAGCAAAAGAAGATTACAAAAATGGACTAGAAACCACTTTTCATTGTGATTTAGAAAGTCAAGTTATTGGTAAACCAAATGTGTGGTCAAATTTGGAAAAGTTTGTTGTTCTATAGATAGATAGAAAGGGTGAGAGAAGGGAGCGAAAAATATTACATAACAAAATATTGTCATAATTTTCGTTGTTTTTTTTCTGAAGAAGAATCATACACTGAAAAAAGGTTGTCTGATTACATTTATAGCAATGTGCTGTTTTATCATCCCTACATCAGCTTATAGGCAGATCGAGGTATCCTTTGACTAGGTGGGATGAGTCCATAGCGATTTGGTGGTGAATCGGTCAGGTTATTGCGATAAAAGCCCAGGAGATACTGTTATGACAACATGTAATTGTGTCTACGCGAAGGTCTCTACACAAAGAAAAAATATTCTATAGAAATAAAAATTTTGGAAAAATACTATATAAATAATCTTTTTACAAAATTTTCTATAGAAATAAAATTTTGACAAAATTTTCTATAGAAATAAAATTTTGACAAAATTTTCTATAGAAATAAAATTTTGACAAAATTTTCTATAGAAATAAAATTTTGACAAAATTTTCTATAGAAATAAAATTTTGACAAAATTTTCTATAGAAATAAAATTTTGACAAAATTTTCTATAGAAATGAAATGTTGATAAAATTTTCTATAGAAATAAAATATAGACAACATTTTCTATATAACCAAAATTTTGACAAAATTTTCTATAGAAACAAAATTTTGACAAAATTAGAAATTAGAAATACAATTTTGCCAAAATTTTCTATAGAAATAAAATTTTGTTTTGTCGTTGTTGGTTTTTACTTCAATCATATTTGTTGTTTTGATCTCAGCTTAAAAACCATTGCGTTGACTAAACTACAAGAGTAGCTTAACCAATAGAGGAAAAGAATGTTTGTCAAATTTATTTGGGCAAAGCCAAATAAAGATGGTTGGATGGGCGCACGTTTCGGAATTACCACATTTTTCATCAGAATTCTCTACTTGCAGCAAAACTATCAACCAATTATCAGAACAAATTCTGGTAGTTCACCAAACCCAAAGTGAACCACACTGGAACCTTCCGAAAACAGGATTTCGATACAAATATTCGTTTTTGACAAAATTTTCTATAGAAATAAAATTGTGACAAAATTTTCTATAGAAATAAAATTTTGTATAGAAATAAAATTTTGACAAAATTTTCTATAGAAATAAAATGTTGATAAAATTTCTATAGAAATAAAATCTTGATAAAATTTTCTATAGAAATAAAATTTTGACAAAATTTTCTATAGAAATAAAATTTTGACAAAATTTTCTATAGAAATAAAATTTTGACAAAATTTTCTATAGAAATAAAATTTTGACAAAATTTTCTATAGAAATAAAATTTTGACAAAATTTTCTATAGAAATAAAATTTTGACAAAATTTTCTATAGAAATAAAATTTTGACAACATTATCTATAGAAATAAAATTTTGACAAAAATTTCTATAGAAGTAAAATTTTGACAAAATTTTTTATAGAAATAAAATATTGACAGCAGTTTCTATAGAACCAAAATTTTGACAAAATTTTCTATAGAAATAAAATTTTGACAAATTATTATTTCTATAGAAATAAAATTTTGATAAAATTTTCTATAGAAATAAAATATTGACAGCAGTTTCTATAGAACCAATATTTTGAGAAAATTTTCTATAGAAATAAAATTTTGACAAAATTTTCTATAGAAATACAATTTTGCCAAAATTTTCGATAGAAATACAATTTTGACAAAGTTTTCAAAAGAAATAAAATTTTGACAAAATTTTCAAAAGAAATAAAATTTTGACAAAATTTTCTATAGAAATTAAATTTCGACAAAATTTTCTATAGAAATTAATTTTGAGAACATTTTCTATAGAAATAAAAATTTGAGAAAATGTTCTGTAGAAATAAAATTTTGACAAAATTTTCAAAAGAAATAAAATGTTCACACAATTTTCTATAGAAATAAAATTTTGACAAAATTTTCTGTAGAAATAAAATTTTGACAAAATTTTCTATAGAATTAAAATTTTGACAATATTTTATATGGAAATAAAATTTTGACAAAATTTTCCATAGAGATAAAATTTTGACAAAATTTTATATAGAGATAAAATTTTGACAAAATTTTCTATAGAAGTAAAAGTGTTGTCGAAATTTTCTACAGCAATAAAGTTTTTACAAGATTTTCTATCGAAATAAAATTTTGACAAAATTATATATAGAAATAAAATTTTGTCAAAATTTTCTAAATAAAATGTTGTCAAAATTTTCTAATTTTATAGAAATAAAATTTTGTAAATAAAATTTTGATAAAATTTTCTGTAGAAATAAAAGTTTGACAAAATTGTCTATAGAAATAACATTTTAACAAAAAAATCTATAGAAATTAAATTCTGACAAAATTTTCTATAGAAATAAAATGTTGACAAAATTTTCTATAGAAATAAAATGTTGATAAAATTTTCTATAGAAATAAAATTTTGACAAAATTTTCTTCCGGAATAAAAATTTGAGAAATTTTTCTTTAGAAATAAAATTTTGATATTTTTTGTAGAAATAAAATTTTTTATAGAAACAAAATTTTGAAAAAATTTTCTATAAAAATACAATTTTGACAAAATTTTCTATAGAAATAAAATTTTGACAAAATCTTCTATAGAAATAAAATTTAGACAATTTTTTTTTCTTTTTTTAAATAAAATTTAGATAACATTTTTTATGGAAATAACATTTAGACGAAATTTTCTATAGAAATAAAATTTTATTTGTTGTTTTGATCTCAGCTTGAAACCATTGCGTTGACTAAACTATAAGAGTGGCTTAACCAACAGAAGAAAAGTATATTTGTCAAATTTATTTTTGGCAAAGCCCTATAGACTGTAAGATGGTTGGATTGACATCCGTTTCGGAATTACCACATTCCTTACCAGCATCTTCTACTTGCACCAAAACTAACAACCAATTATCAGAATAAATTCGTGTAATTCATTAAACCCAATGTAAATTACACTCGAACCTCCCGAAAACAGGATTTCGATAGTCTACTTTGCCTAACGTGAATTTTGTACAAATATTTACTTTTGACAAAATTTTCTATAGAAATAACATTTTAAAAAAATTTCTATACAAGTAAAATTTTGACAGAAATTTCTATAGAAATAAAATGTTGACAAAATTTTCTATAGAAGTAAACTTTTTACAAAATTTTCTACAGAAATTAAATTTTGACAAAGTTTTCTATAGGAATAAAAATTTGAGAAAATTTTCTATAAAAATAAAATTTTGACAAAATTTTCTATAGAAATAAAATTTTGACAAAATTTTCTATTGAAATAAATTTTTGACAAAATTTTCTACAGAAATAAAATTTTGACAAAATTTTCTATAGAAATAAAATTTTGACAAAATTTTCTATAGAAATAAAATTTTGACAAAATTATGTATAGAAATAAGATTTTGACAAAAATTTCTATAGAAGTAAAATTTTGACAAAATTTTCTATAGAAATAAAATTTTGACAAAATTTTCTACAGAAATAAAATTTTGACAACATTATCTATAGAAATAAAATTTTGACAAAAATTTCTATAGAAGTAAAATTTTGACAAAATTTTCTATAGAAATAAAATGTTGACAAAATTTTCTATAGAAATAAAATTTTGACAAAAATTTCTATAGAAGTAAAATTTTGACAAAGTTTTCAAAAGAAATAAAATTTTGACAACATTTTTCAAAGGAAATAAAATTTTGACAAATTTTCTATAGAAATTAATTTTGAGAACATTTTCTATAGAAATAAAAATTTGAGAAAATTTTCTGTAGAAATAAAATTTTGACAAAATTCTCAAAAGAAATAAAATGTTAACACAATAATAAATAAAATTTTGACAAAATTTTCTGTAGAAATAAAATTTTGACAAAATTTTCTATAGAAATAAAATTATGACAACATTTTATATGGAAATAAAAGTGTTGTCGAAATTTTCTATAGAAATAAAATTTTTACAAGATAAAATTTTGACAAAATTATATATAGAAATAAAATTTTGACAAAATTTTCTAAATAAAATGTTGTCAAAATTTTCTAATTTTATAGAAAAAAAAAATTTGTAAATAAAATTTTGATAAAATTTTCTATAGAAATAAAAGTTTGACAAAATTGTCTATAGAAATTTATGTCCATAGACATAAAATTTTGACAAAATTTTATATAGAGATAAAATTTTGACAAAATATTCTATAGAAGTAAAAGTGTTGTCGAAAGTTTCTATAGAAATAAAATTTTTACAAGATTTTCTATCGAAATAAAATTTTGACAAAATTATATATAGAAATAAAATTTTGACAAAATTTTCTAAATAAAATCTTGTCAAAATTTTCTAATTTTATAGAAATAAAATTTTGTAAATAAATTTTGATAAAATTTTCTATAGAAATAAAAGTTTGACAAAATTGTCTATAGAAATAAAATTTTAACAAAAAATCTATAGAAATTAAATTTTGACAAAATTTTTTATAGAAATTAAATTTTGACAAAATTTTCTATAGAAATAAAATTTTGACAAAAGTTTCTATAGAAATAAAATTTTGACAAAAGTTTCTATAGAAATAAAATTTTGACAAATTTTTCTACAGAAATAAAATAATCAAAAGTACAATAGGGCATTAAATTTTACTGGTTTTAATAACGCTTTGTGGAAATCTCAATATGTGGAATAACATTTAGTTCAATTTTCGTACGAGTTAGCTTATTCTTCCTATAAAATAGCTGACTGTTTTGTGATGTATAAAACAAATTCATGTAAATCATAATACATTTAGAAAAATACTCAGTAAAAATTAACAACAGTAATTTTTGTGATTGAATTTTACTCTTATTAAAATAGTAATTAATTCAATTAAAATTTTAATTGAAATAATATGAAAACTCTCTGTATACCTAAAACGGCTCTTCTTTATGTTTTTCTCTCTCTCTCTCTCTATTTATTTATTTATTTATTGCATATATTAATTTCGAGCCACAAACTGTTTAAGATTTGAATTTTTGTTTGTCAAAATAATCTTTAATGTAAAGATTAAATATCCTATATTTATACATTGTTCAAAGCTAAACAATATATAAGTTTCAAGTATTACCCTCTTGCGGCTGATTTGTTTTAATTAAAATTCCCCGTTGTTAGTTCTAATAAATAATAGTGATATCATTCTTGATTGAAAACACGAATCTATTATTTACACTTGCTTTGATATCCATTCATGAATTCTTTCTATTGGCTAAGTGGGTCTGTTTGTGTATATTTAACTCACTCACATAGGGAATGACAAAACAAATGAACTGACCACAAATCTGATGATAAAAGGCAATAATATTTACGTGAGTACCATTTGAGTGTAGTTGTTTGTAGGGCGATGAATTGTGATTGAATTGAAATTTGAATTCAAATTAAGCCGTTTGATATCATAGACCGCAAGGGTGGTGGTTTTGCATCTACACAAAAGTGTAACTTCACATCGTACAAAACAAAACGCATAGAAATCAATAACATTTGGTGTCAATTATTAGATAAACTTTCACATTGAATGGTGCGCTGCACTTGCATAGGCATAGAATGGCATAGATTTGAAATATACGAGTGTGTTCTCCACCAAGTTAGAATTAAAGTTGATGGCTTATCAATGAATAGGTACTTTCATTAATTAAATAGTTGTTGCATATAGAAAAATTTATTACAAATATATTAAGTTCAGTTTGTAGTTCTTTGGAAGTACTCCTGGAAGTACTTCCACACATCATCTGTAGAAAAACATAGTCAATCATATTTTTAAGGAATGAGATAAATGAAATAAAATGTATGTACAGGGTGGCTGATATGTAATACAACAAAGTAAAGTGCTATATTTTTTATACCCTCCACCAAACGATGGGGGTATATTAACTTTGTCATTCCGTTTGTAACACATCGAAATATTACTCTAAGACCCCATATAGTATATATATTCTGGGTCGTGGTGAAATTCTGAGTCGATCTAAGCATGTCCTTCCGTCTGTTTAAATTACGCTAACTTCCGAACGAAATAAGCTCTCGACTTGAAACTTGGCACAGGTAGTTGTTATTGATGTAGATCAAATGGTACTGCAAATGGGCCATATTGGTTCACTTTTACGTATAGCCCCCATATAAACGGGCCCCCAGATTTGGCTTGCGGAGCCTCAAAGAGAAGCAAATTTCATTCAATCCGCCTGAAATTTGGTACATGGTGTTAGTATATAGTCTCTAACAACCATGCAAAAATTGGTCCACATTGGTCCATTTATATATATAGCCTCCATATAAAGCGATCAAAAGATTTGGCTTGCGGAGAAGCAAATGCCATACAATCCGGCTGAAATTTAGTACATTGTATTTGTATATGGTTTCTAACAATCATGCAAAAATTGGTCCACATTGGCCCATAATTATATATAGCCCCATATAAACCGATACCCAGATTAGGCTTGCGGAGCCTCAAAGAGAAGCAAATTCCATCCGATCCGGCTGAAATTTGGTACGCGGTGTTAGTATATGGTCTCTAACAACCATGCAAAAATTGGTCCATATCGGTCCATAATTATATATAGCCCCCATATAAACCGATCCTAAGATTTGACCTCTGGAGCCTCTTGCAGCAACAAAATTCATCCGATCCGGTTGAAATTTGGTACGTGGTGTTGGTATGTGGTCTCAACAAACACGCAAGAAATGGTCCATATCGGTCCATAATTATATGTAGCCCCCATATAAATCGATCCCCAGATTTGACCCCCCGGAACCTCTTGGAGGAGCAAAATTCATCCGATTCGGTTGAAATTTGGTGCGTGGTGTTGGTATGTGGTCTCAACAAACACGCAAGAATTGGTCCATATCGGTCCATAATTATATGTAGCCCCCATATAAATCGGTCCCCAGATTTGACCCTCCGCAACCTCTTGGAGGAGCAAAATTCATCCGATTCGGTTGAAATTTGGTGCGTGGTGTTAGTATATGGGCGCTAATAACCATGCCAATATTGATCCATATCATCTATAGTTATATATAGCCGATCCCCAATCACACAAAAATTGGTCCATATCGGTTCATAATCATGGTTGCCACTCGATCCAAAAATACTCTACCAAAATTTTATTTCTATAGAAAATGTTGTCCAAATTTTATTTCTATAGAAAATTTTGTCAAAATTTTATTCCTATAGAAAATTTTGTCAAAATTTATTTCTATAGAAAATTTTGGCAAAGTTTTATTTCTGTAGAAAATGTTGGCAAAATTTTAATTCTATAGAGAATGTTGTCAAAATTTTAATTCTATTGACAATTTTGTCAAAATGTTATTTCTATAGAAAATTTTCTCAAAATTTTAATTCTATAGAAAAGTTTCTCAAAATTTTATTTCTATAGAAAATTTTGTCAAAATTTTATTTCTATAGAAAATTTTGTCCAAATTTTATTTCTATAGAAAATGTTCTCAAAATTTTATTTCTATAGAAACTTTTGTCAAAATTTTATTTCTATAGAAACTTTCTTCAAAATTTTATTTCTATAGAAAATTTTGTCAAATTTATTTATATACGTATTTCGGTCTTTTTTAGTTTAATAAAAGGTTGGCTGATAACACCCCGGTCTAACAAAGAAAAACACATTTTTTTTGTCAAAATTCGTTTTTATTATTCAACATAGTTCCCTTCAAGAGCGATACAACGTTTATAACGATCTTCCAATTTGTTGATACCATTTTGGTAGTACTCTTTCGGTTTTGCCTCAAAATAGGCCTCAGTTTCGGTGATCACCTCTTCATTGCAGCCAAATTTTTTCCCTGCGAGCGTCCTTTTGAGGTCTGAGAACAAGAAAAAGTCGCTGGGGGCCAGATCTGGAGAATACGGTGGGTGGGGAAGCAATTCGGAGCCCAATTCCTGAATTTTTGCCATCGTTCTCAATGACTTGTGACACGGTGCGTTGTCTTGGTGGAACAACACTTTTTTCTTCTTCATATGGGGCCGTTTTTCCGCGATTTCGACCTTCAAACGCTCCAATAACGCCGTATAATAGTCACTATTGATGGTTTTCCCCTTCTCAAGATAATCGATAAAAATTATTCCATGCGCATCCCAAAAAAACAGAGGCCATTACTTTGCCAGCGGACTTTTGAGTCTTTCCGCGCTTCGGAGACGGTTCAGCGGTCGCTGTCCACTCAGCCGACTGTCGGTTGGACTCAGGAGTATAGTGATGGAGCCATGTTTCACCCATTGTCACATATCGAAGGAAAAACTCGGGTGTATTACGAGTTAACAGCTGCAAACACCGCTCAGAATCATCAACACGTTGTTGTTTTTGGTCAAATGTGAGCTCGCGCGGCACCCATTTTGCACAAAGTTTCCGCATATCCAAATATTGATGAATGATATGACCAACACGTTCCATTGATATCTTTAAGGCCTCTGCTATCCCGATCAACTTCATTTTACGGTCATTCAAAATCATTTTGTGGATTTGTTTGATGTTTTCGTCGGTAACCACGCTTTTCGGGCGTCCACTGCATTCACCGTCCTCCGTGCTCATTTCACCACGCTTGAATTTTGCATACCAATCAATTATTGTTGATTTCCCTGGGGCAGAGTCCAGAAACTCATTATCAAGCCAAGTTTTTGCTTCCACCGTATTTTTTCCCTTCAGAAAACAGTATTTTATCAAAACACGAAGTTCCTTTTTTCCATTTTTTTTCACAGTAACAAAAGTTGCTTCACAAAAGACGCTCTATCTCACAAACTAATTGACTTACAGACGTTAAATTTTGACACGAATCATTTGAAGGTTGGTACTATATAAAAATAATATGCATTTAATACTAGCGACGCCATCTATGTGTCAGACCGGGGACTTATCAGCCAACCTGTTATATACCACGTATGGACTACCTTGCAATTTAGAAGACTGTGTTAGGAAGTTTTAAGATACGTTGCCATCGGCAAGTGTTACCGCAACCCAAGTAATTCGATTGTGGATGACAGTCTTCAGTAGAAGTTTCTACGCAATCCATGGTGGAGGGTACATAAGCTTCGGCGTGGCCGAACTTACGGCCGTATATACTTGTTAAATGTTAATTCTTATAGGTTTCCCCAGCAATATTTCGTTGTGTTTTTAATTTGATGAGAAAAATGCCATAACCTACATTTCCCCATTGGATAACACCAAATTACAAGTCATTATATTATTTTCATTTCGTTTTTATCTTCTGTCAACCATTTGCAAATTAAATTTATTTGCATTAATTTAACTTTGATTGCCAGACCAATTGCCATGATGGTAAGCGATTGTAGAAATTAATGTAATTTAATTGCATTCGTTTGAAAATCTTTTCAATAACATTATCTCCATTAAGTTCACTTATTGCACAGAATCCTTAAAATTATGTTCATATTAATGTCATCCCTTCCATCCATCTATCAATCAATCAACCTAGCCATCTGTTCATTTCCTGTCACTCAATGTCATTATGGAGTAGTGATATCACTATGTTTCACTCGAATATCACTATAATGTGAAATAATTGAATTATTTGCTCAATAGTTCTCTGAACTCGGTGTTATTATGAATGTGAGTTGGTGGTGGATGTGATATGGCTAGCATTCATATTGCACATTCACTTACGGGATTGTATTAAAAAGAATTTTTAATGATATTTAATTAATCGTATGGAAAAATTTCTCTTTAATGGAATATGGAAAAAGTTTGATATGAGGAAGAAGGAAAACCTAAAATTGGGCAAAGACGACTACATTAATGCACCAGTTTGTATTGTAGACTCTAGGAAATGTATTGTAGACTCTAGGAAATGTATTGTAGACTTCTCTGCGTGTAGACCGAAACTTTCGACACCATCTGAACCGTTTTGGTGCAAATTTGGTACAATTAGGTAGAATGATAATTCAACTCTCTGGACAAAATATGGAGTCAACTGGAGTAAACTCTTTTCTATGTAGGATATAAAATGTGGATTCTGTGGTTATATTTGCATTGAACCCAATTTAAGTTGGCGATAGTTCATGTCATTATTTACAAGCATATAAAAGCATTTTGATCTACTGCATTCTGAAATAAAGTTATTTGTGATGGAATCCAGAATCGTTAGAGCCAGAATTTAAATGCACTAAAAAAATATTGTCGTGAGGCCAAAGATTTCATGTCCTTAAAATACGAATGCAAATTTTGCTTTGCATAAAAGACGCATTTCTCTAATATAAAGTTTTTTCTTTGTCCAAAAGTCGATAAACTCTTCAATGAAGTCGTATTGTCCTTATAATTAAGTGATTTGACTTAAAAATGGGTATCATAACATGAAAGAAAAAATGTTTGGGCTAAGGTCAACTTGACTTTAATAATTGAGAAAAATTCTTTAAATTTAATGAAATTGTCTTTAAATTGGTTGTCTCTTTGCATCATGACGACAAAGCAAAAAAACAAAACAAACATGGGACATTTTTTTCAACACTTTATTTTAAAGACGTTTTTTATTTGAAACATAGCATAATTTCTACTGGAAGTCGTGGGTGAATTTGGAAAATAAAGTTGTCGTTAAATTGTTTTTAAAGGACTTTGATAGCATATAAAAAAAATCTGAAAAAGCGAAAAATTAAAATTTGCTTCCCAGAAGCAAGTACACAAAACCCAAAATTAAAATAGAGTTGTGTCTTAAAAGTATCCTTACTTGTATTCTCCGCTTCTTTGGCTCGGAATCAATACCAAAATTTTTAAAGTAAAGACAAAATCTTTGGAATCGGGTATGCTTTTTTTTCAGTGTGTGAAGAAATCTTTCATTTCTCGTACCACTGCTCGTTACCGTGAAACTGGCAGCATTGCACCGCTTCCAAAAAAATGGACTAAACAAGAGATACCAACGCCAGTAATGATCCCAAAAAATTACCAAAAAAATTAATCTTATTTCGCAAAATTTTATTTCTAAAGAAAATTTTGTCAAAATTTTACTTCTATAGAAAATTTTGTTAAAATTTTACTTCTATAGAAAATTTTGTCAAAATTTTATTTCTAAAAAAAATTTTTGTTAAAATTTTATTTCTATAGAAAATTTTTTCAAAATTTTACTTCTATAGAAAATTTTGTAAAAATTTTATTTCTGTAGGAAATTTTATCAAAATTTTATTTCTGTAGGAAATTTTATTAAAATTTTACTTCTATAGAAATTTTTGTTAAAATTTTATTTCTATAGAAAATTTTGTTAAAATTTTATTTCTATACAAAATTTTGTCAAAATTTTATTTCTAAAGAAAATGTTGTCAAAATTTTGTTTCTATACATAATTTTGTCAGTTTTTTTTATGGAAAATTTTGTCAAAATTTTATTTCTATAGAAAATTTTGTCAATTTTTTTTAAGGAAAATTTTGTCAAAATGTTATTTCTATACAAAATTTTGTTAAAATTTTATTTCTATAGAAAATGTTGTCAACAGTTTGTTTCTATACATAATTTTGTCATTTTTTTTATGGAAAATTTTGTCAAAATTTTATTTCTATAGAAAATTTTTTAAATTTTTTTTTAAGTAAAAATTGGTCAAAATGTTATTTCTATACAAAATTTTTTTAAAATGTTATTTCTATAGAAAATTTTGTCAAAATTTTATTACTATAGAAAATTTTGTCAATATTTTATTGCTATAGAATTTTTTCTTCAAAATTTTATTTCTATATTTTATTCTATAGAAAATTTAGTAAAAATTTTATTTTGCCGCAATGGCAATGGCTGAACATATCGCTAGAACGTATGTATTACATATTAAAACAAGTAAGGAAAGTCTAAAGTCGGGCGGGGCCGACTATATTATACCCTGCACCACTTTGTAGATCTAAATTTTCGATACCATATCACATCCGTCAAATGTGAGGCTATATATAAAGGTTTGTCCCAAATACATACATTTAAATATCACTTGATCTGGACAGAATTTGATAGACTTCTACAAAATCTATAGACTCAAAATTTAAGTCTACTAATGCACTGGGGTGGAACACAATGTTAGTAAACAAAAATATGTGAAACATTTAAATCTGAAGCAATTTTAAGGAAACTTCGAAAAAGTTTATTTATGATTTATCGCTCGATATATATGTATTAGAGGTTTAGGAAAATTAGAGTCATTTTTACAACTTTTCGACTAAGCATTGGCAATTTAACAAGGAAAATGTTGGTATTTTGACCATTTTTGTCGAAATCAGAAAAACATATATATGGGAGCTATATCTAAATCTGAACCGATGTCAACCAAATTTGGCACGCATAGCTACAATGCTAATTCTACTCTCTGTGCAAAATTTCAACTAAATCGGAGTTAAAAATTGGACTCTGTGGTCATATGAGTGTAAATCGGGCGAAAGATATATATGGGAGATATATCCAAATCTGAACCGATTTCAACCAAATTTGGCACGCATAGTTACAATGCTAATTCTACTCCATATGCAAAATTTCAACTAAATCGGAGAAAAAATTGGCCTCTGTGGGCAATTGAGTGTAAATCGGGCGAAAGCTATATATGGGAGCTATATCTAAATCTGAACCGATTTGGCTGATATTTTGCAAGTTTTTCGAGACTCATAAAATATTCGGATGTACGGAATTTGAGGAAGATCGGTTGATATACACGCCAATTATGACCAGATCGGTGAAAAATAATATGGCAGCTATATCTAAATCTGAACCGATTTTTTCCAAAATCAATAGGGTTCGTCTTTGAGCCGAAACAGGACTTTATACCAAATTTTAGGACAATCGGACTAAAACTGTGAGCTGTACTTTGCACACAAAAATACATCAACAGATAGACAGACGGACATCGCTAAATCGACTCAGAATTTAATTCTAAGCCGATCCGTATACTAAAAGGTTGGTCTATGATTACTCCTTCTTGGCGTTACATACAATTGCACAAACTTATTATACCCTGTACCACAGTAGTGGTGAAGGGTATAAAAACGAGTTTGGACTAAAGTCATTGAAGTCCAAAAAGTCTCACCGATACACAATAAAATTCAGACTGGAATGGGCCAAGAAGTTGCATCGCTTATACGGAAGTGGCCAATTACCGAATTTGGTTTTCTCCGGTGGGAAGCCAATTCACATTGTGCAGTTTGTGGACAACTAAAATGATCGGCTTTACTTGCCAAAGAGATCAGCTGAACGTTTACCTTCGATTGGCCACCAGAGCTCAAGCGCCGCCGATGTTAATGGTGTGGGCAGGGTTGGCCTGTCGCAAACAGTGACTTTTGCGACATACGTTTACGACGGTATAATACGTATGTCGCAAAAATCGTAAACCTAGTGTAGAAAACCTAATTTGAAATTAAAGAAATTGTGAATATTTCTTAATTTAATTTAGTTAAGTTCCCCGATAAAAGGTATACAAAAAATGCTTTATATTGTATTTATTCAAAACTCTACTAGATTTACGTCTCCCATTCACAACTTCAAACTATTCTTGGTTTTCGTGGTCCATAATGTCCATCTAAGCTAATAAGCCAAAAAGTGATATTATAAAATTCTCTCTTAACAGCAATTCATTTATGTAATGTATATATGTTTTCCTTCCTTCCAGTTTCTGCAGTAATTTGTGAAAGGTTAACCATGAGCGAGTACCGACCTTCACGTTTACTGCACCATAGAGTAATTTACAATAACTTTGGCTTCGAGTTTTCAATTGAAATAACTATATTCTCAAGTTTTTTAAGCTCGTTAATAATTTTACAAACATTCCTGAGAATTGAAACTTCTTCGCACGTATCATCATCTTGGATTGTCATTCGCTGCCTATCTGAAGGGTCTGAAGTATTTGGAGTTTGCGACGTTTGCTACTTTTTCTACATTTACGACGTGTATGTGACGTTTACGACGTTTACAACTTTGTGACAGTCGCAAACTTTAAAAAGTTGTATACAGACCATCTCTGGGTGTGGGTCACCGTAACGGCCGATGGTCGCTCCACGCTCGTATTCATAAATGTCGAATGATATGGGGAAAAGGTCCTAAAGACAGCATGAAGTCCTGGGCAGACAAACATTTCGCTCGTATGGACAGCTCGACCGAAGAATCGGCTTCGGCATTCAGCCGAAAATC
The DNA here is from genome assembly GCF_050003625.1 of Haematobia irritans. Lineage (NCBI taxonomy): Eukaryota > Metazoa > Arthropoda > Insecta > Diptera > Muscidae > Haematobia > Haematobia irritans. The sequence continues at coordinate 160,503,829 of NC_134398.1, read as the reverse complement.
GATAATCGGCCACAAATCGGTCTTCGGTGTCAAAAGACCGATTAACCGAAGCCGAAACTTTCTTTATAATTTATTTCATAATGAATTGTCCCTGTCAAAACATTTAGTACAAATAAAATAAAAAAAAATAAAGTCCGGGAATATGGGAATAGCATGATTCCATGTCCACTAAAATTGAGAAGAGTAAAACAAACACAGTATTGGAGTATGAAATATATTCATATATTACGAAGCCTACTATGCTATGCAACGGTAACATATTTGGAATAGTTTCCTTTTCATCATTTAAGAGCCGAGGGAATAAAGTATTTGAACACTCTGCGCTGTCATTGCATTGCAACTGAAACTGTGAGTTTCGGCCTGCAGTTCAGGTCACCTGATTTTCGGTCGCCTAGCCTTCGGGTTGAAGTTAAATTACTGAGATTTTGCTATTCAGTTCTAGTTCGGGTTTCCGAGGAGTTAAATTCTTGTTTTGGAGTTAAATTACTGAGATTTCGATATTCAGTTCTAGTTCGGGTTTCCGAGGAGTTAAATTCTTGTTTTGGAGTTAAATTCTAAAGATTCTGCTTTACCATTATCGTGCATTTGAAATACTTAAGTTTCGGCCTGCAGTTCAGGTCTCGTCCCACTTTCCGTTGCCGAGGCTTCGGTTGGTCCTGCAATTTAGATTTCGTCTTGTTTTTCGATCGTCTAGGCTTCCGCTTGAAGTTCAATTACTTGGGTTCTGCTATGCCGTTGTCCTGCTGTTGAAAATCTGAGGCTTCGTCCCGTAGTTCAGGTCTCGCCCTGCTTGTTAGGTCTTAGAGTTAAATAGCAGAGGTTATGCTCCGCCATTATCCTGCAGTTGAAACAATTTGGCTTATACTTGCAGTTGAAGTTTTGTCTGGCTTTTCGGTCATCTAGCTTTCTCCTTGGAGTTCAATATGCTCCGCCATTGTCTTGTAGTTGAATCTGAGGCTTCTGCCGGAGGTTCAGGGCTTGTCCTGTTTCTCGGATGTCTTGGAGGTTTCGGTTTAGAGTTAAATTATTGAGATTATGCGCTGTAGACTTCGGCCTGAAGTTCAGGTTTTTGGTTATTTGGTTTCATCTTAGAGTTAAATTACTAGGGCTATGCTCTTCCATTGTCATGTTGAAACATATAGACTTCGGCCTATAGAGCAGGTTTTGACTAGTTTTTGGATCATCTAGGCTTTCGCGTGAAGTTCAGCTACTGAAGTTCTGTTATGTCATGGCTATGGAGTTGAAACAGGCTTTGGCCTCCAGTGCGGGTTTCATCTTGTTTTTGGATCGTTCATGTTTCGTCATGCTTTTCTGTCCTCTAGACATTCGCTTGCAGTTCAATTACAGGGGTTCTGCTCTGTCCTTGTCCTGCAGTTGAAACACTTATGCTTCGGCCAGCAGGTTCAAGTCTCGCCCTGCTTTTCGCTGGCCGACGTCTTGGAATTAAATTATTGGGATTATGCTCTGCCATTGTGTTGTAATTGAAATTTTGAAGTTTCGGTTTGTAGTCTATTTTTTTCTTCTTTTTCTGTTGCCAAAGCTTTGTCTAGGAGTTAAATTACCAGGATTATGGTCTTTTGTGGTCCTGCTGGTGAAATACTTAGCTTCGGTTTGCAGTTCAGGTTTCTTATGCAGTCAGTTCTGGGGTATGCTTTCGGCTGTCAGGCTTCGGCTTGGAGTTCTATTACTGAGGTTCTGCTCTACCATTGCCTTGTATTTTAAATTTTCATGTTTCTGCCTGCAGTTCACGTCTTGTCCTGGTTTTCGATTGCCGAAACTTTGGCTTGGAGTTAAAATACTGAGGCTCTGGTCTGTCATTACATCATTTAGATTTCGGTCTGTTGATCAATAATACACTTCAATCGCTTAAATTTGGGTTTACACTGCAATCGTCGAGATTTCGGCTTGCATTTCGATAACCGAAGATTCGGCTTGCAGATGACTCATTGGTTAAGGTCTCGTTCTGCTTTCTGGTCGCCTAGGTTTTGTCTTGCAGTTAAATTACCGAGATTTCGGCCTGTATTTCAGTTCTCGTCCTGTTTTTCAATTGGTTAGACTTCGTCTTGGAGTTGAAATACTTAGACTGGCAGTACAAGTCTAGTCCTGCTTTTTGGTCGCCTAAGCTTCGGCTTGGAGGTAAATAAGTACCGTTGAAACACATAGGCTTCGGCCTGCAGTACAGATTTCGTCTTGTTTTTCGGTCGTCTAGGCTTCCGCTTGAAGTTCAATTATTGAAGTTCTGCTGTTTCATGGCCTTGCAGTCTAAGCACTTATGCTCATATTCATAATAATATATTGACAGTTTATGAATATGGGGGTTAGACTTCGGCCTGCAATTTAGGTCTTGTCCTGCTTTTCGTTCACTTTGGTTTGGAGTTACATCTTTGAGATTATGCGCTGCAGGCTTCGGCCGTTAAATTAATGAGATTTTGTTCTGCCATTGTTCTGCAGTTGAAATTCTGTCCAGGTCTCGTCCTGTTTTTCGGTAGATGAGACTTCATCTTGGACTTCAATTACTGAGGTACTGCTCTGTCATTGTCCTGCTGTTGAAATACTTAGGATTCAGTCTGCGATTCAGGTTTCGTCCTGCTTTTCTGTCGCATAGGCTTTGGCTGGGAGTTAAATGAGTGCCATTGACACACTTAGGTTCGTCTATGCTTCCGCTTGGAGTTAAATTTCTGAGTTTCTGCTCTGTCCTGCAGTTGAAATACTTAAGCTTCGGCATGCAGTTCAAGTCTCGTCCCGTTTTTCGGTTGTCGAGGCTTCGGCTTAGAGTTAAATTACTGAGATTGTGAGCTACCATTAAATAATTGAGGTTTCGGTTTTTGATCAATGTAGGTTTTGTTCTGCTTTCGGTCCCCGAGGCTTCAGTTTGCACACTGCAGACCAGTTCAGGTCTCATCCTGATTTTCGGTCGTCTAAGCTTTGGCTTGAATTACTTAAATTATTGAGGTCAATGTCACCCATTGGGCTGCGGTTGAAACACTGAGGCTTGGACCTTTAGTTTGGTCGCATCATATTCGGCTTGGAGTTTTATTGCTGCAGTTTTGGTCTGCCCCTAGCATTACCAATGACGACAATTTAACATTTGCTTTTGTCGATTTATGCCGATTTGGTCTTAGGCCATACTTGTCTAAATTTCATTCATTACCTACAAAATCTATAATTTCATTTTAATGACACAAATGAAAAAATTCATAATTTTTTCACATAGGCCAAATTTGAAACGGTTTAGATTCAGTATTGCTTCCTTATTTAATATATGATGGAGAAAACTTTCAAAGTTTTTCAAAAAGTAAATGTTGCCTTATGGTGTGGTTTGCTTCTTATGAAATTTAAATTTAAATTTCTTAACCAGCTTACAAATCTAATCATGCATGGGAAATCTTCTTTTGTAATGATCAAATAAAAGGGCTAATAGCCTAAACAATCCTAATTGCTTTAATGCAATTGTAATAATATTGAGAAATTCATTTAAATGCAATATATAAAATAATACCGAGAGCGTTGAATGATATAAGCATTAACGATAACGGATAATAAATTATTTACAACAAATTCCATTTTCCACTCAATTATTGGGCAATAAATTTTACACTATTCTATGGCAACTGTCGAAACATTTATCATAAAATTCTCATAAATATTGATATAGGCTTAATCAGATTGGCAAATACATACACAGACACACACGTACTTTGTGTATGTTGATATCTAAAGGCAAATGAAAGTCAAAATGTTTTAAGATGTAAATTATACAAATCTGGTGATAAATAAATGCATTGAAACAGATTTGCATTCGGAATGAAACATTTCCAATCTCCGTGATAAATATTTTGAAAAGAGGATCAAAGACACCTCTCACGTTTGATTTATTGTGATATTAAAATTAAACCTTTTTCAATGAACCCCTCTTAAAGATGGACAAAACGTAGATGACTGTATATACGTGGTCCTGGTGATATTCAGACTCCATCTAACCATATCTCCCCGTCCATCTGTTAAAATCAAAATTTCATTTCTATAGAAAATTTTATCAAAATTTAATTTCTGTAGAAAATTTTGTCAAAGTTTTATTTCTATAGAAAATTTTGTCCAAATTTTATTTCTATAGAAAATTTTGTCAAAATGTTATTTCTATAGAAAATTTTGTCAAAATTTTATTTCTATAGAAAATTTTGTCAAAATTTTATTTCTATAGAAAATTTTGTAAAATGAATTTATATAGTATTTTTTTTTTTTTAGGAAACAAGATCATAACCCAATTCAATTTAAAATTTTATACAAAACCCTTTGTGAAAAGCTTTCATCTTATTGTTTCATTTACACAGATGCATCCAAAACTGCTGATAACATATCGTACAGTATAGTAATGGATCAATCTGTCATTAAAACTTCAATACTACCATCGTTTAGTTCAATCCTAACGGGCGAACTAATTGCATTGTGTGAAACTATGAAATATATCTATAACAAAAGAGGAAAATATGCAATCTGTTCAGATTCTCTATCTGCAATTAAAATGATATCTAATACAAGCAAAAATGATTACTATACTAAATATATTCGCGACACTTTAATCCATAAATACCCTGATATAGTACTAATCTGGACCCCTGGACATACCAATATACAAGGTAATGAATTTGCGGATAAAACTGCAAAACATGCCAATATATCTCCATTGATTTCTACAGAAAATTTCAACTGCAGGGATATTTCAAAGTATATTAGTAAACACTTTAAACAAAGTGACCATACATATGAGAAAGCTAATAATTGGTACAAAACAGTCAATCCCGATGGAAAATCTATTAAGGACTATTTAAGTCCTGGAATAGGAAAATTCAAAAGATTAGATGTGATCAAAATAACCAGACTAAGACTAGGTCATACCAAAATCACTCATCAACACATATTAAAAATACAAAATTTACCAACTTGCAATTGTCCCGATGAAATTAATAAGAATGTTCAGCACATACTGTCTGAATGCTATGAAACTCGAACAGCCAGACGTCAAGTTTTCGATGAATCTGACCCAATACTTCTAATATCTAACCCCACAGAAAATAATATACATGAAATTATAAGATTTTTAAAAATTGCTAATTTGTACCAAAACATTTAGTTTACATGCAGAGTAATAATATTTTAGTCGAGTTTGCATATGAAACACTTTATAAAAAATAAATTATATAATATAATAGAACCAACCAACTTGTAATCCAACAAATGACATAATCTAAAATGAGCTTAAAGCCTACGAAGCTATAGCTCCTCGCCTTCAATTAGCTTAAAATTTTAATCTTAAGTTAATTGTCAATAAATAAATAAAATAAATATTTCTATAGAAAATTTTGTCAAAGTTTTATTTCTATAGAAAATTTTGTCAAAATTTTATTTCTATAGAAAAGTTTGTCACAATTTTATTTCTGTAGATAATGTTGTCAAAATTTTATTTCTATAGAAAATGTTGTCAAAATTTTATTTCTATAGAAAATTTTGTCAAAATATTATTTCAATACAAAATTTTGTCAAAATTTTATTTCTATAGAAAATTTTGTCAAAATTTTATTTCTATTTATTTCTATCTTATTTTGTCAAAATTTTATTCTATAGAAAATTTTGTCAAAATTTTATTTCTATACAAAATGTTGTCAAAATATTATTTCTATTTCTATAGAAAATTTTGTCAAAATATTATTTCTATAGGAAAGTTTGTCACATTTTATTTCTATAGGAAAGTTTGTCACTTTTTATTTCTATAGAAAAGTTTGTCAAAATTTTATTACTGTAGAAAATTTTCTCAAAATATTATTTCTGTAGAAAATTTTGGTAAAATATTATTTCTAAGGAAATTTTTGTCAAAATTTTATTTCTATAGAAAATTTTGTAAAAGTTTTATTTCTATAGAAAATTTTGCCAAAATTTTATTTCTATAGAAAATTTTGTCAAAATTTTATTTCTATAGAAAATTTTGTCAAAATTTTATTTCTATAAAAAATTTTGTCAAATTTTTATTTCTATAGAAAATTTTGCCAAAATTTTATTTCTATAGAAAATTTTGTCAAAATTTTATTTCTATAGAAAATTTTGTCAAAATTTTATTTCTATAGAAAATTTTGTCAAAATTTTATTTCTATAGAAAATTTTGTCAAAATTTTATTTCTATAGAAAATTTTGTCAAAATTTTATTTCTATAGAAAATTTTGTCAATATTTTATTTCTATAGAAAATTTTGCCAAAATTTTATTTCTATAGAAAATTTTGTCAAAATTTTATTTCTATAGAAAATTTTGTCAAAATTTTATTTCTATAGAAAATTTTGTCAAAATTTTATTTCTATATATAAATTTGCCAAAATTTTATTTCTATAGTGGATGGTTAGCGGGCATGCTAACCATCCACCGTAGTGCAATGGTTAGCATGCCCGCCTTGCATACACAAGGTCGTGGGTTCGATTCCTGCTTCGACCAAAAACTTTTTGAGCGATGGACTATCCCACCTCAGTAATGCTGGTGATATTTCTGAGGGTTTCAAAGCTTCTCTAAGTGGTTTCACTGCATTTTGGAACGCCGTTCGGACTCGGCTATAAAATGGAGGTCCCTTGTCATTGAGCTTAACATGACATCGGGCAGCACTCAGTGGTTCCACAAAAGTAAATAATAGAGAAGGTTCAGTGGTTAAGACTAGAAGTGCCCATATGTAATAGGTACTTTTAGTTAAATGTGGTATCACAATGGACTGAATAGTCTAAGTGAGCCTGAAATTTAATCGGGCTGCCACTTTAACCTAACCTAACCTATTTCTATAGAAAATTTTGTCAAAATTTTATTTTTATAGAAAATTTTGTCAAAATTTTATTTCTATACAAAAGTTTGTCAAAATTTTATTTCTTTAGAAAATTTTGCCAAAATTTTATTTCTATAGACAATTTTGTCAAAACTTTATTTCTATAGAAAATTTTGTCAAAATATTATTTCAATACAAAATTTTGTCAAAATTTTATTTCTATAGAAAATTTTGTCAAAATTTTATATCTATACAAAAGTTTGTCAAAATTTTATTTCTATAGAAAATTTTGCCAAAATTTTATTTCTATAGACAATTTTGTCAAAACTTTATTTCTATAGAAAATTTTGTCAAAATATTATTTCAATACAAAATTTTGTCAAAATTGTATTTCTATAGAAAATTTTGTCAGAATTTTATTTCTATAGAAAATTTTGCCAAAATTCTATTTCTATAGAAAATATTGTTAAAATTTTATTTCTTTTGATAATTTTGTCAAAATTTTATTTCTATAGACAATTTTGTCAAAATTTTATTTCTATAGAAAATTTTGTCAAAATTTTATTTCTATAGAGAATTTTGTCAAAATTTTATTTCTATAGAAAATTTTGTCGAAATTTTATTTCTATAAAAAATTTTGTCAAAATTTTATTTCTATAAAAAATTTTGTCAAAATTTTATTTCTATTGAAAATTTTGTCAAAATGTTATTTCTATTGAAACTTTTTGTCGAAATTTTATTTCTATAGAAAATTTTATCAAAATTTTAATACTATAGAAAATTTTGTAAAAATTTTATTTCTACAGAAAATTTTGTAAAAATTTTATTTATATAGAAAATTTTGTCGAAATTTTAATTCTATAGAAAATTTTGTCAAAATTTTATTTCCATAGCAAATTTGGTCAAAATTTTATTTCTTTAGAAAATTTTGCCAAATTTTTATTTCTATAGAAAATTTTGTCAAAATTGTATTTCTATAGAAAATTTTGTCAAAATTTTATTTCTGTAGAAAATTTTGTTATTATTTTATTTCTTTAAAAAATGTTGTTAAAATTTGTCGAAATTTTATGTACGAGTATATAGAAAATTTTGTCAAAATTTTATTTCTATAGAAAATTTGGTCAAAATTTTATTTCTATTGAAAATTTTGTCAAAATGTTATTTCTATAGAAAATTTTTGTCGAAATTTTATTTTTATAGAAAATTTTGTCAAATATTTTTTATATAGAAAATTTTGTCAAAATTTTTTTTATATAGAAAAGTTTGTCAAAATTTTTTTTATATAGAAAATGTTGTCAAAATTTTATTTCTATAGAAAATTTTGTCAAAATTTTATTTCTAAAATTTTATTTCTATAGAAAATTTTGTCAAAATTTTTTTCTATAGAAAATTTTGTCAAAATTTTATTTCTATTGACAATTTTATCAAAATGTTATTTCCATAGAAAATTTTGTCAACATTTTATTTCTATAGAAAATTTTGTCAAGATTTTATTTCTATAGAAAATTTGGTCAAAATTTTATTTCTATAGAAAATTTTGTCAAAATTTTATATCTATAGAAAATTTTGTCAAAATGTTATTTCTATTGGAAATTTTGTCAAAATTTTATTTATATAGAAAATTTAGTCAAAATTTTTTCTATAGAAAATTTTGTCAAAATTTTATTTCTATTGACAATTTTATCAAAATGTTATTTCCATAGAAAATTTTGTCAACATTTTATTTCTATAGAAAATTTTGTCAAGATTTTATTTCTATTGAAAATTTGGTCAAAAATTTATTTCTATAGAACATTTTGTCAAAATTTTATTTCTATAGAACTTTTTGTCAAAATTCTATTTCTATAGAAAATTTTGTCAAAATTTTATTTCTATAGAAAATTTTGTCAAAATTAGATTTGTATAGAAAGTTTTGCCAAAATTTTATTTTTATGCAGAACGCAGTACAGTCATTTCTGAGGAATACACAACCATTCACCTGTCAGTTGTCTTCCAAGAAATCAGGAATATCAACCGCCGAAAAGGACCACTATACACCACGATAATGCGAACTCTCATACATTGACTCAAACAACTGCATTTTCGAATACTCACAAACTCGGTGGGTCATTCGCTGTATAGTTCTGACTTGGCATTGAATGATTTCATTGTATTTGCGTACATAAAACCTTAAAAAGCCGTTTAAAAGGACGCATAGTGGCAAAAGTACTTCGACAATTGGTTCAAACGCATTTAAAACTGTATAGGTCTTAATGGGGAATATTTTGAAAAACAATAAAGCGATTTTCGATAGTTAATATTTGTTTTCGTTCTCTAATCCCGAAATATAAAAGTCAACCCTGGGGTTTTGTGAGAAAAATCTCTTACAGTAAATAAAAAGTACGTCAGTGTCCAAAGATTTTATATTTACGCTAATGATTTTGGAATTGATTCCGAGCCAAAGATACAGATAATTGAAGTAAGGATAACTTCAAGATAAAATTCCTGATTTTAGATTTGAGTTTTGGAGACAACTTTTAATAAAAAATACGTTTTTTTTAGAATTATCAAAGCCAAGTTGACCGTAGTCAAACTAAATTTTCTTCCAATTTTTAGGTCGATACCAATTTTTAGGTCGAAGGACAAAACGACTTCATTGAAAAGTTTAACGACTTTTGGACGAGGAAATAAAAACCTTATATCGGGGAAATGCACCATCTATGCTAAGCAAAATTCGCATTCGTGTTTTAAGGATATGCATTTTATGGCCTCTTAACAATATTTTTTTCAGTGTCCAGGGGAAAACACGGCCATCACGGTAAAGAGTAGTTAAGCTTGTGTTTTGTATTTACTGTTGATGAAGTCGGCCAACCTTTCCAATGTTTTAAAGCCCTTTTTTAAATGATATTTATGAATACTGACACAACTTCTAAAATGTCCTTTATTTCATTCTCAACTGAATGGCGTAATTAGGTCCTTTTGCTTTCAAGCCATAATATTGGGGTACAAAACAGGCCGACCACCGAATAGTAAATATCAATTTTAAAAGCTTTATTAAAGTCATTCATACCACATGCAATGTTGGTTTCGTATTTATTTCGGTTGCTTATGGACTACTTAAGCTGTCGATTATGGTGATGATGATGATGATGATGATGATGGGTAGATGAGAAGGACAACAAAAGTATCAAAAGCAAGTGTAATTAATCTCTTTGTAGATGATGACGACGATGATGGTGTTGTTGTTGATTTTGATAATGGTTTGTTGGGTTCATGGTAATTTAGCACCAGAAAGTAAAATCATTTATACATACTTAGATATGTATGTATAAATAATGAAACATTATATAAAGAAATTTATTCAAATGATGCCATAGAATATGGCCTTCTTTGCTAAAATGTTGATATAACAAATGTCAAGTAATTCATTCATTTTGAACAATTATATAATGCACTGTGGGTAAATTGTTTTCGATAATTTTTTATTATTAGGAATTTCTAATAAAAATACTGGAAGCGCTAAATAAAAATGCAAGATTTATTTGGGCTATACGGCGGATGGGGTAGGACTTCCTATTAGAGTGTTTCCAAATATGTTTTTACAAAATCACCTTGTCGTGCCTTTTCAAATATTGTGGAAGTTTATCAAGCAAAAAAATTTTGAGAAAGTTTTCTCTAGAAATAAAATTTTGAAAAATTTTTTATAGAAATAAAATTTTGACAAAATTTTCTATAGAAATAAAATTTTAACAAAATTTTCTATAGAAATAAAATTTTGACAACATTTTCTATAGAAATAATTTTTTGAAAAAATTATCTATAGAAATAACATTTTGACAAAATTTTCTATAGAAATAAAATGTTGACAAAATTTTCTATAGAAATGAAATTTTGAAAAAATTTTCTATAGAAATAAAATTTTGACAAAATTTTCTATAAAAATAAAATGTTGACAAAATTTTCTATAGAAATTAAATTTTAAAAAAATTTTCTATAAGAATAAAATTTTGACAAAATTTTCTATAAAAATAAAATGCGGACAAAATTTTCTTTCTTACCATTAGAGTGTTTCCAAATATATTTGTTCAAAATCACCTTGTCGTGCCTTTTCAAATATTGTGGCCGTTTATCAAGCAATGCTTGGCTCAAACGCATAAATTAAATTCGATACAAAGCTTCTGTGATCGTTTCACTCGATTTCAGGAGCTCATGCAGTTTAGACATTCACTTCCTGAGGAAATCCTGCAGGAAGCTCTTTAACAAAGCAAAGTCCACAAGAGCTCCGGAGGATTGGGACACTTACAAGATGAATCTGAAAGGATATAAACGAGAACTGAGAAGGGCTCAACATAACTCTTGGAATGATTACTGTAGCAGTTTTGAGAATACGTCCGAGGCTTCCAGGCTACGGACGGTATTAGCATCCACTAACTCCGCTTCAGGTTTCATTAAAACATTGGAGGGGATTGGACAACGTCCATCTTGCTGTCTATATGATTGAAGTACAAACCAACAATGAAAAACAAACATTTTATTTCGATAGAAAATTTTTACAAAATTTATGGAAATAAAATTTTGATCAATCTTTCTAGAGAAAATACATTTTGACAAAATTTTCTATAGAAATAAAATTTTGAAAAAATTTTATTTCTATTCAAAATTTTGTCAAAATTTTATTTCTATAGAAATTTTTGTCAAAATTTTATTTCTATAGAAAATTTTGTCAAAATTTTATTTCTATAGAAAATTTTGTCAAAATTTTATTTCTATAGAAAATTTTGTCAAAATTTATGTTCTCTAGAAAAATTGATAAAAATTTTATTTCCATAAATTTTGTAAAAATTTTATTTCTATAGAAAGTTTTATCAACATTTTATTTCTCTAGAAAAATTTATCAAAATTTTATTTCTATAGAAAATTTTGTAAAAATTTTATTTCTATAGAAAATTTTGTAAAATTTTTATTTCTATAGAAAATTTTGTAAAAATGTTATTTTTTATAGAAAATTTGTCAAAATTTTATTTCTATAGAAAATTTTGACAATATTTTATTCTATAAGAAATATTGTCAAAATTTTATTTCTCTAGAACATTTTTTCAAAATTTTATTTCTATAGAAAATTTAGTCAAAATTTTATTTCTACACTGAAAAAACAGTGAACCCTTTTCCATTGCAAAATGAACTAAACTGTAGTAATATTGACCATGATTTAGCCCTTAAGATTTTTTTCAACTTGTCTAGTTTACAATTCTCTTACATTTTAGTTCATCCATAACATTGTATTTTAGTTCATTTTTACAACACCATAAGATTTATATACCCCTACCAAGTTAAAAAGTCAGTATTATTTTGGCTTACGTGCTTATTTTGTGGGAAACACGATAATTAAAATTGGTTAACAGTCTCTTTAAAATGTCGACGACTAAACTATTTTTAAATCAATCATTCCACAGTACAGAGAAATTAAATAATTAAAGGAACAACAAACCGTTTTACTATTATGAAAATGTTCATACATTAAAATTAAACTTTCTTTAAGCAAAAGTACTTTATTATAAAAACTTATGATGAAAGTTCTTAATACAATGTTGTTTGTGAATAAAAATTATGACCACGTGGAACAGAGAGTAGTTCATTTGAACTCGCTGTTTGGACGTTTTGACTTATCCTTTTTTTATTCATCGTAGGTATTTTTTCACATATCTTGCTGGAAAAAAATGGAAACAATAATGAAAATTGTTAAAAATTAACACCATGTAATGAATAATTTTTAATTCTTCATTTTAGCTTGTAACTTACCAAATTTGGGGGCATTTTATCAAATGGTGTAAGGAATTCAACTTTTCTTTGGAAAACGTATCTCATAAAATTTGCACCTGAAACAATTAGAGAAATAATGAAGTATTCTATATAAACTCATAAAACTGTGTTGTTATCGATGTGAAGGATATAATAAAATACATATTCTAAACTTACCAATTCTCTATTTAATTGTACGCTGAGGGGAATATAAAAAGTTGTCCAAATTTATTTGAGTTACTCTGAAATTAAATATTTATTTTTTACATTAAATAAAATTATTAAATAGGTTTTCAAAAAATCTAATGAAAAAAATAATAATATGCATAAAAGACCAAATATTCTTGATAACCCTAGACAGTCATCATTCGTCAAAATGACGACACGTAATTTCATTTTCGATTTAAAATGCATTTTAGTCTATTGCGAAATGGTAAATTTAAGTTATACTAATTCGACCGTTTTATGAATTGTTGTTTTATACTACTTAAAACCAAATTGAATAAGAAAATAAATTCAAGTTTGGTTCATTTTTTTCGCTCACGATGAAATCAGCCATAGTCAAAATGACGAAGGATGACGTTAATGTACAAAACATAAGGATGACTGTCCAGGGTTAAAAGAAAGTTAAAGAATCCTTACCAATTCACTATTAAATTACAGGCAAAGGTGTACTAAAAATTTGTCCAAAGTTTTAAGGCGTTATTCTGAAATTACATATTAGTTTTTACATTAAAATTATTACATTGGTTTCCAAAAAATTTGATTAAAGAAATACTAAAATAAGGTATTAAAAACCTGTAATTTTGATGATAAAAAGGTCACAAAAACGTAAATATTATAGTTGAAATAAAGCCAATTTTTAAAAGAAAACTTACCAATTCTCTATTTTTTAAATTTGTTCGAATCCATCTGGAGTTGCTCTGAAATTAAATATTGCTTTTACAACAAAGAAAAACATTAAACTGGTTTCCAAAAAAAAAATAATTAATTAACAAATAATAATATACATACCAAATATTATTTTTAAAAGAAAGTCATATTAAAAAATACTTACCAATTTATAAATAAACTTTACGCTGAGATATAACAAAAATTTTCCAAATTCATCTGGAATTGAATATTAATTTTTTACATTGAATAATAAAAATTTCAATGCACTTTAAATTTCAACATATTTTCCTAAATGTTCTTAATAACCTTTTTCTAAACTACCGATAAAATATTAATAACTTTCATTTAAAAGGTTTAATAAACAAACACCAATATATGTCTCAAAAATCCAAAATATTCCATGCCTTTATATTCCCTTGTTGCATACCTACTTAAAAAATGCAACAGCCCACGCCAACGCCAACTATACAACTGAAGCATGCCAAACAAAACCAAGCAAAGCCAAAACATTCCTACAACAACAAAAACACATGTGCCTTTATTGAAAACAACACCTCATCCAGCCAAATAAACCATCCGCGAATAATAAACACACACACCAACCACTAAATGAACAAAAATAAAAACAACCCCACGCTCATGTATGCACAACAAAACTCAAGTAACATCATCTTTACATTAATCACATTCCACTATGCCTATAAAGATCTCTGTACTATGCATTAGTTCAGACAATTTACTCTAAGAATAATATTCGTAAAGACACACCAGTTTATGAACGATGAAACGTTTAACTTAAAATTTGCAAAATTTTCATGAAATGTTATCTACCATTTTTTAACGAAAATGTCTATAAATTTAATTACATGTGAACTAAAAATATTTCATTGGGTAATTTTCTACCAACAATTAGTAACTATAGGAATTGTCAGTAAGAAATTGCAATCCACTTTCAAGTTCATTTTTCGTAAAAAAATATTTTCTCATACAAAAAAATTTTATAGTAAATTGCACTTATTATTTACAAAATACTTTACATTTTACAAGTAGTTTTATAGCATGACAAACGAATTTTTAACTACCAGTTAAGACATTTTTTAAGGAAATTTCCATCGTATTTTGTAGGCCATGAACTAAACGATTGCTACTTAGAATTTGTAAAATTTCCTTTCGAGTAGTTAATTTTCGTTGAAGATACGAAAAATGAACTAAAATTTTGGAAAATTCTTGTAATAAATTTTTGTAAAAATCTTCTTAAATTTACGAGACACTTTTTTTCTGTGTATGGACAATTTTGTCTAAATTTTATTTCTATGGAAAATTTTGTCTAAATTTTATTTCAATAGAAAATTTCGTCAAAATTTGATTTCTATAGAAAATTTTGTTAAATTTTTATTTCAATAGAAAATTTGTGAAGTACCTCTTAGTTGAAGAGGAATATTTTGGAAAATCTAATTAAACATCAAGAATTCCACAAATCTAAAAAACAGTAAAAAATCGATCATTTATGAATTCTACCAACTGTGGATCTCGAATTCTATAAACTGTGGAAATCGTGGCACTGATTCATACCACTTGGCCTGCACTGCTTTATTTGTATTAGCTCTTTTCGCTAGTTCACTTGTCTTTATGTTCCCCTTTAATCCGATATGTCCCGGACCCGATATGATGAGGATCCTGGCGTAGTACGTTCGTATTCGTTGATAATTCTTTTGCATTTCAATACTGTTCGCAATCGAACCGTAATATATGCTATTTCCTTCATTGCCCTCCGGAAATTTGTGAAAATGTCAATTTTTTGGGGACTCGTGTTATTTCTGAGCCAATTAACTCATTCCATTATGGCACGAACTTTTGCTTGCAGGATTGTGCTGTGGTCCGGAAATCGGAATAGGATCACGGTGTCTGCGTCCTCTATGTATATAAGTGCAGTCCCGTCCTCTCGCCCATCATTAATCCATCGATGCAGCAGTTATCTATTCTGACGTCTCATTCTCCCAGAACAATTTTACTGGCGTCATAATGTCACACTCTGAGCTATGGCCATCACAGGTATCCGCGATTTTACCCCTCCGTATCCTTTGATGGTTCGTCATGTTTCGTGTTGCCGGCCATTCACCCAACATCTTTATTCTCATTGTAGCTGTGGGGCCTTCGCTTTTGATCTGAACTATATAGGTCTTAGGCCAATATCGTCTCCAAGGCTCCATCCATTGGACCCATTGTAAAATTGTTATGCTGAGCTTTCCGTTAGTATCCACCAGACTATCGACGCGTATGTCATGATTGGCCTTTTTACGCTCTCATATATCTAGTGCGTCACGTTTGAATTCAGGTCCCATTTAGAGCCCACCACTCTAAATAAAAAAATAAACAAGTATATACGGCCGTAAGTTCGGCCAGGCCGAAGCTTATGTACCCTCCACCATGGATTGCATGGAAACTTCTTCTAAACCCTGCCATCCACAATCGAATTACTTGGGTTGCGGTAACGCTTAAAAAAAATTATGGTAGATTATTTTTGGCTCGAGTGGCAACCATGATTATGAACCGATATGGACCAATGTTTGTGTGATTGGGGATCGACTATATATAACTATAGACCAATAAGGGCCAATTTTGGTATGGTTGTTAGCGGCCATATACTAACACCACGTTCCAAAATTGAACCGGATCGGATGAATTTTGCTCCTCCAACAGGCTCCGGAGGTCAAATCTGGAGAACGGTTTATATGGGGGCTATATATAATTATGCACCGATATGGACCAATTCTGGCACGGCTGTTAGAGACCATATACTAACACCATGTTCAAAATTTCAACCGGATCGGATGAAATTTGCTTCTCTTAGAGGCTCCGCAAGCCAAATCTGTGGATCGGTTTATATAGGGGCTATATATAATTTGGAACCGATGTGGACCAATTTTTGCATGGATGTTACAGACCATATACTAACACCACGTTCCACATTTGAACCGAATCGGATGAATTTTGCTCCTCCAAGAGGCTCCGGAGGTCAAATCTGGAGAACGGGCTGTATATAATTATGGACCGATATGGGTCAATTTTTGCATGGTTGTTAGATATCATATATCAACAGCATGTACCAAATTTCAGCCGGATCGCATGAAATTTGCTTCTCTTTCAGACTCCGCAAGCCAAATCTGGGGATCGGTTTATATGGGGGCTATATATAATTATGGACCAATTCTGGCACGGTTGTTAGAGACCATATACTAACGCCATGTTCCAAATTTCAACCGGATCGGATAAAATTTGCTTCTCTTAGAGGCTCCGCAAGCCAAATCTGGGGATCGGTTTATATAGGGGCCATATACAATTATGGACCGATATGGACCAATTTTTGCATGGTTGTTAGATACTATATACCAACTCCATGTACCAAATTTCAGCCGGATCGGATGAAATATGCTTCTCTTAGAGGCTCCGCAAGGCAAATCTGGGGATCGCTTTATATGGGGGCTATATATAATTATGAACCAATATGTACCAATTTTTGCATGGTTGTTAGATACCATATACCAACTCCATGTACCAAATTTCAGCCGGATCGGATGAAATATGCTTCTCTTAGAGGCTCAGCAAGCCAAATCTGAGGGTCCGTTTATATGGGGGCTATACGTAAAAGTGGACCGATGTGGACCAATTTTTGCATGGTTGTTAGAGACCATATACCAACTTCATGTACTAAATTTCAGCCGGATCGGATGAAATATGATTCTCTTAGAGGCTTAGCAAGCCAAATCTGAGGGTCCGTTTATATGGGGGCTATATATAATTATAGACCTATGTGGACCAATGTTTGCATGGTTGAGGCTCCGCAAGCCAAATCTGGGGATTGGTTTATATGGGGGCTATATATAATTATGGACCGATATGGACCAATATTTGCATTGTGATTAGAGTCCATATACTAACACCATGCACCAAATTTCAACCGGACCGGATGAATTTTGCTCCCCTAGAGGGTCTGCAAGCCAAATCTGAGCGTCGGTTTATATGAGGGCTATACGTAAAAGTGGTCCGATATGGCCAATTTTTGCATGGTTGTTAGAGACCATATAACAACACCATGTACCAAATTTCAGCCGGATCGGATGAAATATGCTTCTCTTAGAGGCTGCACAAGCCAAATCTAAGGGTCCGTTTATATGGGGGCTATACGTAAAAGTGGACCTGCATCAATAACAACTACTTGTGCCAAGTTTCAAGTCGATAGATTGTTTCGTTCGGAAGTTAGCGTGATTTCAACAGACGGACGCACGGACGGACATGCTTAGATCGACTCAGAATTTCACCACGACCCAGAAGTTAGCGTAATTTCAACAGACGGACGGACGGACGGATATGCTTAGATCGACTCAGAATTTCACCACGACCCAGAATATATATACTTTATGGGGTCTTAGAGCACTATTTCGATGTGTTACAAACGGAATGACAAAGTTAATATACCCCCCATCCTATGGTGGAGGGTATAATTAATTGAAAAAGGTGGAACAACATGATAAAAAGGTGGCACAAAAATAGAAAAAGTGTGGTATTTGTTGTCACAACAAAAAAAAAGTGCCACAAAAGTAGTATCAACGTGTGGAAAAAGTGGGAAAATATCTGCTACAGTGACGAAACTGCAACACTGACGCATTGCAAATTTGAAGTAGATTAGTCAACTTCCGGATTCTTTTATATTATTTGGATTTCTCGCTACAACAATTGATTAAAATTGCTTTAGATCACTGTACATTTCTTTTAGAAAAACTTCCATTTCATGGCAATTAATTTTGTTGGCTTTGAATTGCACAAAATAGGAAGCAGAAACCATGTCGTCTTAGCTTTCTCACGACTTTCAAGATTTTGAACAAATAGTCCTTTGCTATGACGTTTGCAAGTGTGTCCATATTTAAAATAAACACAAATCATTTTTTTTTGATGTTTTCATCTCCATCAAATACTTATGCAAAAATTCACCCATACATATATACAGGCACACTATTTATATAGGGAATATGTTTATTTATGTACATGGGCTTCTAAAAATATTTGTTTAGTAGTGACACTTGACTGATTTGCTTTTTATTTAAAATAAACAAGAATTTTTCAAAGAAGTTTTTGCACACTTAAATTGTGTTATGAAATAATTTCATACACACAAATACGAATCCAAATAAAATTTTAAGGGTGGTCAATGACCATTACTCATATAAATTTAAATTATTTTAATTAAAATTTAAACTGAATGGGGGTAAGATTTAAATTTGCATCCCAAAGTTTTTTGTTTAAATAGCGTGATGTTTGTGTAAGAGATATTACAATGTTTATTATTAGACATATTGTTTTGTTATTTTTGGTGGAAGGGGAAAAATGAGTTTAGCAGCATTAGGGTGTTTAAATAACCGGTCGGCTTTCGGTTTATCCAAAAATCACATTGTTTTTATTTTTCTAAAATCGGCTACAACCGAAAAAAACAAAAAATGACTTTTAAACACATATTTTACTGTAATAAAGTTAAAATTGTAATAAAAATAAAGTTAAAATTGTAATAAAATTAAAATTTTAAAACAAACTAAGGATTAAGCCATGATGTATTTCAGGGTGATAGAAATATTGAATGCAATACAAATGCTCCTTTTACAAACGATATTTTCGTTTACTTTTTATGAAATTATAGATATCGGACTAAACGTCTTCTGTGCAATGTTTCTACTGAAAGAAAAATTTTCTGTTTTGAGGAGCAAAATTTAGGCCAACGACAAACCCCTTTAATAAATCGGGGTTTATTTTCTCTTAAAGAAAAAGCTTAGCAACAAAGCGAAATTTTGTTTAACTAAAACTGCGATCTGAAGGAAAATATTTTTTCTTTGGGTGCAAGACCACAATTTTTCTCTTTTTATCCATGTTTTATCCAAAAAGGCGAAATCGTCGCATAGAGAGTGGACTGAAAAAAATATTGTCCTGAGACAAAAGATCTCATGTCTTTAAAATACGAATGAGTTTTTTGCTTAGCATAGAAGACGCATTTCTCTGATATAAAGTTTTTTCCTTGCCCGAAAGACGATGAACTTTTCTATAAAGTAGATTTTTCCTTATAATTGAGTGATTCAAATTAAAAATGGGTATCTTAAAATGAAAGACAATTTTGCTTGACTACGGTGAACTTGTCTTTAATAATTGTGAAAAATTCTTCAAAATTAAAGAAATTGTCTTTAAATTTGTTGTCTTTTTGCATCTTGACAACAAAGCAAAAAAGCGTTTAAATGCAGGAGGCGTTTTTCAACACTTTATTTTAAAGACAATTTTTACTTGAGACATAGCATAATTTCTACTTGAAGTCGAGTCTGAATTGGAAAATTTAAGTTGTCGTTAACACATTTTTAAAGGACTTTAATTGCACATGAAAAAAAAAAAACAGAAAAAACGAATAAATTAAAATTTGCTGCCTAGAATCAAGAACGCAAAACTTAAATTTAAAAGACAATTCTGTATCCTTACTTCAATTCTCCGCTTCTTTGGCTCGGAATCAATATCAAAATCATTAGTGTAAAATCTTTTTTCTCCACACAAGTTTCCATTTTCGAACAAAAACTGTCTACAAAGTCGATAGACATTTTATTGAATGATAGAAAACCGGTTAACGATGATCAAAACACGGTTTTCGCGATTAACCGCAAATGCAAATTTTTTTACTATCCGGTTTCGGGTTGTATAATTTATTATTAAATTAAGGAAAAAATATAGAATTGTAAGCACGGTTGCCACCGTTGGTAGATTGGTAGAATTCCTGATGATTTGGTAGATTTTGAAAAATATCACTCTCCAACTAAAAGGTACTTCAAAATTTTTATACCCTCCACCATAGGATAATATATTAACTTTGTCATTCCGTTTGTAACACATCGAAATATTGCTCTAAGACCCCATAAAGTATATATATTCTGGGTCGTGGTGAAATTCTGAGTCGATCTAAGCATGTCCGTCCGTCCGTCCGTCCGTCCGTCTGTTGAAATCACGCTAACTTCCGAACGAAACAAGACTTGAAACTTGGCACAAGTAGTTATTATTGATGTAGGTCGGATGGTATTGCAAATGGGTCATATCGGTCCACTTTTACGTATAGCCCCCATATAAACGGACCCTCAGATTTGGCTTGTGGAGCCTCTAACAGAAGCATATTTCATCCGATCGGGCTGAAATTTGGTATATGGTGTTGGTATATGGTCTCTAACAACCATGCAAAAATTGGTCCACATCGGTCCATAATTATATATAGCCCCCATATAAACGGACCCCCAAATTTGGATTGCGAGGCCGCTAAGAGAAGCAAATTTCATCCGATCTGGCTGAATTTTGGTACATGGTGTTAGTATATGGTCTCTAACAACCATGCAAAAATTGGTCCACATCGGTCCATAATTATATATAGCCCCCATATAAACCGATCACCAGATGTGATCTCCGGAGCCTCTTGGAAGACCAAAATTCATCTGATTCAGTTGAAATTTGGTACGTTGTGTTAATATATGGCCTCAAACTCCCATGCAAAAATTGGTCGAAATCGGTCCATAATTATATATAGGCCCCATATAAACCGATCCCCAGATTTGACCTCTAGAGCCCCTTGGAAAAGCAAAATTCTTCCCATTCGGTTGAAATTTGGTACGTGATGTTAGTATATGGTATCCAACAGCCATGCTGGAATTGGTTCCTATCAGGCCATAATTATATATAGCTCCCATATAAACCGATCCCTAGATTTGACCTCCGGTGCCTTTTGGAGAAGCAAAATTCATCCGATCTGCTTGAAATTTGGTACGTGGTGATTGTATATGATATTTAACAACCATGCCAAAAGTGGTCCATATCAGTCCATAATCATATATAGCCCCATATAAACCGATCCCGAGATTTCGTTTTGGAGCCTCTTGGAGGAGCAAATTTCATCCGAGTGAGTTGAAATTTGGTACATTGTGCTAGTATGTGGTCGTTAACAACCATGCCTACACTGAAAAAAAAGCATGCCCGGTTCCAAAGATTTTGTCTTTACTTTAAAAATTTTGGTATTGATTCCGAGCCAAAGAAGCGGAGAATACAAGGATACTTTGAAGACACAATTCTCTTTTAAATTTGGGTTTTGTGTACTTGCTTCTAGGAAGCAAATTTTAATTTTTCGTTTTTTCAGCTTTTTTTCTCCATCAAAGACCATTAAAAACGAATTAACGACAACTTTATTTTCCAAATTCAGACTCGACTTCCAATAGAAATTATGCGATGTTTCAAGTAAAAAAGTCTTTAAAATAAAGTGTTGAAAAACATGTCCTATATTTGAACGATTTTTTGCTTTGTAGTCAAGATGCAAAAAGACAACAAATTTAAAGACAATTTCATTAAATTTAAAGAATTTTTCTGAATTATTAAAGTCAAGTTGACCTTAGCACAAACATTTGTTCTTTCATGTTATGATACCCATTTTTAAGTGAAATCACTTAATTACAAGGACAATACGACTTCATTGAAAAGTTTATCGGCTTTTGGACAAGGAAAAAAACTTTATATTAGACAAATGCGGCTTCTATGCTAAGCAAAATTTGCATTCGTATTTTAAAGACATAAAATCTTTGACCTCACAACAATATTTTTTTCAGTGTAACTAGGTCCATCTCGGTCTATAGTTATATATATCCCTCAGATAAATCGATTTCCAATCACACAAAAAATTGGTCCATATCATGTTCATAATTGTAAGCGACTCCCTTATTTCAATTCTGGCTCTCTACGTACCGTGCAAAATGTCCATATCGATTCGTAATTATTTGTAGACTTAACTATACATAACTTTTTTTGTCTAATATATACCACGTATGGACTAACTCACAATTTAGAAAACGATGTTAAAAAGTTTTAAGATACCACAACCCAAGTATTTCGATTGTGGATGACAGTCTTTCGTAGAAGTTTCTACGCAATCCATGGTGGAGGGTACATAAGATTCGGCCTGGCCGAACTTGCCGTACTGGCCGTATATACTTGTTTTATTTAATTTTCTATAGAAATAAAATTTTGAAAAAATTTTCTACAGAAATAACATTTTGAGAAAAATTTCTATAGAAATAAAATTTTGAGAAAAATTTCTATAGAAATAAAATTTTGAGAAAATTTTCTATAGAAATAAAATTTTGAGAAAATTTTCTATAGAAATAAAGTTTTGACAAAATTTTGTATAGAAATAAAATTTTGAGAAATTTTTCTATAGAAATAAAAATTTGACAAAATTTTCTATAGAAATAAAATTTTGACAAAATTTTTTATAGAAATAAAATTTTGACAAAATTTTCTATGGAAATAAAATGTTGACAAAATTTTCTATAGAAATAAAATTTTGAGAAAATTTTCTATAGAAATAAAATTTTGAGAAAAATTCCTATAGAAATAAAATTTTGAGAAAATTTTCTATAGAAATAAAATTTTGAGAAAATTTTCTATAGAAATAAAGTTTTGACAAAATTTTGTATAGAAATAAAATTTTCAGAAATTTTTCTATAGAAATAAAAATTTAACAAAATTTTCTATAGAAATAAAATTTTGACAAAATTTTCTATAGAAATAAAATGTTGACAAAATTTTTTATAGAAATAAAATTTTGACAAAATTTTCTATGGAAATAAAATTTTGACAAAATTTTCTATAGAAATAAAATTTTGAGAAAATTTTCTATAGAAATAAAATTTTGAGAAATTTTTCTATACAAATAAAGTTTTGACAAAATTTTGTATAGAAATAAAATTTGAGAAAATTTTCTATAGAAATAAAATATTGAGAAAATTTTCTATAGAAATAAAATTTTGAGAAAATATTCTATAGAAATAAAATTTTGAGAAAAATTTTTTATGGAAATAAAATTTTGAGAAAATTTTCTATAGAAATAAAAATTTGACAAAATTTTCTATAGAAATAAAATTTCGCAAAATTTTCTAAAAAAAAATAAATTTTGACAAAATTTTTTATAGAAATAAAATATTGGCAACATTTTCTATGAAAATACAATTTTGACAAAATTTGCTATGGAAATAAAATTTTGACAAAATTTTCTATAGAAATAAAATTTTGACAAAATTTTCTATAGAAATAAAATTTCGACAACATATTCTATAGGAACTAAATTTTGACAAAATTTTATATAGAAATAAAATTTTGAGAAACTTTTCTATAGAAATAAAATTTTTAGATTTTTTTCTATAGAAATAAAATTTGGACACAATTTTCTACAGAAATAAAATGTTGACAAAATTTTCTATAGAAATAAAATTTTCTATAGAAATAAAATGTTGACAAAATTTTCTATAGAAATAAAATTTTCTATAGAAATACAATTTTGACAAAAGTTTCTATAGAAATAAAATTTTGACAAAATTTTCTATGGAATTAAAATTTTGACAAAATTTTCTATAGAAATAAAATTTTGACAAAATTTTCTATAGAAATAAAATTTTTACATAATTTTCGATAAAATTAAAATTTTGACGCCTTCAGGGAGACTTCAGTAAAATATAAATAAATATGTGGTTTGAATTTAATGTAAATAACATGTGGTGATTACAATTGAAATAGATCTCCATAAAATACCGAGAATCCCATATACACATGTATGTTAATTCCTTTTTGTCATGACACGGTATTGACTTCCATATAAAATGCTTCAACTTGTGATATTTTCAATAATTTCTTTTAATATTAGTCGCTGTTGTTATTAACACGAGCATTGTTATTAAGGCCACACACATTAATATGTGCTATAACTCAATGAGAGGATGAAGCAGAAAGTAGCTTTTATTCAATTCCAAGTTCTTGTTTTTTCTTTCGACATAATTTCTCACTACAAAGGCGAAAGGAAAGAAGTTTCCGTATCCGTTGTTTATGCTCATCGTAGCATGGGCTCTTAAAAATACACACACATATATGCACACTCACACACTCATCTGTTAATTGCTGCTACTTAGTGCGTAAAATATTTTAAACGGTTTATGCATCCTCTGAATGTTTTATTTATGAGAATTGCGCAAATATACCAGTGGAGCAGACACACACACACAACTAGATGTATTTATACTTATGCTTTCCGACATTACCTTAATACATAAGGACTTCATCGTATATTTGTGTTCGTAGAAAATGTTCCCCACTTTAGAATTTATAACACTCAAGATTTATACATGGAACTTTCTGTGCAATGATGCCAATGATACGTATAAGACCAAATGAAACAAAAATGGCAAAAACACTCGTAACAGTGGTTCATTGGTTACGAATACAGAAAATGAAACACATAATCTTATTACATCCAAAGAAAAAATACTTTCCTCCGGAACAAAATGTTAGACAAACGAAAGTCCCCCTTTTTATAGAGTATTTTCTTTTAGATCAAATAAATTTGAATGTACGATAAGTGAGCATGTCTCTAAACTTTTACATTTGCTTTTATAGAAAATTGGGGAGCCACCATGTTGCAATGGTTAGCATGCCCGACTTGCATACACAAGGTCGTAGGTTCGATTCCTGCTTCGACCGAACACCAACAAGTTTTTCAGCGGTGGATTATCCCACCTCAGTAATGCTGGTGACATTTCTGAAGGTTTCAAAGCTTCTCTAAGTGGTTTCACTGTAATGTAGAACGCCGTTCGGACTCGTCACCATTCTATGGTGGTGGGTATAAAAATAGCAAAGTACTGGTTGTCGGAGCAAAGTTTTAAATGACCACCTCAAAGCCCCGATCATAAATCTATTGAAAATTTATGGTCTTTGATTGCGCCTTTTAATCAGATTACACCAAAGAGGACCAAACATGTGATGAGTGATGGGATGTACAGCCAAATTCAGCACAATTAGTAGGATGTTTCAAAAGAAATAATAGAAAACTTAGAAGAAAGTATGCCAAGAAAGTATACAAAGATATTTGATTTTAATGTATTGTGCATCAGGTGAAAAACTGGATGCAGGCTTACTTGTATTTTATTTTAATAAATGCAGTAGTATAGATATATAATTAATATAAATGTACACTTTGGTTTGTCAGGGAATAAAGAACAAATGAAATAAATTTTATAGTAATTGGACTCAAAGAAAATTTTGTCAAAGTTTTATTTTGATAGAAAATTTTCTCCAAATTTTATTTCTATAGAATATTTTGTTAAATTTGTGTTTCTTACAAAATTTTGTAAAAATTTTATTTTTTATAGGAAATTTTGTAAATTTTTGTTTTAGAAAATTTTGTCAAATTTTTATTTTTATAGAAAATTTTGTCAAAATTTCATATCTATAGAAAATTTTGTCAAAATTTCATATCTATAGAAAATTTTGTCAAAATTTTATTCCTATGGAAAAATTAATATTTAAAATTTCCTATACTGAAAAAACAGTGAACCCACCAGGAAGAAAACTTTCGGTTAATTTTAGAAAATTTTGAATATTTGTAGAAAAAAATATTTGTATTACCAACGTTGGCATCACGCCGATGTCATAAAAATAAGTAAATATTTTTCGACAAATTCAAGAAAATTCATTAGACATAACTAAGTTTTTTCACTTGTTAAAGAAAATTTTGTATTTGGGAGGAAAAACTTGGAGTTCAAAATTGCAAGAATGTCTTTAGTGACATACGAAGTTCATGATGAACGCATTTTTGGTAAAATTTACAAATTTAAAGAAATTCTAAACTATTTTGTGGAAGACACGAATTTAGTTAATCTTTGTGCTTCATTTGAGTATATTTTTTCCTCGGTTTTAGTTAATTTAACTAACGTACACAAAAAAATATTAGAGGAAAGGAAACTTTCTCCAAACATAATAATTCCATGAACTAAAATAAAGTTAAATTGGCTTTATTAAAATAGAGAGTTTACTTTTTTTTGAGTGTATGTTAAAATTTTATTTCTATGGAAAATTATGTCAAAGTTTTATTTTTATAGAAAATTTTGTCAAAATTATATTTCTATGGAAAATTTTGTTAAAATTTTATATCTATATAAAATGTTGTCAAAATTTTATTTGTATAGAAAATTTTGTATAACTTTTAATTCTGTAGAAAATTTTATCAAAATTTTATTTCTATAGAAAATTTTGTCACAATTTTATTTCTATAGAAAATTTTCTCAAAATTTTATTTCTATAGAAAATTTTCTCAAAATTTTATTTCTATAGAAAATTTTGTCAAAATTTTGTTTCTATAGAAAATTTTGTCAACATTTTATTTGTATAGAAAATTTTGTCAAAATTTTATTTCCATAGAAAATTTTGTCAAAATTTTATTTCTTTAGAAAATTTTGTAAAAATTTTATATCTGTAGAAAATTTTGTCAAAATTTTATTTCTATAGAAAATTTTGTCAAAATTTTATTTCTATAGAAAATTTTGTCAAAATTTTATTTCTATGGAAAATTTTGTTAAAATTTTATATCTATAGAAAATTTTGTCAAAATTTTAATTCTATAGAAAATTTTGTCAAAATTTTATTTCTATAGAAAATTTTGACAAAATTTTCTATAGTATTATAGAAAATTAATACTATAGAAAATTTTGTCAAAATTTTGTTAAAATTTTATTTCTATAGAAAATTTTGTCAAAATTTTATTTCTACAGAAAATTTTGTAAACATTTTATTTATATAGAAAATTTTGTCGAAATTTTAATTCTATAGAAAATTTTGTCAAAATTTTATTTCCATAGAAAATTTGGTCAAAATTTTATTTCTTTAGAAAATTTTGTCAAATTTTTATTTCTATAGAAAATTTTGTCAAAATTGTATTTCTATAGAAAATTTTGTCAAAATTTTATTTCTGTAGAAAATTTTGTTATTATTTTATTTCTTTAAAAAATGTTGTTAAAATTTGTCGAAATTTTATGTACGAGTATATAGAAAATTTTGTCAAAATTTTATTTCTATAGAAAATTTTGTCAAAATTTTGTTTCTATGGAAAATTTTGTTAAAATTTTATATCTATACAAAATTTTGTCAAAAATTTAATTTTTATAGAAAATTATGTTAAAATTTTATTTTTATCGAAAATTTTCTCAAAATTTTATTTCTTTAGAAAATTTTGTCAAAATTTTATTTTCATGGAAAATTTGTTAAAATTTTATACCTATAGAAAATTTTGTCAAATTTTATTTCTATAGAAAATTTTGTCAAAAATTATATTTCAATAGAAAATTTTATCAAAATTTTATTTCCATAGAAAATTTTGTTAAAATTTTATTTCTATAGAAAATTTTCTCACAGTTTTATTTCTATAGAAAATTTTGCCAAATTTTTATTTCTATAGAAAATTTTGTCAAAATTTTATTTCTATAGAAAATTTTCTCACAATTTTATTTTTATAGAAAATTTTGTCAAATTTTTATTTCTATAGAAAATTTTCTCACAATTTTATTTTTATAGAAAATTTTGTCAAATTTCTGTTGTTATAGAAAATTTTGTTAAAATTTTATTTCTATAGAAAATTTTGTCAAAATTTTAATTCTATAGAAAATTTTGTCAAAATTTTATTTCTATAGAAAATTTTCTCACAATTTTATTTCTATAGAAAATTTTGTCAAATTTTTGTTGTTATAGAAAATTTTGTTAAAATTTTATATCGATAGAAAATTTTGTTAAAATTTTATTTCTGTAGAAAATTTTGTTAATATTTGATTTCTATAGAAAATTTTGTCAACATTTTATTTCTATAGAAAATGTTGTCAAAATTTTATTTTTATAGAAAATTTTCTCAAAACTTTATTTTTATAGAAAATTTTGTCAAAATTTTATTTCTATAGAAAATTTTGTCAAATTTTTAATTCTATAGAAAATTTTGTCAAATTTTTAATTTTATAGAAATCTTTGTCGCAATTTTAATTCTATAGAAAATTTTGTCGAAATTTTAATTCTATAAAAATTTTTATCAAAATTTTATTTCGATAGAAAATTTTGTCAAAATTTTAATTTTTATAGAAAATCATGTCAAAATTTTATTTTTATAGAAAATTTTGTCAAAATTTTATTTCCACAGAAAGTTTTGCCAAAATTTTATTTCTATAGAAAATTTTGTCAAATTTTTATTTCTATAGAAAATTTTGTCAAAATTTTATTTGTATAGAAAATTTTGTCAAAATTTTATTTCCATAGAAAATTTTTTCAAAATTTTATTTCTATAGAAAATTTTGTTAACATTTTATTTCTTATGAATTTATGAGGTAACTCCTAGTTGGAGAGGAATATTTTCCAAAATATATCAAAACATCATGAATTCTACCAATCTACCAAACAATAAAAATCGATCATTTTTGGTAGAATTCTACCAACAGTGTCAACCGTGCTCAATAAACGTGTTTTATTAAGCAAATGGAGCATACCCGTAATTTGGTATATGTATTATTGTATATGTTATTTGGATTTGGGCAAATATGGCCAGAACACCCATATGTTACATACACGCAGAGAAGAAACATGATTGTCACAATCATATTTGAAGAGCAAAATAATATGTTAGGAGCTATTTTTGCGGCGACCATGTAACATTTTCACTTGCAATCATGTTGGCTCAGTGAATATGGTTCTAAAAAAATATAATTGTCCTCATCTAAAATGTTATTATATTGATAAAAAGAATTTTGTTTGAATGAAAAGACAATGGTCACGATTTGAAATGTTATGGTATTCATTCAAAATGTTTTTCTTCTAATTAAAAGAACATGGTCAGAACCTAAAATGTTTTGATCTTCATGAAAAAACGTTTTTCATCGTCGAAAAATGGGCGCCATTTGAGAAAAGAAAACACAAAATTAACTTTATTTATTTATTTTTATTTATTTATAAACTAATTCATTGTTTATTTGTATTTATAATGCCGTTCAAGCAAACGTCATATATTTTTACACACTATATTTTATTTCAATTTCAACAATAAGTAATTATTCCATATTCACATCGTGCCCATCAAATGTACAAACGCAGACATCATGTAACTGCAAATAGAAATAAATGATACCATATAGCAAAATGCAGAACAAAAAACAGGTACAGTTTTTCAATTACACTTTCCTTTTTTGTCTTCACATAAAACCACGTGCCACTTCTGAATTAATAAATTAACACAAAACAGTAAATCCGTATCCTCCGTCCATTCCAAGAAGCAATCAACACACTACTGACGCGCAAAATGAAAATCGCTCAATGTTTTTATAAAATTATTTTCGCTGCAAAAAAGTTAAAAAATTAAATGGTCACAAAAAAATGTAAATGGTCTTTATGGCCATGTAATAGTTCTAAACATGTCTATACTTAACCTATAAAAATACTTTTTTCCCTGTAAAAACGTAAAAAAATTAAATGGTCAGGTACATGATTTTCCCGACCATTTAATCGTCTCAAATTCTATCATTTAAATAATAGAAAATGTTTGCGGTATTTGAGAACCATTTAAATGCTTATTTCCAACATATATTTTTCTCCGCTCGAAAACTATTTTTACAAGACAAAATACATGGTTTTCGCGGCAATTACATGCTCTAGACAAGCATTAAATGGATGCGGCAACCATGTCTAAACATGGTTTTTCTGTGCGTGTACAATTACAATGATGATTTACCCATATTGTACTCATATCCCATACACCTTAATTGCATACTCTACACAGAATCGGTTAAGATTAACTTAAGCCGACGACTTCTAGAAATATCGCCCGGTTTTGCCATATCCTGTTCAGAAACCCATAATTCACAACCTTTCTAGGCGAGATCTGATCAATTTGCTTGTAAAATCACCACTGCAAAGTCGGAAAAATTGTAAAAAAGTCCCGAATTCCCCCAAGTCTTTAATTTATAGGTATTTGCCGATAAAGTATAAATCATCACTACTGTGGTACAGGGTATAATAAGTGTGTGCATTTGTATGTAACGCCAAGAAGAAGCAGTCTGAGATCCATCGTTTAGTATAGCGATCGGCTTAGAATTAAATTCGGAGTCGATTTAGCTATGTCCGTTTGTTTGACTGTCTGTCTTTCTGCCCGTCTGTCTTCCATATATCTGGGCACTTTAGCCATACAAGTTGTATGACTAACACTGAAATAAATATTGGTTCATTTTGTACTAGCCTGTACATAGACTATTTCCACAAATTTGCCTTATAACACCACTGTACACTATGCAACAAAAGCCCAGCTATTTCGGAAAAGCAAAGTTGAAGAATAGAGTTCCAAACAAAAGATACGGACCAAGATGGATATAAATCGTTTGTGCTAGTTTTCAACGGAATTTCAGTTTTATTTTCATTTGAAATTTTATGGTTTTGAGGCATTTTGGCTAGCAAACAAAAAACCATCCACTAGGTTCAAATTCTGTTAAGCAAGAACGGAAAAAGAATTTTATTCAACGGAAATGCACTCACACAAATACATACACTCATACATTATAGCATCTTTATATGTTCGTATATGTGAGTGTTTGTATGAGTTTGAGTACATAAATAACAATTTAAGCTTTGGCAAAATTTATTTGAATTACATAAAGACGAAGTTGTTTTTGCTTGTCTTGTTTGTGGCTATGTGGCCAAACTTTTCAAATAGTTTCGAATGATATGCGTATTCATTTCTTTCGAGAAGAAGACCACCGGAAGGAATCTCCATAACATATTTAACAATATGTTGGCCACAAAGTTTTTACATGATTGCAATCTATTGGTTTGTATGAAATGAACATAAAGAGCAATAATGTATGGCCTGCTCCATAGAACTTCCTTTGTTAGTATGGTATTGGCCATTGGTGAATTTTACATATTTCCATCGGATGAAATATTTACCTTTAGAAGGTTTTGTGGATCCTGGGTCAAGTTTTTTAATAACTAAGTTCATTTAGTTGCATCTATGGAGACATTACTGTCTTACTGTTCGTAGTACATAATTTGGCATAATTTGACATGACATCGAATATATAACGTTGTATGGGAAATTGGAGTGTTGGTAGAATGGGGGCATAATAAATTTGCCATTGTATCCCAGCGGCGTAGTTCATGTGCTTGGAAGGCCTTTTTCCAGGCCTGTCTAGGCATTACAGAGACCTGCTTAGGACATTACACCTTCCTTTCCATTTAACATAGGTTGAGATTGGAGGGCAAGACCTTCTTTGTAGCTTACATAAAAGGGCGTTCACCAGCCCTGTAAACAGAAGGATTTCTACAGGGGTGTATATAAGAATTCCTACATAATTACTGAAAATAAAACCACACCTTCGCTCCTTCTTATTACAGGCATGTTGCAGCGCTACGTCAAGAAGGTGTTCTGTAGTACAGGGCGGTCTTCCCTATACGTTCTCAAAAGAATGACTTTATCATTACTATAGTTATTGTTTTAATTCAGATTTATTGTTACAATAAGAAGTTTCGAGTTCAAAGATAGATAAATAAATAGATAATTAATATAAAATTAAAGAAAACAAATATACAAATTTTTAAGTCAGGACTTCTTTCGCCACATTTGTTGTTGAGATCTGGAAGAATTTAAATTCAAGAAATTATAGAAAAATAATGGCCCTTTTTGGGAAATTGAAGGCAATCCAATTATGTTAGATGCTTGTCTACTTATATTTGTAAGTGGGATTTTATAAAAAGAGCGATTGACTTAGAAAGGCATTGAATATGCCCTTTAAAAGAGAGCCCAAGGCAAATCTCCTGCTGCATAACTTTAACACCCATGCTGTAAGTTTAACTTTTCACAATTTCACAAATTTAAAAACACAAAACAAGGAACGCGTCTGTACTTCACAAAATCAAAACTGAACGAACGAATGGCGTGAATTGGCGTCCGCAAAATTATTATGCACTTTTATTATCGTTTATTAACATATGCAAAGACAATAAATGAAAATATTTTCTGACATAAATATTTTCTGTCATAATATGAAATAACCACTTGACTTCCAAAGGCATTACAAATGCATTCTAATTATAAATGAATAGGGATGTAAACAATTTTAAAGCTCTCTTTTAAACGAGAGCACAAGACAACTCTCTTGCTACATCATTTTAACACCCATGCTATACAACTTCTATAAAGAAGGCAAAGAGAATGTCTGGGTGTATAAAATGAAAAAGTAAATGAAACGCAATGCTTAATTACAGGTCTGATTTTAGAATGCCTACGATGAATGTAAAATCAGTACACATGCATGTCTTATAACACAACTCCTTCCAATTTAAGGCATTTAACATGCCTGAATTTGTAAGGTCCTTCTCGATTCCGCCGCTGGGATGTTATTTGTAATACATCGAAATATTGATTTCCGACCGTATGAAGAGTATATATATATGTATTCTTGGTCGGAGAGTAATTCTAAGACAATATAAGGCTGTTTGTCTTTCTGGCTGGCTGTCTATCTGCTATTATTTTTATTTTGCACAAACTTTTGCCTGCAGGTAGATTAAGTTCGAAGATCTGCTGTTCGAAATCTATTGGAAATATAGAAGTATTTTTGGTCCAAAATGGTCTATGGTTAGGTTAGGTGGCAGCCCGACGTATCAGGCTCACTTAGACTATTCACTCCATTGTGATACCACATTGGTGAACTTCTCTCTTATCACTGAGTGCTGCCCGATTCCATGTTAAGCTCAATGACAAGGGACCTCCGAGTCCGAACGGCGTTCCACATTGCAGTGAAACCACTTAGAGAAGCTTTGAAACCAACAGAAATTTCACCAGCATTACTGAGGTGGGATAATCCACCGCTGAAAAACTTTTTGGTGTTTGGTCGAAAGTGGGTTCGAACCCACGACCTTGTGTATGCATGGCGGGCATGCTAAGCATTGCACCACGGTGGCTCCCATGGTCTATGTTAATTTTGGTATATATCGGTTCATGGTTTGATGTAACTCCCAGGGCTGTAGAGTCGGAGTCGTAAAAATTTTGCTCGACCAAACATTTTACGACGCTTCAGTTTTAGCAACTACACTGAAAAAAAAGCATGTCCGGTTCCAAAGATTTTTGTCTTTACTTTAAAAATTTTGGCATTGATTCCGAACCAAATAAGCGTCGAATACAAATAAGGATACTTTTAAGACACAATTATCTTTTAAATTTGGGGTTTGTGTACTTGCTTCTAGGAAGCAAATTTTATTTTTTCGTTTTTTCAGCTGTTTTTCTTCATATGCTATCAAAGTCCTTTAAAAAGGAGTTAAAGACAACTTTATTTTTCAAATTAAGTCTCGACTTCCAGTAGAAATTATGCTATGTGTTGAAAAACATGTTCTATATTTGAACGATTTTTTACTTTGTAGTCAAGATGCAAAATAAAACAAATTTAAAGACAATTTCATTAAATTTAAATAATTTTTCTGAACATTAAAGTCAAGTTGTCCTAAGCCTAAACATTGTTTCTTTCATGTTATGATACCCATTTTTAAGTCAAATCACTTAATTATGAGGACAATACGACTTCATTGAAAAGTTTATCGACTTTTGGACAAGAAAAAAAAAAAACAAGTGTATACGGCCGTAAGTTCGGCCAGGCCGAATCTTATGTACCCTCCACCATGGATTGCGTAGAAACTTCTACGAAAGACTGCCATCCACAATCGAAATACTTGGGTTGTGGTATCTTAAAACTTCATAACATCGTTTTCTAAATTGTGAGTTAGTCCATACGTAGTATATATTAGACAAAAAAGTTATGTATAGTTAAGTCTACAAATAATTACGAATCGATATGGACTTTTTGCCCGGTACGTAGAGAGCCAGAATTGAAATATGGGGGTCGCTTATATGGGGGCTATATACAATTATGAACTTGATATGGACCAATTTTTGTGTGATTGGAAATCGCTTTGTCTGAGGGATATATATAACTATAGACCGATATGGCATGGTTGTTAACGACCATATGCTAGCACAATGTACCAAATTTCAATTGACTCGGATGAAATTTGCTCCTCCAAGAGGCTCCAAAACCAAATCTCGGGATCGCTTTATATGGGGCAATATATGATTATGGACTGATATGGACCACTTTTGGCATGGTTGTTAAATATCATATACGATCACCACGTACCAAATTTCAAGCAGATCGAATGAATTTTGCTTCTCCTAAAGGCACCGGAGGTCAAATCTGGGGATCGGTTTATATGGGAGCTATATATAATTATGGGCTGATAGGAACCAATTCCTGCATGGTTGTTGGATACCATATACTAACATCACGTACCAAATTTCAACTGAATGGGAAGAATTTTGCTCTTCCATGGGGCTCTGGAGGTCAAATCGGGGGATCGGTTTATATGGGGGCTATATATAATTATGGACCGATGTGGATCAATTTTTGCGTGGTTGTTAGAGACCATATACTAACACTATGTACCAAATTTCAGCCGGATCGGATGAAATTTGCTTCTCTTTGAAGCCTTGCAAACCAAATCGGGGGATCGGTTTATATGGGGGCTATATATAATTATGAACCGATGTGGACCAATTTTTGCATGATTGTTAGAGACCATATACTGACACCATGTACCAAATTTCAGCCGGATCGGATGAAATTTGCTTCTCTTAGAGGCCTCGCAAGCCAAATTTGGGGGATCGGTTTATATGGGGGCTATATATAATTATGAACCGATGTGGACCAATTTTTGCATGATTGTTAGAGACCATATACTGACACCATGTACCAAATTTCAGCCGCATCGGATGAAATTTGCTTCTCTTAGAGGCCTCGCAAGCCAAATTTGGGGGTCCGTTTATATGGGGGCTATACGTAAAAGTGGACCGATATAGCCCATTTGCAATACCATCCGACCTACATCAATAACAACTACTTGTGCCAAGTTTCAAAACGATAGCTTGTTTCGTTCGGAAGTTAGCGTGATTTCAACAGACGGACGGACGGACGGACGGACGGACATGCTTAGATCGACTCAGAATTTCACCACGACCCAGCATATATATACTTTATGGGGTCTTAGAGCAATATTTCGATGTGTTACAAACGGAATGACAAAGTTAATATACCCCCCATCCTATGGTGGAGGGTATAAAAACTTTATATTAGAGAAATGCGTCTTCTATGCTAAGCAACATTTGCATTCGTATTTTAAAGACATGAAATTTTTGACCTCACGACAATATTTTTTTCAGTGTACACAGATATAAACGTAAATTCAATTACATTGGGTTCTTCAATCGATCAATTACTAAAATTCGCTGCAACTTCTAACGATGGTGATTAGTCTATATTTTCTAGAAGGTTAGCCTAGAAGATGAACCATTTTAGTGCCCATCACCAAAAAATTCTACTTGTAACTTTCGAAATATAAATTTTAATTTAATTTTTGGTCAATTTCGTTTTAAGACGGTATAGATATATTCGTCCCTCTGCAGATTTCACGCTCGAGGTATGTCGCAATTTGTGATATAGCACCCACATATAAACCAAAACTTCCGATTTGATTATTGAATATAGTAGTCAATTTGCAATAAATTTTTAATAGAGATTTCTTTTAGAACCCATAAATGCTAAGGTTTGTCTGTGTGCGATTGCCCTATGGGAAATGGATCAACCCCAGGACCGGTACAGGGTTAGTCCCCGGTGTGTATGGACCAGTCACAGTTCTGGTCCAAGCGTATGGAATGGACCGGTCACTTTAATATGGGTTTGCCATTGGCTGGGAAAATTCACACTTTAGGACACGACTTGGACTCATACCAAAGGACACGTCCTGGAACAACGTAGTAGGACTACCCCAGACAACTGCTCATTAAACAGTCTGGGATCCTGTTTCCGTCCGTATCGTACCAGAAAGGAATATGTTGAACAATAAATAATTCTGATAGTTGTATAGTAGTAAAAATGTGGATTCAAAAAGATTTTAATATCAACGAATATAAAAATCAATAAATAATATGACAATTAAAAATGTTGATAAACTGGAGCACTAGTACCAGTCCTATAATGGGTCCATTAGTGGCAATTTGCACTAATTTCCCCTAGGGTGGCGCCAAATGTGAGATTTTGTGCTTTTTGCACACATAAGTTAACATGATAATGAATATCGATCGATTTTTGGTACGCTCCACCAAAGAATTCCAAATTGGGTGTTATTCAAATGGGATTTATTTACATTACCCGGAGTCGGAGTGGAGGCTGATGAAAAACGCTTGTGTCGGAGTCGAGCAAAATTATCTCAGCTCCATAGCCCTGACAGCTCCCACACCCAGAGAAGGAATATGATCACCTCAAACATGTTTTAAGAGCAAAATGTTATTTTTGGGTGGTGACCATGTAACATGGTTTTCGCAACCATGTTATTTTCTCGGAAATCATGTATCTGATCTCGGCAAGCAGGTTATATTTGACGAGAAAATAACATTTTAGTGACAAACATGTTACATGGTCACCATACAAAAATAACATTTTGCTCTTGAAACATGTTTGAGGTGATCATATTCCTTCTCTGCGTGCATATAGACCGATCTGCTGATTCGACATCTTGAGGGCATGGAAGCCGCAAGTTTCATCCGACTTGCTTGAATTTTGAAATCTAGAAGTTGTGTTTTTGGGCGGCTCCTTTCTAAACTGCATTCCCTATAAAATTGTGGGCTACGTGCTTTAAATTAAAAGTTGTAGATTTCACAATTTGGAATTTCAAAAATTTCGAATTCTCACTAGTTTTTTCGAAAAAGACAACTACATTCTTTCTGTCGTAAAATTTTTTTCTATAGTTCTCAATTTTCATTCTCATTTGCTATAGCACTGATTGCTAAACTAAGCTCTTTTCAAATAGGCCTCATGTGTCCACTAACTAACTGTATAAGGGTTCAACATCCTATCGAAAAACAGTTGATTGTTTTTTTTTTGGGGATTTTTGGTATGAATTTTGGGAATGGTATATGCAGCAATATTTATTGAAACCATTTTTCCTGCAAATCTCAATAGAAATCATGGGGAGCTATATCTAAATCTGAACCGATTTCAACTAAATTCGATAGTTGGTCCACAAACATTTCTTTTTATAGCATCTCGGAATCACGGTTGCCACAGTTGGTAG
Organism: Haematobia irritans; assembly: GCF_050003625.1. Classification (NCBI taxonomy): domain Eukaryota; kingdom Metazoa; phylum Arthropoda; class Insecta; order Diptera; family Muscidae; genus Haematobia; species Haematobia irritans. The sequence goes on along the minus strand of NC_134398.1, from coordinate 160,466,293 downwards.
AATTCTACTAAAACTGGTAGATTTTGCATTGTTTGGGGTAGATTGGTGGAAGTCTTGACGTTTTGGTAAATGACGTTTTGGTAAATCACCAGCTAAGAGTTACTCCACAAATTTTCTCTAAAGATACAAATTTGACAAAAGTTTCTATAGAAATAAAATTTTGACAAACTTTTCTAGAGAAATTAAATTTTGACAAAATTTTCTATAGAAATAAAATTTCGACAAAATTTTCTACAGAAATAAAATTTTGATAAAATTTCCTATAGAAATAAAATGTTTACAAAATATTCTATAAAAATGAAATTTTGACAAAATTTTGTATAGAAATAAAATTTTGATAAAATTTCCTACAGAAATAAATATAAATAAATAGAAATAAAATTTTAACAAAATTATCCATAGAAATAAAATTTTAACAAAATTTTCCATAGGAAAAAATTTTCTATAGAAATAAAATTTTCTATGGAAATAAAATTTTGATAAAATTTCCATAGAAATAAAATTTTGACAAAATTTTCTATAAAAATTAAATTTTGACAAAATTTTCTATAGAAATAAAATTTTGACAAAACTTTCTATAGAAATAAAATTTTGACAACATTTTCTATAGAAATAAAATTTTGACAACATTTTCGATAGAAATAAAATTTTGACAACATTTTCTATAGAAATAAAATTTTGACAAAATTTTCGATAGAAATAAAATTTTAATAAAATTTCCTAGAGAAATAAAATTTTGACAAAATTTTCTATAGAAATAAAATTTTGACAAAATTTTCTATAGAAATAAAATTTTGAAAAAATTGTCTATAGAAATAAAATTTTGAAAAAAACTTTCTATAGAAATAAAATTTTGAAAAAATTTTCTATAGAAATAAAATTTTGACAAAATTTCCTATAGAAACAAAACTTTCTATAGAACTAAAATTTTGACAAAATTTTCTATAGAAATAAAATCTTGACAAATTTTTCTACAGAAATAAAATTTTGATAAAATTTCCTACAGACATAAAATTTGGATAAAATTTTCTATAGAAATAAAATTTTAACAAAAGTTTCCATAGAAATAAAATTTTAACAAAATTGTCCATAGAAATAAAATTTTCTATAGAAATAAAATTTTCTATGGAAATAAAATTTTGATAAAATTTTCCATAGCAATAAAATTTTGATAAAATTTCCTACAGAAATAAAATTTTGACAAAAAATTTTATGGAAATAAAATTTTTACAAAATTTTCTATAGAAATAAAATATTGACAAAATTTTCTATAGAAATGAAATTTTGACAATATTTCCCATAGAAATAACATTTTTGCAAAGTAGTTTATAGAAATAAAATTTTGACAAACTTTTCTATAGATATAATATTTTGACAAAATTTTCTATAGAAATAAAATGTTGACAAAATTTTCTATAGAAATAAAATTTTGACAAAACTTTCTATAGAAATAAAATTTTGACAACATTTTCTATAGAAATAAAATTTTGACAACATTTTCGATAGAAATAAAATTTTGACAACATTTTCTATAGAAATAAAATTTTGACAAAATTTTCGATAGAAATAAAATTTTAATAAAATTTCCTAGAGAAATAAAATTTTGACAAAATTTTCTATAGAAATAAAATTTTGACAAAATTTTCTATAGAAATAAAATTTTGAAAAAATTGTCTATAGAAATAAAATTTTGAAAAAACTTTCTATAGAAATAAAATTTTGAAAAAATTTTCTATAGAAATAAAATTTTGACAAAATTTCCTATAGAAACAAAACTTTCTATAGAACTAAAATTTTGACAAAATTTTCTATAGAAATAAAATCTTGACAAATTTTTCTACAGAAATAAAATTTTGATAAAATTTCCTACAGACATAAAATTTGGATAAAATTTTCTATAGAAATAAAATTTTAACAAAAGTTTCCATAGAAATAAAATTTTAACAAAATTGTCCATAGAAATAAAATTTTCTATAGAAATAAAATTTTCTATGGAAATAAAATTTTGATAAAATTTTCCATAGCAATAAAACCATATGTAAAAATGTGTAAATCTTAGATGATGATCACGACCGATCACATAGTTATATCAAAAATTAGCTTTTATTCAGTAAGTCAGTCAACCTTCACTCTGATTAAAAATCAAGTGAGTAAAGTAGAAAGTCGGGCGGGGCCGACTATATCATACCCTAAACCACCGCTGCTCAATTAGAAAAGATAAGCATTTGTTGGTATCATATGTATCGGTTTGGAAGATAAACCGCATTTCCATATTTAAGAACAGTAAGTGTCTGATATTAGGAACTATACTTGGTTTTGCATCTACAGAGTTAGTATCCCACTAATATTGGAGCTCTATCTAAATCCGAACCCATTTGGATAATATTTTGCAGATTTGATTGATACCAAAGAAGGTTACCTTGTTCTAAACTTGAGTAAGATCGTTTAAAAAATAAGGTTAGTATGGTAAAAAATAGGGTTATTAGGGTGATACTTATATATGGGAGCTATATCTAAATCTGAACCTATTCGGATTTTTTTTTCCAGATTTGGTTGATATTACCGAAGGTAACCTTGTGCTAAATTTGAGTACGAGTAAATGGGACCACTATGGTCAAAAAGAAGGTTATTAGGGGAAATTTTTGAGAATCGGGCGATACATATATATGGGAGCTATATCTAAATCTGAACCGATTTGGATGATAGTTTGTTGGTTTGGTTGATACTAGAGAAGGTTACTTTGTGCTAAATTTTAGTAAGATTGGTTAATAAATAAAGCTATTGTGGGCAAATTTTAGAAAATCGGGCAATGCATATATATGGGAGCTATATCTAAATCTGAACCGATTTCCATTTCGTGCATAAAGTTAGTAATATAGAATATTAGAGTAAGCCAAATTTGAGTAAGATCGGTTAATAAATAAGGATTTTACGGCCAAATTTGGGAAAATCGAGTGATACATATATATGGGAGCTATATTTAAATCTGAAGTGATTTCGATATAATTTTGCAGACTTGAAGAGTAATGAAAAATATTACTTTGTGCCAAATTTGGCGACGATCGGTGGGTAAAAAACGCAATGTGACCCCATCTGTCGAAATCGGGCGATACATATAAATGGGGGCTTTATCTAAATCCGATCCGATTCGATTTCTTCCAAATTCAATAGCGTTCGTCCTTGTGCCCAAAAAACACCCTGTACCAAATTTCATCAAAAACGGTTAATAATTGCGACTTGAATCCTGCGAACAACAAATACATGGACAGACGCACAGACAGACGGACACCAAACGCTAGAACGACACAGGAGGTGATTCTGAGTCGATCGATTTTATGGGCTCTAAAATCTATATTTCTGGTAGGCACATTTTTTGGCAAATCAAAGTTATTATACCCTGACCACTATGTGGGTCTAAATATATATACATATGCACTGAAAAATTGTTTATTATTTTGTTATTTTAATAGAAGTTAAACAAGTATATACGGCCGTAAGTTCGGGCAGGCAGAATCTTATGAACCCTCCACCATGGATTGCGTAGAAACTTCTACAAAAGACTGTCATCCACAATCGAATTACTTGGGTTGCCGTAACACTTGCCGAAGGCAAGGTATCTTAATACTTCTTAAGACCGTCTTCTAAATTGTAACTTAATCCATACGGGGTATATATTAAACAAAAAAAAGTCGGCGTATATAATTCAGTTTGACAAAATTTTCTACAGAATAAAATTTTGACAAAATTTTCTATTGAAATAAAATTTTTACAAAATTTTCTATAGATATAAAAGTTTGACAAATTTTTCTATAGTGTTACATTTTTGACAAAATTTTCTATAGAAATGAAATTTTGGTAGATTATTTTGGACAATATGGACCAATTTTGTGTGATTGGCGATAGGCTATATATAACTATAGACCGATATGGATAAATTTTTGAATGACTGTTAGCGGCCATATACTAGCGCAATGTACCAAATTTCTACCGAATCGGCTGAATTTTGCTCCTCCAAGACGTTCCGGAGGTCAAATCTGGGGATAGATTTATATGGGGGCTATATATAATTATGGATCGTTGTGAACCAATAATTGCATAGTTGTTAGAAACCATATAATATACTAACTCCACGTACCAAATTTAAACCGGATCGGATGAAATTTGCTCTTCCAAGAGGCTCCGGAGTTTAAATCTGGGGATCGATTTATATAAGGGCCATACATAATTATGGACCGATATTGATCAATTTTTGCATGGTTGTTAGAGACCATAAAGGGTGATACGGTCAAAATTTGGTCAAGGGAAAACGCATGTAAATCGGTGAAATCGTTTATTTAAAAAATGAAATTAAATTTCTTTTTCAAGTTCAATTAGTATAAAATTCCGGAAAAATATTCAGTTAGGCTTTCGCTTTTCCAAATCCGAATTGCCGGGCCTCACGCTTGACACCTGCCATCAGATTTTGTGCAGCCACCTCGTCCACCTTCTTCGCCGCAGAAAGCCAGTTTGCCTTGAACTGCTGCTCGTCCTTAGCAGTTTTTTGGTCTTCTTTAGGTTCCGCTTGACAATAGCCCAGTATTTCTCAATTGGGCGGAGCTCTGGCGTGTTGGGAGGGTTCTTGTCCTTGGGAACCACATGCACGTTTTTGGCGGCGTACCACTCCATGGCCTTTTTACCGTAATGTCAAGATGCCAAATCCGGTCAAAACAGTACGGAACAACCGTGTTTCTTCAGGAAAGGCAGCAGACTTTTATTCAAACACTCTTTCACGTAAATTTCTTGGTTGACAGTCCCGGAAGCTATGAAAATGCTGCTTTTCAAGCCACAAGTAGAGATGGCTTGCCAAACCAGATATTTCTTTGCGAACTTTGACAGTTTTATGTGCTTGAAAATATCTGCTACCTTTCCCCTTCCTTTTGCCGTATAAAACTCCAGTCCCGGAAGCTGCTTGTAGTCGGCTTTGACGTAGGTTTCGTCGTCCATTACCACGCAGTCAAACTTCGTCAGTATCGTCGTGTACAGCCTCCGGGATCGCGCTTTGGCCGTCGTATTTTGTTTATCATCGCGATTTGGAGTCACTACCTTCTTGTAAGTCGATAGTCCGGCTCGTTTTTTGGCTCGATGCACGGTTGTAGACGATACACCCAGCTTATTTGCGGCATCTCGGAGAGAGAGGTTAGGGTTTCGCTTGAAACTACCGGCAACTCTCTTTGTCGTCTCAGCGTCCAGACTTCCTGGCTGTCGACAAATGTTCCCCAAACACTTTAATTACATTTGTAACGGTTGATTTGGCAACTTTTAGCGATTTTGCCAGCTTTGCGTGCAAGTAGCTCGGATTTTCGCGATGCGCGAGCAAAATTTTGATACGCTGCTCTTCTTGCTTGGACGGCATTTTGACAACTGAAGAGTGAATTCCAAAATCAAAATAGGAGCAACATTCTAAACACACCTTCAAAATGAGGGGTGTTTAAATGCAAAGTTGAAAGAAATACGTCAAGTTTATATTGACCAAATGTTGACCGTAGCACCCTTTATTCTAACACCACGTACCAAAGTTAAACCGGATCAGATGAAATTTGCTCCTCCAAGAGGCTCCGAGGTCAAATCTGGGGATCGGTTTATATAGGAACTATATAAATTATGGACCGATATGAATCAATTTTTGCATGGTTATTAGAGACCGTATTCTAACACCACGTACCACAATTCAACCGGATCGGATGAAATTCGCTCCTCCAAGAGGCTCCGGAGGTAAAATCTGGGGATCGGTTTATATGGGGGCTATATATAATTATGAACCGATGTGGACCAATTTTTGCATGGTTGTTAGAGACCATATACTAACACCATGTACCAAATTTCAACTGGATCGGATGAATTTTGCTCCTCCAAGAAGATCCTCAAGCTAAATCTGGGGGTCGGTTTATATTGGGGCTATACGTAAAAGTGGTCCGATATGGCCCATTTGCAATACCATCCGAACTACATCAATAACAACTACTTATGCCGAGTTTCAAGTCGATAGCTTGTTTCGTTCGGAAGTTAGCGTGATTTCAACAGACGGACGGACGAACAGGCTTAGATCGAATTTCACTACGACCCAGAATATATACACTGTTAGAAAAATATGTTTTTCATATGTTCCGATATAAACAAAAAGTGTTTCGGGCACAATTTTTAAACACAATATATTTAAGTGCAAACATGTAATGTTCCTTAACTAACTCTAAATGTTTGGGACACATATGTTGTATGTTAGAACATATTATGTTTGGGGCATGAATGTTTCATAAAAATAATATGTGTGAATGTAAACATATATACATTTACAAATTTCGAGTAAACATATATATGTTGTGATATTTTATTCAGAGAGCGACAGAGAGAGAGAGAGAGAGAGTATAGAGAAAGAAATAGAGATGGAAACCGGGAGGGTTGACGAAAGATATCAACATAACACAGCGAGAGACTCAAAAGAGAGCAACTTCTGTGAAACCGCTTGTATGTTGTTTCGGAAAACTGTTCTATGATAAGGCAAAATATTTGATATGCTTAGGTCTAAATATTATTTAATTTGAATATTAGTTGATTAGAGTAAAGAGAATAAACATTCGGAACCAAGGGAATAGACATTTGGGAAAAAAACAACACGTGTTTTCGCCTTGAGAACAGCATTTTATGTATGTGTGGACATGTGTTTTGTTTATCATTTTGGCATTATGGGCAAAATTTTTTTCTTGGTTCCAAGAACTAAAAATTTCATGGAAATGCAAATTATGTGAGGGAATGAGCACAATCTTCTTTGAGGAAAATTCTTCCAATCATATACTATATTTGGGCTCAAAATGCTTCCAAACATACAATATGTTCACATAACACAAACATATTAATTTTTCGGCAGTATCCAATAATATATATGCTTCCTGCAAAATATGTTTGGGACATATGTTAGAGAAGCGATTTTTTTTGAGGGTGTATACTTTATGGGGTCTTAGAGCATTATTCCCAAGTGTTACAAACGGAATGACAAAGTTAATATACTCCCCCATCATATGGTGGAAGGTATAAAAAATAGGCAATTAAATTTTTTTTTCTGATAACAATGCAGGCTGGTTCTTCGTCCTTTTCTTTTTCTACAGTTTCATAATCAATCAATTCCTCAATCTTTCATGTCCAATAAGGTCGTCGTATTGAAATTTTAAAATTTTAATTATTTCAAACAATTTTAATAAAATTAAAAGCAGAAGACTTAAGTTAAATGAGTCAGGGATTGTTCTTAATGGTTTTGTATGAGACATCATGGGATTATCTCTCTATCCTCTGTATTTATTGCAAATTTATTTATTAACACAAAACATTATGGCTATATTTTATTGAAATAATGAATTATTGATATAGTAACATATTTTTTTGTTTGCAGGTGAGTCGCTATTTGACAAATATATTGGAGATGAACTAATATTTTCGACTTATAATGGTAAGTTAAGATTTATGGATATAAGCAAGTTTTATGAAAGCAATAGGCAAGTTTTCTCAATTCTGGCCAATGAATTTTGTTTTCAATTTGGCTTCCTGCGACATTTTATTCCATTGTTATCCATTCTTCAGCCTCTTTGCTACATAGTTATACAAAAACTAAAAGAGTTCTATGTAAAGACCAGAAAGTGCCGGTCATCAATATTTAAGCTTTGCTTAGTGACTTCAATAGACTTTGACAAAGCAAAAGCTAAATACACATGAAGTCGCAAAAAAAGAAACAGAAATCAAAATCGAATGTCATTGCTCTTCGACACATTTACACATCAAAAGCTAAACGAAGAGGAGAAAGATGAATTGGGAAAGGGACACATACATGCATTTGGGTGTTACCAAAAGAGTTTTTTTTTTTTTTGAATTGAAAATAGGCGAATGTAGTATTTTTTTTGTTTGTTTGAGTATTTCATTTGGGCAATGTTTTGTAAAGTGCCTTTGCTTCTATTTTCTTTTTTCGGATGTGTGTGTGAGTTCTAGATTGAAAGGATAATGGTAATGCCTTAGGTTTTTGAATTATAACTGATTTGTGACAGGTCAACATGTTAAGAAAAATTTTAAAAAATATAATGATTGGGTCGAAAAACATCTGATCGCAAAGAATAGTTTTACTAGACTCAGGTTTTTTCTCCGGTTAAGTACTAAAACTCAAAAAACCGTGAACCCACTAGAAGGAACATTTTAATTATTTTTAGGAAATTTAAGTTAATTTAAGCAAGTCCCAGCAAAAAATGCGTGACCAAAAAAGTAGTGAAAGTATTCTTTTTGGATCTGGAAGTGGTGCAAAATTGGCGCAGAAGCAAACATAAAAAATCTACCATTTTGCGTAGAATTCTACTAATTGTGGCAACCGTGGTTACATCGGGTCCGAAATATGGACATAAAAAAGTAACCATACAAAAAAATTATCCAAAAAGCCAGATTTGATCGAAATCTACGCCTATATAATTGAAAATTTACTCAAAAGCAGAACATATCGCAAGAACGAAGAACAGTTGCCAAACTTGGTAGAATTCTACCAAAAATGGTAGATTTTTTACTGTTTAGTGGATTGGTAGAATTCCTGTTATTTTGGTATATTTTACAAAACATTAAGCATTAAAACAACTAAGAAGTATTTCAATTTTGTTTATAAATGAAATTGTTGGCGAAATTTGCTATAGAAATACAATTTTGACAAAATTTTCTATAGAAATAAAATTTTGACAAAATTTTCTATAGAAATAAAATTTTGACAAAATTTTCTATAGAAATAAAATTTTCTGCAGAAATAAAATTTTAACAAAATTTTCTATAGAAATAAAATTTTGACACAATTTTCTGTAGAAATAAAATTTTGACAAAATTTTCTGCAGAAATAAAATTTTGACACAATTTTCTATTGAAATAAAATTTTGACAAAATTTTCTACAGAAATAAAATTTTGACAAAATTTTCTACAGAAATAAAATTTTTACAAAATTTTCTATAGAAATAAAATTTTAACAAAATTTTCTATAGAAATTCAATTTTGGAAAAATTTTCTATAGAAATAAAATGTTCACCAAATTTTCTATAGAATTAAAAATGTTGACAGAATTTTCTATAGAAATACAATTTTGAAAACAATTTATTGAATTCTACCAAACAGGGTTTATAACATAACAAAACAGAAAATAAAACTTTGACTTCGATCTTGAATTTACAAAAAGAAAACAGAAGGTAAAAATGGTAAATTTTTTAATGTTTAGTAGATTGGTAGAATTGCTGACGTTTTGGTAGATTTTACATAACAATAAGCATTAAAACAACTAAGAGGAACTTCAATTTCCTATATAAATAAAATTTTTGGCGAAATAAAATGTTGACAAAGTTTTCTTTAAATTCATTATTTATTTCGTACTATCAAAGTGAGTAAGTTCTTTCGTTTTGTAGAAGTAGTAACTTTCCCTTATTGGTGAAATAAAATTTTGACAAAATTTTCTACAGAAATAAAAATTTCACAAAATTTTCTATAGAAATAAAATTTTGACAAAATTTTCTATAGAACTAAAATTTGGCAAAAATTTCTATAGAACTAAAATTTTGACAAAATTTTCTGTAGAAATAAAATTTTGACAAAATTTTCTATACAAATACAAATAAAAATTTGACAAAATTTTCTGTAAATTCAATATTTATTTCGTACTATAAAAGTGAGTACGTTCTTTCATTTTGTAGAAGTAGTAACATTCCCTTATTGGTGAAATAAAATTTTGAAAAAATTTTCTATAGAAATAAAATTTTGAAAAAAATTTCTATATAAATAAAAACTTGACAAAATTTTCTATAGAAATAAAATTTTGAAAAAATTTTCTATTGAAATAAAATGTTGACAAAATTTTCTATAGGAATAAAATTTGACTAAATTTTCTATAGAAATAAGATTTTGACAAAATGTTCTATAGAAATAAAATTTTTACAATATTTTCTGTAAATTCAATATTTATTTCGTACTATAAAAGTGAGTACGTTCTTTCGTTTTGTAGAAGTTGTAACTTTCCCTTATCCTGAAATAAAATTTTCTATAGAAATAAAATTTTGAAAAAATATTGTATAGAAATAAAATTAGACTAAATTTTCTATAGATATACAATTTTGACAAAATTTTCTATAGAATTTAAATTTGACTAAATTTTCTATAGAAATAAAATTTTGACAAATTTTCTATGGAAATAAAATTTTGACAGAATTTTCTATAGAAATAAAATTTTGACAAAATTTTGTACAGAAATAAAATTTTGACAAAAATTTGTGTACAATTAAAATAAAAATGTGTAGAAATAAAATTTTGATAAAATTTTCTGTACAATTAAAATAAAATTTTGACAAAATTTTCTATAGAAATAAAATTGTGTCTCAATTTTCTATAGAAATAAAATTGTGACTCAATTTTCTATAGAAATAAAATTTTGACAAAATTTTCTGTACAATTAAAATAAAATTTTGACAAAATTTTCTGTCCAATTAAAATAAAATTTTTACAAAATTTTCTATGGAAATAAAATTGTGACTCAATTTTCTATAGAAATAAATTTTTGACAAAAATTTCTATGGAAATAAAATTTTGATAATATTTTCAATAGAAATAAAATTTGACAAAATGTTCTATATAAATTACATTTTTTGCCAAATATGCAATAGAACTAAAATTTTGACAAAATTTTCTTTAAATTCAATATTTATTTCGTACTATAAAAGTGAGTACGTTCTTTCGTTTTGTAGAAGTTGTAACTTTCCCTTATTGGTGAATTCAAATTTTGATAAAATATTCTATAGACATAAAATTTTGAAAAAAAATTTCTATAGAAATAAAAATTTGACAAAATTTTCTATAGAAATACAATTTTGAAAAAAATGCAATTCTGTTATTAAGGTGTAATGCGAATTCAGTGTTTTGGTTGTGAATTAAGAATTTCTTTGTGATATTTTGACAAATAAATAATGTTTACAATTTTATATGATTTTTAATGCATTCTAATGCGGGCTGGAACGTTTGACATCAAATATTTTCAAAAATTCGCAGTTTTTCTATAATGGATTTAGCATTTTCTACGGCGAAATTTAAATATTTTGTACCATTTTATTAATTCTTAATTCTTTAATTCTTAATTTGAAACAAAAAATTTAATTTCGCATCAAAAATATGAAAAAAATCGAGTTATAAAAAAATTGGCTAAAATGAACTTCCTATGCAGTTAAAATAAATAACATCTTTGGGAGGACATTTTTGGAAGTACTTTTAAAGTTATGCCTATAGAAGAACTACCAGATTTTTTTGCTGGGAACCTATAAACAATAAAATGTACACGCAAAGAAAAAAACGTTTGGAAAACGTGTACCGAAAACGTTTTTTGTTTGTTAGAGTTTTTGGAATTGCTTCGAAAATTTTAAACTTTTATCAACAAAAAATTCGTTTGTTACAAAATTTTTATTTTTTCAATAAAAAAAAGTTATTCTTGAAACAACAACACAGTCCATTTCGTTTATATCAAACACTGTTCTTTTCTGACTTTAGGTCTTTAATAAGACACATTTTACAGTTCAAAATTTAATATACTACAATGTAATGTTGAAAATTTTTTCGGAATCTTCCGAACATATCTGGAATATATGTAAAGAAAAACAAAAAAGCAGGGATCGAACCCACGACCCTTGGCATGCAAGTCGGACGTAGCAACCACTGCTCCACGGTGCCAAACTAAATGTTTGTTTCTGGTAAATAAACTTTGTTTATTCGGTTCGTGGGCGCCGCAAGCTATGCTATATAAATATAACATATGGATATTTATCTATTGATGGCCATAACAGGTACATAGCTCAGTGGTTAGTGTGTTGGCTTACAAAGTGCATGGTCCGCGGTTCGATTCTACGTCCAGGCGAAAGGTAAAAAAAAAAATTATAAAATCGTATAATTTCTTCTACATTGTTGGTATTACAGGAAAAGGTGTTAAGAACTAAAAAACCTCGTGGATGTGAGAAAGATGTGAGGGAAAATGCAATTAGCAAGAAAACAATGTTTTTTTTTTGAGTTTGTCTTTATGAAACTGTTTTCACATCCTGGAAAAGAATAAACGTTTATCTCAAAAAGTATATACTTTTCTTCCAAATACGCTTCCTTACAGCGAAAAGCAAATGAGAAACGAACTTTGTTTGTCTAAAATTTCGTTTGGGAGGAAAGAATTATTTTTTTTGCGTGTACTGTGGCTGGAATAAATGCCGTTATTTATAAATGATAGCAGCCTATAGTTGGTTGCAATACATATCAGTCACACTGTAAATATATTCATGACATAATTCTAGGAATTGTTTTAGGCTATTGATTAAAAGATTCCATAGTGCTACACTCGTTCTCCTTTCCTGAAATAATCTCACAATTGCTATGCCCAATGCTGTTTTTAGATACAGGATACATTGGCCCATTTTGTTAAATCTCAGTACTTAGTGTCATCTACACTCCTCTCTGTGTTCCACCAACATACTCTATGTAACCATTCGATGTCTGCGTGAGTGTGAGGGTATGTGAGCATAATTGTTTTGTGACATTTGTTTTTGTCGTCGTTGGGAAAATCCCCTCTTTTAAGCAAGCATTGCACTCTATGTTTAATTGTCCTCGTCGCCGTTGACGATTTTAGATACCACGACTATTTCCGCTTGCATACAGCATGCTGGTATACTGGCATGGTGATGATGGCATTTGGTCCTGACGGTATGTGAATAAGTAAATAGTACCAGCGTATGAGCGTATGAGTGAATTGGTAGCAATGAAATTTTATTATTTGATTTTCTTGATCGAGGCCTTTTAGAAAGGCAATGTAAGGTAAGATAAGGGAAGGCGATTGTTTGACGGTAGCTCAGACAATCGCTCAGGGTGCTATGTGCTGTTATGATACCAATCATTCCGCAATTCCTCTCTATTCATCGACATCAAAATTTCGCAGTTCCTACGTTTCTTTTCGTCCCATATCAACTTGGTTTGCTCGCAACCATCCGAAGAGACCCAGCGTCTTCGCCATAGTTCATCATATTTGACCTCTATCCTGTAATGATAAGAAGATAGTGGACGAAAAACGTCCGCTAGGACATTATTCGTTCCACGAGCGCCCTCCTTAGGCAGCACATCCGCTTCCTTGTTTCCTGTTATCCCATAGTGCCCAGGTACCCAACAAAGAGTTATATTATGCTGTTCAGTGAGAACCTTAAGTTCTCTACAATAGCGGCTGACTACCTTAGACCTTATGTCAGTACTGCACAATGTTTTTATAGCTGCCTGACTGTCGATGAAGAATCTGATATCGTTTCTGAATAACGGCCTCATCAAGAGCGACTCCGCAGCTTTTTTTCGGCTAAATTTAAATAATTTGTACCATTTTATTAATTCTTAATATGTTTTTAACCTATTTGAAACAAAAACAACTACCCACTAGAAAAAGCGTCGCCAAAAAAGTAATGAAAATGTTCTTTTTGGATCCGGAAGTGGTGCGAAATTGACGCAGAAGCGATGAATTTAACATGGGCTTGTCATAGGACGGAAGTCCTCCATTTCAACAGCCGTTGCACTGAATTTGCATTAGTTCTTTAGGTGTGATCCGAAGTACTAACGAAGCTTCATGAAAATGGGGGTAGAAGTACGAAAAAAATCAAGTTAATAAAAATTGAATTAAAAGAAATTCCTGGTTAGTTAAACTAAAAAACATCATTGGGAGAGCATCTTCTGGAAGTGCTTTTAAAGTTGTGCTTTTGGAAGAACTTCCAAATTTTTTTGCTGGGTATATGCGACCGTAAGTTCGTCCAGGCCGAATCTTATGTACCATCCACCATGTATTGCGTAGAAACTTCTAATAAAGACTGTCATAAAACATCGAATTACTTGGGTTGTGGTAATATCTCCGATAGCAAGGTATCTTAAGTCCATACGTGGTATATATTAGAACATAAAAACAGATTAAATACGTATATACTTCAATTCTTGACCGGTATATATAGGGAAGTCTAGAAGTACCCAGCAAAAAAAGAGCTTCCCAAAAAGTAGTTTGGATCCCCAATCTGTGATCCGGAAGTAGTGCAAACTTGGATCATCTCCAATGAATTTTACATGGGCTTGTCATAGGACGGAAGTACTCCCTTTTTGGATCCTTTGCATTGCTTTAGAAGTTGTGCCCTGGAAGTTAATTTGAATGAAGAAATTTAAAAAGCGAAAAAAAATTTTTTTTCATCCAATTTCACTTTTGTTTCATTCATATATTTTATTACACAATTATTTTCCTATTATCTAATTTTTACAATTTGAAAAACTTTTTCGCTCCGACCAGGGGTTGAACCTGGGTTGCTGGCACCATAACAGAACGTCTTAGCACACTCAGCCACAAACGCCATTGAACATAAAGCGTCGAAAGGTCAATTCAAATTTTTGTGATATGGACGTAAAACGACACCATGGAATAACATTATAATTGCTTCTCGAGATGTTCTTTATTAGTATGAACGAAAAAATATTAAACGCAGGTTCAAATCTCACCAGCGGCAATTTTTTTATCAAATATTTTCTAAAAATAATTTTTTTTATGTCATGCATCGTTGTTATTTTTTATTTTCGGCATATATTTTCGTATAAATATATTTTTTCCATTAAAAATCAACAAAAAAATTAAAAATTCTCGTAATTTGCAAAACCTTCTCAAAAGAACTTCCATGGAAGCGAAAAAGTCAAACGGCACAGGTTCAAATCCCAGCGGGGATGAAATTTATTTTTTTTATTATTTATTTTTACTTTTTTATTAATTTCTATTTTTTTGTTGTTTTTTTTATTAGTTTTCTATTTTTTTTTTGTAAAATTTAATTCTACAAAATTTGCACTTAAAATAGCCTGATTGCGTTCTTTCTAATACTTGTCCACAAGGACTGCATTGGAAGTAGAAAAAAATCATTGGGGGATCCCAAGATGCGCTTTAGGAGAAATGTTTGTGCACTTGTCCAAAAGGACTGCATCGGAAGTGGAAAAAAATTATTGGGGGATCCCAAGATGCGCTTTAGAAGAAATGTTTTTGGACTTGTCCAAAAGGACTGCATCGGAAGTTGAAAAAACTCGATGGGGGATTCTGGGATGGGCTTTTAAAGAAATGTTTGTGGAACAACTTCCAATTTTTTTTGCTGGGTAATTACAATCCGATCTGAACTTTTGCACGGTAATTAGAGAGCCAGAATTGAAATATGGGGTCGCTTTATATACTATACACTAATGAACCGATATGGATTAATTTTTGTGTGTGTGGGGATCGGTTTATCTGGGGGCTATATATAACTATAGACCGATTTGGACCAAGTTTGGCATGGTTGTTAGCATCCATATACTAACAACACGTGCCAAATTTCAACCGAATCGGATGTATTTTGCCCCTCCAAGAGGCTCCGGAGCTCAAATCTGGGGATCGGACTATATGGGAACTCTATATAATAATGGACCGATATGGATAATTTTTTGCATGGTTGTTAGAGACCATATACTAACACCATGTATCAAATTTCAAACGGATCGGATGAAATTTGCTCCTCCAAAAGGCTCCGGAGGTCAAATCTGGGGATCGGTTTTTATGGGGGCTATATATAATTACGGACCGATAAGGATAAATTTTTGCATGGTTATTAGAGAACATATACTAACACCATGTACCAAATTTCAACCGGATCGGATGAATTTGGCTTCTCCAATAGGCTCCGGAAGTCAAATCTGGGGATCGGACTATATGGGGACTCTATATAATTATGGACCGATATGGATAATTTTTCGCATGGTTGTTGGAGACCATAACATATATTAACACCATGTACCAAATTTCAACCGGATCGAACGATCCTCCAATAGGCTCCGGAGGTTCCTCCAATAGGCTCCGGAGGTTAAATCTGGGGACGGGTTTATATGGGGGCTATATATAATTATGGACGGATATGGATAAATTTTTGCATGGGTGTTAGAGACCATATACTAACACCATGTACCAAATTTCAACCGGATCGGTTGAATTTGGCTTCTTCAATAGGCTCCGGAAGTCAAATCTGGGGATCGGACTATATGGGGACTCTATATAATTATGGACCGATATGGATAATTTTTGGCATGGTTGTTGGAGACCATATACTAGCACCATGTACCAAATTTCAACCGGATCGGATGAATTTCGTTCCTCCAATAGGCTCCGGAGGTCAAATCTGGGGATCGGTTTTTATGGGGGCTATATATAATTACGGACCGATATGATCCAATTTTTGCTTGGTTGTTAGAGACCATATACTAACATTAAGTACCAAATTTCAACCGGATCGGTTGAAATTTGCTCTTCCAAGAGGCTCTGGAGGTCAAATCTGGGGATCGGTTTATATGGGGGGCTATACGTAAACATGGTCCGATATGACCCATTTGCAATTCCATCCGTCCTACGTCGTTTGGAAGTTAGCGTGATTTCCACAGACCGACGGACGGACGGACAACCGGAGAGACAGACATGCTTAGATCGACTCAGAATTTCACCACAACCCAGAATATATATACTTTATGGGGTCGTAGACCAATAGTGCTATGTGTTACAAACGGAATGACTAAGTTAATAGACCCCTATCTTTTGGTGGAGGGTATAAAAAGAGAAGTCTAAGTAAGCCTGAAATAACGGGCTGCCATTATAACTAACCAAACCTAACCTTGGTAGATTGGTAGGATTCTTGGCATTTTGGTAGATTTTTCAAAATATTCCCCACCATTTTTGGTAGAATTCTAACAACTTTGGCAACCGTGCTCATGGTGGCTCTCCAGCTGCCACCAGTTTCTTGTCCTAATCCACAAATATCATGGTTTATTCTACGATATGATATTATACTTTTTGGAGATAGACTTTTACTTTACGTTTGATCCAGTTGGAAAAGGCCTTTACAAATATATCGCCTTTTTACCTTCCATTGATATACTATACCAACTGGGTTAAGTTGTAAATATGTACGCGCGTGTGTGTATGTGTGCGTGTGTAAACTAAGCTGACTTCTTGCAATGGCTCAGAGTAAATGTGTCACAGTTTCATATGATACCGATGATTTCACATTTCCTTCCATTTATGTTCGTATTCCCTCAGCCATTGCCTCAGAAATATGGGCCAACTGAACAATTGAAGCCTGAATTTGAAAATAATCATGCCGCATTGTTATTGTGCGATACAGTACGTTGTGGCTGTTTTACTTTATGCCATCACATGTGAGAGGGGTGATACCATTCGGGTACCAATGGGTTCCTTCTATGTTACACTTCTCAAAAGTCTTATCAAATATGGGACATCTGCCTAAGTTTCGAGGTAGAAGATTAGTCACCATAAGAGTAGACATTTGAGAAATCTTCTTCTAAGCCCCTTTGATAACGTGACAAAATGTTGCAATTAGACAACGACAATGATGGCAATTTTGTATGGAAAAGTAGAGAAAGTCCTAATATCATCCTCTTAAGTATGATTTCAGTTAAAGGAGTTTGCCGGAAAGTTTACGTTAGCAGTCGTTTCCATAGAGGGAGAGGCAGAGAGAGAGATACGATAGATTGCATATTAGTTTTATATGTCTTTTGCAAGAGTAGTGATGCTATAAGGAGTGTTTGTTGATGGTGAATATTCTTTTATGCAAAAATTTTGTGATCCTGTGATATCGTGATTTATTGCATTTTCAATCATACAAAATATGAAACTGTATAAAATTGTGAAATCATTAAACTGATTCATCAAATAGCATATATATTTGAACCATATCATTAAAAAAAAATCAAGAAAATTAAAGTCTTAATGGAGTTTTAAAAATATTCTAATTGAAAAATTTAATTGATTCAAAAATTTTTTTAATTGAAACAAAAATCAATCATACAAATTAATAGTATCAATTAATTTTTCACTTAATTTTTTAATTGACTTTCAATTAATTTTTTAATTGGTACTATCATTATACCCTTCACCACTACTGTGGTACAGGGTATAATAAGTTTGTGCATTTGTATGTAACGCCAAGAAATAATAGTCATAGACCCATCTTTTAGTATACCGATCGGCTTAGAATTAAATTCTGAGTCGATTTAGCGATGTCCGTCTGTCTGTCCGTCCGTCTGTCTGTATATGTAATTTTGTGCACAAAGTACAGCTCGCATTTTAAGTCCGATCGTCCTCAAAGTTGGCATGGGGTCTTTCTTCGAGTCAAAGACAATCGCTATTGATTTTGGAAAAAATCGGTTCAGATTTAGATATAGCTGTCATATATATTTATCACCGATTTGATCATAATTCACGTATTTATGAACCGATCTTCTTCAAATTTCGTACATCTGAATGTTTTGTCGGTCGCGTAAAACATCAGCTAAATCGGTTCAGATTTAGATGTAGCTCCCATATATATCTTTCATCTGATTTGCACTTATATGGCTTCAAAAGCCAGAATTTTGCCCTGATTTGATTTAAAATTTCCACAAAGTGTATGTTTTATAATATGGTTAACTGTGACAAATTTGTTTGAACTCGGTTCAGATTTAGATATAGCTCCCATATATACCTTTCGTCCGATTTGCACTCATATGGCCTCAAAAGCCAGAATTTTACCCTGATTTGCTTCAAATTTAGCACAAGGAGTACGTTTAATAATATTGTTAACTGTGCCAAATTTGGTTAAAATCGGTTCAGATTTAGATATAGCTCCCATATATATCTTTCGTCCGATTTGCACTTATATGGCTTCAAAAGCCAGAATTTTGCCCTGATTTGATTCAAAATTTGCACAAAGTGTACGTTTAATAATATGGTTAACTGTGCCAAATTTGTTTGAACTCGGTTCAGATTTAGATATAGCTCCCATATATATATTTCGTCCGATTTGCACAAAAGCCAGAGTTGAAGCTTGATTTGCTTCAAATTTTGTATATATATGCCAGAGTTGAGTAGAATGTTTCACTTTTTGACCCATTTTCAATGGGAGTTCCCTTCAGTTGACTCGATAGTTTCCACAGAGAATATATTTAATATGCTTTTTGATCTAATTTGTTCAGATTTCGTAGTCATATTGCACACTGTAATACCACACTTTCCACAAAACGGTCAAGTTTTAAATAAACTAGGCCAAATAATATATCACAACCCACAATTGACCACATATAATGGCGAGATTTAACCGATATCCTGTAAAAGCGCCACTGTAGCAAAAATTTTAAATATTACTTAAATTTTGCTTTATCTCCAATACGTATTTTTCGCTCGATAAATCGTAAATATTATTTCGTACAATTACATTAAAATTGCTCTAGCTTTATATTTCCCATATTTTGTAACTAACATTGTGTTTCATCGCAGGGTGTTAGCCGATTTTAATTTTAATTCTAGAAAAAGCGAAAATTTGTCCATATCGTATCATAATTATAGATAGACTTGGAAGTTTTTTATTCCACACTGAAAAAATATTTACGTGACAATAAAGATTACACAACCTAAATTTTAGGATGTGAAATTTACAAAGTATTAAGGAAAAATTTCTTTAAAATAATGAAATTTTAATTAAAATAAAGTTTATAATCCTTGCTTCAAAAAAATTTTTTTTCATTAAATTTAGAACACAAATTTCGTAAATTTAGAACACAAACTTTAACGGAGGGACGCAATCCGTTAAAGTCGCATGTCTTTAAACTAAGGCTAATTTTATTTAAAGTAAAGAAACACCTTTTTGATTTAAAGCATTTGTCTTTAAATTAACTGAAATATTGAAACTTTAGATTTAAGATAAAATCGCTTCAAATATAGGCTAAGACTTATTTTGAGGATGTAGCGTTTTTGTTTTGTTTAGTTTTTTTTTTTGGAATTAAGAAAACATTTTTTACTTTGAAGTATCCATTATAATTTGGATTTTTGGACTGGCATTTGTTTGTACGTGAACACCTTTATTAATAAATAGCGAAAAGAGAATGAAAATTTGATAAATGAGATTTGTATCCTAATTTTAATTTTATTGGTCCTAGATTTAAAGCTAAGTAGGTCGCTAAAAAATTTCTTTATTTTAAAGAAGCCGCATCTTTGGCTCGGAATCAATACCAAAATCTTACAGGGAAGGTCAAAATCTTTGGATCCAAGTAAAAAAATTTTTTTAGTGCATACAATGAATGGACAAAATTAGAGACATCCGAGGAAAGGAAAACTTAAAAGCACCTTGTTTTTGGTCAAAACTAAGAAAAATTCGAAGTTTGGGTCCGACCGACAACTCCTTCTCATACCTCCCATACAAAGAGATCAAAAATATTAGACCCGAGATATCGACCAAGTGGTGAGCCAAATTTTGAGACCCTAGGTGGACCGAAACCCTATTGATAGGCCTCTAAAATTGGTTCCCCAGCGTTGGGAATTTTTTATTATACCCTCCACCATAGGATGGGGTTATATTAACTTTGTCATTCCGTTTGTAACACATCGAAATATTGCTCTAAGACCCCATAAAGTATATATATTCTGGGTCTGGTCCGTCTGTTGAAATCACGCTAACTTCCGAACGAAACAAGCTATCGACTTGAAACTTTGTACAAGTAGTTGTTATTGATGTAGGTCGGATGGTATTGAAAATGGGCCATATCGGTCCATATAAACGGACCCCCAAATTTGGCTTGCGAATCTCTCTAACAGAAGCAAATTTCATCCGATCCGGCTGAAATTTGGTACATGGTGTTAGTATATGGTCTCTAACACAGTTAACAATATTAGTTAACAATATTATTAAGAGGGAAGAAGCTGGTACCTTTTCGACACCAAAGTTTAACATCAGAGTGGCAGTTCTTTATTCACGCTGTGCGTCTCTGGAATGCCCTACCATCAACACTACAAACCATCAGCAACACCTATCAATTCAAAACAAAAATATATAACTACTTTTTAAATACTTAGAATTTTACTGTTACGTTTAATTTGTTTGTGATTATATAAATTGTATTAGTTTTACATATTATATACCTAATTTTGCTGAACCATATAACTTAATCAATATATATTCCTATGCTATAATTATAAGATTTATATCTTGTTGTATAGGAAATTCGCATAAATAAAATAAATAAATAAATAAATAAATAACAACCATGCAAAATTTGGTCTACATCGGTCCACTTTTACGTATAGCACCCATCTAAACGGACCCCCAAATTTGGCTTGCGAATCCTCTAAGATAAGCAAATTTCATCCGATCCGGCTGAAATTTGGTACATGGTGTTAGTATATGGTCTCTAACAACCGTGCAAAAATTGATCCACATCAGTCCATAATTATATATAGCCCCCATATAAACCGATCCCCCGATTTGGCTTGCTGAGCCTCTAAGAGAAGCAAATTTCATCCGATCCGGCTGAAATTTGGTACATGGTGTTAATATATGGTCTCTAATGACCATGCAAAAATTGGTCCACATCGGTCCATAATTATATATAGCCCCCATATAAACCGATCACCAGATTTGACCTCCGGAGCCTCTTGGAAGAGCAAAATTCATCCGATTCGGTTGAAATTTGGTACCTGAAGTTAGTGGTGTTAATATATGGCCTCAAACACCCATGCAGAAATTGATCGAAATCGGTCCATAATTATATATAGGCCCTATATAAACGGATCCCCAGATTTGACCTCCGGAGCCTCTTGGAAGAGCAAAATTCATCCGATTTGGTATCCAACAACAATGCAGAAATTGCTTCATATCAGTCCATTTTTCTATGTAGTCCCCATATAAACCGATCCCCAGATTTGACCTCCGGTGCCTCTTGGAGGAGCAAATTTGATCCGTGTCAGTTGAAATTTGGTACGTGGTTGTAGTATATGATATTTAACAATTATGCCAAAAGTGGCCCATATCAGTTCATATTCATATATAGCCCATATAAACCGATCCCCAGATTTGGTTTTGGAGCCTCTTGGAGGAGCAAATTGCATACGAGTCACTTGAAATTTGATACATTGTGCTAGTATATGGCCGTTAACAACCATGCCTAACTAGGTCCATATCGGTCTATAGTTATATATAGCCATCAGATAAATCGATCCTCAATCACACAAAAATTGGTCCATATCAAGTTCATAATTGTATATAGCCCCCATATAAGCGACCCCCATATTTCAATTCTGGCTCTCTACGTATTGTCTAATACATACCACGTATGGACTAACTCACAATTTATAAAACGATGTTAAGAAGTTTTAAGATACCACAACCCAAGTAATTCGATTGTCGATGATAGTCTTTCGTAGAAGTTTCTACGCAATCCATGGTGGAGGGTACATAAGATTCGGCCTGGCCGAACTTACGGCCGTATATACTTGTTTAGAATCTTAACTCGTTTTTTAAACAAACACAAAAATTTTGCAGCAACGAAAGTACTTCTCAAGACGATGTATAACACATATCGGAAAATTATTAATTACTATATGCCTAATTACTGTGGAATTAAATCTGGTCTGATCTTAAGAAAAGCTAAGATCTTATGTCTGAGATATCTAATATCTATGGGATTATAACCACGGAAGCCACTCGAGCCAAAAACAATCTACCAAAAAATTTTACCAAACAAAAATAAGATCTTATTTTTCACAAAATATTATTTCTATAGAAAACTTTGTCAACATTTTATTTCTATAGAAAATTTTGTCAAAATTTTATTTCTATAGAAAATTTTGTTAAAATTTCTATAGAAAATTTTGTTAAAATTTCTATAGAAAATTTTGTTAAATTTCTATAGAAAATTTTGTCAAAATTTTATTTTTATAGAAAATTTTGTTAAAATTTCTATAGAAAATTTTGTCAAAATTTTATTTCTATAGAAAATTTTGCCAAAGTTTTATTTCTATAGAAAATTTTGCCAAAATTTTATTTCTATAGAAAATTTTGTCAAATGTTTATTTCTATAGAAAATTCCTCAACATTTTATTTATTTAGAAAATGTTTGCCAAAAATTTATTTCTATAGAAAATTTTGCCAAAATTTTATTTGTAAAGGAAATATTGTCAAAATTTTATGTCTACAGAAAATTTTGACAACATTTTATTTATTATATTTTGGTACACGCTATTTGCACAATATTCAGGACAAATTTCTTTAAATCGTGCAGATTTGCATTCCTGCCTTACGTAAGGTTGGTCATAATATTGTTTAAATTGTGTTTCCCAAAAATTAGGGTGCAGGATCTATCAGATTATGCCAAAAAGTTTTTCAGTGTGGCCATAAATCGATATTTGGAGTAAGCCTGTTGTTTTGAAGAAAACATTGCAAAAATAGTACTTACAAGATAGATAGGGTAAAGTGATCTAGGTTCATTTTTGCATTTCTAATGGCATAATTCTAATAATTTGCAATGGCTTAATTCATAAGGAACTTGGCATGAATTAAAATCACCATACCTTTCCCCGCTTCGAATATTACTCCAAAATGTTTTTTTAAGATGATGTCGCTATTTATAAGGAGTTCCCATCATCGTTAACCAACACTAAGAACGTCACTGACACACACGCACACTCATACACATTTACCACTACTGTGCTAGTCTCAAATTTAGAACAATATTTAGTTATCCTCCCGGCAAATGGGAGCTAAAATAGATACCACATTGTTGGAAGTTCAGACATTTATGTGAAAGAATGAACATAACTGACCTCTTTGGGATGTTGGCGGTTGTGTTGGTTATGGCATGACATCGTTCACATCACGCATACATACAACATGCGAAGACATGCATCACATAAATATGGAATGTCAGCCGACGAGAACTAAGACAAGAATATTTTCCATTCTCGCCTGGGTTTATGGGTGAGTTGACGCCATCGTGTCGCGTAACATCTTCAAGTCGTCGTCACATTTCACAAATGTTTCCGTATTATTGCGTGAATATGTAAATGTGATAGTATGTAATAGGGAATATGTGTGTGTGTGTATGCGTGCGAATATGCTAATATAGCCTTAAAAAGGCCTTCAAATGTGGTAATCGGAATTTTGTTTAATAAATTGTTTTTGATAGATTTTCGATTATCTCCTAAACAGGGTGGCTTATATGTTTTGCAACCAACTTCAGGTTTTTATAATTTCTACACTAATCATCTGACAGCTTGCAAATTTATTCCAGTGACATTGTAATCTATAGCATTCCGAAATAAAGTTATTGATTGCGGTAGTCAAGCGTGGTAGGGTGATTGGCTTATATTAGCTATAACTAGCTAACGTTAAAGCCCTCCAGCATTTAAATTTCAATAAATCATTTGTTTCTCCATTGCTCGCAGTGTTTTGTCAACATTTTATTTCTAAATTTTGTCAAATTTTGTTTCTCTAAAAAATTTTGTCAACATTTTTTTTCCATTGAAAACATGAAAAACTTTTTGTTTATAGAAAATTTTATCCAAATTTTATTTCTATAGAAAATTTTATCCAAATTTTATTTCTATAGAAAATTTTATCAAAATTTTATTTCTACAAACAATTTTGTCAAAAAAATTTCATTTCTATAGAAGAATTTATTTCTAACAAAAGCTTTGTCCAAATTTAATTTCTATAGATAATTTTGACCAAATTTAATTTCTATAGAAGATCTTGTAAAAATGTTGTTTCTATAGAAATAAATTTTTTTAATTATTTCTATAGAAATAGAAGGGTCATACATTTCTATCAAAACTGGCATTTGTTTTTGGGCTCATTTTTTCCATAGAAACAAAACTAGAACAAAATTTTCTATAAAAATAAAAATTTGAAAACATTTTCTATAGGAATAGAAATTTTGTCCAAATTTCAGTTTTTTAAAAATTTTGTCAAAATTGTATTTCTATAGAAAATTTTGTCAAATTTTTATTTCTATAGAGAATGTTTTTAAAAATTGTAGTCCTAGAAAAATAAAATTTGGACAAAATTTCTATTTCTAAAGGAAAGTTTGTCAAAATTTTACTTTTATAGAAAATTTTGTCAACATTTTCATAGAAAATTTTGTCAAAATTTTATTTCTATAGAAAATTTTATCAACATTTTGTTTCTATAAAAAAATTTATCAACATTTTGTTTATAGAGACAAAGTTTTACAAAATTTTCTATAGAAATAAAATTTGGACAAAATTTTCTATGAAAATAAAATGTTGACAAAATTTTCTATAGAAGGAAAATTTTGACAAAATTTCCTTCAGAAATAAAATTTGAAGAAAATTTTTTATAAAAATAAAATTTTGACCAAATTTTCTATAGAAATAGAAATTTTGTCCAAATTTTATTTTTATAGAAAATTTTGTCAAAATTTTATTTCTATAAAAATTTTGTCACAATTTTACTTCTTTGGAAAATTTTGTCAAAATTTTATTTCTAAAGAAAAATTTGTCAAAATTTTATTTCTATAGAAAATTTTGTCAAAGTACATTTTTTCCAAATAAACCAAATAAAATTTGGACAAAAGTTTCTATAAAAATAAAATTTGGACAAAATTTCTATTTCTAAAGGAAAGTTTGTCAAAATGTTACTTTTATAGAAAATTTTGTCAATATTTTATTTTCATAGAAAATTTTGTCAAAATTTTATTTCTATAGAAAATTTTATCAACATTTTGTTTCTATAAAAAATTTTATCAACATTTTGTTTATAAAGGCAAAATTTGACAAAATTTTCTATAGAACTAAAATTTGGACAAAATTTTCTATGAAAATAAAATGTTGATAAAATTTTCTATAGAAGTAAAATTTTGACAAAATTTCCTTTAGAAATAAAAATTTTGTCCAAATTTTATTTTTATATAAAATTTTGTCCAAATTTTATTTGGTTTATTTGGAAAAAATTTATTTTGATATATTTTTCTATAAAAATAAAATTTTCACCAAATTTTCTATAGAAATAGAAATTTTGTCCAAATTTTATTTCTATAGAAAATTTTGTCAAAATAAAATTTTTCCAAAATATTCTATAGAAATTAAATTTGGTCAAATTATCTATAGAAATTAAATTTGGACAAAGTTTTCGTTAGAAATAAATTTTTCTACAGAATTAAAATTTTTTGACAAAAGTTTTTATAGGAACAAAATATTGATAAAATTTTCTATAGAAATAAAATTAAAAAAAATATGAAGAAAGTTTTGAAAAATATTACATTTTGTATTTTTGCATCCAAATTCAATAATGTTGTCTTCCAAAAAAAAAATATGTTATTATGTGACCATATAATATGTTTGGAAGCATTTTGCACCCAGAAAAATTATATGCTTAAAAAAAATTCTCTCAAACAATATTGTGCTCAAAATTTTATTTATTTATTTATATATTTACAATCATAATGAATTATGAAAATAAACAGGTAATATAGGTGCTAACAACATAGGTTTTCGACCTGAATGCTCAAAATTTTGTTTCTGCCCAATTGTATATTCCCCGACATCTTTCTCACTTCCACGAGATTTTTTAGTTCTTAGCACCTTTTTCTGTAATACAAACATTGTAGAAGAAATTATTCAATTTTATGATTTTTTTTATTTTAATTTTACCTTTTGCCGGACGGGGATTCGAACAGCGGACCACACAGTTTGTAAGGATCAAAGAAGTAGCTGATCAATTGCCCAAGGAAAAATAAAATGTTAATTTTGTAATAACAAGCAACAACCACCAACTTAATTCAATATCGCTCCCTGTTAAATAGCGCTCCAAGCTACTAAACACATATATGTTTATAGGCTATTTCTAAATTAATATATGTTTGCATCCAAGCATATTATATTTACAATCATTTTATGTCCCAAACATAATATGTTCTAACATATTAACATATATGTCCCAAACATGTTATGCTAGTTTATGAACATTATATGCTTGCACTCAAAAATATTATGTTTAAAAATTTGTGTTCCAAACATATAATGTTTATAGCCAAACATATGAAAAACAGTCTTTTTCATCCGTGTATGGGCCGATATTAATTAATTTTTGCACGGTTATTAAGGAGCATATACTAATACCACGAATCAAATTACAACCGTATCGGATGAAATTTGCACCTCCTGGAAGCACCGGAAATCACATCCGGGGATATGTTTATTTGGGGCTTCATTATCTGAGGTGCCATAGATCATTAATAATCGAGTTTATGGTTTTTAGAAAATTACAAATGTAACAAGTATATAACAAACAGTAGTAAGTTCGGCCGGGCCGAATCTTAAATACCCACCACCATGAATCAAATATAATAGTTTCCTTTGAAAATTTCAGGGGGGTTTGATGACAGATATTTTCCCAAGCAGATCAGTTCAACCAGTACGCTTCCAACAGATAAATGAAAAGATTTTACATATGAAGACTAGATCAGATTCTGAATTTATAAGAACCATTTTTTGTTTGAGTTTGAGAGGAATCATAAACATCTCTTGTAAGTGTGCATTAAAATGATGAAATAACGCCTTGATTTGAAATCTATAATCTGTGGATTTTCATCCCAATTATTTAACTACGAGAAGTAAAATCTGGAAATTTCGCCTTCAGTTACAAGCAATTTTCATGATCAGTGCGCCTTCTATACCCTCAATAAGTGAAATCGGTCTATATGGAGGCCTTACCAAATGGACCGATAAAACTAAATCATATACACTTTGTTACGGGTCTAAAATGCCAGTATATATTCAATTTGGATAAAAATCGGATAAAAACTACAATTTCTAGAAACCCTAGGAGTTAAATCGGGAGTTCGGTGTAATGGAGGCTATACCAAAGCATTGAAAGATACACACAGTATTCAGCACATTTATTTGTAGTTCTAGAATCTAGACCCGAAATCGGAGGGCCGGTTTATAAGATTTCCAACTTAAGGCAATTTGGATAAAAACTATGGATTCTAGAAGCCCAAGAAGTAAAATCGGGAAATCAGTCTATATGAGGGCTATATCAAAACATGGACCGATAATCACCATTTTGGGCACATCTCTTTATTTTCCTAGAATATGTTACCTCTACATTTCCAATTTCAGGCAAATTGGATAAAAACTACGGTTTCTAGAAGCCCAAGAAGTAAAATCTGGTGATCCCGATAATCACCATTTTCGGCACATCTCTTTATTTCCTTAGAATACCTCTAGATTTCCAATTTCAGGCAAATTGGGTAAAAACTACGGATTCTAGAAGCTCAAGAAGAAAAATCGGGAGATCGGTCTATATGGGGGCTATATCAAAACATGAACCGGTACTCACCATTTTCGACACACCTCCTTAAGGTCCTAGAATACCTCTAGATTTCCAATTTGAGGCAAATTGGGTAAAAATTACGGATTGTAGGTTAGGTTAGGTTAGGTTAAAGTGGCAGCCCGATTAAATTTCAGGCTCACTTAGACTATTCAGTCCAGTGTGATACCACATTTAACTAAAAGTACCTATTACATATGGGCACTTCTAGTCTTAACCACTGAACCTTCTCTATTATTTACTTTTGTGGAACCAACCAGATTGCTCCAAAAACATTAACAAACTGCTTAAGTTAACGTTTTCCAGGTCAGCCAGTAATCTAAAGCTATATGCTCCTAAAATTCGCCTACGCCTTACACAAAAAGCAGGACACTCACACAAGAGGTGTTTAATTGATTCCTTTTCCTCCACGTCATGACAGCTTATACAATAGTCATTATGCTTCGCACCTATAGTTTTTGCAGATTCGCCTATCAGGCAGCGACCCGTTATAGCAGATATTAGGAGTGCTATCTGACGCCTTGAGAACACTAGCATATCTAGTGTGCGGTTTACGGATTGTAGAAGACCAAGAAATAAAATCGGGAGATCGGTCTATATGGTGGCTATATTAAAACATGGACCGGTACTCACCATTTTCGGCACACGTCTGTAGGGTCCTAGAGTACCTCTAGATTTCAAATTTCAGGTAAATAGGATTAAAACTACGGATTCTAGAAGTCCAAGAAGTAAAATCGGGAGATCGGTCTATATGGGGGCTATATCAAAACATGGACCGATACACCACATTTTCGGCACACCTCTTTATGGTCCTAGAATACCTCTAGATTTCCAATTTCAGGCAAATCGGATAGAAAATACACTTTCTAGACGCCCAAGAAGCAAAATCGGGAAATAGGTCCATATGGGGGCTATACCAAAACATGGACCGATAGGCACCATTTTCGGTACACTTTTTGTTGGTCCTAAAATACCTTTAGATTTCTAATTTCAGGCAAATTATGATAAAAACTACCGTTTTTATAAGCCCAAGACCCCAAATCGGGATATCGGTTTATATGGGGACTATATCAAAACTTGGACCGATATAGCCCATCTTCGAACTTGACCTGCCTGCAATCAAAAGACAAATCTGTGCCAAATTTCAGTACGATAACGCCATTATTGAAGGCTGTAGCGTGATTACAACAGCCAGACCGACGGACTTGCTTATATCGTCTTAGTATTTCTCCCTGATCAAGAATATATATACTTTATATAGTCGGAAATCGATATTTCGATGTGTTACAAACGGAATGACAAACTTATTATACCCCCGTCACCATTCTATGGTGTTGGGTATAAAAAGGCCCCTTATCCTGGCCCATCGAAAACCCTATGTCTAACGAAAACATGACCTATTTCCATTCCTTCTACTCTTCATAGTTTGCCCTTTGGTTAGGATTTTCCGATTGTAAGACAGATATCTTTGAAATGCCCATTTCTTGGGTACAAATGCGGCTGTGAAGATATAATCGCTGATATGACATAACATATGAGATCATTAACCCTTTCTGAAGGATGTTTGGGAGTATATTTGGGTATCAGCTAAAATATGAGTGAATGTGCGGTCTTCTTGTAAATGATATCTGAAGACAATAGTTGACAAGGTTGATGCAATATTGGTATCTAAATGTGGAGACATGTGGCCATCCAAAATGAAGTTAATGTTTCACATCATTTATAACTGAGGCGATATCTTATGACATTAGGAAAACAGGTCGTACTGGAGGGTAAGTTTATTTGTTCCATTAGTGTAATGAGGTGCTTTGTTCTATTTTGCCTGATTAGGAAGTATAGAAAAGGCTGAGGTGAGCTTGATTTAAATGGTGTTTGTAGGGAACTCTATGTGTATATTCGGAAAGTTTGGAAAACGGGTGTAGATAAGGTTAGGTTATGACGATTTCGATTGGAAAAAAGGTGCAACATCCTTGAAATTGATTGCAAAATATGAAGAATGTTGACATAGATTTTGGAATCTGTAACCCTCACAATATTATGAATTAACAATAACAGGTTGGCTGATAAGTCCCCGGTCTGATACATAGATGGCGTCGCTAGTATTAAATGCATATTATTTTTACATAGTACCAACCTTCAAATGATTCGTGTCAAAATTTGACGTCTGTAAGTCAATTAGTTTGTGTGTGTTGCTTTTGTGAAGCAACTTTTGTTATTGTGAAAAAAAAAAAATGAAAAAAAAAGGAATTTCGTGTTTTGATAAAATACTGTTTTCTGAAGGGGAAAAATACGGAGGAAGCAAAAACTTGGCTTAATAATGAGTTTCCGGACTTTTCCCCAGGGAAATCAACAATAATTGATTGGTATGCAAAATTCAAGGATGGTGAAATGAGCACGGAGGACGGTGAACGCAGTGGACGCCCGAAAGAGGTGGTTACCGACGAAAACATCAAAAAATCCACAAAATGATTTTGAATGACCGTAAAATGAAGTTGATCGAGATAGCAGAGGCCTTAAAGATATCAAAGGAACGTGTTGGTCACATCATTCATCAATATTTGGATATGCGGAAGCTCTGTGCAAAATGGGTGCCGCGCGAGCTCACTTTTGACCAAAAACAACAACGTGTTGATGATTCTGAGTGGGGTTTGCAGCTGTTAACTCGTAATACACCCGAGTTTTTCCGTCAATATGTGACAATGGATGAAACGTGGCTCCATCACTACACTCCTGAGTCCAATCGACAGTCGGCTGAGTGGACAGCGACCGGTGAACCGTCTCCTTCAATTACAGAAATGATAGTATCAATTAAAAAATTATTTTATCCAATTAAAAATTAATTGATTCTATTAATTTTTGTGATTGATTTCTGTTTCAACATAGACTCCACATGGACTTATCTAACATAGACTCCACACTGAAAAAAAGCATGCCCGGTTCCAAAGATTTTGTCTTTACTTTAAAAAATTTGGTATTGATTCCGAGCCAAAGAAGCGGAGAATACAAGTAAGGATACTTTTGAGACACAATTCTCTTTTAAATTTGGGTTTTGTGTACTTGCTTCTAGGAAGCAGATTTTAATTTTTCGCTTTCTCATCTTTTTTTTTCGTATGCTATCAAAGTCCTTTTAAAACGAGTTAACGACAACTTGTTTTTTTCAAATTAAGACTCGACTTCCAGTAGAAATTATGCTATGTTTCAATTAAAAACCATCTTTAAAATAAAGTTTTGAAAAACATGTCCTATATATGAACGATTTTTTGCTTTGTAATCAAGATGCAAAAAGACAACAAATTTAAAGACAATTTCATTAAATTTAAAGAATTTTTCTGAATTATTAACGTCAAGTTGACCTTAGTCCAAATTAAATTTTAATTGAGTTTTAAAAAAAGTTCAGTTAAAAATTTAATTGATACAACATTTTTTTGAAGGGTTATTAGAAGACATATACTAGCATTATGTACCAAATTTCAACCGTATCGGATGAAATTTGCTCCTCCAAGAAGCTCCGAAAGTCAAATCTGGGGATCGGTTTATATGGGGGCTATATATAATTATGGACCGATATGGACCAATTTTGCATAGGAGTTAGATGCCAAATACTAGCGTACCAAATTTCAATCTAAGCTGATGAAATTTTCTCCTCCCAGAGGCTCCGAAAGCAAGGTCTGGGAATCGGTTTATATACACTGAAAAAATATTTACGTGCTATTAAAGATTACGCAACCTAAATTTGAGGATGCCAAATTTACAAAGAATTAAGGACAAATTTCTTTAAAATAAAGAAATTTTAATTAAAATAAAGTTTAGAATCTTTGCTTCAACATTTTTTTTTTCATTAAATTTAGGACACAAATTTTGTAAATTTGCGTCCCTCCTTTAAAGTCGCATGTTTTTGAACTAAGGCAAATTTTCTTTAAGGTAAAGAAATACAGTTTTGATTTAAAGAAATCGTCCTTAAATTAACTGAAATATTGAATCTTTAGATTTAATATAAAAACGCTTCAAATATAGGCTAAGAAGATTTGGTATCTTTGGTTTAAACTATTTTTGGAATTAAGAAAACATTTTTTACTTTGAAGTATTCGTTATAATTTGCAGTTTTAAACTGTCAGTGTTTTGTACATGAATAGCCTTCGAATACCGCGAAAAGAAAATGAAAATTCGATAAATGAGATCTGTATCCTAATTTTAATTTTATTGATCCTATATTTAAAACCGGATAAGTCACTAAAAAATGTCTTTATTTTAAAGAATCAATACCAAAACCCCCATTGGAAGGTCAAAATCTTTGGATCCGAGTAAACGTTTTTTTGAGTGTAGGGGTTATATATATAATTATGAACCGATATGCACCAATTTTTGCTTGGGTGTCAGAGGCCATATTTTAATACCACGTACCAAATTTTAACCGGATCGGATGAAATATTTTAATACCACGTACCAAATTTCAGCCGAATCGGATGAAATTTACTTCTCTAAGGGGCTCCGCAAGCCAAACCTGGGGGCGGTTTATATGGAGGCTATACATAACTAGAAGTGGTCTGATACAGCCCATTTGCAATACCATCCGACCTACATCAATTACAACTACTGGTGCCAAGTTTCAAGTCGATAGCTTGTTGTGTTCGGATGTTAACTTAAATCTCAATCGACGTTTGCAAACTCACCAATGAAGATTTCAATGACACCCAGGGAAATAGGTTTAACAGCGGGAATTTTGCGTACTCACCTACGCTCAATTCGTAGTTATCCGTATGGCTATCTGTATAATATCTATAATTGTAGATGGAAAGTTTCCCCTGAATGACACATCTCTACGTATGACATCAATTTTTCTAAGAACGCCAAAAGTTTGTTTATAGCAACATTCCAAAGAAGAGGTGATAGAACTTCTCCTTGGAGAGTGCCTCGTTTGTGACTGAAATACATCTCTTCGTGTTTGTCTAACAGCCTTAGTATGCTTTGATCAACATTCAGAGCTGTCAATCCCTTTAATATCGGACCTTCGATGTCTAGAAATACCACAATTGTGTATTAATTACAGAGAGTGAGTTTAAATAAAGCAGATTAGCACATGTAATACGGTCTCAGCAGACCTGTCCTTCGAGTAACCATGTTGTCGTTTCGAGAGCAATCTTGAATCGATGATAGTTCTAATATAAATATCTTTCAGCCTCTCCAGAGTCTTGGAAAGGATTGTGAATAAGCTGATTGGTCGGAAAACCTAGGTACTCGAGTGAAAGGATTTCCCCGCTTTGGGAATGAAAACGAATTCTCTTTTACAACTAATTATTTGGCCAATATGTCTCAAGGCAATAGATGCAACATGACATTAAGGGAATGTGTTTCTGTCTTTGTTCGTTGAAGCTTTTTATACCCTCCACCATAGGATGGGGGTATATTAACTTTGTCATTCCGTTTGTAACACATCGAAATATTGATCTAAGACCCCATAAAGTATATATATTCTGGGTCGTGTTGAAATTCTGAGTCGATCTGAGCATGTCCGTCCGTCCGTCCGTCTGTTGAAATCACGCTAACTTCCGAACGAAACAAGCTATCGACTTGACACTTTGCACAAGTAGTTGCTATTGATGTAGGTCGGATGGTATTGCAAATGGGCCATATCGGTCCACTTTTACGTATAACAATTATGCCAAAAGTGGTCCATATCAGTCAATAATCATATATAGCCCCCATATAAACCGATCCCGAGATTTGGTTTTGGAGCCTCTTGGAGGAGCAAATTTCATACGAGTCAGTTGAAATTTGGTACATTGTGCTAGTATATGGCCGTTAACAACCATGCCTAACTAGGTCCATATCGGTCTATAGTTATATATAGCCATCAGATAAATCGATCCCCAATCACACAAAAATTGGTCCATATCAAGTTCATAATTGTATATAGCCCCAATATAAGCGACCCCCATATTTCAATTCTGGCTCTCTACGTATTGTCTAATACATACCACGTATGGACTAACTCACAATTTAGAAAAGGATGTTAAGAAGTTTTAAGATACCACAACCAAAGTAATTCGATTGTCGATGACAGTCTTTCGTAGAAGCTTCTACGCAATCTATGGTGGAGGGCAGGGCTGTGGTGCCGGAGTCGGAGTCTTGGAGTCGGAGTCTTGGAGTCGGAGTCTTGGAGTCGGAGTCTGAAGATTTTGCTGGAGTCGGAGTTGTAAAAATTTTGCTCGACTCCGACTCCGGCTAAACCATATTTTTTAAAACACTTCACATTTTTGTAACTGAGCAAGTTTTTACGCAAATTAGTTTCCATTGCGTTATTTATTCGATCAATGTACAGCATGATTGTAAATCAAAATCAACTTCCAATTACGGCTATGTTTTTATGTTTCCTAGAATGTTAGAACAGCAGATGGGCTGGATCGACTCATTTTAATGCTCATATCAATTTATATGAAATATTTCGAACAATCGAAAGTATTTTTTTTTTAAATTTTATTTTAAGGCCATATACATATGTGGAATATTGATAGAAAATGGTTTCAAAGTTGTTTTTTATAGCAAATTTTGTCAAAATGTTATTTCTATCAAAAATTTTATTTCTATAGCAAATTTTGTCAAAATTTTATTTCTATAAAACATTTATTCAAAATTTTATTACTACACACTGAAAAAACAGTGAACCCACCAGGAAGAAAACTTTTGATTAATTTTAGAAAATTTTGAATAGTTTTAGAAATTTTTAACTAAACAGTATTACAAGCGATGGCATCACGCCGATATCACAAAAATAAGTAAATATTTTTCGACAAATTCAAGAAAATTTATTAGACATAAATAATTTTTTTCACTTTTTAAAGAAAATTTTGCAGTTTGAAGGAAAAAATTGGAGTTCAAAATTGCAAGAATGTCTTTAGTGACATACGAAGTTCATGATGGACGCTGTTGTAGTAAAATTTACAAATTTAAAGAAATAATGAACTATTTTGTGAGAAGTACGAATTTAGTAAAACTTTTTACTTCATTTGTGTATAATTTTTTCCCGCCTTTTAGTTCATTTAACTAACGCACGCAAACAATTATTAGAGTAAATGAAACTTTCTCCAAATATAATAATTTCATGAACTCAAATATAGTTAAATTGGCTTTAGTGAAATAGTGAGTTCACTTTTTTTTGAGTGCAGAAATATTTTTTTCTATAGAAAATTTAGTCAAAATTTTATTTCTATGGAAAATTGAGTCAAACTTTTGTTTCTATAGAATGTTTTGCAAATTTTTTTTCTATAGAAAATTTTGCAAAATGTTGTTTGTTACACAAAAAATTTTTCAAAATTTTATTTGTATTCATAATTTTATCTTTATTTAAGTCAAAAATTTATTTCTATAGAAAATTTTGCCAAAATTTTATAGTAATAAATTTTTATACCCTGCGCCACACTGTGGAACAGGGTATTATAAGTTAGTGCTTATGTTTGTAACACCCAGAAGGAGACGAGATAGACACATGGTGTCTTTGGCAATACTGCTCAGGGTGGGTCCCTGAGTCGATATAACCATGTCCGTCAGTCCGTCCGTCCGTCTGTCTGTGAACACATTTTTGTGATCAAAGTCTAGGTCGCAATTTAAGTCCAATCGCCTTCAAATTTGGCACATGTTCCTAGTTTGGGTCAGAATAGAACCCTATTGATTTTGGAAGAAATCGGTTCAGATTTAGATATAGCTCCCATATATATCTTTCGCCGGATATGCACTTATATGGACCCAGCAGCCAGAGTTTTATACCGATTTGCTTGAAATTTTGTACAAACATAACACTTAGTCGTATAGTCAAGTGTGAAAAATTTGATTGAAATCGGTTCAGATTTAGATATAGCTCCCATATATATCTTTCGCCCGATATGGACTAATATGGTCCTAAAAGCCAGAGTTTTGGCCCAATTTGGTTGAAATTTTGCACAGGGAGTAGAGAGTAGTAGGTTGAAATCGATTCAGATTTAGATATAGCTTCCATATATATCTTTCGCTCGATATGCAGTTATGTGGACCCAGGAGTCAGAGTTTTATCTTGATTAGATTGAAATTTTGCACAAGGAGTACAATTGGTAGTATAGTCATGTGTGCCAAATTTGATTGAAATCGGTTCAGATTAAGATATAGCTCCCATATATATATATGTTTTTCTGATTTCGACCAAAATTGTCAAAATACCAACATTTTCCTTGTTAAATCGCCACTGCTTAGTCGAAAAGTTGTAAAAATGACTCTAATTTTCCTAAACTTCTAATACATATATATCGAGCGATAAATCATAAATAAACTTTTGCGAAGTTTCCTTAAAATTGCTTCAGATTTAAATGTTTCCCATAGTTTGTTACTAAAATTGAGTTCCAACTTAGTGCATTAGCCGACTTAAATTTTGAGTCTATAGATATTGTAGAAGTCTATCAAATTCTGTCCAGATCGTGTGATATTTAAATTATGTATTTGGGACAAACCTTTTTATATAGCCCCCAACACATTTGACGGATGTGATATGGTATCGAAAATTTAGATCTACAAAGTGGTGCAGGGTATAATATAGTCGGCCCCGCCCGAATTTAGACTTTCCTTACTTGTTTTTTTTTTGTTAAAATTGTGTTACGTCCCATAACGTTAGATTTAAATTTTAAGTACATAGATTCTGTAGAAGTATATACAATTTTGTCTAAATCGATTCAGATTTAAATTCATGCATATGGGAATATAAACCTTTATATAGCTCGCAACAAATTTGAAGGATTTGATATAGTATCAATAATTTTGATACATATACTGTTGGTATCTTCTTATATTATGATGAGTATTTAAGTCATTATTTTATTTATTAAACATTGTCCTAAATTTGAAATATAGAGTTCAATTGGCATCTAATGTGAAATTAAGACCTTTTTTTTGCACACATAAATAAATACGATACTTTATATCCATCCACTTACAGTATCCCCACAATAGAACTACAAATTAGTGGTATTAAAATGAGATTTAGTTATATTACCCGGAGTCGACTCCGGAGTCGAGCTGATGAAAAATGCTGGAGTCGGAGCAAAATTGGCTCGACTCCACAGCCCTGATGGAGGGTACATAAGATTCGGCCTGGCCGAACTTACGGCCGTATATACTTGTTCAAAACTTATCGACTGTTGAAGTATCGTTCATCAGACCACAACACCATATAGCATTATGGGTCTAACCACTGCAGTATACAGCCAGTGCATACGTTTTGTTATTAGTCGCCACTTTTTCCCCGCCTGTCCAATATAATTTCAAGGTATGTCGCACATTCACCAAAGAGAACTTTGCATACCTTGTATACCCCTAGACCATTCTCCTACGCCTGAGTCACCCGCAGGACTCCCTGTATAGTATTTCTATTTTGGATGAGAATTTTCCCCTGACTGATAGCCCGATGTATTGGGCTCATTTAGACTATTCAATCCATTGTGATACCACCGCTTTTATATGTTAATTTTCTAAGGAAACCAAAAACGAAAGGTTTTCTATGGCAGCATTTCACAGAAGATGTCAGTATTCCTTCATAAATATTCAAACTTGACAATGCATTTACCATTGAACTCGACATAGATTGAGCTTTTAATAAAGCTGACTAGTTCATGCAATGTGCCGTTTCGAGAGCTATCTTGAATCGGTGCTAGTTCTAAGAATCTTGAGAAAGAATGAGGATAAGCTGATTGATCGGTAATCTTTCGCTTGCAAGTGAAAGGATTTTCCGGTTTAGGGGTGAAAACGACTTTTGTTTCCCTCCATATATGATAAGATCATACCGCCCTTGTATATCGCCAACAACCATGAGATATTTCTTTCAGTCACTGCTTGCAATTCCTCCGGAGTAGTTCCATCAACTTCGGGGGGTTTAAACTGTCCAAAACTAATTAAAGATCAATTTAGTCTACATTCCTCTGAAATTTTCCCACTGAGTCTCTGCTTAGACGGTTCAGCCGTTTAATTTCTAGGAAAATGTAGTATCTCAATTGTTTTCCGTGATGGAGATGTTCGAAAAATTCCCAAAACCTAGTATCTCACTGCAAGATAACAATATCGTAATGACTTGAGAATAATAAATATTTGAAAAATTTGCCACACATGGAAAATATTCCGAAGCAAGTACTTTAAGTTGATTTTCAGCTACAAACAAACAAACAACTACATGATGACAGAAATCTTATTATCCTTTTCTCCTGCTGACATGTGTCATGGCGATGTGCCACAACAAGTTGCGCACGTACACACCAATTCTAGAAGTGCTTTCATTCTTCCACAGATGACATTCCCTGTTTTTAGCGAAGTGACATTTTACAACGATGAGAAATACTGAATAGTAGGACTTCCTTCTGCTGCTGCTTTTGAGAGAAAAGCAACAGCAACAACAAAAACTTTATAAATTTAACAATCAAGAATCATACATGTATTTTTGTTTTTGTAACACAAAGTAGTTAGGAATAAAAACAAAAACTACAACACTAACAACAGTAGCAACAAACCACAAAATACATGGCAAATTCTCCGGAGACTATATCCTTAATAATGAGATTCTTCATAGGCGGCATGCCGTTTTAAGTTCGAGTGAGATACTATGCTCCCATCCAATCATTCTTAAAAGTAATTGCTCTCAGTTTAAGAGGAAGTGATGAGACACAAAGTTATTCCACGTTTAAATGGCAAACTTTGTGAAAGTTCCTATGTTCCATTTTTATTGTTGTTGTTGTTGTTGTGTTTGCTTGATTTGAGGAAAGTGTTTTCTCCAACTGAAAAGTAATTAAAAACGCGTGTGTCTGATAGCGAAAGCACAGTGTTATTCAAGGAGAGCGATAGTAAGTAGAACAACGTCTAGTGAGAAGACATTTGGAGGTACTATTAGTTTGAGTTATGATTGTTGCCTGTTATTCAAGGTTCATTTGGACAATGGACTAACTCTTGCAATGGTGAACTGCTGGTTACTGATAAATAATCCCTGAATCTTTTGGGTGCGGGAATTGATAAAACGGATCGACAACAGATGGTGTAGTTCGTGATATAAGCATCAGACAATACTGAAACTATATATACGTTATGTTAAATTTTGTCAAAATTCTATTTCTATAGAAAATTTTCTCCAAATTCTATTTCTATAGAAAATTTTCTCAAAATTTTAATTCTATACAAAATTTTCGCAAAATTTTATTTCTACAGAAAATTTTCTCAAAATTTTATTTCTATAGAAATTTTGTCACAATTTTATTTCTACAGAAAATTTTCTTAAGATATTATATTTTAGAAAATTTTCTCAAAATGTTATTTCTATAGGCAATTTTGTTATTTCTATAGAAAAATTTTGTCGAAATGTCATTTCTTTAGAAAATGTTGTCAAAATTTTATTTCTATAGAAATATTTGTCAACATTTTATTTCATTAGCAAATATTGTCAAAATTTTATTTCTACAATTTTTTTTCAAAATTTTATTTCTAAAATTTTTTTCTCAAAAATTATTTCTATAGAAAATTTTCTCAAAATTTTAGTTCTATAGAACATTTTCTCAAAATTTTATTTCTATTGAAAATTGTTTTCAAAATTTTATTTATATAAAATTTTTTTTCAAAATTTTATTTATGTAGAAAAATTTTGTCAATACGTTATTTCTTTAGAAAGTTTTGTCAAAATTTTATTTCTATAGAAAATTTTCTCGAAATTTTATTTCCATAGAACATTTTGTCAAAATTTTATTTCTATAGAAAATTTTCTCAAAATGTTATTTCTATAGAAATTTTGTCAACATTTTATTTCTATAGAAAATTCTCTCAATATTTTATTCTTTAAAAATTTTCTCAAAATGTTATTTCTATAGCAAATTTTGTCAAAGTTTTATTTGTATAGAAAAATTTTGTCGAAATGTCATTTCTTTAGAAAATTTTGTCAAAATTTTATTTCTATAGAACATTTGGTCAAAATTTTATTTCTATAGGAATATTTATCAATATTGGTGGTGTTCCTGTGCTTTTTACAATTTAAAATTAATTTTAAAACATATGACAAAAGACTAAATATTTCAATAAAAAATTCATCCCAGAAGAAGTTGGAAATCACCAACGAAACGTCGGATGTAAATATTGAGAGACCTTGAAAGCCCATTTGAGAACAGATCTAAAAATAAACAAAAATTTGGTCAAAATTTTATTTCTTTAGAAAAAAATGTCATTTCTTTAGAAAATTTTGTCAAAATTGTATTTCTATAGAACACTTGGTCAAAATTTTATTT
The DNA here is from genome assembly GCF_050003625.1 of Haematobia irritans. Taxonomy (NCBI): domain Eukaryota; kingdom Metazoa; phylum Arthropoda; class Insecta; order Diptera; family Muscidae; genus Haematobia; species Haematobia irritans. Next base: position 160,425,779 of record NC_134398.1, on the reverse strand, counting down.
CTATATAAATATTTGTCAACATTTTATTTGCTATTGTTAACATTTTATTTCTACAATTTTTTTTCAAAATTTTATTTCTGTAGAATTTTTGTCAAAATTTTATTTCTATAGAAATTTTTCTCAAACTTTTAATTCTATAGAACATTTTCTCAAAATTTTAATTCTATAGGACATTTTCTCAAAATTTTATTTCTATAGAAAATTGTTTTCAAAATTTTATTTATATAGAAAATTGTTTTCAAAATTTTATTTATATAGAAAAATTTTGTCAATGCGTTATTTCTTTAGAAAGTTTTGTCAAAATTTTATTTCTATAGAAAATTTCCTCGAAATTTTTTTTCATAGAACATTTTGTCAAAATTTTATTTCTACGGAAAATTTTGTCAACATTTCATTTTTATAGAAAATTTTCCCAAAATTTTATTTCTATAGAAAATTCTCTCAATATTATATTTTTTAGAAAATTTTGTCAAAATTTTATTTGTATTGAAAAATTTTGTCGAAATTTTGTCTAAATTTTATTTCTATAGAACATTTGGTCAAATTTTATTTCTATAGAAATATTTTTCAACAATTTATTTCATTAGCAAATATAGTGAAAATTTTATTTCTGCAGAAATTTTTGTCAAAATTTTATTTCTATAGAAATTTTATCAAAATTTTATTTTCATAGAAACCGTTGTCAAAATTTTTATAGAAAATTTTTTCAAAATTTTATTTTTATAGAACACTTTCTCAACATAGAAAAATTTCTCTACATTTTGTTTCTATAGAAAATTTGGTCAAAAATTTATTTTTATAGGAAAATGTTTTATTTCTGTTGAAAATATTTTATATCTATATAAAATTTTCTCAAAATTTTATTTCTATAGAAAAATTTCTCAACATTTTACTTCTACAGAAATATTTGTCAACATTTTATTTCTTTAGCAAATATTGTCAAATTTTTTTTTGCAAAACTTTATTTCTGTACAAAATTTTGTCAATATTTTATTTTTATAGAAAATTTTCTCAAAATTTTAGTTCTATAGAAAATTTTCACAAAATATTATTTCTATAGAAAATTGTTTTCAAAATTTTATTTATATAGAAAATTTTATCAAAATTTTATTTCTATAGAAAATTTTCTCAAAATTTTATTTCTGTAGAAAATTGTCTCAACATTTTATATTTATAGAAATATTTGTCAAAATTTTATTTCTATAAAAATATTTCTCAAAATTTTATTTCTATCGAAAATTTTCTCAAAATTTTATTTCTATAGAAATATTTTTTCAAAATGTTATTTCAATGTTTTTTTTTTTAAATTGTATTTTGATAGAATTTTTTTTCAATTTTTTTCTATAGAAAATTTTCTCAAAATTTTATTTCTATAGAAAATTTTGTTAAAATTTTATTTCTATAGAAAATTTTTTCAAAATTTTATTTCTATAAAAATATTTCTCAAAATTTTATTTCTATAGAAAATTATCTCAAAATTTTATTTCTATAGAAAATTTTCTCAAAATTTTATTTCTATAGAAATATTGTCAAAATTTTTATTTGTAAAAAATGTTTTCTCAAAATTTTGTTTCTATAGAACATTTTCTCAAAATTTTATTTCTGTAAACATTTTCTTAAAATTTTACTTCTATAGAAAATTTTGTCAAAATTGTATTTCTATAGAAAATTTTGTGAAAATTGTATTTCTAAAGAAAATTTTGTAAAAATTTTAATTCTATAGAAAAATTTCTCAAAATTTATTTCTATAAAAAAATTTGTCTAAATGTTATTTCTATAGAAAATTTTTGAATTACATCTTAGTTGGAGAGGAATAATTTGCTAAATTGGCCAAATCATCTAGAATTCTACCAATCTACCAAACAGTAAAAATCTACCATTTTGGTAGAATTCTACCAACTGTGGCAACTGTGCTCCCAATATGCCAAGTTTCAAGTCCACAAAACATCATCATGCGTGAAAACCGCTGCCCCAAAGCCAATAAAAGAAAGTCTTTTAATCGCATCAACATTAGTGATGAAGCATGGATCCAGTACAACATACTATCTCAAGAAGAGCGGTTCATATGGTCCACTTAACGAAGTTAAGTGTACTACATATGAAGACCACTTTAGATTCTGACGTAAACTTGATGTATTTCTTTCAATTTTGCATTTAAAAAACCTGAACACCCCTCATTTTGAAGGTGTGTGTGTGTAGAATGTTGCTCCTATTTTGATTTTGGAATTCACTCTTCAGTTGTCAAAATGCCGTCCAAGCAAGAAGAGCAGCGCATCAAAATTTTGCTCGCGCATCGCGAAAATCCGAGCTACTCGCACGCAAAGCTGGCAAAATCGCTAAAAGTTGCCAAATCAACCGTTACAAATGTAATTAAAGTGTTTGGGGACAGCCAGGATCGGGGGTCTGGATCGGGGGGAAATCGAAAACCGGAAGCCGCTCAGACGACAAAGAGAGTTTCCGGTAGTTTCAAGCGAAACCCTAACCTCTCTCTCCGAGATGCCGCAAATAAGCTGGGTGTATCGTCTACAACCGTGCATCGAGCCAAAAAACGAGCCGGACTATCGACTTACAAGATTGCGATGATAAACAAAATACGACGGCCAAAGCGCGATCCCGGAGGCTGTACACGACGATGCTGACGAAGTTTGACTGCGTGGTAATGGACGACGAAACCTACGTCAAAGCCGACTACAAGCAGCTTCCGGGACAGGAGTTTTATATGGCAAAAGGAAAGGGAAAGGTAGCAGATATTTTCAAGCACATAAAACTGTCAAGCACATAAAACTGAAGAAACACGGTTGTTCCGTACTGTTTTGGCCGGATTTGGCATCTTGCCATTACGGTAAAAAGGCCATGGAGTGGTACGCCGCCAACAACGTGCAGGTGGTTCCCAAGGACAAGAACCCTCCCAACACGCCAGAGCTCCGCCCAATTGAGAAATACTGGGCTATTGTCAAGCGGAACCTAAAGAAGACCAAAAAAACTGCTAAGGACGAGCAGCAGTTCAAGACAAACTGGCTTTCTGCGGCGAAGAAGGTGGACAAGGTGGCTGTACAAAATCTGATGGCAGGTGTCAAGCGTGAGGCCCGGCTATTCGGATTTGGAATATCGAAAGCCTAACTGAATATTTTTCCTGAATTTTATACTAATTGAACTTGAAAAAGAAATTTAATTTGATTTTTTAAATAAACGATTTCACCGATTTACACGCGTTTTCCCTTGACCAAATTTTGACCGTATCACCCTTTATAAGAACCATGTTAACGAGTAACAAATTCCAATGAAATAACAACATTCATATGATTTCAAATCTAAATTCTTTACTTTTGTTCCCATTACTGGAGTGAGCAGGAGGAAATTTTGATAATAAGGGCATCTTCTGTCCACCCGTACTATATATCTATACCCACTTTGATTTATTGCCATCGTGTGTAAATCAGTGTTGCCATTCTAACAAACATTACTTTGACCACCATTGACTTTTCTCCTCTCATAGATGAGCTACGTTAATGGGTTGGAACTGGGGTATGCTCCATAGGTACCGCTACATAAGTATACCCACTTTGGTTCATTGCCGCCGAGCATGAATAGGCGAAAATCCGTACCGAAATCCTGACAAAAATTACTTTGCTCCCCCTTAGAAATTTTAAAAAGCTACTGTTATGAAAATGCAACTGGAGAACTGAACTAAAATATTTTCTTTGTAACCAAATAAACTTGAAATTATGCTAAGCGATTCAACTATTGTCTCTAATCTTTATACCCTAAACCACATAGTGGTCAGGGTCAGAAATATTGATTTTAGACCCCATTAAATATATACCGATCGATTCAGAATCACCTCCTGAGTCGATCTAGCGCTTGGTGTCCGTCCGCATGACCATGTATTTGTTGTTTGCAAGATTCCGGTCGATTTTGATGAAATTTGGTACAGGGTGTTTTTTGGGTACAAGGACGAACGGTATTCAATTTGGAAGAAATCGGATCAAATTTTGATATAGCTCCCATATATATGTATCGCCCGATTTCGACAAATGGGGTTACGTTGCGCTGTTTTACTAACCGATTAGCTTCAAATTAATCTTTTTCATCATCTTTCAAGTGTGCAAATTTTCATCGAAATAGGTTCAGATTTAGATATAGCTCCCGTATATATGTATCGCCCGGTTTTCCCAAATTTGGCCACAAAACCCTTATTTATTGCCCGATCTTACTCAAATTTGGCAAAAGGTAACCTTCAGTGGTATCAACCAACCCTGCCAAATATAATCAAAATCGGTTCAGATTTAGATATAGCTCCCGTATATATGTATCGCCCGATTTTCCCAAATTTGGCCACAAAACCCTTATTTATTGCCCGATCTTACTCAAATTTAGCAAAAGGTAACCTTCAGTGGTATCAACCAACCGTGCCAAATATAATCAAAATCGGTTCAGAGTTAAATATAGCTCCCATATATATGTATCGCCCGATTTTCCCAAATTTGGCCACAAAACCCTTATTTATTGCCCGATCGTACTCAAATTTAGCAAAAGGTAACCTTCAGTGGTATCAACCAACCCTGCCAAATATAATCAAAATCGGTTAAGATTTAGATATAGCTCCCATATATATGCATCGCTTGATTTTCCAAAAGTTTGCCTTAATACTCTTACCTATTAACCAACTTTACTTAAATTTCAAATTTTGATGTATTAGACGATCTATTTAGCCATACATGTAGGTGGTACATAAATATATTGGCCGATTTGCACCAATTTGGATTTATTACCCAAACTTATTGAGCGATTTCCTCTTGTTTTAATAATGGAAGCAATATTAGTGCCATACAAACTCTGTAGGTTCAGAATCAACTATAGCTCCCAATATCAGACATTTCTGTTCGATTATGACAAAACTCCCGTAACTATGTAACTCTTAATGTTCTTACATATGGAAATGCGGGTTATCTCCCAATCCTATACCACTCATACCGCACCAACAATGTTTACTAATTCTGTAGGGGTGGTTTAGGGTATGATATAGTCGGCCCCGCCCGTTTTTCTACTTTACTCAATTGTTTTTAATTGCTTTTAAAGAAAATCTTTTAGAGTCAAAAAAGAATTTCGCTTGTCTAAAATGTCGTTCCTTAGAAAAGAAAACTCTTCTTTCAGTGTAAGGACCAGGGCTGTGGAGTCGAGCCAATTTTGCTCGACTCCGACTCCAGCATTTTTCATCAGCTCGATTCCGACTCCGGAGTCGACTCCGGGTAATATAACTAAATCTCATTTTAATACCACTAATTTGTAGTTCTATTGTGGGGGTACCGTAAGTGGATCAATATAAAGTATCGTATTTATTTATGGGTGCAAAAAAAAGGTCTTAATTTAACATTAGATGCCAATTGAACTCCATATTTCAAATTTAGGACAATGTTTAATAAATAAAATAATGATATAAATACCCATAATAATATGAGAAGATACCAACAGTATATGTATTTGTGGACCAAAATTATTGATACTATCTCAAATCCTTTAAATTCCCATATGCATAAAATTTGAATCTGAATCGATTTAGACAAAATTGTATATACTTCTACAAAATCTATGTACTTAAAATTTAAATCTAACGTTATGGGACATAACACAATTTTAACAAAAAAAAAAAAAATAAAAATAAAAATGCAAGGAAAGTCTAAAGTCGGGCGGGCCGATTATAATATACTCTGCACATCTTTGTATTTAGATCTACATTTTGATAAAATCTCAAATCGGACTTCTACAAAATCTCGGGCAATATTTGGGAAATATTTATAATTGTTTAGACGAATTCGCAAAAATGCATTTATGATTCATTCATTGAAAAATTTGAAAATTTGAGTCATTTCAACAAGTTTTCGACTTAGCAGTGAGTATCAGTGAGCATACAATTTTGGAAAAATTTCAATTGTCTAGTACATAAAATTTTGCAAAATTTTATATAGAAATAACATTTTGCAAAATTTTCTACAGAAACAAAATATTAAATAAATTTTCTATAGAAATCAAATTTTGACCAAATATATATAAATAAAATTTTGAATAAAATTTTTATAGACATAAAATTTGGCAAATTTTTTATTATAGAAATAAAAGTTCGAAAAAGTATCAATAGAAATACAATTTAAAAAAAATTGTGTAGCAAACAAAATTTTGCAAAATTTTCTATAGAAATAAAATTTTGCAAAATATTCTATAGAAACCAAATTTTGACTAAATTTTTTATAGAAAGAAAATTTTGACTAAATTTTATATAGAAAAAAATATTTCTATAGTAACAAAATTTTGAATACATTTTTTATAGCAGTGAGTATCAGTGAGCATCAGTAAGAAAAAAAATTTTGAGAAAATTTGCTATAGAAATAAAATTTGACAATTTCTACTTATAGAAATAAAATTTTGAAAAAAAGTGTCAATAAAAATACAATTTTAGAAAAATTTTGGTGTAGTAAATAAAATTCTGCAAAATATTCTACAGAAACAAAATTTTCTATAGAAATAAAATTTTAACAAAATTTTCTATAGAAATAAAATTTTGACCAAATTTTCTAATAAAAAAATCTATTACTATAAAATTTTGGCAAAATTTTCTATTGAAGTAAAATTTTGACTTAAATTTTTATAGAAATAAAATTATCAATAGAAATAAAATTTTGAAAAATTTTTGTGTAACAAACAAAATTTTGCAAAATTTTCTATAGAAATAAAATTTTGACTCAATTTTCTATAGAAATACAAATTTGACTAAATTTTCTATAGAAAAAAAAATATTTCTATAGTAATAAAATTTTGAATACATTTTTTATAGAAATAAAATTTTGACAAAATTTGCTATAGAAATAACATTTTGACAAAATTTTCTATAAAAAGCAACTTTGAAAAAATTTTCTGTCAATATTTCACATATGTATGTATATGGCCTTAAAATAAAATTAAAAGAAAAATATAATTTCGATTCTAATTATACAATTATTTTTCGAGCTTTATGGACAGATAGATTAAGGAACATGGTTAATAGAGCCATTGAAAACAAAACGCCAGACACAAATCTATACACGCCTGGACTGTACATGTTTCGGTTCGGGCGAATGAACCTTTCCACAGCCTTCAGTATAGATCTGGCTGGGAGAGATAACTCAATTTTGGGCCCTTTATGCTAACTCCTTATGGAGAAAACATTTGGGAATTTACCTCTTACCTCTTCGAAATATTTCAAATAAATTGATATGGGCATTAAAATGGATCGATCCAGCCCATCTGCTAGTCTAACATTCTAGGAAACATAAAAAGGTAGCCGTAATTGGAAGTTGATTTTCATTTACAATCATGCTGTACATTGATCGAATGAATAACTCAATGGAAACTAATTTGCGTAAAAACTTGCTTAGTTAAATACAAAAATGTGAAATGTTTTAAAAAATTTGGTTTAGCCGGAGTCGGAGTCGAGAAAAATTTTTACGACTCCGACTCCAGCAAAATCTTCAGACTCCGACTCCGGCTCCACAGCCCTGGTAAGGACAAAACGACTTTATTGAAAAGTTTATCGAATTTTTGACAAGAAAAAAAGAAAATCTATGCAAAATTCGCATTTGAAGGACATGCAATTTTTGGTCTCACGACAACATTTTTTCAGTAAGTATCGATTCGTATACAAATTTCGTATTTACCTAAATTATCCATTAATCAAACTACTGTCAAGCTTTCCTACTGGAAGTATTATCCTTTGTTACTTTACAGGATATCAGGAACTGTGTGTCTCCCTTGTGTATGTATGAAAATGTGTAGATGTGTTTATGATGATTTCCTCTTGTCGCTTATTCGGGTGTCAGTTGATGCTGGCGTATGTTTGTTAGTTTGTTTGAAATAGGCTTTGTATCATAACGTATACGCCAACACAGTTGTTAGCTTTGATGTACCACAGTGCAAAATATCCTTCCTACCTACCATCATCATCAGGGAATAACAGACGTTTTCATTTACATTTCATTGCCTATCACCGATGTTTGTTTACTGTGTTTGAATGCTACAAAATTTCCGCGCTAAATACGCTCAAAAAGCAAACACTCAGCCGGCATTTGAAAAACCTCCAAGGGATCAACGGCAACCGAGATGAAGGAAAGAGTTTCCATTCTAAACGAAATGACATCAAAAAGGCTTCTCTCTTTAACATTCAGCGAGTGTTAGTTGTTTTCAGCAATTCCTCCTTTATCATGTAAATGTTCATTAGATAGAACGAATACATAGAAACACACATTACACATGTACGCCTTTGTGTGTATATGTGTTTGTTAGTAAGAATCCATTGATGGTCCCTTACACTACACTTCATACAGTTTCAATGATGTCCAAGAGACTGTTAATTGTATGCATGTTCCATTTGGTGAATACGAAAATTAACCCTTCATTTATGTTCCAAATTTTATGATCACCCCCCAAACGGGTGTTTGCATCATTGGTTGCTAGTGAATCCATGTATTTTACACTCACGAGGGAGACAAAGAAAGATAGAGAGAGAGAGAGTGTGTGAGAGTGGAGGTAGCTTAGCAATTCTACCTCGTACATACAAATATTGAACAGAATAGCTTTTATGCTCTTTGGAGGCAACCAATGTCATGAATCCTCTCGGTGTGGTCATATGACCAACAAAAACACAAGTAACACTAAGTAAACATGTACGTGACAATGCATAATTTACCAATTCAACTTACATTTCACGAGGGAAAAATCTAATTTAAAATGGATTAGAAAATTAATTATCAGTGGATTAGCTAAGAGCATAAAATTCTTTTTTTAAGATTTTTTGGGCTAATAAAGATTTAGATGGAAACGTTTTTTAATTGAGATATAATTTTATATGGCATTGTGTACTATATGCTTAATTTGTAGTCGGTAGTCAAAAAAGTAGTTTTTGTTGTATTTTGTGCATAGATGTTCATTGATTTCGTCTATGTGCATTGTTCTACATTTTTTAACCCCCCAAAAAAATTTAGTAATTGTTTTCCAAATTTTGAGAAAAAACAAATTCCTTTATAGATACACATATATATGCGAGATAAAATGTATACACACAATATCTATATCAATCTAAAAAGATGGTAAAACAAAATAAAATTTATAACTCAATTTAATTAAAAATATATGAGTGGAAATTCGATTTATAAAGTAGCAAAATAACCAAACAAAAAAAATCAGTAAATCTCCCAGCAAAAAAATAGCGAAAAATTGGCCCAGAAGCGATGAATTTAACATGCACCGAAAAAAAAAATATTTACGTGATATTAAAGATTACGCAACCTAAATTTTAGGAAGCAAAATTTACAAAAAATTAACGCCAAATTCCTTTAAAATAATGCAATTTTAATTAAAATAAAGTTTATAATCTTTGTGCCGAAAATGGTGCCCATCGGTCCATGTTTTGATATAGCCCCCATATAGAGCGATCTCCCGATTTTGCTTCTTGTATTTTCTATCCGATTTGCCTGAGATTAAGAATCTAGATGTATTTTAGGACCATAAAGAGGTGTGTCGAAAATGGTCCGTATCGGTCCATGTTTTGGTATAGTCGCCATATAGACCGATCTTCCGATTTTTATTTTTGGGCTTCTAGAAACTGTATTTATTATCCGATTTGCCTAAAATTGGAAATCTAGAGGTATTTTAGGACCATGAAGTGGTGTGTCGCAAATAGTCTGTAGGTCCATGTTTTGATATAGCCCCCATATAGATCGATCTTACGATTTTGCTTATTGGGCGTCTAGAAACTGTATTTTCTATCCGATTTGCCTGAAATTGAAAATCTAGAGGTATTTTAGGACCATAAAGAGGTGTGTTAAAATGGTCCGTATCTGTCCATGTTTTGGTATAGTCGCCATATAGATCGATTTCCCGATTTTACTGCTTGGGCGTCTTGAGACTATATTTTATAGCCGATTTGCGTGAAATTGAAAGTCTAGAGGTATTTTAAGATCACAAATAGGTGTGTCGCAAATGGTGCCTATTGGTCCATATTTTGGTATAGCCCCCATATAGACAGATCTCCCTACTTTACTTCTTGGGTGTCTAGAAACTGCATTTTCTATCCGATTTGCCTGAAATATAAAATCTAGAGGTATTTTAAGACCAAAAAGAGGTGCGTCGAAAATGGTGCTTATCTGTCCATGTTTTGATATAGCCCCCATATAGACCGATCTCCCGATTTTATTTCTTGGGCTTCTAGAATCCGTAGTTTTTATCCAATTTGCCTAGAGGTATTCTAGGCCCTTAAAGAGGTGTGCAGAATATATTGTGTATCGGTACAGTTGGGAACCACCGTGGTGCAATGGTTAGCATGCCCGCCTTGCATACACAAGGTCGTGGGTTCGATTCTTGCTACGACCGAACACCAAAAGTTTTTCAGCGGTGGATTATCCTACCTCAGTAATGCTGGTGACATTTCTGAGGGTTACAAAGCTTCTGTAAGTGGTTTCACTGCATTGTGGAACGCCGTTCGGACTCGGCTATAAAAAGGAGGTCCCTTGTCACCGAGCTTAACATGGAATCGGGCAGCACTCAGTGATAAGAGAGAAGTTCATCACTGTGGTATCACAATGGACTGAATAGTCTAAGTGAGTCTGATACATCTGGCTGTCACCTAACCTAACCTACGTGGATTTTTGCACAGGGACTAGAATTAAAATTTTTACTAGGCATGCCAAATTTGAAAGAAATCGGTTCAGATATGGATATAGCTCCCATATATAAGTTTCGCCCGATTTAGAGTCATATAACCACCGTAAGTCAACATTTCAATCCGATTTACTTGAAATTTTCCACAGAGTGTATACCATAATTAACATTTTGGCAATGTATGCCCTATGTGTACTTGCACGAAAAATTTCGACTTACTCAAAGTCTGACTCGATTTGTTTTAATGCCACAAGGAGAATATATAATTGAATCTCTAATTCAATAATGTTTAGACTTAAAACTTCAATACTGTTTGTAGGACATTTTTTTCCGATAATATTCAGCATTTACTTACATATACAGTCTTTTGCAGCTAATATTCTATCCACTGACCGTGATATTCAGTGTAAAATTTTTGGCCGCTCCATACATCGTAGACACTCCCCTATTGTTTTTCGCTCAAAATATTTTTCTTATCACACCATAATGCAATTAAATCAGATATTAATCACGTCTCCACATCAGCAATTTGTCTTCGTTTAATTGAAAACAATAGAGCATTAATTTTATAGTAGAAAAACCTGAACGTTATTGTGGATGTGGGTATGTATAGTAGGGTATGCTGCAGCCAACTTGATGAAAGCATGTCAATCGTTCACTCCAAATGTCATTGGATCAAGACATTACATTAAAAATTGTAATGCCAAGACACTAAACAGTATCTACAAATTTTGGACGTCTGAAAAAGCTTACACTACGGATTTGAAAAGTTAAAAGTACGTAGAATAAATGAAAATTATGATATATTACCGACCTACAAAACCAAATTTTAAAGAAAAATGTACCATAAATTTACCAAATTAAAAAAGTCCAAAGAAATTTGACAAAACATACATATCCTCCATTGCTTACACTACTCTTTCCAGCAAACAAATCGTCGCCAAAAAAGTAATGACAATGTTCTTTTTGAATCCGGAAGTGGTGCAAAATTGACGCAGAAGCGATGAATTTAACATGGGCTTGTCATAGGACGGAAGTCCTCCATTTCAACAGCCGTTGCACTGAATTTGCATCACTTCTTTAGGTGTGATCCGAATTCAATGTTTTGGATGTAAATTAAAAAATTCTGTGATATTTTGTCAAATAAATAATTTTTATAATTTTTTTTTTAATTTTTATAATTTTTAATGGGTTCTAACGTTTGTCAGAAACGTTTGACCTCAATTATTTTCAAAAATTCACAATTTTTTCAGATTGGATTTAGCATTTTTTTCGACAAAATTTAAATGATTTGTACCATTTTATGAATTCTTACTCTGTTTTTAACCTAAAAAAAAGTTAAAATTACCCATTAAAAATTTGCAAAAAACCAAGTTATACAAAAATTGAATTGAAAGAACTTCCTGGGTAGTTAAAATGAAGAACATCATTGGGAGCGCATCTTCTGGAAGTGCTTTTAAAGTTGTGCCTTTGGAAGAACTTCAATTTTTTTTTGCTGGGTTGTTTAGTCAACGCATGGTTCTAAGCTGAAATCAAAACAACAATAACAATTTATATCTATAGAAAATTTTGTCATGATTTTATTTCTATAGAAAAGTTTCTCAACATTTTATTTCTATAGAAAATTTTATCAATATGTAATTTCTATAGAAAACTTTGTCAACATAAAAATTTTGTCAAAATATTATTTCTATACAAAATTTTTCCAAAATTGTGTTTCTATAGAAAATTTTTCCAAAATTTTATTTCTATAGAAAATTTTGTCCAAATTTTATTTCTATTGAAAATTTTATCAAAATTTTATTTTTTAGAAATTTTTGTCAAAATTTTATTTCTATTGAAAATTTTGTTAAAATTTTATTTCTATCAAAAATTTTGTCAAAGTTTCATTTCTATAGTCAAATTTTATTTCTATAGTCACATTTTGTTAAAATTAAAAAAAAATAGAAATTTTGTTAAAATTTTATTTCTATTGAAAATTTTGTCAAAATTTTATTTCTATAGAAAATTTTATTTCTGTTGAAAAATTTGTCAACATTTTATTTCTATAGTCAAATTTTGTCAAGTTTTTATTTCTATAGAAAATTTTTCCAAAAAAATTATTTCTATAGAAAATTTTGTCAACATTTTATTTCTACAGAAAATTTTGTCAAAATTTTATTTGTATAGAAAGTTTTGTCAAAATTTTATTTCTATAAAAAAAAATTGTCAAAATTTTACTTCTATAGAAAATTGTGTTAAAATTTTATTTTTTAGAAATTTTTGTCAAAATTTTGTTCCTATTGAAAATTTTGTCAAAATTTTATTTCTATAGAAAATTTTGTCAAAATCTTATTTCTATAGAAAATTTTGTCAAAATTTTATTTCTATAGAAAAAAATTGTCAAAATTTTATTTCTATAGTCAAATTTTGTTAAAATTAAAAAAAAAAATAGAAATTTTGTCAAAATTATTTTTTTTAATTCAATAGAAAATTTTTTCAAAATTTTATTTCTATAGAACATTTTGTCAAAATTTTATTTCTATAGAAATTTTTGTCAAAATTTTACTTCTATAGAAATTTTGTCAAAATTTTATTTTTGTAGAAAAATTTTCCACAATTTTATTCCTAATAAAATTTTGTCAAAATTTTACTTTTATAGAAAATTTTGTTAAAATTTTATTTTTTAGAAATTTTTTGTCAAAATTTTATTTCTATAGAAAAAAAATTGTCAAAATTTTATTTCTATAGTCAAATTTTATTTCTATAGTCAAATTTTGTTAAAATTGAAAAAAAGAAATTTAGAAATTTTGTTAAAATTTTATTTCTATAAAAAAAAAATTGTCAAAATTTTATTTCTATAGAAAATTTTGTCAAAATTTTATTTCTATAGAAATAAAAAACTTTATTTCTGTAGAAAAATTTTCCAAAATTTTATTCCTAATAAAATTTTGTCAAAATTATACTTCCATGGAAAATTTTGTCAACATTTTATTTCTATAGAAAATTTTGTCAAAATTTTATTTCTATAGAAAATTTTGTCAAAATGTTATTTCTATTGAAAATTTTGTCAAAATTTTTTTTATTTCTACAGAAAATTTCGTCAACATTTTGTTTCTATAGAACTTTTTGTCAAAATTTTATTTCTATAGAATTTTTTGTCAAAATTTTACTTCTATAGAATTTTTTGTCAACATTTTATTTCTATAGAAAATTTTGTAAAAATTTTATTTCTGTAGAAAAATTTTCCAAAATTTTATTCCTAACAAATTTTTTTCAAAATTATACTTTCATGGAAAATTATGTCAACAATTTATATCTATAGAAAATTTTGTCAAAATTTTATTTCTATAGAATTTTTTTCTATTGAAATATATTTCTATAGAATTGAATTTTATTTCTATAGAAAATTTTGTGAACATTTTATTTCTATAGAAAATTTTAGAATATTTGATTTTTATAGAAAATTTTGTAAAGATTTTATTTCTATAGAAAATTTTATCAAAATTTTATTTCTATAGAAAATTTTGTCAAAATTTTATTTCTATAGAAAATTTTGTCAAAATTTTATTTCTATAGAAAATTTTATTTCAATAGAAAATTTTGTCAAAATTTTATTTCTATAGAAAATTTTGTCAAAATTTTATTTCTATAGAAAATTTTGTCAAAATTTTATTTCAGTAGAAAATTTTGTCAAAATTTTATTTCAATAGAAAATTTTGTCAAAATTTTATTTCAACAGAAAATTTTGTCAAAATTTTATTTCAATAGAAAATTTTGTCAAAAATTTATTTCAATAGAACATTTTGTCAAAATTTTATTTCAATAGAAAATTTTGTCAAAATTTTATTTCTATAGAAAATTTTGTCAAAATTTTTTTTCTATAGAAAATTTAGTCAAAATTTTATTTCTATAGAAAATTTTGTCAAAATTTTATTTCTATAGAAAACTTTGTCAAAATTTTATTTCTTTAGAAAAAGTGATGGAGAGGAATATTTTGCAAAATCTACCAAAACATAAAGAAACAATCAACCAAACACTAAAAAATCTACCATTTTTGGTAGAATTTTACCAACTGGCGAGAATCAGCCAAGATACCGCACAGTACTTTCGTGCTGCGTGTGAAGGCTTAGGTTAGATATAAAGCTGGCATGTTATTTCGGTCTCTTTTGGTCGATTCAGTCCATTGTGATACAATAGTGATGACCTTATCAACGGTTTGATGACCATAATGCATGCCAAATCGTAGAAATCTGAACTGATTCTAAAGTCCGATTTTGATGTTATTTCCGACAATTTTATGTTTTTAAACAATAAAATTTAAAGAAAAATAAAAAAAATACAGTGATTTACTTTATTGCATTAGATATCATCCCATCCTGTATATTGCATTTAATTTCGTGTCACACTAATACACATGAGTCAGTGATTGTTGAAATGATGGGAGCAAAATGTCATCGCAATAACATCATGTTGAACATCTAATCTTGTTGGTGATGGCGTTGCTTTGTTTGAGTTTTTTTTGTTTTGTTTATTGTGTTCCTGTTTTGTTACTCTTCATTGAATATTCCGGTACTTGTAACCCCCAACTGACATTGGAATTTTTTTAGTCTGGGAATGGGACATTGTGGTACAATGACCTTTGCGATGCAATTAATAATGTGTAGTCATTCACAAAACAGCAGCAACAGGCATCAACGTAAATTCCCTCACACTTGATGATATAGGAGGAATAAGAGACTCCGTGTCATTCCGCAAGGCCTTCGAAAGAAGATAAGATGTCATGAGTCATGCTATTAGAATATTATGATTTTTTGTTATAAATAATTCTCGAAGGATTTAGTACAAAGAAATTGCCTATAGTTTTTGTATATCCTACAGCAGGGAATTGAAAATGTGTGAAAAGCCTAAAGGAGGGACACAAGATAGACCTCTAGTGTCTTTAACAAACATTTTTCAGTTTACGTATGAATTGATGCTATTTAAGGTTAGGTTGAGTTGAGCAGAGAATCCATGTTTATATACGATTTCAGTATAGCTTAAGATCCTTTGGAATAATTCTGCCTCTGGTAAAAATGTTGTTTTAGGAATACGAGGGTTGCCTTTTATTTTGCGGAATTGAATAATCCTAGTATGGCCATCAGTCAACTGGAATCTCTATCGTAATGTTTTAACAAACGAGCGTTAGTTGTATTGTTTACAGCAACTTAAAGATTCATCTCGCCCAAAAAGTTAAATTTAAACGTGAACGTTTTTGTGCGATTATTGTGAATTCTACCGAGGTTGTAGTTCACCCCAATTCCATGAAGGTCGTCCAAAATCTATTGCTGTTCCCCAAACCATTAATGCTGTGCACCAACTGATATTGAGATTGAGGCAACCTTAGGCATGAGTGGGATCATCATACATGTATGAGTGTTTCAAGACGAACCAAATCCAACAAAAGTTGTTCGAGCACCAAGCAAATAATAGCCAGTTTTTCATTTTTATGCCCTTCACCATAGGATGGCGGTATATTAACTTTGTCATTCCGTTTGTAACACATCGAAATATTGCTCTAAGACCCCATAAAGTATATATATTCTGGGTTGTGGTGAAATTCTGAGTCGATCTGAGCATGTCCGTCCGTCCGTCTGTTGAAATCACGCTAACTTCCGAACGAAACAAGCTATCGACTTGAAACTTGGCACAAGTAGTTGTTATTGATGTAGGTCGGATGGTATTGCAAATGGGCCATATCGGTCCACTTTTACGTATAGCCCCCATATAAACGGACCCCCAAATTTGGCTTGCGATTGCTCTAAGAGAAGCAAATTTCATCCGATCCGGCTGAAATTTGGTACATGGTGTTAGTATATGGTCTCTAACAACCATGCAAAAATTGGTCCACATCGGTCCATAATTATATATAGCCCCCATATAAACCGATCCTCAGATTTGGCTTGCGGAGCCTCAAAGAGAAGCAAATTTCATCCGATCCGGTTGAAATTTGGTACGTGGTGTTAGTATATGGTCTGTAAGAACCATTCAAAAATTGGTCCATATCAGTCCATAATTATATATAGCCCCTATATAAACCGATCCCCAGATTTGAACTCCGGAGCCACTTGGACGAGCAAAATTCATCCGATCCGGTTGAAATTTGCAACGTGGTGTTAATATATGGCCGCTAATAACCATGCCAAAATTGGTCCATATCGGTCTATAGTTACATATATAGCCGATCCCCAATCACACAAAAATTGGTCCATATCGGTTCATAATCATGTTTGCCACTCGAGCAAAAATAATCTAGCAACATTTTATTTCTATAGAAAATTTTGTAAAAATTTTATTTCTATAGAAAATTTTGTCAAAATGTTATTTCTATAGAACATTTTGTTAAAATCGGATTTCTATAGAAAATTTTGTCCAAATTTTACTTCTATTGAAAATGTTGTCAAAATTTTATTTTGTCAAAATTTTATTTCTATAGAAAATTTTGTCAAACTTAATTATATACGTATTTAATGGGCCATTTTAAGTTTAATATATACCACGTATGGACTACGTGGTATATATTACGGTATTAGGAAGTTTTAAGATACCTTGTCATCGGCAAAAGTTACCGCAACCCAAGTAATTCGATTGTGGATGACAGTAGAAGTTTCTACGCAATCCATGGTGGAGGGTACATAAGCTTCGGCCTGGCCGAACTTACGGCCGTATATACTTGTTTTTTTTTTATACCCACCACCATAGAATGGTGACGGGGGTATAATAAGTTTGTCATTCCGTTTGTAACGCATCGAAATATCGATTTCCGACTATATAAAGTATATATATTCTTGATCAGGGAGAAATTCTAAGACGATATAACGATGTCCGTCTGTCCGTCTGTCTGTCTGTCTGTCTGTCTGTCTGTCTGTCTGTTGTAATCACGCTACAGACTTCAATAATGAAGCAATCGTGCTGAAATTTTGCACAAGCTCGTCTTTTGTCTGCAGGCAGGTCAAGTTCGAAGATGGGCTATATCGGTCCAGGTTTTGATATAGTCCCCATATAAACCGACCTCCCGATTTGGGGTATTGGGCTTATAGAAATCGTAGTTTTTATCCAATTTGCCTGAAATTTGAAATCTGGAGGTATTTTATGACCATAAAGAGATGTGCCAAAAATGGTGAGTATCGGTCCACGTTTTAGTATAGCCCCCATATAGACCGATCTCCCGATTTTACTTCTTGGGCTTATAGAAACCGCAGTTTTTATTCAATTTACCTGAAATTTGAAATCTAAAGGTATTGTAGGACCACAAATACGTGTGCCAAAAATTGTGAGTATCGGTCCATATTTGGTATATAGACCGATCTCCCGATTTTACTTCTTGGGCTTATAGAAACCGCAGTTTTTATTCAATTTACCTGAAATTGGAAATCTAGAGGTATTGTAGGACCACAAATACGTGTGCCAAAAATTGTGAGTATCGGTCCATATTATGGTATAGCCCCCATATAGACCGATCTCCCGATTTGGGGTCTTGGGCTTATAGAAACCGTAGTTTTTATCCAATTTGTCTGAAATTGGAAATCTAGAGGTATTTTAGGACCATAAAGAGGTGTGCCGAAAATGGTGAGTATCGATCCATATTTTGGTATAGCCCCCATATAGACCGATTCCCCAATTTTACTTCTTGGGCTTCTAGAATCCGAAGTTTTTATCCTATTTGCCTGAAATTGGAAATCTAGAGGTATTTTCGGGTCACAAAGAGGTGTGCCGAAAATGGTGAGTATCGGTCCATATTTTAGTATAGCCCCCATAAGAACGATCTCCCGATTTAACTCCTTGGGTTTCTAGAAACCGTAGTTTTTATCTGATATGCCTGAAATTGTAAATATTCTGGTATTTTAGGCTCACAAAAACGTGTATCGGATTAAGTTTTTATCGGTCCATTTGGTAATGCCTCCATATAGACCGACTTCACTTCTTGAGGGTGTAGAAGGCGCACTGATCATGAAAATTGCTTGAAACTCAATGTAAAATTTCCAGATTTTATTTCTACAGATTTAAGATTTCAAATCAAGACGTTATTTTATAATTTTCTTGCACACTTACAAGAGATGTTAATGATTCCTCTAAACCTCAAACAAAAATGGTTCTTATAAATCCAGAATCTGATATAGTCCTCATAGGTGAAATCTTTAAATTTATCTTCGGGTTGTGTCCTCAAGTCCTCAAGCCCTCCTGAAATTTCAAAGGAAACCCTAATATTTGGTTCATGGTGGTGGGTATTTAAGATTCGGCCCGGCCGAACTTACTGCTGTATATACTTGTTTTTTTTTAAACTGGACATGTCGCAATCTTACCACTAGAACAATGAACAACAGTAAAGTTCGAAGAAAGCACAACCATTTGTTGCTTTCTTCGAAAGAAATGTTTTATATTGAATTAAAAACAAAACAGTCTATATTTTGTATAGACTGTTTTTTTCAAAGTTTTATTTCTATAGAAAATTGTGTCAAAATTTTATTTTTATAGAAAATTTTGTCAAAATTTTATTTCTATAGAAAATTTTGTCAAAATTTTATTTCTATAGAAATTTTTTCAAAATTTTATTTCTATAGAAAATTTTGTCAAAATTTTATTTCTATAGAAAATTTTGTCAAAATCTTATTTCTATAAAAATATTTTCTAAACCTCAATCTATAGGAAATTTGGTTAAAATTTTATTTCCATAGAAAATTGTGTCAAAACTTTATTTCTGTTGAAAATTTTGTCAACATTTTATTTCTATAGAAAATTTTGTCAAAATTTGATTTCTATAGAAAACTGTGTCAAAATTGTATTTCTATAAAAAATGTTAATATTTTATTTCTATAGAACATTTTGTCAAAATTTTATTTCTATAGAAAATTTTGTCAAAATTTTAGTTTTATAAAAATTTTTGTCAAAATTTTGTTTCTATAAAAATATTTTCTAAACCTTATTTCTATAGAAAATTTGGTCAAAATTTTATTTCTATAAAAATTTTGTCAATTTTTTTTTGTATAGAAAATTTTGTCAAAATTGTTTTTCTACAGAAAATTTTGTCAACATTTTATTTCTATAGAAAATTTTCTCAAAATTTTATTTCTATAGAAAAATTTCTCAAAATTGTATTTCTATAAAAAATTTTCTCAAAATTGTCTTTCTATAGAAAATTTTCTCAAAATGTTATTTCTATAGAAAATTTTCTCAAAATGTTAGTTTGTCGAAATTTTATTTCTATTGAAAATTTTGTCAAAATTTTATTTCTATTGAAAATTTTGTCAAAATTTTATTTCCACCAATTTCGCTTTTTTATACCTATATTTTAATTAAATTTTTATTTTCTTTTTATCTAAAGTTTTCAATTTGGAAAAAAATCGGTCCGACCAAAAA
Organism: Haematobia irritans; assembly: GCF_050003625.1. Classification (NCBI taxonomy): domain Eukaryota; kingdom Metazoa; phylum Arthropoda; class Insecta; order Diptera; family Muscidae; genus Haematobia; species Haematobia irritans. Next base: position 160,405,718 of record NC_134398.1, on the reverse strand, counting down.
TTTCTCAAAATTTTATTTCTATAGAAAATTTTGTCAAAATTTTCTCAAAATTGTCTTTCTATAGAAAATTTTCTCAAAATGTTATTTCTATAGAAAATTTTCTCAAAATGTTATTTCTTTAGAAAATTTTCTCAAAATGTTAATTTGTCAAAATTTTATTTCTATTGAAAATTTTGTCAAAATTTTATTTTCACCAATTTCGCTTTTTTATAACTATATTTTTATAAAATTTTTATTTTCTTTTTATCTAAAGTTTTCAATTTGGCAAAAAATCGGTCCGACCAAAAATTTCTCAAAATTTTATTTCTATAGAAAATTTTGTCAATATTTTATTTCTATAGAAAATTTTGTCAAAATCTTATTTCTATAAAAATATTTTCTAAACCTTGATCTATAGGAAATTTGGTCAAAATTTTATTTCTATATAAAATTGTGTCAAAATTTTATTTCTATTGAAAATTTTGTCAACATTTTGTTTCTATGGAAAATTTTGTCAAAATTTTATTTCTTTAATGTCAAAATTTTATTTCCATAGAAAATTTTGCCAAAATTTAATTTCTGTAGAAAATTTTCTCAAAATGTTATTTCTATAGCAAATTTCGTCAACGTTTTATTTCTATAGAAAATTTTGTCAAAATCTTATTTCTATAAAAATATTTTCTATACCTCATTTCTATAAAAATACTTTCTAAACCTTATTTCAATAGAAATTTTTGTCAATTTTTTTTCTATAGAAAATTTTGTAAAAATCTTATTTCTATAAAAATATTTTCTAAACCTTAATCTATAGGAAATTTGGTCAAAATTTTATTTCTATAGAAAATTTTGTCAAAATTTTATTTCTATAGAAAATTTTGTCGAAATTTTATTTCTATAGAAGATTTTGTCCAAAATTTTATTTCTATTGAACATTTTGTCAAAATTTTATTTGTATAAAAATATGTTCTAAACCTTATTTCTATAGAGAATTTGATCAAAATTTTATTTCTATAGAAAATTTTATCAAAATTTTATTTCTATCGAAAATTTTGTCAATTTTTTTTTTCTGTAGAAAATTTTGTCAAAATTTTTTTTCTAAAAAAAATTTTGTCAAAATTTTATTTCTCAAAATTTAATTTCTATAGAAAAATTTCTCAAAATTGTCTTTCTTTAAAATTTTTTTTCAAAATGTTCTTTCTATAGAAAATTTTCTTAAAATGTTAGTTTGTCAAAATTTTAATTCTATTGTAAATTTTGTCAAAATTTTATTTCCACCAATTTCGCTTTTTATACCTATTTATTATTTTCTTTTTATCTAAAGTTTTCAATTTGGGAAAAAATCGGTCCGACCAAAAATTTCTCCAAATTTTATTTTTATAGAAAATTTTGTCAAAATCTTATTTCTATAAAAATATTTTCTAAACCTTAATCTATAGGAAATTTGGTCAAAATTTTATTTCTATATAAAATTGTGTCAAAATTTGATTTCTATTGAAAATTTTGTCAACATTTTATTTCTATAGAAAATTTTCTCAAGATTTTATTTCTATAGAAAATTTTCTCAAAATGTTAGTTATATTGAACATTTTGTCAAAATTTTATTTCCATCAATTTCGCTTGTTTATACCTATATTTTTATTAAATTGTTATTTTCTTTTTATATAAAGTTTTCAATTTGAAAAAAAATTCACTTCGACCAGTGGTTGAACCCGGGCTTGTTGGCACCATAACAGAATGCCATAGTTTTTGTTCTTTAATCCAACCCTCGAATTTTAATTATTTTCCACATGCATGCATGGACGTCTCTCTTTCTGTCCACTGCTTCAAAATGATGCAAACAAAAATGAAATATGCAAGTTGATTTACGACTGAGGACATGTTTTTTTGATTATTTGATCTACCATATTTCGCGTATTTCACTACTGGGATATTTCTCAATCACACACGTGAAACAATCGCATATGAACATCATTTGTGTTATTGTGCAGAATGGACTTTGCAATGAATGGCAGTGGCCATTGAAGGGCTCTTAAATGACGCTCAGTTCATAGTTGTCGTAGGTCAAAAGGGGGTGTACGATACGTGTATTAGGAATATTTGCGATTCTGTGTGTTTGTGTGGGAGAGCGTTCTCTTCGTTAATGTAATTAAAGACATTGTCTAAAGTGTTTGCGATGATTAGATTACATTTGATTTATGACACAGCTATAATGAATTCTCAAACAAAACGGGGTTCGTTGAAATTTAAACTCTAACACGAATGGGTCATTTTTGATTGTTTGCAAGTGAAATATAGAAAGTGTGGGTTATGGTACCGATGTCTTTAGATGGATGCTTTCATAATTAGATTAAAGCATTTCTTATGAATACAAATGTGATGCATTTTTCAATCGAAATCTAAGCGAATAATTAAGAGGTTTACACAAATTCAATAGAGGCTTAAACGAAATAAAGATAAGGCCATTAATGTGAATTAAAGTCATTCAATTATGAGATAATTAGATTTGACCTTTATGAGTTTAAAAATAATATGTGACAATTCTTGGAATGATTTTTGTAGCAGTATAGAAATCACAAAGGCGAGAACTATTGGATGCATATTTTACTGAAAATTTAACGACTGATAATTGGCATGGTTACACTCAAAAAAATTTTAACTTTATATGGCCCTAAAGCCAATTTAATTATATTTTAGTTCATGGATTATATATCTTCAGAATGTTTTCTTGACTTTAATAATTGTTTGTGTACTTTAGTTAAATGAACTAGAAAAGGCGGCAAGTGTATACAGAAGTAAGTTCGGCCGGGCCGAATCTTAACCCTCTAATGCCCCAATTTTTTGCCAGCTGATCAAATTTTCAATGACATAAAAGCAAGAAAACTAAACAAGAACAAGTATATACGGCCGTAAGTTCGGCTAGGCCGAAGCTTATGTACCCTCCACCATGGATTGCGTAAAAACTTCTTCTAAACACTGCCATCCACAATCGAATTACATGGGTTGCGGTAACGCTTGCCGATGGCAAGGTATCTTAAAACCCCCTAACACCGTCTTCTAAATTGTAAGTAAGTCCATACGTGGTATATTTTAAATTAAACAAGTATAAACGGCCGTAAGTTCGGCCAGGACGAATCTTATGTACCCTCCACCATGGATTGCGTAGAAACTTCTACGAAAGACTGTTATACACAATCGAATTACTTGGGTTGTTGTATCTTAAATCGTTTTCTAAATTGTGAGTTAGTCCACACGTGGTATATATTAGACAAAAAGGTATGTAAGTCTACAAATAATTACGAATCGTTATGGACTTTTGCACGGTACGTAGGTAGCCAGAATTGAAATATGGGGGTCGCTTATATGGGAGCTACATGCAATTATGAACTTGATATGGACTAATTTTTGTGTAATTGGGGATCGAGTTATCAGAGGGCTATATATAACTATAGATCGATATGGACCTAATTACGCATGGTTGTTAACGGCAATATACTAGCACAATGTACCAAATTTCAACTGACTCGGAGGAAATTTACTCCTCCAAGAAGCTCCAAAACCAAATCTCGGGATCGGTTTATATGGGGGCTATATATGATTATAGACTGATATGGACCACTTTTGGCGTAGTTGTTAAATATCATATACTACCACCACGTACCAAATTTCAACCAGATCGGATGAATTTTGCTTCTCCACAAGGCACCGGAGGTCAAATCTGGGGATCGGTTATATGGAGGCTAAATATAAGTATGGACTGATATGAACCAATTCATGCATGGTTGTTGGATACCATATACTAACATCACGTACCAAATTTCAACCGAATCCGATGAATTTTGCTCTTCCAAGGGGCTCCGGAGGTCAAATCTGGGGATCGGTTTATATGGGGGCTATACATAATTATGGACCGATTTCGACCAATTTTTGCATGGGTGTTTGAGGCCATATATTAACACCACGTTCCAAATATCAACTGAATCAGATGAATTTTGGTCTTCCAAGAGGCTCCGGAGGTCAAATCTGGCGATCGGTTTATATGGGGGCTATATATAATTATGGACCGATGTGGACCAATTTTTGGATGGTCATTAGAGACCATACACTAACACCATGTACCAAATTTCAGCCGGATATGATGAAATTTGCTTCTCTTAGAGGCTCCGCAAGCCAAATCTGGTGATCGGTATTATGGGGGCTATATATAATTATGGACCGATATGGACCAATTTTTGCACGGTTGTTAGAGACCATATACCAACATCATGTACCAAATTTCAGCCGGATCGGATGAAATTTTCTTCTCTTTGAGGTACCGCAAGCCAAATCGGGGGATCGGTTTATATGGGGGCTATATATAATTATGGACCGATGGGGACCAATTTTTGCATGGTTGTTAGAGACCATATACCAACACCATGTACCAAATTTCAGCCGGATCGGATGAATTTTGCTCCTTCAAGAGGCTCCTGAGGTATACTTTCACCATGTACCAGATTCCAGCTAGATCGGATGAAATATACTTCTCTTAGAGGCTCCGCAAGCCAAATATGGAGATCGTGGATGTTTTTTTTTTTGGATCCGGAAGTGGTGCAAAATTAACGCAGAAGCGATGAATTTAACATGGACTTGTCATAGGACGGAAGTCCTCCATTTCAACAGCCGTTGCACTGAATTTCCCAGCAAAAACTCCTATTACCAGGTATGAGTACAAGTATGCCTGCGCCAAATTGGTAACAACTTCCTCGTACATATATCAGTAGTAATACTTTTACATTGGCATGACATTAGAGGAAAGTACTTCCGTGCAAGCATACCAGCAGTCGAAAAATAAGTACTTCTTCGCAAGCATACCAGCTCTCCAAAAATAATATCTTTACCATAAAAATACCCAAAAAGTGCGAACTCACCCTTGTTGTTTTGTAATCCATCACACTATTCCACGCTCCACGACATGGATCTATTCAATGATGTTATTTTGTAATAAATTATGTACTATACAACTTTAGGAAACAACGGTATATTTTATTGGCAATTTTTTCCTGAAATGTAATTTGACATTACTTATCGCTACTATTAAATGTGCTCACTGTAGAGCCGAACCCGGACCTCAAGATATGATTTTGATAACCGGTATTAATATAAAGAAACACTTTTTGCCTACACATGTAAGTTATTATTTTTAAATCCCAGGTAATACTGCAAGTAGTAACTTTTTGATTACCGGTATTACTGAAAGAATCACTAGTGCTTACCCAGTTTTTGCTGGGTTGCATCACTTCTTTAGGTGTAATCCGAATTCAATGTTTTGGATGTAAATTAAAAAATTCTGTGATATTGTGTCAAATAAATAATTTTTATAATTTTTTATTACTTTTAACGGAAACGTTTGAATTCAAATATTTTCAAAACACAATTTTTTCTGATTGGATTTAGCATTTTTTTCGACAAAATTTAAATGATTCGTACCACTTTATGAATTCTTACTCTGTTTTTAACCTATTTGAAATAAAAAGTTAAAATTACTCATTAAAAGTATGAACAAACCAATTTATAAAAAATTGAATTAAAAGAACTTCCTGGGTAGTTAAAATAAAGAACATCATTTTGAATGCATTTTCTGGAAGTGTTTTTAAAGAACAAATTTTTTTGCTGGGTAATTATGGACTCATATGGACCAAGTTTAGCATGAATGTTAGAGACCATACATGTGTTGTTTCAACCGGATCGGATAAAATTTGCTCCTCCAAAAGGATCACTTTATATGGGGGCCCCGAACATATATGGGGTATTAGACCAATATTTCGAAATGACAAAGATAACATACCCCTATCCTACACAAAAAAAAAAATCTGATTCAATCACGAATCCAATTAATTTTTTTATTGAAATGTCTTCAATCACAGAAATGATAGTATCAATTAAAAAATTAATTGACAGCCAATTAAAACATTTATTGATACAATTAAAAAAATTAATTGATACTATTAATTTGTGTTATTGATTTTAGTTTCAATTACAAAATTTGTTGAATCAATTATATTTTTAATTGAATATTTTTTAAAACTCAGTTAAGATTTTAATTGGAAAAATGTTCGAAATTTTTTTTCTATGTATGGTGGAGGGTATAAAAAATTATTTATTTTAGACATTCTCATATATGTTTTAGAGTTTGTATATCGTTATGACTTTAAATTAGTACAAAAAAAATTAAATGTTAATTAATGAATTTTTTTTTATACCCTCCATCATAGGATGGGGGTATATTAACTTTGTCATTCCGTTTGTAACACATCGAAATATTGCTCTAAGACCCCATAAAGTATATATATTCTGGGTCGTGGTGAAATTCTGAGTCGATCAAAGCATGTCCGTCCGTCCGTCCGTCCGTCTGTTGAAATCACGCTAACTTCCGAACGAAACAAGCTATCGGCTTGAAACTTGGCACAAGTAGTTGTTATCGATGTAGGTCGGATGGTATTGAAAATTGGCCATATCGGTCCACTTTTACGTATAGCCCCCATATACCCTCAGATTTGGCTTGTGGAGCCTCTTAGAGAAGCATATTTCATCCGATCCGGCTGAAATTTGGTACATAGTGTTGGTATATAGTCCCTAAAAACCATGCAAAAATTGGTCCATATCGGTCCATAATTATATATAGCCCCCATATAAACCGATCCCCAGATTTGGCTTGCAGAGCCTAAAACAGAAGCAAATTTCATCCGATCCGGCTGAAATTTGGTACATGGTGTTGGTATATGGTCTCTAACAACCATGCAAAAATTGGTCCACATCGGTGCATAATTATATATAGCCCCCATATAAACCGATCCCCAGATTTGGCTTGCGGAGCCTAAAAGAGAAGCAAATTTCATCCAATCCGGCTGAAATTTGGTACATGGTGTTGGTATATGGTCTCTAACAACCATGCAAAAATTGGTCCATATCGGTCCTTAATTATATATAGCCCCCATATAAACCGATCCCCAGATTTGGCTTGTGGAGCCCCTAAGAGAAGCATATTTCATCCGATCCGGCTGGAATTTGGTACATGGTGTTGGTATATGGTCTCTAACAATCATGCAAAAATTGGTCCACATCGGTCCATAATTATATATAACCCCCATATAAACCGATCCCCAGATTTGTCTTGCGGAGCCTAAACGAGAAGCAAATTTCATCCAATCCGGCTGAAATTTGGTACATGGTGTTGGTATATGGTCTCTAACAATCATGCAAAAATTGGTCCACATCGGTCCATAATTATATATAGCCCCATATAAACCGATCCCCACATTTGGCTTGCGAAGTCTCCAAGAGAAGCAAATATCATCCAAGCCGGTTGTAATTATGAACATGGTGTTAGTATATGATCTTTAACAACCGTGCCAGAATTGGTCCATATCGGTCCATAATTATATATAGCCCTCATATAAAACGTTCTCCAGATTTGACCTCCGGAGCCTCTTGGAGGAGCAAAATTCATCCGATCCAGTTCAAATTAGGAACGTGGTGTTAGTATATGGTCGCTAACAACCATACCAAAATTGGTCCAATCACACAAAAATTGGTCCATATCGGTTCATAATCATGGTTGCCACTAGAGCCAAAAATAATCTACCAAAATTTTATTTCTATAGAAAATTTTGTCAAAATTTTATTTCTAGAGAAAATTTTGTTAAAATTTTATTCGGTTCATAATCATGGTTGCCACTCGAGCCACAAATAATCTACCAAGATTTTATTTCTATAGAAAATTTTGTCAAAAGTTTATTTCTATAGAAAATTTTGTTAAAATTTTATTTCTGTAGAAATTTTTGTCACAATTTTCTTTGTATAGAATATTTTGTCAAAATTCTTATTTCTATAGAAAATTTTGTGAAAATTTTATTTCTATAGAAAATTTTGTTAAAATTTTATTTCTGTAGAAAATTTTGTCAAAATTTTATGTCTACTTTGTCAAACTGAATTATATACGTATTGGATCGATCTTTTTTGATTTAATATATACCACGTATGGAATTACATACAATTTAGAAGTTGGTGTTAGGAGGTTTTAAGATACCTTGCCATCGGCAAGCGTTACCGCAACTTAAGTAATTCGATTGTGGATGGCAGTGTTTAGAAGAAGTTTCTACGCAATCCATGATGGAGGGTACATAAGCTTCGGCCTGGCCGAACTTACGGCCGTATATACTTGTTATATTTGAGGAGTTCCCTGGCTCAGTTTTAATAAATATTTGTTTTCTCGGTGAGATGGAAACCTTTCTTAATCTAATCCGTTTCATTAATAATTTCTTTTTACAAAATTTTCTAAGCTGTAAGACTCTTCAAAAGATAACTAATCAAGTGTATTTTTTTGAAAGTTTTCCCATTTTCTGCATTTATTGAACTACTTTGAATATTTTGTGGTTTTTACATAGAAAAAAATTTTATTTCTAAAATAGGACAAAACTTTTATCATTAAAAATATTGTCACTAACTTTCCACTGCTTTTGCATTCTATCAAATAAATTTCTTTCTGTGGTTTTTTCACACATATATTTCCTTAGTATGACAATATGTCCATGAGTTTGTTCTTCTGCAATATATCGATTTGTTATGTTATCTACAAAGTTAAGCTGTTTCTTAGCAATCCCAAAAGTTACTATGCATTGCAATAAACTTCTGGGGGATTTAAAAAAGATTTTCATAGATAGTTTTCATTTTTTCGATTTTTTTTTTGGGTCCATATTCCAAAAGCCCAGTTAAAAAACTATTCACCATCAATAACAAACTAAACTAAATCGTAACTGAGAAAAATCCTCTTATAAATCCGATCAAAATAAAATAAATACGAAATGAAACGTAAACATACGAAAGTTATCAAGGCATTCACCATATAGAACAGGAAACACATTACGATTGACAAACTGAAAAAAAAATCGAAATCCTTTAAAATTGGTTTTGTGTTATACACATGGCCACAAAAATGGAGATGAAAAACAGTGACACAATTAAAAACAAATGTCAAAACGATAAGGTATGGCGCAGGTGATATCCAATGCCAAGTTCACAATGTGCAAGGTAGTTATGTTGCCTTGGTGTTACACTACTTTTTCCCTCATTGTATTTTTCGACCAAATGATAGTGTCATTCCAAAGTTATTGTTAATTCACAATATTGTGAGGGATACAGGACTCAAAATCTATGACTGTGTCCTTCATATTTTGCAATCAATTTCGAGAATGTTGCTTTCCCAATCGAAATCGTCATATCAGTAGCAACTGATCACCTCCTGACCTAACTTGGGCAAATTTCATTTTGGTCTTCAATTAGGTTTTTTTAAAGAAAAGAGTTACATAAAGTTAATTTAAAACATGTAAGGAAAGTCTAAAGTCGGGCGGGGCCGACTTTATTATACCCTGCACTATGTGGTATCACAATGGACTTAATAGTCTAAGTGAGCCTGAATCTTAATCGGGCTGCCACTTTAACCTAACCTAACCTAACCTAACCTAACCTACCCTGCACTACTTTGTAGATTCACATTTTCGATAGCATATCTAATGTGTTGGGTGCTATTTATAAAGGTTTATGTTCCCATATACTCGTACATATATTTAAATCTGACCAGATCTGGAGAAAAATTTTCAGAGTATTACAAAGTTTATAGACCGTAAATTTTAGTTGGATAATGCCCTGGGGTGGAACACAATGTTAGTCAAAAACAAGTATATTCAGCAGTAAGTTCGGCCGGGCCGAATCTTAAATACCCACCACCATGAACCAAATATTAGAGTTTCCTTTGAAATTTCAGAAGGGCTTGAGGACACTTTCGGAAGATAAATTTAAAGATTTCACCTATGAGGACTATATCAAATTCTGGATTTATAAGAACCATTTTTGTTTTAGTTTTAGAGGGATTATTAACATCTCTTGTAAGTGTTCAAGAAAATTATAAAATAACGTCTTGATTTGAAATCTTGAATCTGTAGATTTTCACCCGAGAAGTAAAATTTGGAAATTTTACATTGAGTTTCAAGCAATTTTCATGATCAGTTGGCCTTCTACACCCTCAAGAAGTGAAGTCGGTCTATATGGAGGCATTACCAAATGGACCGATAAAAACTTAATCCGATACACGTTTCTGTGAGCCTCAAATACCAGAATATTTAGAATTTCAGGCAAATCAGAAAAAACTACGGTTTCTAGAAACCCAAGGATTTAAATCTGGAAATCGTTCTTATGGGGGCTATACTAAAATATGGACCGATACTCACCGTTTTCGGCACACCTCTTTATGGCCCGAAAATACCTCTAGATTTCCAATTTCAGGCAAATTGGATAAAAACTTTGGATTCTAGAAGCCCAAGAAGTAAAATCGGGAAATCGGTCTATATGGGGGCTATACCAAAATATGGACCGATACTCATTATTTTAGGCACACCTATTTATGTTCCTAAAATACATCTAGATTTCCAATTTCAGGCAAATTGGATATAAACAACGGTTTCTATAAGCCCAAGACCCCAAATCGGGAGGTCGGTTTATATGGGGACCATACCAAAACATGGACCGATGCTCACCATTTTTGGCACACCTCTTTACGGTTCTAAAGTACCTTTTGATTTCCAAATTCAGATAAATTGGATAAAAACTGCGGTTTCTATAAGCCCAAGAAGTAAAATCGGGAGATCGGTCTATATGGGGGCTATACCAAAACATGGACCGATACTCACCATTTTTGGCACACCTCTTTATGGTCATAAAATACCTCTAGATTTCAAATTTCAGGCAAATTGGATGAAAACTGCGGTTTCTATAAGCCCAAGAAGTAAAATCGGGAGATCGGTCTATATGGTGGCTATACCAAAACATGGACCGATACTCACCATTTTTGACACACCTCTTTATGGTCATAAAATACCTCTAGATTTCAAATTTCAGGCAAGTTGGATAAAAACTGCAGTTTCTATAAGCCCAAGAAGTAAAATCGGGAGATCGGTCTATATGGGGGCTATACCAAAACATGGACCGATACTCACCATTTTTGGCACACCTCTTTATGGTCATAAAATACCTCTAGATTTCAAATTTCAGGCAAATTGGATGAAAACTGCGGTTTCTATAAGCCCAAGAATTAAAATCGGGAGATCGGTCTATATGGTGGCTATACCAAAACATGGACCGATACTCACCATTTTTGGCACACCTCTTTATGGTCATAAAATACCTCTAGATTTCAAATTTCAGGCAAGTTGGATAAAAACTGCAGTTTCTATAAGCCCAAGAAGTAAAATCGGGAGATCGGTCTATATGGGGGCTATACCAAAATATGGATCGATACTCACAATTTTTGGCACACGTGTTTGTGGTCCTACAATACCTCTAGATTTCCAATTTCAGGCAAATTGGATAAAAGCTACGATTTCTATAAGCCCACGACCCCAAATCGGGAGGTCGGTTTATATGGGGACTATATCAAAACCTGGACCGATATAGCCCATCTTCGAACTTGACCTGCCTGCAGACAAAAGACGAGTTTGTGCAAAATTTCAACACGATTGCTTCATTATTGAAGACTGTAGCGTGATTACAACAGACAGACAGACAAACAGACAGACAGACAGACAGACGGACAGACGGACAGACGGACAGACGGACATCGTTATATCGTCTTAGAATTTCTCCCTGATCAAAACTATATATACTTTATATAGTCGGAAATCGATATTTCGATGTGTTACAAACGGAATGACAAACTTATTATACCCCAGTCTCCATTCTATGGTGGTGGGTATAACAAGTAAGTAAAGTGTAAAGTTGGGCGGGGCCGACTATATTATACCCTTCACCATTATGTAGACCAAAATTTGTATTACCATATCTGATTTATATCTGAAAAGATTTCGAGAAAAATTTCAAAATCGCTAGAAATAAAAATTAAATCGGCTAATACCCTGGGATGAAACACAATGTTAGTAAAAAACAAGTAAGGAAAGTCTAAAGTCGGGTGGGGCCGACTATATTATACCCTGCACCACTTTGTAGATCTAAATTTTCGATACCATATCACATCCGTCAAATGTGTTGAGTGCTATATATAAAGGTTTGTCCCAAATACATACATTTAAGTATCACTCGATTTGGACAGAATTTGATAGACTTTTACAAAATCTATAGACTCAAAATTTAAGTTGGCTAATGCACTAGGGTGGAACACAATTTTAGTAAAAAAATATGGGAAACATTTAAATCTGTTTAAATCCAAAATCAATATGTATCGTCTTTGAGCCGAAACAGGACCTTATACCAAATGTTAGGACAATCGGACTAAAACTGCGAGCTGTACTTTGCACACAAAAATACACCAACAGACAGACAGACGGACATCGCTAAATCGACTCAGAATTTAATTCTAAGCCGATCCGTATACTGAAAGGTCGGTCTATGATTACTCCTTCTTGGCGTTACATACAAATGCACAAACTTATTATACCCTGTACCACAGTAGTGGTGAAGGGTATAAATATGAAAAATATAAAGCTAGAGCAATTTTGATGCAATTGTACAAAATAGCATTTATGATTTATCGGGCGATACATATGTATTCGAGATATAGGACAATTTGAGTAATATTTACAATTGTTGCTACTCAGCAGTGGCAATTTTACAAGGATATTGGTTAAATCTCGCCAAGATATGTGGTCAATTGTGGGTTGTGATATATTATTTGGGCAATTCGGGCGATATTTCCACCGTCGGAGGCTTATTGAAAATTCGACCATTCTGTGGAAAGTTTGGCATTGCAGTGTGTAGGATATGACTACGATATGGGGAAATCGTCATAGAATTTTGTGTAAAATGTGGGTATTTTGGCCATATTAGATCAAGATGACATACTTAAATAGCATATTAAATGTATTCTATGTGGAAACTATCGAATCAATTGGAGGAAACTCCCATTGAAAATGGGTCTAAAATATGAAACATTCTACCATATTTCCCCTATTCTGACCAAATTTGACATGCATAGTTAGAATAATAATCCTGCTATCTCAGCAAAAAACATAAATGGGAGAATAATTTTGGCCTCCGTGGTCATATGGGTGTAAATCGGGCGAAAGATATATATGGGAGCTATTCAACCAAAATTAGCACGCTTAACGATACTACTCATACGTACTCCTTGTGCAAAATTTGAAGAAAATCATGGAAAACCTCTTGCTTTTGAGGCCATATGAGTCTAAATCGGGCGAAAAATATATATGGGAGCTATATCTACATCTGAACTGATTTTAACCACATTTAGCACACTGAATTATACTCTTAAACGTACTCCTTGTTCAAAATTTTAAGCAAATCAGTGCAAAACTCTGGCTTTTGAGGCCATATTAGTCGAAATCGGACGAAAGGTATATATGAGAGCTATATCTAAATCTAAACCGATTTCAACCAAATTTAGCACAATTAACAATACTATTAACAATACTATAAAACTTGTGGAAAATTTGAAGCAAATCAGGACAAAATTCTGGCTTTTGAGGCCATATAAGTGAAAATCGGACAAAAAATATATATGGGAGCTATATCTAAATCTGAATCGATTTCAACGAAATTTGACACACATAATGATACTATTAATTGTACTCCTTGTGCAAAATTTGAAGCGAATCAGGACAAAACTCTGGCTTTTGAGGCCATATAAGTTCAAATCGGACGAAAGATATATATGGGAGCTATATCTAAATCTGAACCAATTTGGCTGATATTTTGCACATCTTACGAAAGCCCCAAAATATTTGGCTGGTCGAAATTTTGGGAAAATAAGTTGATAAATACGTCAATTATGACCAGATCGGTGATAAATATATATGGCAGCTATATCTAAATATGAACCGATTTTTTTCTAAAATCAATAGCGATTGTCTTTGAGCCAATGTAAAACTCTGTACCAAATTTGAGGACGATCGGACTTAAACTGCGAGCTGTACTTTGCACACAAAATTACATATACAGATAGACGGACGGACAGACCGACAGACGGACATCGCTAAATCGACTCAGAATTTAATTCTAAGACGATCGGTATACTAAACGATGGGTCCCAGAGTTTTCCTTCTTGGCGTTACATACAAATGCACAAACTTATTATACCCTGTACCACAGTAGTGGTGAAGGGTATAACAAGCATATAAAGCAGTAAGTTCGGCTGGGTCAAATCTTGAATACCCACCACCATGAATAAAATATTATAGTTTCCTTTAAAATTTCAGGGGGGTTTGATGACAGATATTCTCCCAAGCAGAGCAGTTTAACTAGTACACTTCCCGAAGATAAATTTAAAGATTTTGCCTGTGAAGACTATATCAGATTCTGGAACCATGTTTGTTTGAGTTTTAGAGGAATCATTAACATCTCTTGTAAGTGTGCAAAAAAAATTATGAAATAACGCCTTGATTTGAAATCAAAAATCTGTAGATGTTTACCCCTATTATTTAAATGATTACGAGAAGTAAAATCTGGAAATTTTACATTCAGTTTCAAGCAATTTTTATGATCAGTGCGCTTTCTATACCCGATCTATATGGAGGCCTTACCTAATGGACCGATAAAATCTAAATCCTATACACGTTTTTCTGAGTTTAAAATACTAGTATATTTACAATTTCAGGCAAATCGGATAAAAAGTACGGTTTCTAGAAACCGAAGGAGTGGAGATCGGTCTTACGGGAGCTATACTGAAACATGGACCGATACTCAACGTTTTCGGCACACCTCTTTATGGTCCTACAATACTTCTAGATTTCAAATTTCAGGCAAATTGAATAAAAACTACAGTTTCTAGAATCCCAAACAATAAAATCTTTTTTTAATAAGGTATTTATAGTCTTAAAAAACTTCCAGATTTTCAATTTCAGGCAAATTGGACAACAACTACGTATAGTAAAATCGGGAGATCGGTGTTATGGGGGCTATACTAAAACAGGGTCCGATACTCACCATTTTTGGCGCGCCTCTTTATGGTCGTAAAATACCTCTAGATTTCAAATTGGATAAAAACTACGGATTCTAGAAACTCAAGAAGTAAAATTGGGAAATCTGTCTATATGGGGGCCATTTTCTGTACACCTCTTTATGGTCCTAAGATACTTCTAGATTTGCAATTTCAGGCAAATGGGATAAAAACTACGATTTCTTGGCCATGTGGAATTAAAAATTTGCTTTTTGGTAACCTCTATATCTGGATAGGACATAATCCCAAGTTGGCCCTACAGGTTTAAAAATATTTCTAGTCGGAAATACCTTTAGACTGTTAATATAGCAAAACCAAATCAGGATTTTAGCCAAATCTGACGCTTTTCTCGTAACACGTATGTTTGAAAACCCATTTATCCAGACAATATAGCAGGGCAAAATCCGAATTTTTGTCATATGGTATTAAAAATTTACCTTCTCATATCTCATCAGTCAAACCAATCAAGAATCTCAATTTTTGCTACATGAGATTAAAAATGTGCCCATGCGTCCTCATTATTTAAATCCAAGATGGAAAATTCTTAGCCGAATTCCTGCAAAAAAAGCGTCGCCAAAAAAGTAATGAAAATGTTCTTTGTGGATCCGGAAGTGGTGCATAATTGACGCAGAAGCAATGAATTTAACATGGGCTTGTCATAGGACGGAAGTCCTCGATTCCAACATCCGTTGCACTGAATTTGCATCATTTCTTTAGGTGTAATCCGATGTTCAATGTTTTGGATGTAAATAAAAAAAATCTGTTATATTTTGTCCAATAAATTATATTTATAATTTTTAATGGATTCTAACGCTTGTTGGAAACGTTTGACCTCAAATATTTTCAAAAATTCACAATTTTTTCAGATTGAATTTAGCATTTTTTAAATGATTTGTACCATTTTATGAATTCTTACTCTGTTTTTAACCTATTTGAAACAAAACAAGTATATATGGCCGTAAGTTCGGCCAGGCCTAAGCTTATGTACCCTCCACCATGGATTGCGTAGAAACTTCAACTGAAGACTGTCATCCACAATCGAATTACTTGGGTTGCGGTAACACTTGCCGATGGCAAGGTATCTTAAAACTTCCTAACACCGTCTTCTAAATTACAAGGTAGTCCATACGTAGTATATATTAAACTAAAAAAGGCCGATTAAATACGTATATAATTAAGTTTAAAGTTTCTATATACATAAAATTTTGACAACATTTTCTATAGAAGTAAAATTTTCTATAGAAATAAAATTTGGAAAAAATTATCTATAGAAATAACATTTTGACAAAATTTTCTATAGAAATAAAGTTTTGACAAAATTTTTTATAGAAATAAAATTTTTAAAAAATTTTCTATAGAAACAAAATGTTGACAAAATTTTCTATAGAAATAACATTTTGACAATGTTTTCCATAAAAATAAAATTTTGGTAGATTATTTTTGGCTCGAGTGGCAACCATGAATATGAACCGATATGGACCAATTTTTGTGCGATTTGAGGATCGGTTTATATGGGGGCTATATATAGTTATGGACCGATGTGGACCAATTTTTGCATGGTCATTAGAGAACATATACCAATACCATGTACCAAATTTCAGCCGGATCGGATGAAATGTGCTTCTCTTAGAGGCTCCTCAAGCCAAATAGGGGGATCGGTTTATATGGGGCTATATATAATTATGGACCGATGTGGACCAATTTTTGCATGGTTGTTAGAGACCATATACTAACACCATGTACCAAATTTCAGCCGGATCGGATGAAATTTGGTTCTCTTAGAGGCTCCGCAAGCCAAATCGTGGGATCGGTTTATATGGGGGCTATATGTAATTATGGACCGATATGGACCAATTTTTGCATAGTTGTTAGAGACCATATACTAACACCATGTACCAAATTTCAGCCGGATCGGATGAAATTTGCTTCTCTTAGAGCTATCGCAAGCCAAATTTGGGGGTCCGTTTATATGGGGGCTATACGTAAAAGTGGACCGATATGGCCCATTTGCAACACCGTCCGACCTACATCAATAAAAACTACTTGTGCCAAGTTTCAAGTCGATAGCTTGTTTCGTTCGGAAGTTAGCGTGATTTCAACAGACGGACGGACGGACATGCTTAGATCGACTAAGAATTTCACCACGACCCAGAGTATATATATACTTTATGGGGTCTTAGAGCAATATTTCGATGTGTTACAAACGGAATGACAAAGTTAATATACCCCCATCCTATGGTGGAGGGTATAAAAAGGTTAAAATTACCCATTAAAAGTATGAACAAATCAAGTTATAAAAAATTGAATTACAAGAACTTCCTGGGTAGTTAAAATAAAGAACATCAATGGGAGTGCATCTTCTGGTAGTGTTTTTAAAGTTGTGCCTTTGGAATAACTTCCAAATTTTTTTGCTGGGATGTGACCGAATTCGAATATTGGCCATAAGACATTAAAATTGTATCTTGTTGAAAACCACTTTATCCGGAAAGTATAGCAGAACACAGAATCTGGATTTTGGACATGAGTTAAAAAATATACCTTTTTGCTTCTAATCATCGAAATCCTGATAGCAGGACGAAATCCTAATTTTGACCATATGGGATTACAAAATTGCCTTCTGATATATCATCAGCCAAAATAGGAAACTTTCTCATAACGAAGTTTATCCATATGGGATTAAATGTATACCAAATCAATTGTCTATATCTCGTCTTTTTGAAAACCTCTTTGTCTGACAATTTGGCAATAAGCGATAGAAACTGTATTTTCCCAGCAAACGAAGAATCCAATATGTGATTAAGAATTAATACAAACTTGGATCATTTCCAATGAATTTTATATGGGCTTGTCATAGGACGGAAGTACTCCGTTTGTGAATCCATTGCATTACTTTGGAAGTTGTGTCTGGGAAGATTTTGTAAGTTTATAAACAATACATTAAATTGTCACTAGAATAAATCTGTCAGTTGTCAAACGAGTGGTGTAGAAATGATAGAAACTTGAAGTTGGTTGCAATACATACTCGTACCATCCATATGGATCAGCCTTCCGATCATTTCATCATATTAACATGATTTTCTATTTCTATGACTACTAATGAAATTTTGTAACCGATTTTTATTAATTTCATCTTTTTATCCCACTGTCTGGCATCGATAGTTGGCATAAAATATAAAGTATTCTTGTTACATTTGAGATGTAACTCAAATGCAGCTAAACTTCTCAATAATCCAATGATGATACTTTGAACTGTAGTTTTCTGATGATGCTCTGAGTTTACTGCATCCAGCAGAGACTACAAACAAAGTGCAAGGATATCAAAAAGGGGAGTGGCACAACAACGATGAATACAACGATTCTGAATGTTGGACATTGACAATAAGGACCTCAGTCAAGTATAGTGAAATGCCTGAAATTGGTCATGAATAAATCAAGAATTTTCAGTAGACGAAAAACGAAAAAAACGAAAGAATTACAAGATTTATTTGCCATTTTTTCTGTGCGTGTGTATGGAGTCTCCATAAAAGGAAAAAGATTTATTTCGGTCAGCAAAGTAGAAATGTAGTGAAATTCCAATACTTCAATGGTGCCAAAAGGGGTCAGCAAGAGAGGAAGTGGCAGAAAAAGAGTTCGTACGAGAAAGAGAGGGAGAAGTGGTAATACAGGGATTAGTTTTATACTTTAGAAGAATTATATATGAATCTATTGAACTATTCAATAAAGCTTAGGTAAAAAATTCCCTTGAGGTAAAAAGGAAATGCCCAAAAGCACACACGACCGACTAACCATATCTTAAATCAAACCCTTCAGAATTTTCATACTCAAAGTGACAATGGTATTATACAGTATAGCATTGAGTCAAATTAGAATAAAAGCGGTTTTACGGTCAATTTTGTACATTTTTGAAAATATTTGAGATCAAATGTTTCAGACAATTGTTGGAATGTATTAAAAACCATACAATATTATACAAATTATTGATTTGACAAAGACTCATACAATTTTTTAACTCACATCCAAAACACTGAATTCGGATCACACCATAAGAAGTGATGTACATTCAGTGCAACAGATGTTGAAATGGTGGACATCCGTCCTATGACAACCTCATGTTAAATGCATCGATTCTACGCAAATTTCGCACCACTTCCACTACATTTTTGGCGACACTTTTTGTTTGCTGTGATGGCAAGACCCTAGCAAAAAACAAGTAAGGAAAGTCTAAAGTCGGGCGGGACCGACTATATTATACCCTGCATCACCTTGTAGATCTAAATTTTCGATACCATATCACATCCGTCAAATATGTTGGGTGCTATATATAAAGGTTTTTCCCAAATACATACATTTAAATATCACTCGATCTGGACAGAATTTGATAGAAATCTACAAAATCTATAGACTCACAATTTAAGTCGGCTAATGCACTAGGGTGGAACACAATGTTAGTAAAAAACAAGTAAGGAAAGTCTAAAGTCGGGAGGGGCCGACTATATTATACCCTGCACCACTTTGTAGATCTAAATTTTCGATACCATATCACATCCGTCAAATGTGTTGGGGGCTATATATAAAGGTTTGTACCAAATACATACATTTAAATATCACCCGATCTGGACAGAATTTGATAGACTTCTACAAAATCTATAGACTCAAAATTTAAGTTGGCTAATGCACTAGGGTGGAACGCAATGTTAGTAAAAAAAATATGGGAAACATTTAAATCTGAAGCAATTTTAAGGAAACTTCGCAAAAGTTAATTTATGATTTATCGCTCGATATATATGTATTAGAAGTTTAGAAAAATTAGAGTCATTTTTACAGTGACGATTTAACAAGGAAAATGTTGGTATTTTGACCATTTTTGTCGAAATCAGAAAAACATATATATGGGAGCTATATCTAAATCTGAATCGATTTCAATCTAATTTGTCACACATGACTATATTACTAATTGTACTCCTAGTGCAAAATTTCATTCAAATTGGGCCAAAACTCTGGCTTCTAGGGCCATATAAGTTCATATCGGGCGAAAAATATATATGGAAGCTATATCTAAATCTGAACCGATTTCAATTAAATTTTGCACACATGACTACTACCAATTGTACTCCTTGTGCAAAATTTCAAGCTAATCGGGGTAAAACTCTGGCTTCTGGGTCCATATAAGTGCATATCGGGCGAAAGATATATATGGGAGCTATATCTAAATCTGAATCGATTTCAACTAAATTTGGCACGCATAGCTACAATGCTACTACTTTCTGTGCAAAATTTCAACCAAATTGGGCCAAAACTCTGGCTGTTAGGACCATATTAGTCAATATCGGGCGAAAGCTATATATGGGAGCTATATCTAAATCTGAACCGATTTCAACCAAATTTGGCACTCATAGCTACAATGCTAATTCTACTCCCTGTGCAAAATTTCAACTAAATCGGAGCAAAAAATTGATCTCTGTGGTCATATGAGTGTAAATCGGGCCAAAGCTATATATGGGAGCTATATCTAAATCGGAACCGATTTCAATAAAATTTGGAACACTTGACTACACTACTAATTGTACTCCTAGTGCAAAATTTCAACCAAATTAGGGTAAAACTCTGGCTTCTGCGGCCATATAAGTCCATATCGGGCGAAATATATATATGGGAGCTATATCTAAATCTGAACCGATTTCTTCCAAAATCAATAGGGTTGTATTCTGAGTCAAAATACATACTTGTGCCAAATTTGAAGTCGATTGGACTAAAACTGTGACCTAGACTTTGATTACAACAATGTATTCATGGACAGACGGACATGGCTATAACGACTGAGGAGCCCACCCTGAGCATTTTTGTCAAAGACGCCATGTGTCTATCTCGTCTCCTTCTGGGTGTTGCAAACATATGCACTAACTTATAATACCCTGTTCCACAGTGTGGAGAAGGGTATAAAAATAGAAGTTGTTCCAACGGCACAACTTTAAAAGCACTTCCAAAAATTTTCTCCCAAAGATGTTCTTTTTTTAACTACACAGGAAGTTCTTTTAATTCAATTTTTTATAACTCGCTTTTTTATACCCACCACCATAGAATGGTGAAGGGGGTATAATAAGTTTGTTAATCCGTTTGTAACACATCGAAATATCGATTTCCGACAATATAAAGTATATATCGATGGCCTCATTCCAGAGTACGCTAAGTCGACTTAGCATGTTTTCATGGAGTTCGCTGTTTTTTATTCGGATTGATGTGAATTGCATCCTGTCAAAATTTGGAATTTAATATTGTACGTAGCCTGTGATTAAAGTTTTAAAAAATGTCCAATCCAAAAAGGGCAAAAAGCTTTGTTCGGTCTAAAGTGGTCTAAGTCATTTTTAGCCATGTTCTATTATCACTATTTTAAGTTCATACATGCTAAAAAAAATATAAAAAATATGATCTTAAGACCGAAAATAAGGGAATTTCTATCTTAAACGGGTTTTGAGAAATTTAAAAAAAAAAAAAACAAAAAAAATTTTTGAACTTGTTTCCTGTAAAATTCACTTTTTAGACTTAGCGTACTTTGGAATGTAGACATCTATATGTTCTTGATCAGGGAGAAATTCTAAGACGATATAGCCATGTCCGTCTGCCTGTCTGTTGTAATCACGCTACAGCCTTTAATAATGGTGCTGTCGTCCTGAAATTTGGCACAGATTCGTTTTTTTGTTTGTAGGCAGGTCAAGTTCGAAGATGGGCTATATCGGTCCAAGTTTTGATATAGTTCCAATATAAACCGAGCTCCCGATTTGGGGTCTTATAAAATCCGTAGGTTTTCTCCAATTTGCCTGAAATTGGAAATCTAGAGGTATCTTAGGGCCACAAAGAGATGTACCCAAAATGATGAGTATCGGTCCATGTTTTGGTATAGCCCCCATAGAGATCGATCTCCCGATTTTATTTCTTGGTCGTCTAGAAACTGTATTTACAATCCGATTTGCCTGAAATTGAAAATCTAGAAGTATTTTGAGATCACAAATAGGTGTGTCGAAAATGGGGTGAATCGGTCCATGTTTTTGTGTAGCCCCAATATAGACCGATCTCCCAAATTTACTTCTTGGGCTTCTAGAATACGTAGTTTTTACTAAATTTGTCGGAATTTGGAATTCTAGAGGTATTTGAGGACCATTAAGAGGTGTGTCGAAAGTGGGCTGTATCGGTCCATGTTTTTGTATAGCCCCCATATGGACCGATTTCATAATTTTACTTCTTGGGCTTGTAGAAACCGTAGTTTTTATCCAACTTGCCTGAAATTGGAAATCTAGAGGTATTTTAGAACCATAAATAGGTGTGCCCAAAATTATGAGTATCGGTCCATGGTTTGGTATAGCCCCCATATAGACCGATCTCCTGATTTTACTTTTCAGGGTTTAGAGAAACCACAGTTTTTATCCAATTTGCCTAAAATTAAAAATCTAGAGATATTTTAGGACCATAAAGGAGTGTGTCCAAAATGGTGAGTATCGGTCCATGTTTTGGTATAGCCTTCATATAGACCGATCTCCATATTTTACTTCTCAGGGTTTATAGAAATAACAGTTTTTATCCAATTTGCCTGAAATTACAAATCTAGAGGTATTTAAGGACCATAAAGAGGTGTGTCAACAATGGTGAGTATCGGTCCATGTTTTGGTATAGCCCCCATATAGACTGATCTCCCGATTTTTCTTCTTGGGCTTTTAGAGTCTGTAGCTGCTATCCAATTTGCCAGAAATTTGAAATCTAGAGGTATTGTTATAGAAACCGTAGTTTTTATCCGAGTTGTCTGAAATTGTAAATATACTGGAATTTTAGAATTAAAGAAAAAAACGTGTATCGGATTTAGTTTTTATTGGTCCATTTGGGAAGGCCTCCATATAGACCGATTTCACTTTTTGAGGGCGTAGAAGGCGCACTGATCATGAAAATTGCTTGAAACTGAATGCAAAATTTCCAGATTTTACTTCTCGTAATAAATAATGGGGTTGAAAATCTACATATTTTAGATTTTAAATCAAGGCGTTATTTCATTATTTTTTTGCACACTTACATACAAGAGATGTTAATGATTCCTCCAAAAGTCAAACAAAAATAGTTCTTATAAATCCACAATCTGATCTAGTCTTCACTGGAAACTGATCTGCTTGGGAAAATATCTGTCATCAAACCTCCCTGAAATTTCCGAAGGAAACTATTATGTTTGATTCATGGTGGTGGGTATTTAAGATTCGGCCCGGCCGAACTTACTACTGTATATACTTGTTTATTTTCCTATAGAAGTAAAATGTTGACAAAATTTTCTATAGAAATAAAGTTTTGACAAAATTTTCTATAGAAATACAATTTAAAGAAAATTTTCTATAGAAATAAAATTTTAAGAAAATTTTCTATAGAAATAAAATTTTAACAAAATTTTCTATAGAAATAAAATTTACAGAAAATTTTTTATAGAAATAAAAATTTGAGAAAATTTTCTATAGAAATAAAATTTTGAGAAAATTTTCTATGGAAATACAATTTTGAGAAAATATTCTATAGAAATAAAATTTCTAGAAAAATTTTTATAAAAATAAAATTTGAGAAAATTTTTAATAGAAATAAATTTTTGAGAATATTTTCTATAGAAATAAAATTTTGAGAAAATTTTTTATAGAAATAAAATTTTGAGAAAATTTTCTATAGAAATAAAATTTTGAAAACAATTTTTATAGAAATAAAATTTTTGACAAAATTTTCTATAGAAATAAAATTTTGATAAAATTTTCTATAGAAATAAAATTTTGCGAAAATTTTCTATAGAAATAAAATTTTAAGAAAATTTTCTATAGAAAAAACATTTTAACAAAATTTGCTATAGAAATAACATTTTCAAAAAAATTTTAATAGAAATAAAATTTTGAGAAAATTTTCTATAGAAATACAATTTTGAGAAAATATTCTAACATTTAGAAATAACAATTCTAGAAAAATTTGTATAGAAATAACATTTTTTATAGAAATAAATTTTTGAAAATATTTTCTATAGAAATAAAATTTTGAGAAAATTTTTTATAGAAATAAAATTGTGACAAAATATTCTATAGAAGTACAATTTTGACAAAATTTTCTATAGAAATAAAATTTTGAAAAAAATTTTTATAGAAATAAAATGTTTGACAAAATTTTCTATAGAAATAAAATTTTGACAAAATTTTCTATAGAAATAAAACTTTGACAAAATTTTCTATAGAAACAAAATGTTGCGAAAATTTTCTATAGAAATAAAATTTTGACAAAATTTTCTATAGAAATAAAACTTTGACAAAATTTTCTATAGAAATAAAATGTTGCGAAAATTTTCTATAGAAATAAAATTTTGACAAAATTTTCTATAGAAATAAAATTTTGCGAAAATTTTCTATAGAAATAAAATTTTGACAAAATTTTCTATAGAAATAAAACTTTGACAAAATTTTCTATAGAAATAAATATTTATAAATATTTTTATAGAATAGTCTTCATACACAGAAAAAATATCAACTAAATATTTCCAATTAAAAAGTTAATTGAAGTTGAAAATTTTTTCAATTAATAAATTAATTGATACAATTGACTTTTTAATCATGATAGAAACATTAAGTTAATTAAGTCAATGATTGAAATTTTTAAAATGTTTAATTAAAAAATTAATTGATACAATTAACTTTTTAATCAAATTCGGAAGACTAATTCAGTTAAAAAAGTGCTGATTTTTTTTTTACTTTTTTAATTAAAAATGTATTTCAAACAATCATTTGTTAATCCAAATAAAAACTCTAAGCCAATCTAACTAAGTAATTAAAAATAGTTACCTTTTTTAATTAATAAATTAATTGCGTTTTGCAATCAACATCAATTAAATTTTTAACTGAATCAATTAAAAAATTAATTGAATTTTGCTGAAAAAATCAATTAATTTTTTAATCAAGAATTTTTTCTATGCCTAATTAAAACTGTGATTGATACTATCATTTTCGTGATTGAAGACATTTCAATTAAAAAATTAATTGGATCAATTAATTTGGTGATTGAATCAGAGAAAACAGTTTTTGTGTGTAAGTAAAATTCTTAACTTTAAAATAATATTCTATATATTTCTATAAAATATTATTTAAACAAAAAAATCGAATTAAATATAAAATAACTCAAGATCCTGAAATTTATCTTCGGAAAGTGTAATGGTTGACCTGCCCCCCCCCCCCCCCCCCCCCAAACTTAAGGCGTTATGTCATCATTTTTTTGTACACTTACAAGAGATGTTAATGATTCCTCCAAAACTCAAACAAAAATGGTT
Organism: Haematobia irritans; assembly: GCF_050003625.1. Lineage (NCBI taxonomy): Eukaryota > Metazoa > Arthropoda > Insecta > Diptera > Muscidae > Haematobia > Haematobia irritans. The sequence goes on along the minus strand of NC_134398.1, from coordinate 160,380,423 downwards.
CTTATAAATCCAGAATCGGATATAGTCTTCATAGATAAAATACTTATATTTATCTTCGGGAAGTGTGTGGTTGAACTGCTCTGATTGGGAGAATATCTCCACCCTGAAATTTCAAAGGAAACTATAATATTTGATTCATGGTGGTGGGTATTTAAGATTCGGCCCGGCCGAACTTTCTGCTGTATATACTTGTTATTACTATAGAAGTCAAAGTACCAGTAAGTCCCTGGTTCATTCTAATCTACTTTGGTATAATTAATGACATCGTTTTCTAATTATTATCAAATCACTTCGATATTCCTTAAAATTTTAGCAGCTGCCATTTTCGACAATTTTATAAGCTTCATTTCTAAGATCACTTTATGGGGTTAAGCACCTATATGTGCTGTCTTAACAATTAAACAATTAACGACAGTGTCTTTAACTAAAGAATGAAACAACCTGGACATCAACCTGGCACATATTCTCTAATTATCCTAGACCACATCTACTTACTACAAAGGGTTGTGATTAAGAGAATATAGACAATAGCCTTCTCATTATTTGCACTTTCAACAACAAAGGAAACTATAATATTTGATTCATGGTGGTGGGTATTTAAGATTCGACCCGGCCGAACTTTCTGCTGTATATACTTGTTATTACTATAGAAGTTAAAGTAGCAGTAAGTCCCTGGTTCATTATAATCTACTTTGGTATAATTAATGACATCGTTTTCTAATTATTATCAAATCACTTTGATATTCCTTAAAATTTTAGCAGCTGCCATTTTCGACAATTTTATAAGCTTCATTTCTAAGATCACTTTATGGCGTTAAGCACCTATATGTGTTGTCTTAACAATTAAACAATTAACGACAGTGTCTTTAACTAAAGAATGAAACAACTTGGACATCAACCTGGCACATATTCTCTAATTATCCTAGACCACATCTACTTACTACAAAGGGTTGTGATTAAGAGACTATATAGACAATAGCCTTCTCATTATTTGCACTTTCAACAACAATTGAGAGATTAAATAATGTGAGAATAATAGTGGTAACATCATCAATACCAAGTCTTAATTGTAAGTGGTGGTGTTGCTGTAGACTGCATTAGACACCACTAGCTTTTAGCCCTTACAATAGAGGACGAAAGGATTTCACACATAAACACACACACACACACACACACACATACATATATGTACACACCACAATCAGAGTACTTGAATGGACTAAAAACCAGCAGAATCCGAATCATTATCAGAGGAAGTTCGAGTATTTGTTGTTGTCGATTGCCACTTAGATATGAGAATGGATTTTGCAACTGAAAGCAAATAAATGATTTGCAATTGAATTGCAAATAAAAATTGAAATATTCTACGGCGCTTGTAAACAAATGTTTATATTACACTGAGAAAAAACAAAATATTTACAGAGCAAGTCAATTGCAAAGTATCTATTGTTACACATAGATAACACTACATTAGATAACGAATAAAAAAATCATTTTCATATCCACCTTCATAGGATTGTGATGTGGGCTAGTTTGCCTTTGTAACACATCGAAATATTTCCGATCTCCGACTTTATAAAGTATATATTCTTGATTAAGGAAAACGTCTGAGACCCTATAACCAAATCCGTCTGTCTGTTGTATCTATTCTTCAGCCTTCCATAATGGCGTCAGTGTCTTGAAATTTGGTATAGATTTAGTTTTTTTCTGAAGGCAGGTCAATACAGTATTCAACTTGTCGTGTACTCTAACTTCTTTCCATCATACCCTTTTTTATTCTAGTAGCCCTGTGTCTACTTGAAAATTTTGTCAAAATTTTATTTTATTATTGTTGTTTTGATTTCAAGATGGTTTACAAGTTTTGTTTTCGAATTAAGAATACTTGTTTTATTATAATTGGTATGTGAATAGCGTTATTAATATACAACAAAAATAGAATGAAAATTCCAAAAATGAGATTTGGATCCTTATTATAATTTTATTGATCCTAGATTTAAAGCCAGATAGGTCGCAAAAAATTTCTTTAGTTTAAAGAAGCTGCATCTTTGGAACGGAAACAATACCAAAATCAGTAAGACAAGGTCAAAATCTTTGGATCCAAATATTTTTTTTGAGATTGTGTGCACCCAGAAAAAAGTGACCCCTTTTGTAAGTTAAAATGAACTAATTTTGAAGAAAGTTGAGCCAAAGACATTTTTATTTGTTTTAACTATGTGATTTTCGTAGAAATTAGGAAAATTTTGCCAAAAATCTACCAAAGTTTTTCTCAAAATTGAATTTCTATAGAATATTTTCTCAAAATTGAATTTCTATAGAATATATTCTCAAAATTGAATTTCTGTAGAATATTTTGTCAAAATTTATTTCTGTAGAAAAGTTTGTCAAAATTTTATATTTATAGAAAATTGTGTCAAAACTTTATTTCTAAAGAAAATTTTGTTAAAATTTTATTTCTATAGAAAATTTTGTCAAAATTTTATTTCTATAGAAAATTTTGTCAAAATTTTATTTCTATAGAAAATTTTGTCAAAATTTTATTTCTATATAAAATTTTGTCAACATTTTATTTCTACAGAAAATGTTGTCAAAATTTTATTTCTATAGAAGATTTTGTCAAAATTTTATTTCTGTAGAAGATTTTAACAAAAATTTATTTCTATAGAAAATTTTGTCAAAATTTTATTTCTACAGGAAATTTTGTCAAAATTTTATTTCTATAGAAGATTTTAACAACAATTTATTTCCGTAGAAAATTTTGTGAAAAATTCATTTCTATAGGAAATTTTGTCAAAATTTTATTTCTATAGACAATTATGTCAAAATTTTATTTCTATAGAAATTTTTTTTTTAAATTTTATTTCTATGTTTATTTCTACAGAAAATGTTGTCAAAATTTTATTTCTATAGAAGATTTTGTCACAATTTTATTTCTAAAGAAAATTTTGTCAATATTTTATTTCTATAGAAAATATTGTCAAAATTTTATTTCTATAGAAAATTTTGTCAACATTTTATTTCTACGGAAAATTTTGTCAAAATTTTATTTCTATAGAAGATTTTGTCAAAATTTTATTTCTATAGAAGATTCTAACAAAAATTAATTTCTGTAGAAAAGTTTGTCAAAAAATTATTTCTATAGGAAATCCTGTCAAAATTTTATTTCTATACAAAATTTTGTCAAAATTTTATTTCTACAGAAAATTTTGTCAAAATTTTATTTCTATAGAAGATTTTGTCCAAATTTTATTTCTATAGAAGATTTTAACAAAAATTAATTTCTGTAGAAAATTTTGTCAAAAAATTATTTCTATAGGAAATTCTGTCAAAATTTTATTTCTATACAAAATTTTGTCAAAATTTTATTTCTACAGAAAATTTTGTCGAAATTTTATTTCTATAGAAGATTTTAACAACAATTTATTTCTGTAGACAATTTTGTGAAAAATTCATTTCTATAGGAAATTTTGTCAAAATTTTATTTCTATAGACAGTTTTGTCAAAATTTTATTTCTATAGAATTTTTTTTTTAAATTTTATTTCTATAGAAAATTTTGTCAATATTTTATTTCTATTAAAAATTATGTCAAAATTTTATTTCATTATTGTTGTCTTGATTTCAGGATGGTTGAAAGTTTTTTTTTTTGGAATTAAGAGAAATTGTTTTACTTTGATGTATCCATTATAATTTGTATGTGAATAGCGTTATTAATATACAACGAAAAGAGAATGAAAATTCCATAAATGAGATTTGGATCCTAATTTTAATTTTATTTATCCTAGATTTAAAGCCAGATAAGAGAAGGTCAAAATCTTTGGATCCAAGTATTTTTTTTGGAGATTGTGTGCACCCAGAAAAAAGTGACCCATTCTTTAAGTTAAAATGAACTCATTTTGAAGAAAGTTGAACTTCGTATAGGACATTTTTTTTAACTATATGATTTTCGTAGAAATTAGGAAAATTTTGCCAAAAATCTACCAAAGTTTTTCTCAACATTTTATATCTATAGAATATTTTCTCAAAATTGAATTTCTATAGAATATTTTGTCAAAATTTATATTTATAGAAAATTTTGTCAAAATTTTCTTTCCATAGAAAATTTTGTCAAAATTTTATTTCTATAGAAAATTTTGTCAAAATTCTATTTCTATAGAAAATTTTTACAAAAATTTATTTCTGTAGAACATTTTGTCAAAAATTTATTTCTATAGGAAATTTAGTCAAAATTTTATTTCTATAGGAAATTTTGTCAAATTTTTATTTCTATTGAAAATTTTATTTCTATAGAAAATTTATTCTGTAGAGTATCTTGTCAAAATTTTATATCTGGAAAATTGTGTCAAAATTTTATTTCTATAGAAAATTTTGTCAAAATGTTATTTCTATAAAAAATTTTGTCAAAATTTTATTTCTAAACGAGATTTTAACAAAAATTTATTTCTGTAGAAAATTTTGTCAAAAATTTATTTCTGTAGGAAATTTTGTCAAAACTTTATTTCTATAGAAAATTTTATCAAAATTTTATTTCTATAGAAGATTTTAACAAAAATTTATTTCTGTAAATAATTTTGTCAAAATTTTATTTCTATTGAAAATTTTGTCAAAATTTTATTTCTATTGAAAATTTTGTCAAAATTTTATTTCTATAGAAAATGTTTTCTGTAGAATATTTAGTAAAAATTTTATATCTATAGAAAATTGTGTCAAAATTTTATTTCTATAAAAAGTTTTGTACAAATTTTATTTCTAAAGAAGATTTTAACAAAAATTTATTTCTGTAGAAAATTTTGTCAAAATTTTATTTCTAAAGAAAATTTTGTCAAAATTTTATTTCTATAGAAAATTTTGTCAAAATTTAATGTCTGTAGAAAATTTTGTCCAAATTTTATATCTATAGAAAATTGTGTCAAAATTTTTCTTCTATAGAAAATTTTTCAAAATTTTATTTCTATAGATAATTTTGTCAACATTTTATTTCTATAGAAAATTTTGTCAAAAATTTATATCTGTAGAAAATTTTGTCAAAAATTTATTTCTATAGAAAATTTTGTCAAAATTTTATTTCTATAGAAGATTTTAACAAAAATTTATATCTGTAGAAAATTTTGTCAAAAATTTATGTCTATAGGAAATTTTGTCAAAATTTTATTTCTAAAGAAAATTTTGTCTAAATTTTATTTCTATAGAAATTTTGTCAAAATTTGATTTCTATAAAAATTTTGTCAAAATTTTATTTCTAAAGAAAATTTTGTCTAGATTTTATTTCTATAGAAAATTTTGTCAAAATTTGATTTCTATAAAAAATTTTGTCAAAATTTTATTTCTATAGAAAGTTCCTTTTTATAGCCGAGTCCGAACGGCTTTCCACATTGCAGTGAAACCACTTAGAGAAGCTTTGAAAACCTCAGAAATGTCACCAGCATTACTGAGGTGGGATAATCCACCGCTGAAAAACTTTTTGGTGTTCGGTCGAAGCAGGAATCGAACCCTCGACCTTGTGTATGCAAGGCCAGCATTCTAACCAGTGCACCACGGTGGCTCCCCCGTGGAAGTTTTTTCATTCATGTGTACAAATCTTACATAGTATTTGTGGAAACTATTTTACTTCAAAGTTAGAACTGCTTACTTACATTTTAAATACAGATATATTTATTTAAATAGGCGCATATTTTCTTCAATAAGAGATATGTTTTATTAATATATTAAATATATTTATTACGAATCAACAACATCGACTGGTTTTGAAATATTAGTTTATTTATACACTTATTTCAATATCCATGTAAAGATACCTCTTCTCAACTGTGAAAAGTAATTTTCGGGTAAGTTTAGAGTTTAGTTAAAGATTTCTTAAACGAATCTACATTTGCCGACCAGTTCACTGAAAAAAATGTTCCCCATGTTGAATCCATGTGATCGTTTCCTATATATCTGCTCTCATTATAATTTTTGAATAATTATAAATAGTAGAAATTGCTTCTGATTTTTTTCGCAGTGTATATAGTTTATATCGATTGAATTTGAATCCTTTGCTTTTGTGCTCTCTGTCAAGCTTTCTGCACAACGATATGTGAGTATCAAATCAATGTGTAGGACGAATTAATATTATAAAAATCCAATGCAAATGTAATGGAATCAATTTAAATCGAACACAAAAATGTTTACATACAAAAATGTATGTCATTTCTGTAAACCACTTCGAAATGTTGAGAAAAGAATGGAAATAACATTTGAAAGAATTTTTCCTGGGCTGGGCTGGGAAATGAACTCATCAATAAAATACGTACCATTCGATTCAAGTCTCTAGGACTTTATTCAAATGCAATTTACTGAAAAGCAATTTTCAATAAAAATTATTCAATGAGTAATGCATTGGACGATGATGATGATAATGATGACAAGACAGACAGACAGACAGACAATCATCACTCAAACCGAAATGAGAATATAGTTCGTATTTAATTCTTTACAAATTGGGAATTGTAAAGAATCGAAAACAATAAATGACTGCTAATAAGATTTATTATTTGTTTGTGGATATAATATATACTAGTAGATTTCTTATTTAATTATTTGAAAAGGAGTTCTCGGTATTTTGTTTTAATTTGAAATATTATTTAAAATGAATTTAATTAATACTATCAATAGTGGGGGATTTATTAGTAAACGTAGGCGATAGTCTTGTTATTTTTTTTTTTTTTTTTTTTTTTTTTTTGTAAATTAATAAACAATTAAAATAAATTATGGATAAACGTACTCTCAAAAAACAGTTAACCCGCCAAGAAGGAACTTTTTGGTTAATTTTAGAAAATTTACAAACGCGCACTGACAAAAAATATTTACGAGATAAAATAATTAAATTTTAATAAAAAATATTTTTGTACCCTGTGCCACACTGGGTATTATAAGTTTTTTTTTTGTTTTTGTTAACTTTATTAACAAATAATATGAAATTATTATTTAATTAATGTTAGCTATAGCTACATAGGCCTTAAGCTTAATACACCGAAAAAAAAGTTTACTATTTTTTATGAAAAATGAACTAACCCATAGTAAGAATGACCATGATTTGGCGCCAAAGATTTTTTTCGTCTAGATAAGTTCATGATTTTCTTATATATTAGTTCATGTATTGCATCGTATTTTAGTTCATTATTACTGCGCTGTGGGAAGAATGCACTTACACTCATTCAAAATATTCCTGCTATCCGGAAAAATGAACAATTTTTTGGGAAACCTGTATTAAGAAATTGGTTTGAAATAAACTGTTTGTCAGTATAATTTTCAAAAAAGTAGAGAAATTGAGGAATTAAAGGTACAACAAGCCTGTATACAACTAAGAAATTTTTCGTACAAAATAAGTAAATTTTCTATAACCACCAGTATTTTATTTCAAACAAGTATATACGGCCGCAAGTTCGGCCAGGCCGAATCTTATGTACCCACCACCATGGATTGCGTAGAAACTTCTACGAAAGACTGTCATCCACAATCGAATTACTTGGGTTGTGGTATCTTAAAACTTCTTATTCCTGCATGGTTGTTGGATACCATATACTAACATCACGTACCAAATTTCAACCGAATGGGAAGAATTTTGCTCTTCCAAGGGGCTCTGGAGGTCAAATCTGGGGATCGGTTTTTATGGGGCCTTATATATAATTATGGACCGATATCGACCAATTTTTGCATGGGAGTTTGAGGCCATATATTAACACCACGTACCAAATTTCAACTGAATCAGATGAATTTTGGTCTTCCAAGAGGTTCCGGAGGTCAAATCTGGTGATCGGTTTATATGGGGGCTATATATAATTATGAACCGATGTGGACCAATTTTTGCATGGTTGTTAGAGACCATATACTAACATCACGTACCAAATTTCAGCCGGATCGGATGAAATTTGCTTCTCTTAGGGGCCTCGCAAGCAAAATCGGGGGATCGGTTTATATGGGGGCTATATATAATTATGGACCGATGTGGACCAATTTTTGCATGGTTCTTAGAGACCATATACTAACACCATGTACCAAATTTCAGCCGGATCGGATGAAATTTGCTTCTCTTAGGGGCCTCGCAAGCAAAATCGGGGGATCGGTTTATATGGGGGCTATATATAATTATGGACCGATGTGGACCAATTTTTGCATGGTTGTTAGAGACCATATACTAACACCATGTACCAAATTTCAGCCAGATCGGATGAAATTTGCTTCTCTTAGGGGCCTCGCAAGCCAAATCGGGGGATCGGTTTATATGGGGGCTATATATAATTATGGACCGATGTGGACCAATTTTTGCATGGTTGTTAGAGACCATATACTAACACCATGTACCAAATTTCAGCCGGATCGGATGAAATTTGCTTCTCTTATAGGCCTCGCAAGCCAAATTTTGGGGTCCGTTTATATGGGGGCTATACGTAAAAGTGGACCGATATGGCCCATTTGCAATACCATCCGACCTACATCAATAACAACTACTTGTGCCAAGTTTCAAGTCGATAGCTTGTTTCGTTCGGAAGTTAGCGTGATTTCAACAGACGGACGGACGGACGGACGGACGGACGGACGGACGGACGGACGGACGGACGGACGGACGGACATGCTCAGATCGACTCAGAATTTCACCACGACCCAGAATATATATACTTTATGGGGTCTTAGAGCAATATTTCGATGTGTTACAAACGGAATGACAAAGTTAATATACCCCCCATCCTATGGTGGTGGGTATAAAAATTATTATAATATTACAAAAAACTATGATATAATATATAAAGGATTTTATTATTATATAAAGGAAATATTTTTATTCGTACGTTGGATGCAGTTACTTGTCGGTAGTTAGTAATTGCTTCTTCAAAAGAGTAATATTCTATGTTATTAGGACTAAACTAATTAATTTAAATTTCCATGTTTTCTATCCATATGAAAGATATATGTGGCATAAGTTGCTATATTCATTGAGTTGTTGTCCAATTTCATCGACTTTGGCTAACTTTTGTTGGGCGGATTTGTCTTATAAGCATCTGAAATTGCAAAGTTATACAAAATATAAGAAAAATATTATCAAATTCTATCGTACATATTGATTTTTAACTTACGGTTTTCAAGAGTATTTCCTAGAGCCAGTAAGGATGTCAGCTTAGCATTAAACAGTAAGAATATTCCAAAAAATTGCCATTACAAGGCCTGACTACCTGCAAGTGAAAATAATTATTTTTAATAAATTGAAATTTTGGTTTTATTAAAAACGGACAAAATACCGTTTATAGAAAAACTTACCACATTGAAAAATCCATCCATCCATCTATGATTCCAATAATATACCTATATTATTGGAATCATATCCATGGACTAATGGGACGTTTTTGAAATTATTCTCAGAATATATTTGAAATAAAAAATATTATAAAATTAGACATAATTTCCACTTGTCAGTATAGCATTTAGTATTTAAGGTGGATATTAAGTTCGAGTTTAGCGGCTAAAATCGCAATTTTCATGATAAGTTTTCTTTAATAATCCACTATAAAAAATAATCTTTATAATAAACTTGGTTTGGGCTATTCTCCATCAAGTTATATTTAAATTTGTATCGAAGACGTATAATTTTATACTTTTATTAGTGATTTATTTTTAATTTTAGCGGCTAAACTCGAACTTAGTACTCATCTGTAGGAATTGCTGTAACATAAAAAATATTGATTCAAAATAAATGGTTGCATCTCCAATCTGTGATCCAGATGTAAAATAAATATAGATCATCCTATTACCACTCATGTTGTATATTTTTTATGTAAATCAATTAAAAATCCGCACTAATTTTAAACTATTAACAGAAATATACAGTTCCTTAATCTGTTATTTGTTTTTTATTTTTTTATCAATAAAAAGCGTTTTTGATTTCTCTAACATCACATCATTCACTTCTCAGTTTCTAAAATGTTTCGAAATAAATGTATTTTCATTAATAACCACCAAAACCGCACGTACAATTTTTGAAAATTAAAACCACGTGTGCACTTTATAAATGCATCAATAGAACTGAATACAGCAATAAAACTGAAAGACACAAATAGTCATAAAGGATACATACCTGCCGTAAAGAAAAACAACTCCACACACACACACGATCCCTTTCTGATCTCGCTATTGCAAGAAAACAACTCTCACCACAAAAGATACCAACAACACACAAGGAACATTCCATTGTCTCTAGAATCAAAACAACCAACAACAGCATAAATGACGCAATAACAAACACAAACAATCATACGAGATATACACAAAATGTCCCAAAAAATCCCTCACATGATGCAATGATTTCATTACTCTTTTCTCACTTCATTTTCCAGTAGCACGTTTATTGATTAGTTGGAATTCTATCTATAAGTTAAAGTAAAATATATACCAAATTTATGAAGAATCTATAAAAAATGATATACACCCGTCAAGGATTATATTAACTACGTTTTATTCTACTTTATCTAAAATTTTCAATGTGAGGAAAAACACTCCAACTTATAATAAAAAGGGAAATAATCTGTAGGTAGCCATCATACGAATCGATAATGTCGTTAAGTTAATTTTTACTACAAAAAATTTTTTCCATACAAAATTTTTTCTTAGTAAATTGTCCACATTTCGTAGTAAGATTTTTATATTGCCCATGTATTTTTATAATAGAATCAACGATGCATTAACTACTGTGTTGGAAATTTATTTTAGGAAAAATCCTTCCCATTTCGTAGTTAATGAACTAAAGAACATTTACTGAATTTTTATAAGTTTTCCTTTAGCTAAGTTAATTTTCGTTGTGGTTACGAAAAATGAACTATATTACAGTAAATTTGTTGAACTATGTGGAAGTTAAAATGGTCCTTAAATTTACAAGACACTTTTTTTTCTGTGTATATAGTTAGGTACATAGTTGGTAAGTTAAATTTTAATTTTGGTTACCTCTCAGATGTAACCAAATATAGAATAGATTTGATTCTTCTATATAGAATAGATTTGATTCTTTTAAAAATTTTAATAAAATGGATACGTTATGTGTATTAGGATTGGATATAAATGAAATGGGGTTTTCCCCTTTAAATGCATTATGTTGCATGGTTCGCGTATCATTGCCTTCACGCATAATATGATCAAGTGTTCTAATAGGAACATTACAATTACAACTTGCGAGGTTGGGGAATTGATGAGGTGACCGTGTGAAAGTAAAGTATGGCCTAATCTTAATCTAGGTTAGGTTAGGTTAGGTGGCAGCCCGATGTATCAGGCTCACTTAGACTATTCAGTACAGGTTAGGTTAGGTTAGGTGGCAGCCCGGTGTATCAGGCTCACTTAGACTATTCAGTACATTGTGATACCACATAGGTCAACTTCACTCTTATCACTGAGTGCTGTCCTATTCAATGTTAAGCTCAGTGACAAGGGACCTCCTTTTTATAGCCGAGTCCGAACGGCGTTCTACATTGCAGTGAAACCACTTAGACAAACTTTGAAACCCTCAGAAATGTCAACAGCATTACTGAGGTGCGATAATCCTCCGCTGATGTTCGGTCGAAACAGGAATCGAACCCACGATCTTGTGTATGCAAGGCGGGCATGCTAACCATTGCACCACGGTGGCTCCCAATCTTAATCTAAAAAAAATCTTAATCTAAAAATCTTTATTAGGCCTAATCTTGAAAGTTTTTATAGGTCAGAGTTAAGGTAATCCTTGATAGAAATTCTGCTAGGATGGGATATCATTGGCGTTTAAATGCTCTTGAACGAACCTGTATGAATCTCTTAAATTAAAATTCTCTGTTCCTATCAAAGGAGCTTTTAAGCCCTGCTTTGCAACATTATCGGCGAATTCATTACCTGTTATATTGCAGTGACCAGGGATCCAAATAAGTACAATTTTAGGATGTTTCTCGATCAATTTACTTTTTATGTAATCTGTGTAGAAGTCGTTCGCAGTAATGGTAATATGATCCTTTTAAGGGCGGACAGTGAATCAGAACAAATTGCAAATTTCCCTCTCCTGGTGGAGACTATCTTAATTGCTTCGAATATTGCTATTAATTCAGCGGTAAAGGTTGACGTGTGGTTAGGAAGAATTGATGTTTTCAAAATACTTTGGTTCACTACTACGCTGTATGACACACAATCCAGTGATTTCGAAGCATCCATGTAAAGAAATTCGTGGCTAGGTATAACCTCTCGGCTTTTCTTATGTAAAGTTTCAAATAAAATCCGATTATGTTGAAGTTTGTTATATCTATTAAGGGTCAAATCTACACAGAAAAAAATTTCACGAAAATTTTTTCAATTAAAATCTTAATTGAGTTTTAAAAAATATTCAATTAAAAATTTTATTGATTCAACAAATTTTTTAATTGAAATAAAAATCAATCACACAAATTAATAGTATCAATTAAATATTTAATTGGATCAATTAATTTTTTAATTGACTGTCAATTAATTTTTTAATTGATACTATCAATTCTGTGATTGAAAAAAAATTTTTTGTGTGTACGCATTCTGACATTAGAAACCATGGAGGGAAGCGTTTCAGACGGTTAGTTTTGGGTAGTTCTGAAAATAGACCTAGTTTTTTACATTCCTCAGTAACCCTATAAATCACTGATGGTATTCTAGGTATTTTTATACCCTCCACCATAGGATGGGGGCATATTAACTTTGTCATTCCGTTTGTAATACATCGAAATATTGCTCTAAGACCCATAAAGTATACAAATTCTGCAAATTGCAAATGGGCCATATCGGCCCACTTTTACGTGTATGGGGGCTACCGATCCCCCGATTTGGCTTTCGGAGCCTCTAAGAGAAACAAATTTCATCCGATCCGGCTGAAATTCGGTATATGGTGTTCGTATATGGTCTCTAACAACCATGCAAAAATTGGTCCACATCGGTCCATAATTATATATGGCCCCCATATAAACCGATCCCCCGATTTGGCTTTCGGAGCCTCTAAGAGAAACAAGTTTCATCCGATCCGGCTGAAATTTAGTACATGGTTTTGGTATATGGTCTCTAACAACCATGCAAAAATTGGTCCACATCGGTCCATAATTATATATAGCTCCCATATAAACCGATCCCCCGATTTGGCTTGCGGAGCCTCTAAGAGAAGCAAATTTCATCCGATCCGGCTGAAATTTGGTACATGGTGTTCGTATATGGTCTCTAACAACCATGCAAAAATTGGTCTCCATCGGTCCATAATTATATATAGCCCCCATATAAACCGATCCCCAGATTTGGCTTGCGGAGCCTCTAAGAGAAGCAAATTTCATCCGATCCGGATGAAATTTGGAACATGGTTTTGGTATATGGTCTCTAACAACCATGTACAAATTGGTCCACATCGGTCCATAATTATATATAGCCCCCATATAAACCGATCCCCAGATTTGACCTCGGGAGCCTCGTGGAAGAGCAAAATTCAACCGATTCGGTTGAAATTTGGTATGTGGTGTTAATATATGGCCTCAAATACCCATGCAAAAATTGGTCGAAATCGGTCCATAATTATATATAGCCCCCATATAAACCGATCCACAGATTTGACCTCCGGAACTCCTTGGAAGAGCAATATTCATCCGATTCGGTTGAAATTTGGTACGTGATGGTAGTACATGGTATTTGACAACCATGCCAAAAGTGGTCCATATCAGTCCATAATCATATATAGCCCCAATATAAACCGATCCCGAGATTTGGTCTTGGAGCCACTTGGAGGAGCAAATTTCATCCGAATCAGTTGAAATTTGGTACATTGTGCTAGTATATGGCCGTTAACAACCATGCGTAACTAGGTCCATATCGGACTATAGTTATATATAGCCCTCAGATAAATAGATCCCCAATCACACAAAAATTTGTCTATATCAGGTTCATAATTGTGTATAGCCCACATATAAGCGACCCCATATTTCAATTCTGGCTCTCTACGTACCGTGTAAAAGTCCATGTCGATTCGTAATTATTTGTAGACTTACATAACTCACAATCTAGAAAACGATGTTAAGAAGTTTTAAGATACCACAACACAAGTAATTCCATTGTGGATGACAGTCTTTCGTAGAAGTTTCTACGCAATCCATGGTGGAGGGTACATTAGATTCGGCCTGGCCGAACTTACGGCCGTATATACTTGTTATTATTCAATATAGTTCCCTTTAAGAGCGATACAACGATTATAACGACCTTCCAATTTTTTGATACTAGTTTGGTAGTACTCTTTCGGTTTTGTCTCAAAATAGGCCTCAGTTTCGTCGATCACTTCTTCATTGCAGACAAGTTTTTTCCCTGCGGGCATCCTTTTGAGGTCTGAGAACAAGAAAAAGTCGCTGGGGGCCAGATCTGAGAATACGGTGGGTGGGGAAGCAATTCGAAGCCCAATTCATGAATTTTTGCCATCGTTCTCAATGACTTGTGACACGGTGCGTTGTCTTGGTGGAACAACACTTTTTTCTTCTTCTTTCCGTTTTGCCACGATTTCGACCTTCAAACGCTCCAAAAACGCCATATAATAGTCACTGTTGATGGTTTTTCCCTTCTCAAGATAATCGATAAAAATTATTCCATGCGCACCCCAAAAAACAGAGGCCATTACTTTGCCAGCGGACTTTGAGTCTTTCCATCATCCATCCGTTTCATCCATTGTCACATATCGACGGAAAACCTCGGGGTGTATTACGAGTTAACAGCTGCAAACACCGCTCAGAATCATCAACACGTTGTTGTTTTTGGTCAAATGTGAGCTCGCGCGGCACCCATTTTGCACAGAGCTTCCACGTATCCAAATATTGATGAATGATATGACCAACACGTTCCTTTGATATCTTGAAGGCCTCTGCTATCTCGATCAACTTCATTTTACGGTCATTCAAAATCATTTTGTGGATTTTTTTGATGTTTTCGTCGGTAACCACCTCATTCGGGCGTCCACTGCGATCACCGTCTTCCGTGCTCATTTCACCACGCTTGAATATTTCGTACCAATCAATTATTGTTGATTTACCTGGGGCAGAGTTGGGAAACTCATTTCAAGCCAAGTTTTTGCTTCCACCGTATTTTTTCCCTTCAGAAAACAGTATTTTATTAAAACAAGAAATTCCTTTTTTTAATTTTTTTTCACAATAACAAAAGTTGCTTCACAAAAGACGCTCTATTTCACAAACTAATTAACTTCAGATGTCAAATTTTGACACGAATCATCTATATAAAAATAATATGCATTTAATACTAACGACGCCATCTATGTGTCAGACCGGGGACTTATCAGCCAACCTGTTATATCACCAACATTACTGAGAGGGGATAATCCACATCTGATATATGTGTTGGTTTTTGATCAAAACTCGGATTAAACTCATGACTCTTTGTATGCAAGGTGGGTGGCTAGATATTAAATTTAAGAATTTTCTTCCTCCAATACAATACTTCTAGGTATCTTTACTATATCTTAGAGGACAGAATTCACACATTTCATTTTGATATTCTCTACGATTTTAATGTATCCTGTTTTTTTGGTGTGTTGTACTGCTTCTATGGCAATAATTTACTCTAGTCCTCTAGTATGAAAAAGTGGAAATAAATTAAAATTTTCTCTCGCACATTATTGTTCATTGTCAGTGTTGCATAGATAATTACACAGTCTAATACTTGTGTAATTAGAGTCCTTGCTTGCAATAGCGTCTTTCTTTTCAAAAGACTTAGAGTTTCCTTTTTGATGGTTGCTGCATTCCCGAACCCCTTAACGAAACTCTTAATAAATCTTCTTTCGTTCGTTCTCACTTAGGGAATACAAGAAATAAGCCTTCCTCAGTATCACTTAAAGTCAATCCTTCATTTGATGTTAATGGCTTTGGTCGCATAGGCAAATTGTTGGTAACTTCCCTTCGTTTATTCCCTACAGTTATTAACTGCATTTTTGCCTTTAAGTCAGCTTTTAACAAATTCGAAGACTTCCAGGGCCCAACGTTCATGGCCCAACTATCGAATCGCATTTGCCATTTAAGGATGAGCTTAAAATGAGAGTTGAAGTGGCTGGATGGTGTCACCATCACCATAAGGGTGTGAGTAAGTGTTTCGAGTATTTTGTTGTCACATAGTTGTCACAAAGTCTAAAGGATCACTTACAGCAGTCGCCATAGAAAATTACCGCTCAAATGTGGTCTCGCAACTCTAGTGGTGGTGGTGGTGGTAATGTGGTGGCATGGTATCTTATAAAGAGACAGGAGTCAAAGTTGTAACTACACACAATTGACACTAATACTTCAGCACAGAGGAACATACAAACCCACACATGTGGGCTCAAATATACACATACACACACATGAAGCAAGAAACTCTCAATCTCTCTAAGTATCCACAAGCTCCCATTTATTGTACAAGTATGTATGTATGTGGTATGTGTGGTACACAGAAAAAAAAAAAATATGACAAAAATATTTCCAATTAAAAAATTCATTGAGACTGAAAACTTTTTCAATTAAAAAATTAATTGATACAATTATCATTTTAATAACACTAGAAACATTAAGTTAATTAGGTCAATGATTGACAATTTTTAAATAAAAAAATATTTCACGCAACTAACTTTTTAATCAAACCCGGAAGACTAAGTCAGTAAATTAATTTTTTTTTAATTAAAAACAAGTATATACGGCCTTAAGTTCGGCAAGGCCGAACTTACGCAATCCCTCCACCATGGATTGCGTAGAAACTTCTACTGAAGACTGTCATCCACAATCGAATTACTTGGGTTGCGGTAACACTTGCCGATGGCAAGTTATCTTAAAACTTCCTAACACCGTCTTCTAAATTACAAGGTAGTCCATACGTAGTATATATTATACTAACAAAGGCCGATTAAATACGTATATAATTAAGTTTAAAGTTTCTATAGAAATAAAATTTTAACAAAATAAAATTTTGGCAATATTTTCTATAGAAGTAAAATTTAGAAAAAAAAATATATAGAAACAAAATTTTGACAAAATTTTCTATAGAAATAAAATCTTGACAACATTTTCTATAGAAATAAAATTTTGACAAAATTTTCTATAGAAATAAAATTTTTACAAAATTTTCTATAGAAATAAAATTTTGACAAAATTTTCTATAGAAATAAAATTTTGACAAAATTTTCTATAGAAATAACATTTTGACAATGTTTTCCATAAAAATAAAATTTTGGTAGATTATGTTTGGCTCGAGTGGCAACCATGAATATCAACCGATATGGACCAATTTTTGTGTGATTGGGGATCGGCTATATATAACTATAGACCGATATGGACCAATTTTGGCATGGTTGTTAGAGACCATATACTAACACCACGTTGCAAATTTCAACCAGATCGGATGAACTTTGCTCCTCCATGAGGCTCCGGAGATCAAATCTGGGGAACGGTTTATATGGGGGCTATATATAATTATGGACCTATAGGGACCAATTCTGGCGTGTTTGTTAGAGACCACATTCTAACACCATGTACCAAATTTCAACCGGATCGGATGAATTTTGCTCCTCCAGGACAAATCTCCTCGGAGGACAAATCTGGGAATCGATTTATATGGGAGCTATATATAATTATGGACCGATATAGACCAATTTTTGCATGGTTGTTAGAGAACATACACCAACACCATGTACCAAATTTCAGCCGGATCGGATGAAATTTGCTTCTCTTAGAGGCTCCGCAAGCCAAATCTGGGGATCGGTTTATATGGGGCTATATGTAATTATGGACCGATATAGACCAATTTTTGCATGGTTGTTAGAAACCATATACTAACACCATGTACCAAATTTCAGCTGGATCGGATAAAATTTGCTTCTCTTAGAGCAATCGCATGCCAAATTTGGGGGTCCGCTTATATGGGGGCTATACATAAAAGTGGACCGATATGGCCCATTTGCAATACCATTCGACCTACATCAATAACAACTAAAGGGTGATACGGTCAAAATTTGGTCAATATAAACTTCACGTATTTCTTTCAATTTTGCTTTTAAAAAACCGGAACACCCCTCATTTTGAAGGTGTGTGTGTATAGAATCTTGCTCCTATTTTGATTTTGGAATTCACTCTTCAGTTGTCAAAATGCCGTCCAAGCAAAAAGAGCAGCATATCAAAATTTGGCTCGGGCATCGTGAAAATCCGAGCTACTCGCACGCAAAGCTGACAAAATCGCTAAAAGTTGCCAAATCAACCGTTACAAATGTAATTAAAGTGTTTGGGGAACGTTTGTCGACAGCCAGGAAGTCTGGATCGGGGGGAAATCGAAAACCGGAAGCCGCTGAGACGACAAAGAGAGTTGCCGGTAGTTTCAAGCGAAACCTTATCCTCTCTCTCCGAGATGCCGCAAATAAGCTGGGTGTATCGTCTACAACCGTGCATCGAGCCAAAAAACGAGCCGGACTATCGACTTACAAGAAGGTAGTGACTACAAATCGCGATGATAGACAAAATACGACGGCCAAAGCGCGATTCCGGAGGCTGTACACGACGATGCTGACGAAGTTTGACTGCGTGGTAATGGACGACGAAACCTATGTCAAAGCCGACTACAAGCAGCTTCCGGGACAGGAGTTTTATACGGCAAAAGGAAGGGGAAAGGTAGCAGATATTTTCAAGCACATAAAACTGTCAAAGTTCGCAAAGAAATGTCTGGTTTGGCAAGCCATCTGTACCTGTGGCTTGAAAAGCAGCATTTTCATAGCTTCCGGGACTGTCAACCAAGAAATTTACGTGAAAGAGTGTTTGAATAAACGTCTGCTGCCTTTCCTGAAGAAACACGGTTGTTCCGTACTGTTTTGGCCGGAACACGCCAGAGCTCCGCCCATTTGAGAAATACTGGGCTATTGTCAAGCGGAACCTAAAGAAGACCAAAAAACTGCTAAGGACGAGCAGTAGTTCAAGGCAAACTGGCTTTCTGAGGCGAAGAAGGTGGACAAGGTGGCTGTACAAAATCTGATGGCAGGTGTCAAGCGTGAGGCCCGGCAATTCGGATTTGGAAAAGCGAAAGCCTAACTGAATATTTTTCCTGAATTTTATACTAATTGAACTTGAAAAAGAAATCTAATTTGATTTTTTAAACAAACGATTTCACCGATTTACACGCGTTTTCCCTTGACCAAATTTTGACCGTATCACCCTTTACTTGTGCCAAGTTTCAAGTCGATAGCTTGTTAGCGTCATTTCAACAGACAGACGGACGGACGGACGGACATGCTCAGATCGACTCAGAATTTCACGACGACCGAGAATATATATACTTTATGGGGTCTTAGAGCAATATTTCGATGTGTTACAAACGGAATGACAACGTTAATATACCCCCATCCTATGGTGGAGGGTATACAAAAAAAAAATAATTGATACAATCAATTTCTTAATCAAAATAAAAACACAAAGTCAATTAAGAAAATGATTGAAAATAGTCTCTAATTAAAAAATTAATTGACACAATCATTTTTTAATCAATCTAATAACACACAGTTAGTTAAGAAAATGAGTGAAAAATTTTTCGCCGGTTTTAGTAAACACAATAAATCAATTAACAATTTAATTAACAATTTAATTAAGCAATTTAATTAAACAATTTAATTAAAAACTTTAATTGATGTCGATTGCAAACTTCAATCAATTATTCAACTGATTTTATTAAAAAGCTTAACTAAATAATTAACTCAATCTATTAAAAAACTGATTGAGTTTTCCAATCGACATCAATAAAATTTTTGAGTGAATCAATTAAAAAATTAATTGATATTTGCAATCAACATCAATTAAATTTTTTATTTGAATTAATTAAAACATTAATTGAAATTTTCAAAACAAGTTAATTAATGTATTAATCAAATAGTTTTTATGCTCCATTAAAACTATGATTGATACTATCATTTTCGTGATTGAAGACATTTCAATTAAAAAATTAATTGTATCAATTAATTTTGTGATTGAATCCGAAATTTTTGTGTGTGTAGTTTTAGCGATGTTGATGGTTGTGCTGCTGCCGACGATGATGATGGTAAGTAGTATTCAAAGATTCCATGCATGCTGGTCTATTTTAGCATAGATTCGCATATCTTGCAACACCACCAATCGGGCCATCGTATCAAAGGGCAAAGGATTGTATGGGAAGTCTACTGCTATGCTAAACGATTTTGTGGCAGTCGGGAATGGCTCTAAGGAGAGATATGCTTGTCTATTTATCCATCAAGTTTCTAAAGTATTTGGGAGTTAGCATACGTGTGTATTAGGATGAGTCGAAAAAATGTATTATAAATGGAATGTAAGAACAAATATTAAATGTGATATCACATAGTCTTCACTAATAAAACAAAATTCATTGTATTAACGAAATGTGTAGTTAAAAGTAAGCCCATAAATCAAATTCGTTAATACAACGAAATTTTTCGTTATTATAACGAATTTTTTTTTTGTTATACAACGTAACGTTTCCTACTATTAACAAACATTTTCATTGTATTAATGAGAATGTTTCGTTATATCAATGCAAGTTTTTCGTTTTCTGAATTTTAGTGAAATTTTCGTTGGGTGTACGTGAGCCTAAATTGAAACGGTGTGTCATTTTAACCTAACGTTAATGGATGTAAAATTAATTTTTAAAAGAGCTTACAAATAATCAAATACATTTCGGCTTGATCTAACCGTATGTACCCCCCTTCACCATGAATTGTATTTAAGTAAAGACGAGAGCTCACAACCGCACTATTTGTGGTATAATAAGGGTCACAAAAATTGAAACTTCAAATTACTAGAAATTATATTCTAGATTGTTAAAAAAAATAGATTTTCGTCCTAGGTTAGAATAGTTGGTCCTCTTTAAAATTGCCCAAGAAATTCAATTTGTCCGTCTTCTTTAAAGTTTTTTAAAAATTCCAACCAGAGGCGCTGATGAAGGCGAGTATGTTCTTTAAGCTAAACTCCCGTAGACCGGTGAGAGACTAAAAGCAAATGGGGTCAAGTATCCTCCACAATTCTGGTTCTAGACACCATCTGCACATGTCATCAACTTTAAGGCCTATTCTTACCTTATGTTTCCCAAATAAAAAAAACTTACTTTGCAGTTTTCGATTTCTATAGAAAAATTTTGTCAACATTTTATTTTATTTTTTTTTTCAAAATTTTATTTCTATAGAAAATTTTGTCAAAATTTCATTTCTATAGGGAATTAAAAAAAAATGTCTATAGAAAATTTTGTCAACATTTTATTCCTAGAGAAAATTTTGTCAACATTTTATTCCTAGGGAAAATTTTGTCAAAATATTATTCCTAGAAAAAAATTTGTTCCTAGAGAAAATTTTGTTCCTATAGAAGATTTTGCCAAATTGTTATTCCTATGGAAGATTTTCCCTCATGTTCGGCTTTAGGAATTCGAAAAATGCTAAATTTTTCTCAATCTTTATTTTCCGAACCAATGCAATATATAATAAGAAATTTTCACAAACTGTTCCTATCGATATGAAATTTAATTTGCAAAAATTTTCGGCCTAAATATGTATCGATTGACGAGTTATTGGCAATTCAAAATTTTGCATTTTGAGAATTCGTAAACCAGAACTGGGGGGTTTGCTAAATTTTTATTTCGATAGGATAATTTAAAATTTCATTTCTATACAGAATTTTGTAAATTTTTTTCTGGTTCAAGACACCATCTGCACATTTCATCAACTTTAAGGCCTATTCTTACCTTATGTTTCCCAAATAAAAAAAAATTTATTTTGCAGTTTTTGATTTGTATAGAAAAATTTTGTCAACATTTTATTTTTTTTCAAAATTTGATTTCTGTAGAAAATTTTGTCAAAATTTCATTTCTATAGAGAATTAAAAAAAAAAAACAAGTATATATGGCCGTAAGTTCGGCCTGGCTGAATCTTATGTACCCTCCGCCATGGATTGCGTAGAAACTTCTGCGAAAGACAGACATCCACAATGGAATTACTTGCGTTGTGGTAATACTTACCGATTGCAAGGTACCTTAATACTTCTTAACATCGTTTTCTAAATTGTGAGTTAGTCCATACGTGGTATATATTAGACAAAAAAACTGACTTGGATGAAATTTGCTCCTCCAAGAGGCTCCAAAACCAAATCTCGGGATGTGTTTATATGGGGCTATATATAATTATGGACTGATATGAACCAATTCCTGCATGGTTGCTGGATACCATATACTAACACCACGTACCAAATTTCAACCGAATCGGATGAATTTTGCTCTTCCAAGGGGCTCCGGAGGTCAAATCTGGGGATCGGTTTATATGGGGGCTATATATAATTATGGACCGATTTCGACCAATTTTTGTATGGGTGTTTGAGGCCATATATAAACACTACGTACCAAATTTCAACTGAATCAGATGAATTTTGGGCTTCCAAGAGGATCCGGAGGTCAAATCTAAGGATCGGTTTATATGGGGGCTATATATAATTCTGGACCAATGTGGACCAATTTTTGTATGGTTGTTAGAGATCATACACTAACACCATATACCAAATTTCAGCCGGATCGGATGAAATTTGCTTCTCTTAGAGGCTCCGCAAGCCATGTACCAAATTTCAGCCGTATCGGATGAAATTTGCTTCTATTAGAGGCTCTGCAAGCTAAATCGGGGGATCGGTTTATATGGGTGCTATATATAATTCTGGACCAATGTGGACCAATTTTTGCATAGTGTTTAGAGACCATATTCTTACACCATGTACCAAATTTCAGCCGGATAGGATGAAATTTGCTTCTCTTAGAGGCTGTGCAAGCGAAATTGGGGATCGGTTTATATGGGGGCTATATATAATTATAAACCGATGTGGACCAATTTTTGCATAGTATTTAGAGACCATATACTTACACCATGTACCAAATTTCAGCCGGATAGGATGAAATTTGCTTCTCTTAGAGGCTGTGCAAGCGAAATTGGGGATCGGTTTATATGGGGGCTATATATAATTATAAACCGATGTGGACCAATTTTTGCATAGTGTTTAGAGACCATATACTTACATCATGTATCAAATTTCAGCCGGCTCGGATGAAATTTGCTTCTCTTAGAGGTTCCGCAAGCCAAATCTCGGTATCGGTTTATACACTGGTAGAAAAAGTTTCGTTATACTAATGAAACGTGTCATTAAAATTGAGCCAATGAAACAAATTCATTGATATAACGAAATTTTTCGTTATTATAACGAATTTTCTGTTAGTCAACGAAACGTTTCGTACTATTAACGAACATTTTCATTGTCTTAATGAAAATGTTTCGTTATATCAATGAAAATTTTTCGTTGGCTCAATTTTA
The DNA here is from genome assembly GCF_050003625.1 of Haematobia irritans. Lineage (NCBI taxonomy): Eukaryota > Metazoa > Arthropoda > Insecta > Diptera > Muscidae > Haematobia > Haematobia irritans. Next base: position 160,357,066 of record NC_134398.1, on the reverse strand, counting down.
ATGAAATTTTCTTTGTGTGTATGGGGGCTATATATAATTATGGACCTATGTGGACTAATTTTCGCACGATTCTTAGAGATCATATGCTAACACCATGTACCAAATTTCAACCGGATCGGATGAAATTTGCTTCTCTTATAGGCTCCGCAAACCAAATCGGGGTATCGGTTTATATGGGGGCTATATATAATTATTGACCGATGTGGACCAATTTTTGCATGGTTGTTAGTGACCATATACTAACACCATGTACCAAATTTCAGCCGCATCGGATGAAATTTGCTTCTCTTAGAGGATCCTCAAGCCAAATTTGGGGGTCCGTTTATATGGGGCTAATATAATTATTGACCGATGTGGACCAATTTTTGCATGGTTGTTAGTGACCATATACTAACACCATGTACCAAATTTCAGCCGGATCGGATGAAATTTGCTTCTCTTAGAGGATCCTCAAGCCAAATTTGAGGGTCCGTTTATACACACAAAGAAAATTTCATTAAAATTGAGCCAACGAAAATTTTTCATTGATATAACGAAACATTTTCATTAAGACAATGAAAATATTCGTTAATAGTACGAACATTTTCGTTGACTAACAGAATATTCATTATGGTAACAAAAAATTTCATTATATTAACGAATTTGTTTCATTGGCTCAATTTTAATGACACATTTCATTAATATAACGAAACTTTTTCTACCAGTGTATGGAGGCTATACGTAAAAATGGACTGATATGGCCCATGTGCAATGCCATCCGACCTACATCAATTGCAACTACTTGTGCTAAGTTTCAAGTCGATAGCTTGTTTCGTTCGGAAGTTAGCGTGATTTCAACAGACGGACGGACGGACGGACATGCTCAGATCGGCTCAGAATTTCACCACGACCCAGAATATATGTATTTTATGGGGTCTTAGAGCAATATTTCGATGTGTTACAAACGGAATGACAAAGTTAATATATCCCCATCCTATGGTGGAGGGTATAAAAATGTTGACAAAATTTAATCGTATTGAAAATTTTGTCAAAATGTTATTCCTATAGAAAATTTTATATTTTCTACTAAAACATCAAGAAATCTACCAATCAATGGGTGCCACCCTGGTAACCTGGCAATGGTTAGCATGCCCGCCTGGCATATACAGGGTCGTGGGTTCAACCACAGTTTCGACCGAACACCAAAAAGTTTCTCTCAGTAATGCTGATAACATTTCTGAGTGTTTCAAAGACGGGGTAATAATAATAGGTGGAATAGGTAAAGGTGCAGTTTCAGCGTTGTTAGTAGGAATGACAACAGTCTCTGAATCCTGAATATTATTATTGGTGTTAACTAGTGTCGGAGAAATTGTTTCAATCTCATTGTTAGATGAATTCTTGTTAGATTTAGATTTCTTCCTTTTTCTGGAATTTTCAGTTGGTGATTGTAACACTATGTCCAAGTTTGAAGAATTATCAAGAATATTCTTATATTTTTTAAAGCGATCTGAGATCAAATCAAAATCCCTCGAAATATCATCGAGTCTGGCTCTACAGTTTTTAAAAAAGGTAAAAAACTCGCCATCAATATGTTTGCACTTTTCACAGCACCACCGCAGACCCTTATCTTCACGTAAGTTGTCAATTGTGCGTGCTGCTAATTGCGCACATTTTGAATGGTAACTTGTTGAACAAATCCAGCACGAAATCATTTGTTCATCCAATTTAGTGATACGACACGATGGTATAGGGCAAGCCATTTTTTCAATTTTTAGGTCAAAGCGCCTTTTCTCTTTGTTTACAGAAACCACGAAACAACAACAAAAACTGAAATATTTGTATTGCTTTCGATGGTTTGCAGTTTTATAAAACTTTATAAAAATACAGCTTTCAACACAAAACAGCTCAAACGAAATATGTCGAACAGAATGCAAAAGCTTTAGATCACGTTAAGCACCGGTTTTAGCACAAGTTAAGCGAGATATTCACAATGAAATTTTAATTTTAATTGGAGCAACTTGAAAACACGTCCAACAATGTAACAATGTTGACAATGAAATCAATGAGGAATGCCTTTCGGACTAGGCCCTTGTCATTGAGCTAAACATAGAATCTGCTACATCTTCTTCCATTTCCCATTATTCTACAGTTTACAGGTACAAGGTACGGAGTTTCATTATACCTGCACAGTGAAAACCCTAAGCTCTGACTAACTTGGACCTTATGTCCGCTTAGCTCAAGGCCTTTATAGTATCTTGACTGTAGATGAAGAAATAAAGGTCTCGTCAATAGCGACTCAGCAGCGTTTTTTGATTGTATAAATGTCTGCCTAAAATATACTGTAATCGCTATTTAACGAGTAGACAGACTCTAATTCTCCAAGAGTATTAAATGTTTATCTCGCCTTTTCAACCTTTATCTCGCCTTTAGGCCTTTTGAAACCGTCCATCATAAAACCGTGGGCAAATTTACAGCGCATGTGGAACAGATTCAAGGTCATCAGCTTATGGAGGAAAATCTAAACACGTTTATTTTATAGAACAGTTGTTTAGAATTATATTTTATTATTATACCCTCCACAATAGGATGGAGGGGATACTAACTTTGTCATTCCGTTTGTAACACATCAAAATATTGGTCTCAGGCCACATGAGTAATATTCTGGGTCGTGGAGAAATTCTGAGTTGATCTAGCGATATGCGCGTGTCTATTGAAACCACGAAACGAAACAAGCTATCGATTTGAAAGTAGTTGTTATTCATGTAAGTCCGATGGTACTGTAAATAGGCCATATCGGATCACATTTAGGTATAGCTCTCATATAAACCGACCTCCAGATTTGACTTCCACAGCCTCCGGCAAGAGCTTGCAAGAGATTCATTTGATCTGGTTCAAATTTGGCCCCCTAACTGCCAAGCAAAAATTAATTCATATTGGTTCATAAATATTTATAGACTCCTCTATATAAACAGATCAGGAATTAGTTTATAATCAGATTCGTTTTATAATTTGGCTCTTTTATTTTACATAGGCATCATATCGATGTCTCCATTCCAAAGTACGCTAAGTCTAAAAAGTGAATTTTACAGGAAACAATTTTAAAGGTTTTTTTTTCGGAGTTTCTCCAAAAACCGTATAAGATATAAATTCACTTTTTTCGGTCTGATAATCATGTTTATTGTAGATGTTTTTAGTATATACAAATTCAAAATAGTGATAACAGAACATGACTAAAAATGACTTAGACCACTTTAGATCAAAGCTTTTTGCCCTTTTTAGATTGGAAATTTTTAAAACTTTAGTCACAGGCTACGTACAATATTAACCATAATTAAATTAATTATAATATAAATTAATTTAGTCGACCTAGCGTACTCTGAAATGAGGACATCTATATCGACTAACTTACACTTTTAGAGACAATGTTAAGAAATAAACTTCTCCTTGTAATCTACAACTGTCACCAGACTTTAGTAGTGTTTTGTATGCAATCCATGGCGAATGGTATATAACATTCGCGTATATACTTGTAATAGCTAATACGATATTAAATTTCGAGCAGAATCATGAAATGACCTAACTTTAATTCCAGATTTTGGTAATTTAAGATTTAGTATTGTCCATTGACGTCAAATCAATGTGCGAAAAATCATTGACGTATGTATTTGTATTAAAATCTCTTCTTTGTTTTTCTTTTGTTTTCATCGAGAAAAGTTCCTCTTTCCTATTATCGTCATCATCATTACATTGTTTTGCCAAACACTTATCGGTTTCGACTTTATAAGATTCCTTTGTGTTGTGGCGGTACTGTTTAAACAGCTCCTTTATTTTGTCTTTGACAAAGTTGAGCAATTTGTATGCAGATGAGTTTAAAGTTTTGGACTTAAGACTAGATGGCAACACAAATACCCACTCATTCGTAGGGACATGGGAGTTAGTGCGTGTTGTCATTCCCCCATCCCGAGTTTGCCAATTTAAGCCATTCGTCTTGACATCATGGTAGTGTACAAGGGCGTATCGTCCTTTAACTCAAAGTGTATAAGTTATGCATTCAGTCCAGTGTTGATGTTTCGAGTTCAGATGGGATTGTTGAAGACCCAGTTTTTTCTTCTTCTTTTTTCGTCGTTGACTTCAGCTGGTTCTCATGGAAGGTGTCAAGCTTATTCTTGCTTATTCTTCTCTACATTGTCTTTTAAATTGTATGTTAATCCAATCTGGTTTATACACCCAGAGAAGGAAAATGATCACCCTAACCATGTTCCATGGACAAAATGTTACTTTTTCACGGAAAACATGTAGCATGTTTGTCGAAACCATGTTCTTTTCTCGGAGATTATGTAGCTGATTTCGGAAAGCATGTTATGTTTGACGAGAAAATAATATTTTTGAGACAAAAATGCTACATGGTCGCTGTGAAAAAGTAACATGGTGCTCTTGAAACATGTTTGAGGTGATCATATTTCTTCTCTGGGTGTACCCTCCATACAAATAATCATGGGCCGTTATGGACCAATTTTTCCCTGGTTGTTAGAGGTCATATATAAGACCACGTAGTTAATTTCAACCGCGTCGGACGAAATTTGCACCTCCAGGTAGCTTGTTCAGAAGTTAGCGTGAGTTCATCATACGGAGGGAAGGAGATCGACTCAGAATATATATACTGTGATCAATACTTCCTTGTGTTACAAACGGAATGACAAAGTTAGTATACTCCCTTCCTCTGGTAGATGGTTTAAAGTTACCAAAGTGTCCATCATCTTGGCACTTCGCCGGGAATGACCTAAAATACCGCAGGGCTATTTTCGTGCAGCGTGTAATGGATTTTTCGCCAATTCCAACAAATCTAAACTCATTCTAAAATTAGATGATGATTAGGTTGGAAATGGCGGCATGTAGACTATTCACTCCATTGTGGTACCATATGTGGTAAACTTCTTTCTTAACAATTAGTGCTGCCCGATTCTATGTTTAGATCAATGACAAGGAACCTCCTTTTTATAGCCGAGTCCGGACGGCATTTCACATTGCGTTGAAAACACTTAGAGAAGCTTTGAAACTGTCAGAAATGTCACCAGCATTACTGAGAGGGGATAATCCACAAACTTTTTCGACTTCTTAAAATATAGCTTAAGAATATAGCTCCCTATTTTCTGAAAAACACTGAAAAAATTATTGTCGTGAGGTCAAAGATTTCGCATCCTTCAAATGCGAATTTTGCCTAGCATAAAATACACATTTCTCTGATATAAGGTTTCTTTTCCGTGTCCAAAAGTCGATAAGCCTTCCATTGAAGTTTACCACACATACTAAGAGTATCAAGTTTTTTCTCTAAGCAAGAGATCAAATAAATTGGAGTTCTTGTCCAGTTCGGATTATAAGTTATGTGGGTTATCATATGAGACCAACCGGTGGCAAATGCTCCGACAATTCGACAGTCATCGGACAGCGCCAATATATTTTATTTATATTTAAGTTAATATATAATTTATAAAATATATTGGCGTATTATATAAGTTGTCGAATTTTGTTATACGCTTCGATACGTCAGCTTGTATTCAGATCTGGAAACTCTGCGACAAGAAAGGGATGTGTCCAGAGTGATCTGGTGGGTAGGTTAGGTGGCAGCCCGATGTATCAAGGTCTTAGACTATTCAGTCCATTGTTATACCACACTGGTGATCTTCTCTCTTATCACTGAGTGCTGCCCGATTCAATGTTAAGCTCGGTGACAAGGGACTTCCTTTTTATAGCCGAGTCCGAACGGCGTTCCAAATTGCAGTGAAACCACTTAGAGAAGCTTTGAAACCCTCAGAAACGTCACCAGCATTACTGAGGTGGGATAATCCACCGCTGAAAAACTTTTTGGTGTTCGGTCGAAGCAGCAATCGAACCCACGACCTTGTGTATGCAAGGCGGCATGCTAACCATTGCACCACGGTGGCTCACGGTGATCTGGTGGTAAGTCGGGCCACCGAAAAGATGACAAGTGTCATGTGGCCCTTGGTTACAGCTGGGACACACATCATCTAGCATAGAAAGCAGTCGTTGTGCTATGTACTTTACGGAATCCATGTTGATGACTGGCATTCTCCACAAGGCTGAGGAGGTGTAGTGCCTTGGCTACTAGCAAGAGAAGGGAGATCGGTCTGTACGATTCACCTTTGCTCGGGTCTTTGCTTGGTTTCAGTAGTGGGTAGGGATAATTCCAAACATCGAGTATAATGAGTGATTGCAAAGACAAATTGAGTAGTCTGGTTAGATACTCAACACCCAGTATTCCAAGATGTTGCAGCATTTGCATAGAAATTCCGTCGGGCCCAGTGTCTTGAATGGTTTCGCGTTGTTGATGACATTGGTAATTTCGGCTATGGTAAATTGTGGTGTATCGCTGGCTCGAAGACCACGAAGGCGACGAATGGCTCTCCTTTTAACTCCATCTCTCTCTCTCTCTCTCTCGGGATGTTCGAAAACTGTTGGTTGAAAATCTAGAGCATCTCTTCGGATCAGTCACCGTCACGCTGCCAAAAGTGACTAAAATCCCATCATCCTTAGCCGGGGCTCGAGAGGACTCTCACTATTGACAACAATGTACCGGTTCCTGTGTCTAGGTTACATTACGTTTGTGTTCGTCGACTATCTTACTACTCTCCAGATTTATCTCCCTGATTCTAAGATCAGCAGGGTTAGCACGACGGCGTTCATCACACTCGTCTGCGAATCTCGCCGCTTCTGCTGGGAAGTTGGACATCACTTGGGCAATTCGACCAGCGTGTAAGATGTGAGCTGCTGCTGCGTTGAAGGTGCCCCAGAACACTTTCTGAGCCACATGAACATGGAAGGGGGACGGGAGCACACTGAAGTGGCGATCTGCGTATCCGCTGAAGCCGTTCCAGTTGGCTTTCTTTTGGTTGATGGACATCCGACGTTCATAGGTTATGAACTCGGAGGGTCTATCAATGGTGAGAATTATGGGGAGGTGAGCTGATCCCAATGAAATATCGGTCTGTCAGGAAACATCATTTATCAGATCAGTCGACACCAAAAGTACCATCACCAATAATTCTCATTCTCTCTTCGTCCACCGCACAATCTATCTGCTCTGCCAAAGCTATGACGCCCTGGTCAGGCGGTATGTACACGTTGTATAACTCTGTCTTGGCAGCCCCAAATGTGAATGCTACCCCCATACATTCAATGTAGGTGGCACTAGTGCCTAGCACAGGCGAAATAGGTCTTTATTCCACGGAACGGTGCAGTCCACCACCTACATTTCTTGTGTGATCCCGACATAGCACATTGTATCCATTGCAATGTCGCAAGCTGCGGGTGATATTTAGTATTGTCTCTTGGATCGCCGCGATTTTGATTCTCTTCCGATTCATAAAATCTACGATCTCAATGATCCTACCTCGGGACCCGTTATAATTAAATAGCAAAAATGATGCACTCTCAGGAACTGGTACAAAAATTTTCGGTGTATTATGCTGCGGCGGGGAATATTTTTGAGCGGGAGAGGTGTACGGGGTCAAAAATGATGCACTCTCCGCAACTGGTTCAACAATAACATATTCGGTGTAAGAGTTGCGGTGGGGAATGTTGTTGAGCGGGAGAAGTAGATGGGGTCATTTGTCTAATAATCCATTGATGCTGTCGTCGGCACAGCATTCTGCCACGTAATCAGTGTGACTATACTCCTTTAGCGATGTTAGGCCGGAACATTTCCAGAAGTGCACCCATTCTAGTCACATGTTACACCTCACCGAATCCAAACGATGGTTAGGTTAGTTTAGGTTAGGTTAGGTGGCAGCCCGATATATCAGGCTCACTTAGACTATTCAGTCTATTGTCATACCACATTGGTGAACTTCTCCCTTATCACTGAGTGCTGCCCGATTCCATACTAAGCTCAATGACAAGGGAGCTCCTTTTTTTAGCCGAGTCCGAACGGCGTTCCACATTGCAGTGAAACCACTTAGAGAAGTTTTGAAACTCTCAGAAATGTCACCAGCATTACTGAGGTGGGATAATCCACCGCTGAAAAACTTTTTGGTATTAGGTCAAAGCAGGAATCGAACCCACGACCTTGTGTATGCAAGGCGGGCATGCTAACCATTGCACCACGGTGGCTCCCGATGGTGAATTTGGTTTCGGCAGAGCGAACCGTATTGCAATGGTTAGCATGCCCGCCTTGTATACACAAGGTCGTGGGTTCAATTCCTGCTTTGACCTAATACCAAAAAGTTTTTCAGCGGTGGATTATCCCACCTCAGTAATGCTGGTGACATTTCTGAGAGTTTCAAAACTTCTCTAAGTGGTTTCACTGCAATGTGGAACGCCGTTCGGACTCGGCTAAAAAAAGTAGGTCCCTTGTCATTGAGCTTAACATGGAATCGGACAGCACTCAGTGATAAGAGCGAAGTTCACCAATGTGGTATCACAATGGACTGAATAGTCTAAGTGAGCCTGATACATCGGACTGCCACCTAACCTAACCTAACAATATCATGATCCAGGATTGGGAGCCTTGAAACCACCGTGGTGCAATGGTAAGCATACCCGCCTTGCATACACAAGGTCGTCGGTCAGTTTCGATCAAAGACCAAAAAAAGTTTTTCAGCGGTGGATTGTCCCCTCTGAATGGTTTCCCAGCAATGAGCAACGCCTTTCGGACTCGGCTATAAAAACGAGGTCCTTTTTCATTGAGTTATGTATAGAATCGGGCAGCATGTTGTGATAAGAGTGGTACCACAAAGGACTAAAATGTCTAAGTGAGTCCAAAATATCGGGCTGCCACTATACCTAACCTAATCTAAAGGAGGAGGCACCTCCTTCAACACAAAAAGACGGAAGAAACAACACCGATAAGTTGGACCCATAGGGTCAATCTGGTGCGAATAATCCCCCGCTGTGTGATTGTTGTCTGTTATAATCATGCCTGTTCGTCATGAGGGATGCCGGGTCATTTGCCACTTAAACGAATAGCCAGCCATATCACTTATATTCCAATTGTCCTGATCTTTTACCAATTTTGATTTAGGTATAGCTCTCATATATGTATATGTACAATTGCGGTAACAATTTCGGTAAATAGGGTACTAGTTCGTTATGCGCCGTCTAGACTATAAATTTATCCGGAAGACAGTGCTCGTGCCGAACATATCCCATTTATTGACCATTATTCAGTCCATTAAGTCCGAAGGCAGAAGCGATACTGCTGCATGTTTATGGGATCGATAACACATTTACCGATTACTTAGTCATCGGAGACAATTCGTATCGAATGGCCACATTGTAAGATTCTTTACAAATACAGACATTCCGTATGGAAAATCTTATAGTCTGGACGACGCATTATTTTAATCCTAATCTCTTGGAGATTTTTGACTCCAATTTTTTTCAAAAATTTTCTTAACAAATAGAGGAATTGGTATATCGTGAGTTTTTTAAAGGCCTTCAACAAACCAATATAAAAAAAAATTCAATTCTTGGTCTTACCCACTTACATACACACATTTATTAAAATACTTTCCAAAGACAATGTAAATTTGTTGCAATTTGTGTTAATGTGGCATTTGTCTTCAGTTCTTGCTACTTGGTTAAATGTGGTTTTGGCTGCTTGTGAAATTTTGAAAATCTTAAAGAAGGCAAAGAGATGAATCGGGAACATTGGCGCTAATGTATACAAACTCTACAAAAGGGGGAAAAAACAATGCATTCACAATTTTTTTTATCAAATTTTCTCTTGCATTTTTCATGCAGTTAAAACTGTTCTGTATATTCTCTCGTAGACTTCAAAACAAAGACAAGCACAGAATGGGCCATAAGGTGTTGACGGCATTGCTAATATGGTCATCAACATTAATGGAGCTACAATGTCTCCGTCTTTTCACAGTAGGCGACTGAACGCCTCATTAAACTGTATTTTGCTATGGAAAATTTGCATAATTTCTAGTCTTTAGAACCTTAAGTACATCAGCAGACTGGAATGGAAAGAAAGTGGAAAGTTTTGGTTAAGTACTGCTCTAGACATTGTCATGGCAAAAAAAAGGAAACTTTTTTTGTTAAACAGATGTTAAGTTCGGAGAAAATTGAAAGAGTTGTGATAATGCGATTTACCAATATTTTGCAAGAGGTGTAGTTTGAAATGTAAATCGAGAGTTATTCGTCGAAGGTGTGGTGAGAATGAAGGTGTAATTTGAAGAGTTCGAAATCAGAGAACACAGGTATTGCAAGGGCTGATTCTATGGGTGTTACCGACTTGGCTATAAAAATTTGGCGGCACTCATCGATAAGAAAGAAAATCGCCATTTGTACACGCAAAAAAAACAGTGAACTCTATGGTACAAAAGATTACTTTAGCTCTATTTGAGTTCATGCAATTATTATGTTTTGGAAAAGATTCCTTGACTTTAATAATTTATTGCGTACCTAGTACCTAGTTAAATAAAGTAAAAAGTGGCAACAAATTATAAAAAAGAAGTAAGGAAAGTCTAAAGTCGGGCGGGGCCGACTATATTATACCCTGCACCACTTTGTAGATCTAAATTTTCGATACCATATCACCTCCGTCAAATGTGTTGGATGCTATATATAAAGGTTTGTCCCAAATACATACATTTAAATATCACTCGATCTGGACAGAATTTGATAGACTTCTACAAAATCTATAGACTCAAAATTTAAGTCGGCCAATGCATTAGGGTGGAACACAATTTTAGTAAAAAAAAAATCTGAAAAACATATATATGGGAGCTAAATCTAAATCTGAACCGATGTCAACCAAATTTGGCACGCATAGCTACAATGCTGATTCTACTCCCTGTGCAAAATTTCAACTAAATCGGAGTTAAAAATTGATCTCTGTGGTCATATGAGTGTAAATCGGGCGAAAGCTATATGTGGGAGATATATCTAAATCTGAACCGATTTCAACCGAATTTGGCACGCATAGCTACAATGCAAATTCTACTCCCTGTGCAAAATTTCAACTAAATCGGAGTTAAAAATTGGCCTCTGTGGTCATATGAGTGTAAATCGGGCGAAAGCTATATATGGGAGATATATCTAAATCTGAACCGATTTCAACCAAATTTGGCACGCATAGCTATAATGCTAATTCTACTCCCTGTGCAAAATTTCAACTAAATCGGAGTTAAAAATTGGCCTCTGTGGTCATATGAGTATAAATCGGGCGACAGCTATATATGGAAGATATATTTAAATCTGAACCGATTTCAGTAAAATTTGGCACGCATAGCTATAATGCTAATTCTACTCCCTGTGCAAAATTTCAACTAAATCGGAGTTAAAAATTGGCCTCTGTGGTCATATGAGTATAAATCGGGCGACAGCTATATATGGAAGATATATTTAAATCTGAACCGATTTCAGTAAAATTTGGCACGCATAGCTATAATGCTAATTCTACTCCCTGTGCAAAATTTCAACTAAATCGGAGTTAAAAGTTGGCCTCTGTGGTCATATGAGTATAAATCAGGCGAAAGCTATATATGGAAGATATATCTAAATCTGAACCGATTTAGCTGATATTTTGCAAGTTTTTCGAGACTCATAAAATATTCAGATGTACCGATTTTGAAGAAAATCGGTTGATAAACACGCCAATTATGACCAGATCGGGGATAAATTTATATAGCAGCTATATCTAAATGTGAACCGATTTTTTCCAAAATCAATAGCGATTATTGTCTTTGTTCCAGAAAACGACCTTATGCCAAATTTGAGGACGATCGGACTTAAACTGCGATCTGTACTTTGCGCACAAAAATACATGAACAGACAGCCAGACAGACGGACGGACAGACAGACAGACGGACATTGCTAAATCGACTCAGAATTTAATTCTAAGACGATCGGTATACTAAACGATGGGTCTCAGACTTTTCCTTCTTGGCGTTACATACAAATGCACAAACTTATTATACCCTGTTCTACAGTGTGGCGCAGGGTATAAAAATATGGGAAACAATTAAATCTGAAGCAATTTTAAGGAAACTTCGCCAAAGTTTATTCATGATTTATCGCTCGATATATATGTATTAGAAGTTTAGAAAAATTAGAGTCATTTTTACAACTTTTCGACTAAGCAGAGGCGATTTTACAAGGAAAATGTTGGTATTTTGACCATTTTTGTCGAAATCAGAAAAACATGTATATGGGAGCTATATCTAAATCTGAACCGATTCCAACCAAATTTGGCACGCACAGCTGTGCAAAATTGCAACTAAATTGGAGTAAAAAATTGGCCTCTGTGGTCATATGAGTGTACATCGGGCGAAAGCTATATATGGGAGCTATATTGAAATCTGAACCGATTTCAATCAAATTTGGCACACTTGACTATACTGCTAATTGTACTCCTAGTGAAAAATTTCAACCAAATTGGGCCGAAACTCTGGCTTCTGGGGCCATATAAGTCCATATAGGGCGAAAGATATATATGGAAGCTATATCTACATCTGAACCGATTTCATTCAAATTTGGCACACATGACTATACTACTAATTGTACTCCTAGTGCAAAATTTCAACCAAATTGGGCCAAAACTCTGGCTTCTGGGGCCATATAAGTGCATATCGGGCGAAAGATATATATGGGAGCTATATCGGCGACCGGACATATCCCCCAACGGACATTTCGCCCAAAATGATTTTTGGGCGTTATGACCTCCACTGGGGCGTCACATCGCCCAATTTTAGTTTGGGCTTTATGTCCTCCCTCATCGCGGCCATAAGCCCCATAAAAAAATGTGGGTGTTATGACCGTTTGAATATAATTGAATATAAACAATAGTTTAAAATAACAAAATATATTTTTTTTAAATCATTCAAAAGCTATATATGATTACTTCATCTATCCATAATTTTTTTTTTTTAATATTTAATAGATAGATATGCCTCTTATTGACAAATATCGAATCCTGCTTTTTTTGTGTATGCTGGAAGAAGATGTAAAATTAGCATATCTTGGCTTCATCGTTTGTTTTAATTGTTTTTGACTGGAACATAATTTTTGACTATTTTTCTTCTCAGCGTATGATTGAAATGGAAAAGCGGCTAAAGTGGCACTACGAAGACCTATTTCGCTCGTGAAATAGGTAGGTTAAAGCTCCAAGACATTTGAATTTATATATTGAAACATGCATATTCGGAAATTGATAATTTTTTTCTTTTGAACAAACCAGACAAATGCTGAATTCAAAATTATTTATTTTAAACTGAAAATTGGAACAAGATGAGATGATCGATTTGCTGCTGATGGGTACGTGAAAAAAATCGCGCGCGCGATTTATTTCAAGTACCCATCAGCAGCACATCGATCATCTCATCTCTATCCAATTTTAATGTTTAGAACAAGATAATAAAACGAAAGTTGCAAGAATGTGAGGATGAACTAAATGTGATGAATTTAAAAAAGGATTCGCGCGCGCGATTTGGAGGCAGATGAGATGATCGACGTGCTGCTGATGGGTACTTGAAATAAATCGCGCGCGCGATTTTTTTCAAGTACCCATCAGCAGCACGTCGATCATTTCATCTCTTTCCAATTTTAATGTTTAGAACAAGATAATAAACTGAAAGTTGCTAGTATTTGAGGACGACGAGAATTCGGGCACGCGAATCCTTTGTTAAATTCATCACATTCAGTTTGTCCTCAAGTTCTTGCATCTTTCGTTTTATTAACTTGATTTAAAAAATTAACACAGTTATACTGACATGTCGTTTGTAACCTTCGTAAATATTAGTAATTTCTTATACCCATAAGATAAAATGGAACGACCGAAAAAGGGACATCAATAAAACAATAGCATCTCCATCATCCATATTATTCATTATTTCAGTTACTGGGGTGGAACACAAAGAGACTGTATGCCAAATCGGCTTCCAAAATAGTGGTTTGCTAAAATATCTTTTCCGGCACACTTTCGCACATTTAGTATTCACTCATATGTTCTGATTTGGCCAATAGTGCAATGAGTTCTTGGGGGCTTTGTGGAGCGTTTTGCACCATTTTCTCCTTAATTTTCTTATAGACCACGAGATCTGCACTGTCTTTCTAGTTACGGCATTTTGAATTAAATACCGTACATATTTAGTTAACCAAAATTGGGGATCAAAACTACTTCATTTAGGACAGTTTTTGATTTGTATTCCGACATTATTTTCCCCATAAAATATTGGGCGTTTTGACCGCTTATTTTTTGGGACATATGACCGCGATGAGGGAGGACATAAAGCCCAAACTAAAATTGGGCGATGTGACCGCCCCATTGGAGGTCATAACGCCCAAAAATCATTTTGGGCGAAATGTCTGTTGGGGGATATGTCCGGTCGCCAGCTATATCTAAATCTGAAACGATTTCAATCAAATTTGGCACACTTGACTATACTGCTAATTGTACTCCTAGTGCAAAATTTCAACCAAATTGGGCCAAAACTCTGGCTTCTGGGGCCCTATAAGTGCATATCGGGCGAAAGATATATATGGAAGCTATATCTAAATCTGAAACGATTTCAATCAAATTTGGCACACATGACTATACTACCACTTGTACTCCTAGTGCAAAATTTCAACCAAATTGGGCCAAAACTCTGGCTTCTGGGACCATATAAGTCCATATCGGGCGAAAGATATATATGGAAGCTATATCTAAATCTGAACCGATTCCAACCAAATTTGGCACGCACAGCTACAATGCTAATTATACTCCTAGTGCAAAATTTCAAGCTAATCGGGATAAAACTCTGGCTTCTGGGTCCATATAAGGGCATATCGGGCGAAATATATATATGGGAGCTATATCTAAATCTGAACCGATTTCAATCAAATTTTGCACACTCGACTATACTACCAATTGTACTCCTCGTGCAAAATTTCAAGCAAATCGGGATAAAACTCTGGCTTCTGGATCCATATAAGTGCATATCGGGCGAAAGATATATATGGGAGCTATATCTAAATCTGAACCGATTTCTTCCAAAATCAATAGGGTTCTATTCTGACCCAAAACAGGAGCATGTGCCAAATTTGAAGTCGATTGGACTTAAACTGCGACCTAGACTTTGATCACAAAAATGTGTTCACAGACAGACGGACGGACAGACGGACATGGTTATATCGACTCAAGAGCCCACCCTGAGCATTTTTGCCAAAGACACCACGTGTCTATCTCGTCTCCTTCTGGGTGTTGCAAACATATGCACTAACTTATAATACCCTGTTCCACAGTGTGGCGCAGGGTATAATGAACCATTACACACAAATTAATATAATTTTTATACACTCCACCATAGGATGGGGGTATATTAACTTTGTTATTCCGTTTGTAACACATCGAAATATTGCTCTAAGACCCCATAAAGTATATATATTCTGGGTAGTGGTAAATTTCTGGGTCGATCTGAGCATGACCGTCGTCTGTTGAAATCACGCTAACTTACGAACTAAACAAGCTATCGACTTGAAACTTGGCACAAGTAGTTGTTATTGATGTAGGCCGGATGGTATTGCAAATGGACCATATCGGTCCACTTTTACGTATAGCCCCCATATAAACCGATCCCCAGATTTGGCTTGCGGAGCCTCTAAGAGAAGCAAATTTCATCCGATCCGGCTGAAATTTGGTACAGAGTGCTAGTCTATGGTCTTTAACAAACATGCAAAAATTGGTCCACATCGGTCCATAATAATATATAGCCCCCATATAAACCGATCCCCCGATTTTGCTTGCGGAGCTTCTAAGAGAAGCAAATTTCATCCTATCCGTCTGAAATTTGGTACATGGTGTTAGTATATGGTCTCTAATGACCATGCAAAGTTGGTCCACATCGGTCCATAATTATATATAGCCCCCATATAAACCGATCACCAGATTTGACCTCCGGAGCCTCTTGGAACACCAAAATGCATCTGATTCAGTTGAAATTTGGTACGTGGTATTAATATATGGCCTCAAACACCAATGCAAAAATTGGTCGAAATAGGTCCATAATTATATATAGCCCCCATGTAAACCGATCCCCAGATTTGACATCGGGAGCCCCTTGGAAGAGCAAAATTCATCCGATTCAGTTGAAATTTGGTACGTAATGTTAGTATATGGTATCCAACAACCATGCAGGAATTGGTTCATATAATTCCATAATTATATATAACCCCCATATAAATCGATCCTCAGATTTGACCTTCGGTGCCTTTTGGAGAAGCAAAATTCATCCGATCTGGTTGAAATTTGGTACGTGGTGGTAGTATATGATATTTAACAACCATGCCAAAAGTGGTCCATATCAGTCCATAATCATATATAGCCCCCATATAAACCGATCTCGAGATTTGGTTTTGGAGCCACTTGGAGGAGCAAATTTCATCCGAGTCAGTTGAAATTTGGTACATTGTGCTAGTATATGGTCGTTAACAACCATGCCTAACTAGGTCCATATCGGTCTATAGTTATATGTAGCCCTGAGATAAATCGATCTCCAATCACTCAAAAATTGGTTGATATCAAGTTCATAATGGTATGGCCCCCATAGCTAAAAATGTATAGACTGAACTTATAGGTTCAATTAATGTTTATATAGCTCCCATATATATCTTTCGTCCGATTTGAACTTATATGGCCACAAAAGCCAGAGTTTTGCCGTGATTTGCTTCAAATGTTGCACAAGGGGTACGTTTAATAGTATCGTTAAGTGTGTCAAATTTTGTTAAAATCGGTTCAGATTTAGATATAGCTCACATATATATCTTTCGCCCGATGTGGACTTATATGGTCTCAAAAGCCAGAGTTTTGCCCTGGCTTACTTCAAATTTTGCACAAGCGGTACTTTTAACGATACTATTGTATGTGCCAAATATGGTCAAAATCGATTCAGATTTGGATATAGCTCCCATATATATATTTCGTCCGATTCGAACTTATATGGCCTCAAAATCCAGGGTTTTGCCGTGATTTGCTTCAAATTTCGCACAAGGACTACGTTTAGTAGTATAGGTAATTATGGCAAATTTGGTTGAAATCGGTTCAGATTTAGATATGGCTCCCATATATATCTTCCGTCCGATTTGCACTCATATGACCAGGGGGGCCAAAGTTATACTCCCATTTACGTGAAATTTCGCATAGATAGCAGAATTATTATTCTAACTATACATTTCAAATTTAGTCAAAATCGGCTCAAATTATATATAAAGTTCCCATATATACGTACACCAGAGTTGGGGAAATAGGGTAGACTGTTTCATATTTTATACCCATTTTCAATGGAAGTTTCCTCCAATTAACTGGATAGCGTTAGCCGATTTAAATTTTAATTCTAGAGATTTTGTAGAAGTAAAAAAATTGTCTCCTTTATATAGCTTCCAGCAAATGTGAAGTAGTTGAGATGGTAACACAAATTTTGGCCTACATAGGGGTGAAGGGTATAATATAGTCGGCCCCGGCCGACTTTAGACTTTACTTACTTGTTTATTTCATAAAAATGAATAAAAAAATAGACATCAAAATAACTCGAAAATTAATTTATAATAAAGCAACTAAAAGTAGTTCCACACTCAAACAAAAGTGAACTCTCTCTTTATTTCACTAAAGCCAATTTAACTTTATTTTAGTGCATGGAATTATTATGTTTGGAGACAGTTTCTTTTACTCTAATAATTTTTTGCGTGCGTCAATTAATTGAACTGAAGAATGGGAAAAAATTATTAAGATTTTACCTATGAAGACTATATCAGATTCTGGATTTATAAGAACCATTTTTGTTTGAGTTTTAGAGAAATCATTAATATCTGTTGTATGTGTGCAAGAAAATTATGAAATAACGCTGTTAAGATGCAGTGTATTTTATTTTATAATATTGAATTTTATTTTAAAAATATTCAATATTTATTTATTTAAAAGTTCCAATTTTTGCCAGTGTATTAATCGATTATCAAAACCAAACATTTTATTGCTTGTAATTATTTTACGCATAGCTCTCTTGAATTTATTTAGCTACAAGAAATAACTGTTTTGAAAGCTCAGCTCACTTTGTATAAAAGGCATGCAACCTAAAATTTCGTTTCATTCGTTTTGTTTGTTACATTTGTTTTTTGTTCATTGTCGCCAAGTTGTACAAACAACATTACATACATAACATATAGTTATAATTTGGAAATAAACATACACCTGTTTGCTGAACATTCGTGTTTATTTTGGAAGCATAATTCTTTCGAAGAATTATAAATAAAATTTGGAATTTTCGCTGATCGCTTTTTTTTGAAACTTTTGAACATTTGCATCATATACGTGTATTTCGATTGCACGTCAACATAAATTTGGTGACCCCGACGTGATCTTAAGATGAGTAACCCTCAGCCAACTGGTATGGAATCGTTCTTTAAGCGCAAAACAAAAATATTAAAGCTGCAATTAGAAAATTTCGAAAGGGGATTGAAAAATGCTAATGTGGACGATTTTGATGAAGCTACAGCCTCTGTAAAACTGGAAGTTTTAAATAAGCTATACGATGATTTCGAATCGGCGCAAGAAAGTCTCGAGCGTGAGGACAACAACGAAATAGAAAGCAGTATTCCAACTCAAGCGCTATCCATCTACACTTCAGCCAAGACAATATTAACTCGGCGAATTATGGCATGTGAATTGGGGCGCAATGGTACCCACCCGCCTTTTGTGAGACAATCGACTATAGATCATAATTCAATTGTAATACAGCCGCAAAAAACTCGACTCCCTGTTATAAAAATCCCAGTGTTTAGTGGTTCTTATACTGAGTGGCCGGATTTTTATTCTATGTTTTCGACAGTGGTTCACAGCGATGCTGAGTTGACAAAAATTGAAAAATTTCAGCATCTAAGGTCTAGCTTGTCTGGCCCAGCTTTGGATTCAATTCGCTCTTTGGAGATAAGTGATGAAAATTATGAAAAGGCTATTGAAATTTTAAAAAAGAGATTTGATAACAAGCGTTTAAATTTTCAGGCACATATTCGAGATATTGTGGCGATTGGTAACGTTGGGGCAGGATCAGTGTCAAAGTTGAGACACTTGAGTGACACGGTAAATTCACATTTACGAGCTTTATTTTCAATGGGTACCAAGGAACAGATTGCAGACTGCTTGCTAATAAATATCATTAGTCGCAAATTGGATATCGAGACACAACGTAAGTGGGAAGAGCAGACACCGGTTAATGAAATCCCGACATGGAGTTCGATGGACATTTTCCTGCAGAAAAGATGTCAGACGATGGAAAATGTAGAATGTGCAGAATTGAATCGACCAAAAGAGCAGGTGGGATCTAACATGTATACTAACCCTAATATGCGTAAAAGATCATTAGTAGTAACATCTAACACTATAAATTGTTTGGTATGCAATTCTCAATCGCATTCGATATTTAAATGCCCACATTTTCAATCGCAAACGCCATATCAGCGATTCAAAGAAGCAAAACGTCTAGGCTTATGTCTTAATTGCCTTAAAAAAGGCCACAATGCCAAATCTTGCCTCTCAAGTGGCTGCCGGACATGCTCGGCTAAACATAATAGTTTGCTACATATGGAACCTCTTCAAGCCCCACAAGTCCAAATGCAAAATAGCCGCCCACAACTTAATCAAACTCACAACAACGAACATGGTATGATTGAACCCAATGTATCTACATCTGTTCAAAATAACTCAAATATTCCCACAAATTCAACTTTTGTTCAAAATACGTCTGCCTCAAACCAATCGGTCCACACATCATTATTAGTGTCCAACAACAATTCTCAGTTCATAAATAATGAAATCGAAACATTTCAAAACACTATTCTAGCCACAGCTATAATTTTTGCTAAAAACAATGCTAATTCTCTCATCCCATGTAGAGCAGTTCTTGATTCTGGCTCGCAATTAAACTTCATAACATCGAGTTTCGCTCATAAATTACAGCTTAAACAGCACAAATCAACAACTTTGGTATCGGGTATTGGTCAGTCAAGTCTAAGTTCTGGAAAATTTATAAATCTTTTTATCCAATCTAAAGAAGGTTCAGAATCGACATGTCTCTCAGTAATTGTCGTCCCATCCATAATTGATAACCAGCCAACGCAATCAATAGATATTTCGGCTTGGAATATTCCACAGCATATAAGGCTAGCAGATCCGCTATTTTTCAAATCTCAAGCAATCGATATGCTAATAGGTGGGGACATATTTTTTGAAGTACTTAAGCCAGGCAAAATTAAAATTGGAAATGGATTACCAATTTTGCAAGAAACATCATTTGGCTGGGTAGTTGGTGGCGGTGCAAATAATTTGAAAAAATCGAATCATTGTTGTATCATTTCGAATACCTCGCAAATGAATGATAATGCTAATTTGGATCAAATTGTTCGTCGATTTTGGGAAATTGAAAATCATTTGGAAACTAACATAAAACAAACAAAGGAAGAGATTGATTGTGAAAGACATTTCATTGAAAATTATTGTCGATTGCCATCTGGCGAATACTCAGTTCGTTTACCTTTCAAAATATCACCCAGTCTTCTTGGCGATTCATATCAATCAGCACTTCGTCGCTTTAAAAAATTAGAAAATCGTCTCATCAAAAACAAAGAAACTTATCGACAATACTCATCTTTTATCAAAGAGTACGAATTTCTTGGGCATATGTCATTAGTTACGAGCTTTCCTGAAAATAGCATGCGATATTTTTTACCTCATCACTGTGTGACCAAAGCTGACAGTAGTACAACAAAATTACGTGTTGTGTTCGACGGTTCTTGTAAATCATCATCTGGTCTCTCGCTCAATGATATTTTGATGTGCGGGCCAACCATTCAGTCAAACCTGTTTGATATTCTTTTGAGATTTCGATCATTCAACATTGCGCTTACTGGAGACATATGCAAAATGTATCGTTGCGTTAAAGTTTCATCTGAAGACAGTTTTCTTCAATGCATTTTGTGGAGAGATAATCCATCAGAAGCTTTAAAAATATTCAAGCTTGATACCGTCACATATGGCACAAAATCTGCTTCGTTTTTGTCTGTTCGGGCTATGCACCAATTAGCAAAAGATGAAAAAGAGAACTATCCTCTTGGCTCAGAAACAGTTTTAAGAGATTTTTATGTCGATGACTTAATCACTGGTGGTGATTCGGTAGACGAAGTTAAGTCTAAATTAAATCAAACATCTTTACTGCTGGCTAAAGGAAAATTTAAAATAAGAAAATGGTGTTCCAGTGACATGCGTGTACTTGAGGATATAGACAATAGCGAAAAGGAATCATTTTTAAAATTTGATGACGGTACAGACATCACGAAAACTCTTGGTTTAATTTGGGAACCAAATAGCGACAATTTTCTTTTCACAATAGCTCCATTTGAATCCAGCTCTAACATAACCAAAAGATCGGTTTTGTCCACGATTGCAAAATTGTATGATCCCTTAGGCCTCATAGGCCCTATTATTGTTAACGCCAAAATATTTCTCCAATCTTTATGGAAGGAAAAATTGTCATGGGATGAAAATATTTCTGATCACTTAAAGGAAATTTGGTTCAATTTGAATAACGAATTTCGATTTATTAACAATTGTAAATTTCAAAGAAGAGTCGTTGTACCAGAATCACATTACCAGATTCATGCGTTTTGCGACGCAAGTATATCAGCTTATGGTACATGTATTTATATTGTAAGCCAGAAAAATGGTAATTTTCAAAGCCATCTTCTTTGTTCAAAATCTCGTGTGGCTCCTACACAAGTCATAACTGTTCCCAAGTTAGAACTTTGTGCAGCATTATTACTTGCAGAGTTGACTTATTCAATTTCAAAAATGGACATATTTTGTGGAGATATATTTTGCTGGTCAGATTCGACAATTGTTTTGTCATGGATTCGTGATCATTCGTCGAATTATCAAACTTTTGTCTCAAATCGTATAAGTCGCATACAGTCGCTTACAAATTCTATGCAATGGAAATATGTTCCTACGGGCCAGAACCCGGCCGACTTAATATCAAGAGGAACAACTGCTCAAAATTTAGCTACGTCAAGATTATGGTTAAATGGGCCAGAATTTTTAATCCACCCATCAAATTATTGGCCAGAACAGCCACCAGCATTAACTAATTTGCCTGAAAAACGTAAACACGCTTTGATCGCCACATCAACCAAGATTTCTGATTTATCCCTTAACTGTAAATTTATATCATCGTTTGGAAAAATAGCCAGAGTTTTTGCTTATATTTCAAAATTTGGTAATCATAATACAAAGTATCGAAAAGGTCCTTTAACTACTGTAGATGTCAAAAGAGGAAAAGAATTGCTTATTCGTATGATTCAAAAAAGCAGTTTTCCTGTGGAATACGATACAATAATTAAAAATCTTCAAATAAATTCATCAAGCCCGTTGTCATCATTAAATCCGTTTATTGATAAATTTGGCCTTTTGCGAGTAGGCGGTCGCCTCGAAAATTCATTATTAAGTTTTGAATCTCAACACCCAATCATACTACCTAAAGGTCACGCATTAACAGAATCATTAATTAAATATTACCATGAGAAAAATTTGCATGCTGGCCCACAATCGCTTTTGGCAATTGTAAGACTGGAGTATTGGCCGATAGGAGGGAGAAAGGAGGTGAGCCGAATTCTCAATAAATGTATTCGATGTTTTCGATTACGTCCCCGAGTAGTGGAGCATGTAATGGGACAGCTTCCAAGAGATAGAGTTCAAGGTATTCGTGCGTTTTTGGTGACAGGAGTAGATTACTGCGGGCCCTTATACTACAGATCTGAAATTCGGACCAAGTCTCCAATAAAATGCTATATAAGTTTGTTTGTATGCTTCTCGTCCAAGGCTGTTCACCTTGAATTGGTGAAAGATCTATCGACACAGTCATTTTTAGCTGCTTTAAAACGCTTTATTAGCATTCGAGGAAAACCAAGCATTATCTGGTCTGATAATGCCACCAATTTTGTTGGTTCCAAAAATGAATTGGAGGAATTAAAAAGACTGTTTTTAAGCCAACAACACAACGATGCTGTTCATTCCCAATGTTTGGAAGATGGAATTCAATGGAAATTTATTCCTCCAAGATCTCCCCATTTCGGGGGACTCTGGGAGGCTGCTGTAAAAGTGGCAAAATTGCACATTCTCCGAACTGTTGGTCTTTCAATTTTAAGCTTTGATGATCTTCGAACTTTAATTTGCCAAATATCTGCCATAATGAATTCACGCCCTATATGTCCCATTTCAGAAAACCCTGATGATTTGAATGTTTTAACACCATCTCATTTTTTAACAGGTGCCCCAATGACTTCAGTTGCTGAACCAGATTTATCCATGCTAAATATAAATCGGCTAGACCACTGGCAGCGAGTTTGCTATATGCAACAACTCTTCTGGAAAAAATGGAGCACTGAATATTTAACTATTTTACAGCAGAGAACAAAATGGAAGTCTCGAACAAAAAACATCGATATGGGAGCGATGGTATTGCTAAAAGATGAAAATCAGCCCCCGTTGAAATGGCAGTTGGGAAGAGTGGTCGACGTAACTAAAGGTCAAGATGGTGTTATTCGTGTGGTCTCACTTAAAACTACAAATGGAATTATTCGAAGAGCAGTGACAAAAATATGCCTTCTCCCTATTAATGAAGTTGAAACCTGTGCGCTTTCAAAGGAGGGAGGATGTTAAGATGCAGTGTATTTTATTTTATAATATTGAATTTTATTTTAAAAATATTCAATATTTATTTATTTAAAAGTTCCAATTTTTGCCAGTGTATTAATCGATTATCAAAACCAAACATTTTATTGCTTGTAATTATTTTACGCATAGCTCTCTTGAATTTATTTAGCTACAAGAAATAACTGTTTTGAAAGCTCAGCTCACTTTGTATAAAAGGCATGCAACCTAAAATTTCGTTTCATTCGTTTTGTTTGTTACATTTGTTTTTTGTTCATTGTCGCCAAGTTGTACAAACAACATTACATACATAACATATAGTTATAATTTGGAAATAAACATACACCTGTTTGCTGAACATTCGTGTTTATTTTGGAAGCATAATTCTTTCGAAGAATTATAAATAAAATTTGGAATTTTCGCTGATCGCTTTTTTTTGAAACTTTTGAACATTTGCATCATATACGTGTATTTCGATTGCACGTCAACAAACGCCTTGATTTTAAATCTAAAATCTGTAGATCTCCACCCCCCCCCCCCATTATTCAAATAATTACGACAAGTAATGTTACACTCAGTTTCAAACAATTTTAACAATCAATGAGCCTTCTATACCCTGAAGAAATAAAATCGGTCTATATGGAGGTCTTACCAAATGGACCGATAAAAACTAAATCCTGTATATTTATAATTTCGGACAAATCGGATAAAAACTAAAGTATCTAAAAACCAAAGGAGTTAAATCCGGAGATCGGTCTTATGCGGACTATACTAAAACATGGACCGATACTCAACGTTTTCGGTAGAACTCTTTATGGTCCTAAAATACTTCTAGATTTAAAATTTCAAGCAAATTGGATAAAAACTACGGTTGCTAGAATCCCAAACCATAAAATAATTTATTGCACACTTATTTATAGTCCTAAAAAACCTCCTAAAATCTCCCGAATGATCTCTATGGGGCCTATACTAAAACATTAACCGATACTCAAAATTCCTCTAGATTTCAAATTTCCTACAAATTGGATAAAAACTACGGAATAATCCCATGAAGTAAAATCGGGAGATCGGTCTATTTGGGGGCTATACCAAAACATTGACACCATTTTTAGCACACCTCTGTACGGTCCTAAAATACCTCTAGATTTCCAATTTAAAGCAAATTGGATAAAAACGATGGATTCTATAAGCCAACGAAATAAAATTATGAGATGGTTATATATGGGGGTTATACCAGAACATGGACGATACTCACAATTTTTGGCATATCTCTTTATGGTGCTAAAATACCTCTAGATTTCCATCTTCGAACTTGACCTGCCTGCAGACAAAGACAGAATTTGTGCAAAATTTGAGAACGATTGCTTCATTAACCCTCCGATGAGTGAGAAGGTCCCTAGGGACCTTTTTACCTTTTCAAACTGAAATTACTCCTACTTCGGCCACTACAACCCACGATCATTACTTTAGGAGTTATTGAGGTTTTAGTGAGAATAGTACGCGGACGTGTGAATAGGTCCGTATGGACCTTGTACTGAGTTTCACTAATAAATGCATGGTTTTGGGCATCATTATAATTTTTTTCGACACACCTCTTTATGGCCCGAAAATACCTTTAGATTTCCAATTTCAGGCAAATTGGATAAAAACTTCGGATTCTAGAAGCCCAAGAAATAAAACCAGGAAATCGGCCTATATGGGGGATATACTAAAACATTGACCGATACTCATCATTTTTGGTACACCACTTTATGGTCATAAAATACCTCTAGATTTCAAATTTCAGGCAAATCGGGAGGCCGGTTTATATGGGGACTATATCAAAACCTGGACCGATATAACCCATCTTCGAACTTGACCTGCCTGCAGACAAAAGACGAGTTTGTGCACAATTTCACCACGATTGTTTCGTTATTGAAGACTGCAGTGTGATTACAACAGACAGACAGACGGACATTGTTATATCGTCTTATAATTTCTCTCTGATCAAGAATATATACTTTTTATAGTCGAAGATTGGTATTTCAATGTGTTACAAACGGAATGACAATCTTACTATACCCCTATTACTATTCTATGTGTGTCTATAAACTTTTTTCTCATTTTAAAATTTTGAGTCGGAAATTTCTTGGGGGGGCTAAGCACCCTTCCCACATAAATTTCTTAACTCCGCCAATGCCTCCATTACAAAATATAGCGGTTTATTTCGTTGCATACACATCAGTAACCCTGTATATGAAAGCGATCAGTTAAAATGGGAGTTCGGTCTACATGGAAATCCAAAATTATTTGTCATCCTTTACCATCCTATGGTAGTGTGTATAAAAATTTTGGTAATATATGAAAAACTTCTTTGCTCAATTTTATGTAAATATATTTTAGTATAATTTCCTCTCTATATTTCATTCATAACTCTTTAATATGACGATGTGTTTTTTTGTAAAGGGTGATTCTTTTGAGGTTAGAATTTTCATGCATTAGTATTTGACAGATCACGTGGGATTTCAGACATGGTGTCAAAGAGAAAGATGCTCAGTATGCTTTGACATTTCATCATGAATAGACTTACGATCTGCCACAACGTCGAATTTTCAGTGAATGGGCCCTAGAAAAGTTGGCAGAAAATCCGCTTTTTTATCGACAAATTTTGTTCAGCGATGAGGCTCATTTCTGGTTGAATGGCTACGTAAATAAGCAAAATTGCCGCATTTGGAGTGAAGAGCAACCAGAAGCCGTTCAAGAACTGCCCATGCATCCCGAAAAATGCACTGTTTGGTGTGGTTTGTACGCTGGTGGAATCATTGGACCGTATTTTTTCAAAGATGCTGTTGGACGCAACGTTACGGTGAATGGCGATCGCTATCGTTCGATGCTAACAAACTTTTTGTTGCCAAAAATGGAAGAACTGAACTTGGTTGACATGTGGTTTGAACAAGATGGCGCTACATGCCACACAGCTCGCGATTCTATGGCCATTTTGAGGGAAAACTTCGGAGAACAATTCATCTCAAGAAATGGACCGGTAAGTTGGCCACCAAGATCATGCGATTTGACGCCTTTAGACTATTTTTTGTGGGGCTACGTCAAGTCTAAAGTCTACAGAAATAAGCCAGCAACTATTCCAGCTTTGGAAGACAACATTTCCGAAGAAATTCGGGCTATTCCGGCCGAAATGCTCGAAAAAGTTGCCCAAAATTGGACTTTCCGAATGGACCGCCTAAGACGCAGCCGCGGTCAACATTTAAATGAAATTATCTTCAAAAAGTAAATGTCATGGACCAATCTAACGTTTCAAATAAAGAACCGATGAGATTTTGCAAATTTTATGCGTTTTTTTTTTTAAAAAAGTTATCAAGCTCTTAACAAATCACCCTTTATTTCTCTCATTTCAGGTACGTATATAGTTTTAAGGGGCTTATCGTTTTGGAGTTTAAGGTGACTTTTTGATATGAAAATTTATTCCGCCACGGGATATTTGCACATTGCACAGCCGTTAAATCAACCCCGATGCATGACATGTGAAAAGTTTCTGACAGTTCCGAAAGCCAAATGGAGGTCCTTGTTGTTCTTTTTTTTTTTTGGTTCTTCTTCTCTGCCACAAATAATCGCACATATAACTCTCGTCTTCTTCACTACATGTGAATGAATATCCTGACAGACGAAGTGGCGAACAGCTTCTTGGCAAGATTTCATGGAGTAAAATGCTGTCAAAGAATTTTTATATGCCCTTTAAATTTGCACACTGACACTCAATGTTCAACATTTGGCACATTCCGCTTATCGCTCATTATGAAGTGCAAAAGTGCGAGCATATCTCCCAGGGAAATAATGAAGATATTTAAATTTAGAGGAAGAATGCGAATGAAAGAAACGGGAGCACAGACAGTCAGAGAGAAATCCCTACGAGGAAGAAGAACAATGAAGATAAATGCTGTAGTTGAAGAATGAAAAACTATTTGCACTCATCGTAAATTTGAAAATATCTCTCTCAACTTGAAAGAAGGCTAAGCCACAGGTAAATACATGCTGAAGTACTTAATTTCTGAATTTCTATTAAGCATTAGGGTGTCATATGACTGTGATTGTGAAATTTTATTTTGAGTTCAATGTTTATCTTAGAGAGATATGCAACCTCTGCCGT